>NC_142873.1:108308000-108962000 GCF_051225735.1 Oryctolagus cuniculus
TGCCTATCTTACAGAGTTTTGTGACAAAGTTCTTCATTCCATCGAACTTAGCTCAAAAGAACAAGTGAGGGCCTGGCATTATTAGCTACTGCTTGCGGTGCAGACATCCCATATGGGTACCAGTTTGAGTCCTTGCTGTTCCACTTCTAATCCAGCTTCCTGCTAATGGCCCATGAAAAGCAGCAGCAGATGGCTTAAGTGTCTAGGCCCCTGCCTCCCATGTGGGAACCCAGATAAAACTCCTGGCTCCTGGATTTGGCCTGGCCCAGCCCTGACCATGTGGCCATCTGGAATGTGAACCAGTAGGTGGAAGGTCTGCCGGTCTGTCTATCCCTCTCTCTTTGTACCTCTGACTTTCAAAATAGACAAACAAATCTTTTAAAAAATAATTAAGAGAGCAATTGATTTCTATTTAAAGTCTAGTAATGAAAATGATAATGAAAGTGAAAAAATAGTGATTATCATCTTCAAGTTGCTTAGAAGGTTGAAGAGTCAACAAGTGAATTTCCACTTTGACTAACTCCTCTTTTTTTCTTCAGCACCTTCTTCATCTGATCCCAACTTCCAGCATTATGCCTTTCTTCTCTCCACTTACTGATTGGTTTAATGGGCCCCAGAAAAGCTATGGAATGCAGAGTCACTTAGAAACTTCCCCAGCATGATTCTTGAGATTCCTGTGGGTACACTGGGATATCCATTTTGAAGGTGCTTTATGGATTAGAAAGAGTCTTAATTGCTTCACTATATGGACTTCTCTGTGACCAAAAATAAAAGCAATAGAAGCTCTTTGGGGAAAGGGAGAGGAAACATTACCAAAAAAAAAAAAGTATTATTTTCCAATGCCAAGGAAATTCATTAGCAAACACATTAAAATGTACTCGCACTAAATTGTTTTGGAAAAGATCTTGCTTTGGAAAATCACAAGAAAAACACTTCTAGTTCTGGTCCCTTGGCACAATGAGACAGCAAGATGACAAATGTCTTATTATTCCCTACAGTGCCTTAATATTTAGAGGACATCTGCTACTAAGTGTTTCTCCCTCCCCTGAGTCACCTTTATCACAGCCTAACATTATGTTATTGCTATTCTGCGTATCCACCTGTTACAGTGATAAGACACAGATGTACTCCTGCAGTGTGTGGGAAATAAATTAGTACAAAAACCAAGAGGCTGAGCGTCCAGTCCAACTTCTTGTACTAAATGTGCAGTCTTAGGCAAATATCTCAAATTCTTTTGCCTTCAGTATAATCAACTCAAGAATCAGAAGAGTAAAAGGCATGGTTCTAGTGAAAAGGAAACTAAGACTTGTCCCAGGAAGTAGAGGTTACTCCTGCTACAGAACCAATATGTAGATAAGGGGTGATATATATCCTTATTAGCAGTAACTAGGTTACTGCTACATGGTAGAGATGAGGTAAGCAGGGTTGTGTTTAGAACTTAAGGATTCAATAAATAACCTTTTGGTCAATGGAAAGTCACAGGCAGCCAGTAAGGACAGTGCCACATGTGGTGAAATTTGGGTTTCTTCAAACCTGCTTTAGAGAAGTAAGCAAAGGCATCTTTACTCATGCAGTCTGGCACAAAGGGATTTTCTTTCTTTTTTTTTTAATTTTTATTTATTTATTTGAAAGCAGAGCTACAAAGAGGCCGAGGGGGGAGTGTCTTCCATCCACTAGTTCACTCCCCAGATGGCCGCAATGGCAGGAGCTGCACCAATCCAAAGCCAGGAGCCAGGAGCTTCTTCCAGGTCTCCACGCGGGTGCAGGGGCCCAAGGACTTGGGCCATCTTCTACTGCTTTCCCAGGCCACAGCAGTAGCTGGAACAGAAGTGGAGCAGCAGGGTCTCAAACCAGCACCCACGTGGGATGCCGGCACCTCAGACAGCAACTTTGCCTGCTACGCCACAGTGCCAGCCCCAAGAAAGGGATTTTCAAAAGTATATCTAGAGGAAACACTAAAGGAAGCTAGGAAGAACAGACAAAGGAGATGGAAGGTTGTCAGGAGACCAGTTTCAACCTTGTGGACAGCTACAGAAGCAGGCACTATACCACCTGTGTTTCATGTTGCCTAGTCATTGCTCCGTCTCCCTACTCCCCACTTTACGAGAGAAACTAGAGGTGGCTACCCTTTTAGATTTAGGCAGACAGATGGTCAAGTCCCTCTCATGCCAGACCTACTCTTCACTCTGCTGGGTTCCCTGGGAGGTTGACCTAAGCACACTGCATCAGTAGGTTCTCTGGCCTTCTGGCTTCCAGCTGGGTTCAGCAACAGGGAGCACGGACAGGAGATCAAAGCCAGAAAGGCAGACGAGCAGCAGCAGGGTACTTGTGTCCCTTCTGTAGTCACCGTACCATGGACCAGCTCCATCCTTCCACTGGAGGTCATAGCTCTTTTCAAGCAGCTCGTACCACACAGCTCTGTCTCCTGGTTTCTGTCCTTGCTTCTTCAAGCCTATGAGGGGGAATGGTACCCCCCATTATGAATACTAGGGCAGTTTATTATCACTTTTTAGTTCCTTACATCCTGCCCACACCTTTTTACATAGTCCCTTTATCAAGCTCTCCAATTACCAAATTTGTACAGATTTTTTTTTTTCTTTTCTGGTGAAGCCCTGACTAATACAGATAGGTTTCTCATAGGAACCACATGGGCAACTGAAAGATCAAAAGATTTAAAAAAAAAGTACATGAAGTTTCTTTGGAGAATATGACTTTGTTGAAGTTCAAATAAAGCATATGCAATACATGCAGAAGGTACATAAAATGTATGTCTGCAGTTTGCTAAGTATGAAATGAACATCTTCATAACCAGTGCTATCACCTGGATAGAAAACATGCCGGCTCCTCAGAAGCCTAAGCTCCGCATATCCCTCTTGCTAGTCGCCTTTGCTCTGACTCTCACGGCAATCATTTTATTACTGCTCTGCTCTTTTCCAGCGAATGTGCACTTGACCTGTTGTGCAAGTATCCTTCATTTTGCCTGTTGTAGAGCTTACATTAATGGAATCATCCAATGGATATTATTTTGAACTTTGATTCTTCTACTCAGTTTTAGGTTAGATTCATCTATGTTGATGTAGTGTATTTAGTTCACTTTCACTACCTTATATTATTTTACTGTAACAATATCCAGCCTTTTATTTATCTGTTTGCTGTTGGTGATACTTGAATTGTTTCTGGTTTCAGGCTGTTCAGAACAATGCTGTTAAGAAAATTCTTGGATTTATTTCTACAATAGTGTTTTTCAAACTGGTCTCAAGACCCCTCTACATTGTTAAAAATTATTTAGGCAGGGTGGGTGTTTGACAAAGCAGTGAAGATGCCACTTGGGGCACCCATATCCCATATCTCATATCTTTTGTGTGTGTGTGTGTGATTGGTTTTATTCATTATCTGCATAACAGCAAGAAACCAAGAATAAAGACACACACACACACACACACACAGAGAGAGAGAGAGAGAGAGAGAGAGAGAGAGAGAGAGCAAGCACTATCTGGGCATTTTCTTGTGTTTGTTAAGGTGTTGAACAAGTAGTCCTTGCACAGGCAACTTGCATCCCCTCCTTCTGCTCTCTGAAGTCCCATAGCCTTTTCTGCAGCTCCCAGGTGGACAATCCTAGAGGATTAGTGGGTCTAGTTTCTATATAAGTTAAGGGGTAGGGGTCCTGCAGAGGCCCCTTATTGATGAATGAGGCCCAGGCCCAGGCTGTGTCTTCACTGGAGCAGGTGCCCAGCCTTTCCGCCAGCAGCACATCCCCTATCAGAGTGCTTGGGTTTGAGTTGCAGCTCTTCTCCTGCTTCCAGCTTCTGTAAATGAGCATGCTGGGCGATGGCAGGTGACAGGTGGCTCAAGGAGTTGGTTCCCAGTCCCCCATTTGGTGTAACTGGACTGAATTCCCAACTCCTGGCTTTGGCCTGGCCCAGTGCCTGCTGTTGCTGGCATTTGGGAAGTGACCAGCTGATGGGACCTGTCTGCCTCTCTTTTTCTGTATTTTTCTCTCTCTACCTCTTCACCTTTCAAATAATTAAAATAAATAGGTAAAAAAATGTAAAGTTATTGCAATGTTCCTATAGAACATTCACTTATATTAATGGTATCTATCAATATTTACTATATTAGAAATTGAAGCTACTCAAAATTTTAGATATTGGGGCCTGGGTTGCACAGCCGATAAAGCCACTGCCTGTGATGCTGGCACCCAATATGCGCGCCAGTTCATAACCTTGCTACTCTGCCCCTGATCCAGTTCCCTGCTAATGGCTTGGGAAAACAGAAGATGGCCCAAGTGCTTGGGCCCCTGCACCCATGTGGGAGACCTGAAAGAAGCTCCTGGCTTCGGCCTAGCCCATCTGTGGCTGTTGTAGCCATTTGGGGACTGAACTAGTGGTTGGAAGATTCTCTCTCTCTCTCCCTCTATCTCTTCCTCTCTGTAACTCTTTCAGATAAATAAACATTTTTAATTTATTAAGACTTATTTATTTAAAAGGCAGAGATACAGAGAGAAGAGAGAGAGAGAGAAAGAGAGAGACATCTTCCATCTGTGGGCTCACTTCCCAAATGGCCCCAATGGCCCAGGCTAGGCCAGGCTGAAACCAAGAGCCAGGAGCTTCTTCCAGTCTCCCATGTGGGTGCAGGAGACCAAGCTCTTGGGCCATCTTTTGCTCCTTTCCCAGGCACATTAGCAGGGAGCTGAACTGGAAGTGGATCATCTGGGACTCAATTGCCGCCCATATGGGATGCTGGCACTGCATACGGAAGCTTAATACCTACACCACAGAGCCGTACCCTAAACTAAATAAATCTTTAAAACATTTTAAAATTATTAATTTATTTTAAATAATAATAAATCATTACATGTTAATATAAATAATGTATTTAATAAAAAAACTATGAAAAAATGAAAAAAGTTTAGAAAGAAAATATGAAAGAATTTTATGACTTTGATATATGTAATTCTTAAATAAAATTGTCGCTCCCCATCTTCGTGGAGGAACGACACAGGACCCTGCGCTGTTCTTTCGTCTGCTCGGCCCTCCCCGGGTTTGCTGCTGGTTCTTCCCGGGTTGGCTACTGTCCCTTCCACCTCCGTGGAAGGGCGGTTCCCCCTGGCCACTTTCCCCACTTCCGCAGGGGAGCGGCACACCGCCGGCTGGCTCTCTCGGGGGCTGCACAGGTGTTCCTTCAGATAGATGTTCCTCTTAGATGTTCCTGGTGCATGTTGTCTCTCTCCTCCTTTATAGTCCTCCTCTGCCAATCCCAACTCGGCTGCCCACACGCCGAGTACGCTGCTCTCCTCCAATCAGGAGCAGGATCAGCTCCTGGAGGTCATCGCTCAAGTTGGCAAGAAGCAGCTGCGTAGAAGCTGTTTTCTCCTCTCCCAGTGCCATATTGTGGGAGAGCAGATGCATAGAATAAGTCTTAATTCCAGTAACTCAGTCCAGTCCGGGTTGCTCCCCACAGATCCCCCTTTCTTTTTATTTTTGGCGTTGATACGCGCCTGTCTTCGGTGCCCCGCGGCACACACTCTGCTCTGCTTGCTGGAGTTGCCCACAGGTGCTTACAAGCCTACCAATCAGGCAAACCAAATCCGGGTCCTCTCTTCGCCATGTTGTGAGGAGATTTTTAGGCGCTGATGCGTGCCTGTGTTCGGTGCCCTGCAGCGCATGCTCTGCTCTGCTAGAACTGCCTGCAGGTGCTTACAAGCCCTATCAGGCAAACCGAATCCAAGCCTTCTCATTGCGGTATTGTGGGGAGACATATTGATGTTAATTCGTGCCTGTCTTTGGTGACCTGCGGCGCATAAGCTGCTAGCCGCCCGCAGGTGCTCACCACCTCCCTAATCAGGCAGACCGAATCCAAGCTCTCTCATTGCCATGCTGTGGGGAGGCCTTACTTTTCTCTATTTCTCTGTCTCCGGGCATTCCTATTTCTCCTATTTTACTTCTATCTACCAGCATTCCTATTTCTCTCATTTTACTTCTAAACTTCTGTTTCTCTTATCCCTGCAGCTTCCCGGCGCCCGCCCCGAGGCTGCTTCTCGGCGGCTTCCCGGCTCTGAGCCGCTTCAGCCCGCGCTTCTCTCATCTGCGTGGCTTCCCGGCTTCGCGCGCGCACTCCGCGCCCCTTCGCGCCCGCACCACGGCCTCGCGCTAGCCCCACGTTCCCTATCTATTCACGCCCCGTGCTCTCTCTGCACGCGGCGGCTTCTGCGAGTCACACAGCGTAGCTTACGTTTCCGCCACCACCGGTATTCAATCTAAGTTCCCCGGGCTAACCTGGCGAATTCAACCTAGCTCACGCGTCTGCGCCTTTCGGTCTGGCTCCCTGTCCTTTGCTCCCCGGACTAATCTGATGGATTCCAGCCTGGCGACCCACATCTCTGCCTCTGGTTCCAGATTTTCGCCTTTTGCCCCCCGGGCTGACTTAAAGAATTCCAAACTGGCTTACGTTTCCGCCTCGGCCTGCCCCCCGCGGCTTCAATTTCCCTAACATTTTTCTCTACCCTGTATGTTTCCCTAAGTTTTCTTCCAACAATATTCCTCCCTCATTTCTCCTGGCTTCTCCCCACAGTCCGTATCTGAGTCTGTTTGTTCTAGCTTTCACTTTCGCTTTCGACCTTAGAGATTTCTCCCAGCTTCCCCCCGTAGTCCGTATCCGAGTCTATGCCTAGGCTTTCAATAGCTTCTTCCGGCACCTTTTTCGTCTGGCTTTCCCCTAGGCTCTTTGCTAGTCTCTCTCTCTGGTATTTTCCCACTTCTTCCCATTGCTTCCCTCCTAAGTTTCCTATCCGAGTCACGGCACCATTATGTCGCTCCCCGTCTTCGTGGAGGAACGACACAGGACCCTGCGCTGTTCTTTCGTCTGCTCGGCCCTCCCCGGGTTTGCTGCTGGTTCTTCCCGGGTTGGCTACTGTCCCTTCCACCTCCGTGGAAGGGCGGTTCCCCCTGGCCACTTTCCCCACTTCCGCAGGGGAGCGGCACACCGCCAGCTGGCTCTCTCGGGGGCTGCACAGGTGTTCCTTCAGATAGATGTTCCTCTTAGATGTTCCTGGTGCATGTTGTCTCTCTCCTCCTTTATAGTCCTCCTCCGCCAATCCCAACTCGGCTGCCCACACGCCGAGTACGCTGCTCTCCTCCAATCAGGAGCAGGATCAGCTCCTGGAGGTCATCGCTCAAGTTGGCAAGAAGCAGCTGCGTAGAAGCTGTTTTCTCCTCTCCCAGCGCCATATTGTGGGAGAGCAGATGCATAGAATAAGTCTTAATTCCAGTAACTCAGTCCAGTCCGGGTTGCTCCCCACAAAAATGAAAAGCAAAACCATAAAAATTGGTCAATTGGGCTACACTAAAGAACTTATGTTCATGAAATGATACCTGAAAGAGGGGCGACCCAAACCACAGAATAGAAGATACTGGCTGCAGAGGTAACTAGTGAAGAATTTGATTCTAAAACCTATAAAAATGTGGCTGGCGCTGCGGCTCACTAGACTAATCCTCTGCCTGTGGCACTGGCACACCAGGTTCTAGTCCCCATTGGGGCATTGGTTCTGTCCCGGTTGCTCCTCTTCCAGGCCAGCTCTCTGCTGTGGCCTGGGAAGGCAGTGGAGGATGGCCCAAGTGCTTGGGCCCTGCACCCCATGGGAGACCAGGAGAAGCACCTGGCTCCTGGCTTCAGATCAGCGCGGTGCACCGGCCATGGCGGCCATTTGGGGCGGGGGGGACCAATGGAAGGAAGACCTTTAAAAATTTTTTTTAATTTAAAAAAACTATAAAAATGCATACAGAAAAATATGAAAAAGTCCGATAACCCAACAGAAAAAAATGGACAGAAAATGTGAATAAGCACCTCCTGACGTGGGGAATCTGGAAGGCTGTAAGTGTATGAAGACCTGCTCCACCCGAGGGGAGAGCAGGAGAAGCACAGCAGAGCACCCGTGTGTCCCAGCCACTGGTGATAACGTGGGCTGATGGCAGCGCTCAGAGGCTTGGATGGGAACATGAATTTGGGAAGCTACTTTGGAAAAGAGTGCCGGCCTGTCTGGTGAAGACTGATGACAGATATCTATGACACAGCAGCTTTCCTCTAGGCCTGTATCTCAGGGCGTCAGTCCCAAAGAGTGGTCCCCATGGACTACTGAATGTCCTTGATCTTTCCCGGAGTCTATAGAAGCAAAATATTTTTATAATAACATGTTGTTTGTCTTTTTTTTATTGCCTTTTATTGCACTGATGGAGGGAGAGAAAAGAAGGGTCAAATTGCTGGGAGCTTAGCACATAGATCAAGGCAGTGGTATAGAACTGTGTTAGTGGTCTCCTTACTCTTGAACAATGCTACTCACCGTCAAAACCCATGCATGCCTGTTTCATGTAAGAATACTTTCAGTGAAAATTGTTTTTGTTTAATCTTGACCATTGAATACACTTCTTTTTTTTCCTAATGAGATTAGTAGTAACACTAACAAATGTGAGGGTTTTATTTTATATTTTTTAAAGATCACTTGGTTGATTTGAAAGGCAGAGAGACAGAGGAGAGAGATCTTCCATCTATCGATTCACTCCTCAAGTGTCTGCACCAGCCAAGGCTGGGCCATGCTGTATCCAGGAGACAGTAACTCCACCCAGATATCCCACATAGGTGGCAGGAGCCCAAGCACTTGGGCCATCATCTTGCCACTTCCCAGGTACATCAGCAGGAAGCAGAGTAGCTGGGACTCAAACCGGCTCTCTGGTATGGGATGTTGGAATCAAAAGCATCAGCTTAACCAACTATACCACAACACTAGCACCCAATTTTCTGACTTTAAAATCAAGAATGCTGGCTGGCGCCTTGGCTCACTTGGCTAATCCTCTGCCTGTGGCACTGGCACCCCAGGTTCTAGTCCCGGCTGTGGCACCAGGTTCTGTCCCGGTTGCTTCTCTTCCAGTCCAGCTCTCTGCTGTGGTCCAGGAGGGCAGTGGAGGATGGCCTAAGTGCTTGGGCCTGCACCCACATGGGAGACCAGGAGGAAGCATCTGGCTCCTGGCTTCGGATCGGCCCAGTGCGCTGGCAGTAGCGTCCATTTGGGGGGTGAACCAACAAAAGGAAGACCTTTCTCTCTCTTTCTCTCTCTCATTGTCTAACTCTGCCTGTCAAAACAAACAAACAAACAAACAAAACAAAAAACAAGGATGCATATTTACTTTAAAAAAAGATTTATTTATTTATTTATTTATTTATTTATTTATTTGAAATTCAGAGTTACACAGAGAGAGAGGCAGAGAGAGAGAGGTCTTCCATCCACTGGTTCACTCTCTAGATGTTTGCAACGGCCGGAGCTGCACCGATCCAGAGCCAGGAGCCAGGAGCTTCTTCCAGGTCTCCCACTCGGGTGCAGGGGCCCAAGGACTTGGGCCATCTTCTACTGCTTTCCCAGGCCATAGCAGAGAGCTGGATCAGAAGTGGAGCAGCTGGGACTAGACCCGGCACCCATATGGGATGCTGGTGCTTCAGGCCAGGGTGTTAACCCGCTGTGCCACCACGATGGCCCCTGCATATTGACTTTTTACAATTTGTCTTTTCTGGAAATGTTGAGTGGTCATTTTTTCCTTTATTAATATGACAGATTACATTGATTTTTGACTATTAAACCAATTTTGTATTCCTAGGATAACTTAACTTGGTTATATATATTAGCCTTTTGTACTACTGGATTCAGCTTGCTAATATTAAGTCATAGTCCCAACTGTTCTGTAATTATACTTTGTTCTACTGTCCATGATGAGTTTCAGTATCATTATGAGCTTGGGAATTGTTCCCTCTTTAATATGTTTACGTGATAGCATACTCTGTTCCTTAAAAGATTGGTTAAATTCACATTAGTTTCTGGTGCTAGAGTTTTTCCCTTTTTCTAACTTAATAGTTTATTTTTTTGAGATAACATGTTTAATTTACATTATAGTCAATGGGTTAATGACTCTACTAAATAAAGAGTTCAACAAATAAAAGGTAAAAAAAGTCCAGCAAAATAGCTCAGTAGGAAAATAGGCAAGGCCTGTAAGCAATAACCAAATGAAAAGATCATTTCAACTTCATTCATATAAGGCAAATTTTAAAATAATCACAAGATCATTAAAACTATGATAGAATATAATTCCTATCAATTTGTTTGACAAAAATTTGAAACAAAATTTGACAAAATATTGTATTTGCAGCGAAATTGATACACACAGGAATTTCCTTGTTTTTAATTTTAGCTCCCCGATATAAGGGAGAATATGCGATATTTGTCTTTCTATGTCTAGCTTATTTCCTTTAATATGATGCCCTCCAGTTCCAACCATTTTGCTGCAAATATATATCTGAATATTCCATTGTGTGTGTGTTTGTGTATGTTGTATTTTCTTTATCTGTTCATCTAATGATGGACACCTTGCTGATACCATATTTTGGCTATTGTAAACAGTGCTGCTATACACGTGGGGAAGCAGGTATCTCTTTTGGGTATATACTCAATGGTGGGATTGCTGGATCATATGGTAAGTCTATTTCTAGTTTTTAAGGAAATCGCCATACTGTTTTCCACAGTGGCTGCACTAATTTACATTCCCACTGACAGTGTGAGCTCCTCTTTCTCCACATCCTTGCCAGAATCTGTTTTTTGTTGTTGTTGTTTTATTTTTATTTTTTTTTTTTAAGATTTAGTTATTGAGACTGGTGCTGTGGCAGAGAAGGTTAAGCTGCTGCCTGCAGTGCCGGCATCCCACATGGGCTCCAGTTCAAGTCCCGGCTGCTCCATTTCCAATCCAGCTCCCTGCTAATGTGCCTGTGATAGCAGTGGAAGATGGACCAAGTGCTTCGGCCGCCGCACCCACATAGGATACCTAGAGGAAGCTCCTGGCCTCAGCCTGGCCCAGCCTCAGCAGTTGTGGCCATTTGGGGAGTGAACTAACGGATGAGGAATCTTTGTCTCTCTCTGGCTTGAACTGGCACCCATATGGGATACCTGTATGGCATACTAGCACAGCACTGCAGGCAGAGGCTTAGCCTTCTACAGTGTCAGCCCCAGTCCTTCAAAATTTTCACAGCTTGTTTTAATAGCCTAGCATGAATCCTTCAGAATTTTTTTTTACAGTTGTTGACCATAATATATATAATCTCAGCTGGGTTAATTTTACTAATCATCACTGTTTGAACAATTTCATTTCTTGCTTGTTCTATCAATTATTGAGATATATACTTTAATTTCTCACATAATTTTAGTTCTTCAGATTGCCTCTCATATAGTCTGAGACCATATTATTATGATATATATTTTGCACATTTATGGACTCTGTGTAAACTAAACCTGTTAAAAAGTGATTATCTGGGACAAGTGTTGTGGGGAAGCAGATTAAGCTGCTGCCTGCAATGCCAACATTTTATATGATCACTGGTTCAAGTCCCAGCTGCTCCACTTCTGATCCAGCTCCCTGTGAATGTGCCTGGGAAAGGATTAAAAGATGGCCCAAGTGCTTGGGTTCCTTTACCCACGTGGGAGACCTGGATGGAGTTTCTGGATCCTACCTGCAGCTTGGCCCAGTCCCGACCATTGCAACCATCTGGGGAGTGAACCAGCAGATGGAAGATCCCTTTTTCTATATCTCCATGTCTCTCTCTGTAACTCTGCCTTCCAAATAAATGAATACATTTTTTTAAAGTGATTATCAAGGCCAGCACTGTAGCATAGCAGGTAAAGCCGTTGCCTGCATTGCTGGCATTCCATATGGGAGCTGGTTCAAGTCCCAGCTGCTCCACTTCCCATCCAGCTCTCTGCTGTGGCCTGGGAAAGCAGTAGAAGATGGCCCAAGTTCTTGGGCCCTTGCACCCCCGTGGGAAGACCTGGAAGAAGCTCCTGGCTCCTGGCTTCAGATCGGCACTGCTCTGACCATTGCGGCCAACTGGGGACTGAACCAGCAGATGGAAGACCTCTCTCTCTCTCTCTCTCTCTCTCTCTCTCTCTGCCTCTCCTTCTCCCTCTGTATAACTCTGAATTTCAAATAAATAAATAAAGCTTTAAAAAAGTGATTATCTTTATCTTAGCAAATCTTTATTATGGTAAAATATTATGATTTTTATTTATTTATTTGAGAAACAGAATTAGAGACAAGGGGAGCTCCCATTCACTAGTTCACTCCCCAAATGCCAACGATGGCTGGGGACAGAGGCCAGGAGCCAACAACTTAATCCAGGTCTTCCAAGAGGATGGCAGGAACCCAATTACTTGAGCCATCATCTGCTGCCTCTCAGGAACTGCATTAACAGCAAGCAGGAATCAGGAGCCAGTGCTTGGGATCCAACTCAGTACCCTGGTAACTTAACCACTAGGCCAAATGTCCACCCTTCAGTTATTTTTAAGTTTACAATTCAGTGGTATTAATTAGAGTCATAATGTTCTGCAACTATCATCACCATCTATTATCATGACTTTTTCATCCCCAAACTGAAACTCTGTAACCATTAAGCAAAAACTCCCCTTGTCCCCACTCCCACCAGCTCCTAGTAAACTCTGATCTTGTTTTATTTCTCCATGACTTTGCCTATTCTAGACATTTCATGTAAATGGAACCCTACAATATTTGTGTTTTTGAGTCTGGCTTATTTCACTTAGCATATGGTTTCAAGATTCTTCCTCATTGTGGCAGAACTTCATTCCTTATTATGGTTGAATATATGGCTGATATTCCGTTGTTTGTATCTACCATATTTTGTTATCTGTTCACCTTTCTTTGCTTTTCATTCTTTTTGCACCACAAGACATCCTTGTGAATTACCTTTAACAGAAGTCTGGATAGTAGCAAATTCTCTGTGTTTCTATTTCTTTCCAAAATAACTGGTTGGGGGGTGGGCATTTGGTGCATGGGTGAAGATGCTGCTTGGGATGCCTGTACCCTGTATTGGAGTATTTAGGTAGGAAGTGTAGCTGTGTTCCTGATTCCAGCTTCTTATGAATGCACAACCTGGGGGGGCGGCAGGTGATGCTTCAAGTAGTTGTGTCCCTGTCTTGCACATGGGAGACTGAATTCAGCTCCTTCTGGCTTTAGCCTGGCCCAGCCTGAACTCTTTCAGGCATTTGGGGAGTGATCAGCAGATGTGAGATCTTTCTCTGTCTTTCACTCTCTGTCTCCCACTTTCAAATAAATAAAGTAGATAAGTAAAAAGTTAAAAGATTTGTTTATTTATTTGAAAGGCAGAGTAAGAGAGAGAGAGAGAGGGAGAGACAGAGACAGAGAGACAGAGAGAGAATCTTCCATACACTGGTTCGCTCCCCAAATAGCCACAACAGCCAGGGCTGGACCAGGCCAAAGCCAGGAGCCTAGAACTCCAGCTGGGTCTCCCATCTTCCACTGCTTTCCCAGGCACATAACAGGGAGGAGGATCAGAAGCTGAGCAGCTGCAACTTGAACTGGCACCCATATGGGATGCCAGCATCACAGATGGCAACTTAATCCACTGTGCCACAGCGCTGGCCCCGTCTTCGTTCTTGAAAGATACTTTCACTTGGAAGAGAACAATACATTAACAGTTATTTTCTTTCTTTCTTTCCTTTTTTTTACAGGCAGAGTGGACAGTGAGAGAGAGAGACAGAGAGGAAGGTCTTCCTTTGCCGTTGGTTCACCCTCCAAAGGCCGTCGCGGCTGGCGCACTGCAGCCAGTGCACCGTGCTGATCCGAAGCCAGGAGCCAGGTGCTTCTCCTGGTCTCCCATGTGGATGCAGGGCCCAAGGACTTGGGCCATCCTCCACTGCACTCCCTGGCCACAGCAGAGGGCTGGCCTGGAAGAGGGGCAACCGGGACAGAATCCGGCGCCCCGACCGGGACTAGAACCCGGGGTGCCTGCGCTGCAGGTGGAGGATTAGCCTATTGAGCCACGGCACCAGCAGTTATTTTCTTTCCATTCCAGGAGGATATCATCATACTGTCCTTTGGTTTCCATTGCTGCTGCTGAGAAGGCTGTAATGGGGCCAGTGCTGTGGCATAGCAGGTAAAGCCACCACCTGCAGCACCGGCATCACATATGGGCGCCAGTTCAAGTCCTGGCTGCTCCACTTATGATTTAGCTCCCTGCTAATGTGCCTGGGAAAGCAGTGGAGGATGACCCAAGTCCTTGGACCCCTACACCCACCTGGGAGGAAAAAAAAAGCAGTGGTCAGCCAAACAGCTATTCCTTTGACAGTGATCTCCACTCATGCCCTACCCTCCATGTCTTTTCCTTTAAATGTCCATTAACTTGAGGATAAATCTGATGTGAATTTCCTTTTTTGTGTGTGTTTTTAAGATTTATTTATTTGGGAGAGTTACAGAGAGAAAGGGAGGAAAGGAGGGAGGGAGGGGGAGAAGGAGAGGGAGAGGGAGAGGGAGAGGGAGAGGGAGAGAGAGTCGATCTTCCATTCTCTGGTTCACTCCCCAAATAGCCCCAACAGCCACAGCTGGGGCAGGCCAGAGACAGGAGCCAGGAGCTTTCTCCAGATCTCCCCTGTGGGTGCAGGAAAGAATTTCTTTCTTGGCTCCCTCCATTCTTCCTTTCTCTCTTTCTCTCTCTCTCCCCTACTTCCTCCCTCCCTTCCTTCCATCCTTCAACCTGTTTGGGATTTGTTTACCTTCTTGAGTATGTGAATCAATACCATTCATAGCTTCTGGAATGTGATCTCTCTCTTCTTCTAGAACTAATGAAATGTATGTTAGACTTTCTCCCTGTATCTTCCATGAATCTAAATCTCGCTTTTATATGTGCATGCTGTTTATTGGATTTCTTTGCTGCATTCTATAAATCGTGACCTCATCTTCCTGTTGTCTAATTCTCCTTTCATTTGTGTCTAATATACTGTTAAGCTACTGGTTCTTGTTTTGTTTTCAGCTTAAGACATTGTAACTTTTGACTTCAGAAGCTTTATTTAGTTCTTCTTAAAATTTTCTTGGTCACTTTTGAGGGTTTCCAGGATCCTGAAGATATTTCCAAACTTGCCTTTTATTTCTTTTCTTTTCTTTTCTTTTTTTTTTTTTTGACAGGCAGAGTGGACAGTGAGAGAGAGACAGAAAGGTCTTCCTTTGCCGTTGGTTCACCCTCCAATGGCCGCTGCAGCCGGTGCGCTGCTGCCGCATCACGCTGATCTGATGGCAGGAGCCAGGTGCTTCTCCTGATCTCCCATGGGGTTGGGGTGCAGGGCCCAAGCACTTGGGCCGTCCTCCACTGCACTCCCGGGCCACAGCAGAGAGCTGGCCTGGAAGAGGGGCAACCGGGACAGAATCCAGTGCCCCGACCGGGACTAGAACCTGATGTGCCGCAAGGTGGAGGATTAGCCTATTGAGCCGCGGCACCGGCCAGCCTTTTATTTCTTTAATAATAGTGGTCCAAATTATTTCATAATCTGCATCTAAGAATTCCAGTGTCCAAAGTGCTTTTGGCTCTGTTTCTGGCATCTTTTGCTTTTTTTTTTTTTTTTTTTTTTTTTTTTGAGAGGCAGAGTGGACAGTGAGAGAGAGAGACAGAGAGAGAAAGGTCTTCCTTTGCCGTTGGTTCACCCTCCAATGGCCGCCGCTGCAGCCGGCGCACCGCGCTGATCCGATGGCAGGAGCCAGGATCCAGGTGCTTTTCCTGGTCTCCCATGGGGTGCAGGGCCCAAGCACCTGGGCCATCCTCCACTGCACTCCCTGGCCATAGCAGAGGGCTGGCCTGGAAGAGGGGCAACCGGGACAGAATCCGGCGCCCCGACCGGGACTAGAACCCGGTGTGCCGGCGCCGCAAGGTGGAGGATTAGCCTATTGAGCCACGGCGCCGGCCAATCTTTTGCTTCTTTCAGCTGTCAAACATTGTGTTTATTTTGTGTTTTGTTTTTGTTTTTTAACTATGTTGCTGCTCACTGAACTAGAAAATCCTTTGTGCAAATACATTGAGGTCCAGCTTGAAGGTGGCTTCTCAACGGGTTTAAATGTGTTACTTTCAATCTCTCGATGCACTGTTGCACCAGTTTTAATTCAGTTTCTGGCTGTTTCTGTGTTGGTGGAGCTTGCAATGCCCAGAACTGAGCAGGAATACTGAAACCGAAAACTGAAGAAGGAAGCTCCACA
Organism: Oryctolagus cuniculus; assembly: GCF_051225735.1. Lineage (NCBI taxonomy): Eukaryota > Metazoa > Chordata > Mammalia > Lagomorpha > Leporidae > Oryctolagus > Oryctolagus cuniculus. Next base: position 108,324,080 of record NC_142873.1, read on the forward strand.
TAGGAGCGGGCACTTGGCACAGTGATTAAGGCACTGCTTTAGACACTGGTTTTGTTAGGTAAGTTAGAAATTAGAAGTTAGAAATTAACCTAAGTGTTGGGGGGTGGGGGTGGGGCGTGAGGAAAACAAAAATGTCTTCAGAGAGGCATGTTAACAGCCTCAGAAGCACATCTTGGAAGCAGCCCAGGGTTTTACACTACAAAGTCTTGCCCATACTCCAGTAACTTTGCAGGTGGTCTCAGCATCCTCACCCCCACCCCACCCCACCCCACCAAGGAAAGCTCTCTAGGAGAATCATCTCTGCTCAGCCCCAAATTGGTTACCTAGCCTGGTAACACTGAGCAATAAAAACTGCTGGGGCTGGTGCTGTGGCGTAGTGGGTAAAACCACCACCTGCAGTGGCAGCATCCCATATGGGCACAGGTTCAAGTCCTGGCTGTTCCACTTCCAATCCAGCTTCCTGCTAGTGCACCAAGGAAAGCAGTGGAAGATGTTCTCTTTGCATTCACATGGGAGACCTGGAAGAAGCTCCTGGCTCTTGGTTTTGGATCAGCCCATCTCTGGCCATTGTGGCCATTTGTGGAGTGAACCAGTATTGAAAGACTTTTCTCTCTGTCTCTTCCCCTCTCTGTCTGTAACTTTGCCTTTCAAATAAATAAATACATCTTTAAAAAACAAGACAAAACAAAACAAAACCCTTCACAGCCTTCCTCAAAAAAAGGCACCCTAGGGGAAGCTTTTCAGCCAGGTGGAGCTCCCCAGTCTGATAGCACTGGGTAGTGAAATCTTGGGAGGAATTTCACCTAGTTCACACTCAGCAAACCCTTTGTCCTGGAGAAGACTAAGGAAGGGAAGGAGACACGGCAGGAAGAATTGGACCCCATTCCCTTATAAGCCCCATTCTGAATACAGAGTGCCTGCTCAGCTCTCAGCTCTCCTGAGCTGCCTACCTGGCCTGCAAGGTACATTCTCTCCATCAAACCATGTAACCTTGCTTTCCTCCAATCTGAATGACTGGGCACTCTCTCAAATTCTGTCTAGAGAGGTGCTCATCTGTTCTGATGGATGCCCCACCCCACCCCCATTCAACCTTGATAACTTACTAACCACTCTATCCCACATCTGAATTCTTTGTTGTGCAAGGTTGTCCACCCATCTCAGCTAACATTTTGAGTGTTGGCTACGCTGCTTCCAATTCAGCTTTCTGCTCATGCCCATCCTTGGAAGGCAGCAGATGATGGCTGAAGCACCTGAGTTCCCACGGTCCACGTGGGAGACTCAGATGAAGCTCCTAGCTCCTAGCTTCAGTCTGGCCTCCAACTCTGACTGTTGCAGCCATCTGGGGAATGAACCAATAGATAGAAGATCTCTCTCTCTCTCTCTCTTATTCTCTGTCTTTGCCTCTCTTTCTGTAACTCTACCTTTCAGATAAATAAATAAATAATTTTAAAAAAAATCAGAATAGGCAAGATTTTATATTTTTACAAATCCCGAGGGATCTAGGGCTTGAAACTTGTGTTACAACATTCCTTTTCTGTTCTGTAAGAGTTAGCTTCTCAGGGCCGGTGCTGTAATGTTGAAGATTAAGCCTCCACTTGCAGTGCTGGCATCCCATATGGGCGGCGGTTTGAGTCTCCCTGCTAACGTGCCTAGGAAAGCAGTGGAAGTTGGCCCAAGTGCTTGGGCCCCTGCATCCATGTGGGAGACTGGAAGAAGCTCCTGGCTCCTTGTTTCTGATTGGCCTGTCTCCAGCCATTGCGACCATTTGGGGAGTAAACCTGCAGATGGAAGATCTCTCTCTCTCTCTCTCTCTCTCTCTCTCTCTTTCTGCCTTTCAAATAAATAAATAAATCCTTAAAAAAAAAAAAAAAGAATTAGCTTCTCAGGCATCCTGCTTGTTCTTGCCACCTTATCAGAAAGTGTTTGACAGCACATAAACTTCATGACTGGAGAGTGGCACCTTTAGGCTGACAGGCGGTCAGTATCCTAAGAGAGAGAAAGCAAATGGAGTGGGTGAGACTGAAGCTGCTGTTGCCATGGTTTGCTGTCACAATGGCTTGAATAGCTTTGCACCACCAAGTGGTTATAACTGCAGTAATGCCAGAAAACGATTACAATTTTCACAAATTGTTTCTACATGATACTTTCCAAAAATCCCTTGTGCATGGAAATTTGGGGGAAATGTAGCCTTTCAATTCCCAGTTCTATTTGTAGATTTTCTTCTATAAGCATATCTTTTTATTTGAAAGGCAGAGTTTCAAATGGAACGAGAGACAGAAAGAGGGAGATCTTCCATCTGCTAGTTTACTCTACCAAATGTCTACAACAGCTGGGGTTGGGCCAGGCTGAAGCCAGGAGCCAGGGACTGCATCTGGATCTCCCACCTGAATGGCAGGGACTCAAGCCCTTGAGTCATGATTTGCTGCTTCCCAGACACATTAGCTGGGAACAGGGTCAGAAGCAGAGTAGCCAGGACTCAAGCCTGCACTCCAGGATGGGAGGGGGTGTCCCAAGCACACTTTCTTATTTTTTTTTTGTCCCCCAAAGATTTACTTTTTATTTATTTGGAAGTCATAAATACAGAGAGAGAGGGAGACACACAGAAATCTTCCATCTGCTGGTTCATCCCTCAAATGGCCACAATGGCCAGGACTGGAGCAGGCTGAAGCCAAGGCCAGAAGCTTCCTCCGGGTCTCCCACGTGGGTGCAGGGGCCCAAGGATTTTGGCCATGTTCCACTGCTTTTGCAGGTACATTAGCAGGGAGCTGGATTGGAAATGGAGCAGCCAGGACTCGAACCGGTGCCTATATGGGATGCCAGCACTGCAGGCAGTGGCTTAACTTGTGCCACAGCACCGGCCCCTGGATTTTCTTTTGTATTTCATTCCTTAGGAAGATAGACTCAAATTGGCTGGATTATCAAGTGCCCTCAAGATAAAAGTGGCTTGAATACTCAGTATACGTTAGATATTTTTTCCTGATAATTCCTTGATGTCTTTTTAGTACTTTGATGGTTTCAATATAATTTCGCTTTTTAACAATGTTGGCATTTAGTACTCTATCTCTGGTGAGCATTCCGGATGTCCATCTCTGGAGTTAGGTGATGGGATGAGCTCCTCCCTGCACTGGGGTCTGTCAAGGCCTTGCAGGTGCACTTTCTGACTTTCTGCTGTCCTCAGGTGCACAGGACTGTAGCTGGGGTATTTCCTGAGTTGTCATTTTTCTCCACATGCAAAATGCAAAAGAGAAAAGGATGAGGCTGACGTTGCGTAGTGGCATAGAGGTAAAGCCATTTGGTGTACCACTGTCCCACATAGGCACTGGTTCATGTCCCAGCTGCTCCTTGTGGTCTGACTCGGGCCTGCCCTAGTTCTCACTGGCACTAGAGACCTCTTTGAATCTTTGCTGTATCCTCATCCAGTGTCTCAGTCTCCAGTTTTGCTCTGGATCACTTTAACTGCCCTGTAACCTGCTCTTTCTCAGCTGAGCCAGATTCTGAGTCCCCTCTAGGAAGTGCAGGAACATCCAAGTCCCTTCCAGACCAGACAGGTGCCCACATGCACCCCCCCCCCTTTTTGTAAACCTGATTATTCTGCTCTGCTCTCAAACCCCTTTGGGCCCCACCCCATGGTGCTACTCACTTTAATCAGTGATATCCATTTGGAATTCCAAATGGGAAGTAGAAGAGAAACCCCTTGGTCTTAGCCTTCCACTCAACCACAGTGTGTGTGTGTGTGTGTGTGTGTGTGTGTGTGTGTGTGTGTTAAGGAAATTAGTATTTATTTATTGAACGCTTACTAAGTGTCAGTGATAAACAAGCACCTGAAATTTCATTTAATTCCCACACTCTTCACATGATAGCACAAGTTCAGTCAGTACTGTGTGTATCTGGGCTTGCACACAACCTGTGCTAGAAACCAAGCTATTTTTGTAAGAAATTTAAAAACAGAGTAAGAATGACTTTAAGAAATGAGGATCTTGGTAGTTTCTTGAGCCAACTTCTTTCAGGTATGATGTCCTCACAATGCCCAGATTTCTTTTCTTTTCTCCTTCTTCTTCCTTTCTTTTCTTTTTTTCTTTTTTCTTTTCTTTTTTTTTTTTTTTAGATTTATTTATTTGAGAGGCAAAGAGAGTTGAGAGAGAAAATCTTCCAGCCACTGGTTCACTCCCCAGATGGCTACAATGGCCAGAGTTGTACCAATCCAAAGCCAGGAGTCAGGAGCTTCTTCTGGGTCTCCCGTGCAGGTGCAGGGCCCCAAGGACTTGGGCCATCTTCCACTGCTTTCCCAGGCCATAGCAGAGAGCTATATCAGAAGAGGAGCAGCTGGGACTCAAACCAGCGCCCATATGAGATGCCGGCACTGCAGGTGGTGGCTTTACCTGCTATGCCACAGCACCAGCCCCCAAACAGATTTCTTCCTTCCTTCCTTCCTTCCTTCCTTCCTTCCTTCCTTCCTTCCTTCCTTCCTTCCTTCCTTCCTTCCAGCACAGTGGAACAGTGCAGCTAGGAAAATGACACTGCATGTAATTGAATCCATGAGGATGCACAAGGCTTCCAAGTTTTGGCAGTGCATTGACACACTGCCAGGAATATCACACAAAACAGACGTCATCTTCCAAATGGGCTTATGCCCAGGCGATCCACTCTATACTGCTGTACCCATAAATCTGCACAACCTGACATTTCTTCCTCCAAAAGGCAGAGTTTGGGGTCCCCTCAACCATACTAACACATCTTTTCTCTTTCCATCTTATTCCGGAGATCAAGAAAACATCCCACTGCCTGGCTCTCCTAACTCCAGTGCCTGCATTCTCTCCCACAGTTTCCTGGAATAGGAAGCCATTCAAACCCTCCGCTTCCTCTGCGTCCTAGCCTCTTCCATCTGGGGACAGCAGGCTCCACGGTCTAGTGATAGCAGGTGGGGCAAGTTCTCTCTTTACCCTGTAGAGGAAGCTGGTCTACCACGTTGAGCTGAGTCAGTAGCAAAGGAATGTGGAAAATCTTTCCTCTCTCACTTATTGTCTGGCTTTCTAAATAACCATTTTGACCAAAAATCCTATTTTGGATATCAGAAGCTGATTTTTAACTCTTCCTTTTTATTTTATTTTATTTTTAAAGTTTTGTTTGTTTGTTTGAAAGGAGGAGTGAGAGCAAGAGGAGGAGGAGAGAGAAAGTGAGAGAAAGAGAGAGAGTTTTTATCTACTGATTCACTCCTCATAGGCCCACAACAGTGGGGGCTGGGCCAGGACAAAGCCAGGAGCCAGAAACTCTATCCAGGCCTCCCATGTGGATGGCAGAGACTCAAGTACTTGAGCCATCATTTGCTGCCTCCCAGGTACAATTAGGTGTGTAGTGGTGGCTTAGTCTCTTATTTTTAATAATAAATAAAGACCACTTTAGCTTTAATTTTTATTTGTTTGAGATGTAAAGAGACAGAGAGCTCCTGTTCATTGTTTCACTCCCTAAATGCCAGCAACAGTTAAGTCTGGGACTAGGCTGGACCAAGGTCAGAGCCAGGAGCCTGGAACTCAATACAGGTCTCCTATGAGAGTGGCAGGAACCCAGTGACTTGAGCTTCTTGCCTCCCAGGAGCTGCATTGGCAGGAAGCTGGAGTCAGAATCTGAGAACTGAAGGAAGATGCTTTAAACAGCTATGCCAAACACCTGCTCCCAACACTTCCTTTTGAAATTCCTGCTTTCACAGTCCTAACTTTATCTTTACACACTGCCTTCAAGCAAATGTATGCTTTGGTCAACTAAGGGAAAGATCATATGAAAGAAAGTGTCAAAGAGGAAAGCGTCGGGCTGGCATTGTGGTGTAGTGGTGTATTGGCATGGGGCGTGAAGCAGCCTGCCACACTAGCATCCCTTTTGGGCACTGGTTCACATCCCAACTGCTCCACTTCTTTTTATTTTATTTTATTTTATTTTTATTTTTTGACAGGCAGAGTTAGAGAGAGAGAGAGAGAGAGAGAGAGAGAAAGGTCTTCCTTTTTCCATTGGTTCACCCCACAAGTGGCCTCTACAGCCGGTGTGGTGCGGCCGGTGTGGTGCGGCAGGCGCACCGCGCTGATCCGAAGCCAGGAGCCAGGTGCTTCCTCCTGGTTTCCCATGCGGGTGCAGGGCCCAAGGACCTGGGCCATCCTACACTGCCTTCCCGGGCCACAGCAGAGAGCTGGACTGGAAGAGCAGAATCTGGCGCCCCAACCGGGACTAGAACCCAGGGTGCCGGTGCCACAGGCGGAGGATTAGCCTAGTGAGCCGAAGCGCCGGCCCAGCTGCTCCATTTCTGATCCAGCTCCCCACTAATGGTCTGAGAAAAGCAGCGTAAGATGTCATCCATGTGGGAGACCTGGATGAAGTTCCTGGCTCCTGGATTTGACCTAGCCCAGCCTTGGCCTTTTTTTTTTTTTTTTTTTTAAAGATTTATGTGTTTATTCGAAAGTCAGAGTTACACAGAGAGAGGAGAGGCAGAGAGAGAGAGAGAGAGAGAGAGAGAGAGGTCCTCCATCCGATGGTTCACTCCCCAGTTGGCCACAACAGCCGGAGCTGTGCCCATCTGAAGCCAGGAGCCAGGAGCTTCCTCCAGGTCTCCCACGCAGGTGCAGAGGCCCAAGGACTTGGGCCATCCTCTACTGCTTTCTGAGGCCATAGCAGAGAGCTGGATCAGAAGTGGAGCAGCCGGGTCTCGAACCATACCCCATATGGGATGCCGGCACTTCAGGCAGGCTAGCCCTGGCCTTTGTATGGGTAGTGAACTAGCAGATGGAAGATCTCTCTCTCTGTAACTCTGTAACTCTGACTTTTTTTTAAATTATATCTTCCATGATATTTTTTAAATATTTATTTTATTTATTTGAAAGACAAAGTTACAGAGAAAGGTAGAGACAGAGAGAGAGAGAGAGATCTTCTGTCTGCTAGTTCATTCCCCAGATGGCCACAACAACCAGAGCTGCGCCCATCCGAAGCCAGGAGCCAGGAGCTTCTTCCAGGTTTCCCACGTGGGTGCAGGAGTCCAAGGACTTGGGCCATCTTCTACTGCTTTCCCAGGCCATAGCAGAGAGCTGGATCGGAAGTGGAGCAGCCAGGACTAGAACTGGTGCCCATATGGGATGCTGGCGCTTCAGGCCAGGACTTTAACCCACTGCACCACAGCGCCGGCCCCTGTAACTCTGACTTTTAAATAAATCTTTAAAAAAGAGAGAGAGAGAAACTCACATTAACATATTCCATAAATATCCAAGTTACAGTTATATTCATATGTATATGTTATTTGTTCATCAGAAATATTGATAATACTTATCTATTGCTATGAAACAAATTGCCTCCAAAGTTAGTGCCTTCAAACAATGAACTGTCCCCATTTCAGTTTCTAGGGTCCTGAATTTGGAAGCAGATCAGCTGATTCTGGCTCGGGATCAGGTTTCTGTCCAGAGGGCAGCTGGGCCGCAGCCACCTGAAGACTGGACTGAGGCTGAGGGATCCACTTCCCAGCTCATCCACAGGGCTTTTCACAGCAGGCCTCAGTTCCCTGCTGGCTGTGGGCTGGAGGCCTGTTTCTCACCACACAGGCCTCTCCTGGTGACTTAGTAGCCAGTTTCCCTTGGAGTGTGTAAGCTGGGCAGAGCTGGGGAGGGGAGAGAGAGAGAGAGAGAGAGAGCGCACGCATGCGCTAGCCACACACTGCCACTTGTGCTTTATTGCATTCTTTAGAAGTGAGTCACCAAATCCAGCCCATAACCAAGCCAAAGGAATTTAGGTTCTCCTCTAAAAGGGAATGTCAGAGACTGTGTGGACAATTTAAATCACCAGAGCATTCATAATTACCCACTTCCTATGTGCCAGAATGAACAACTAGGGTCTAACAAGAACAAAACAGATATGCCTTGCGTGGTGGAGCTCCAAGCCCAGTGGGGACATGAACATGAAGAGGCAATTGCGGCCGGTACCGCAGCTCACTAGGCTAATCCTCCACCTGTGGCGCCGGCACCCCGGGTTCTAGTCCTGGTTGGGGCGCCGGATTCTGTCCCGGGTGCTCCTCTAGCAGTCCAGCTCTCTGCTGTGGCCCGGAAAGGCAGTGGAGGATGGCCCAAGTGCTTGGGCCCTGCACCTGCATGGCAGACCCGGAAGAAGTACCTGGCTTCTGACTTCGGATAGGCGCAGTGCGCCGGCCGTAGTAGCCACTTGGGGGGTGAACCAATGGAAAGGAAGACCTTTCTCTCTGTCTCTCTGCCCAACTCTGCCTGTCAAAAAAAAAAAAAGAAAAGAAAAGAAAGAGGCAATTGCAGCACTGAGACATGGGTCTCCCCATAGCCCAGGTGACATGAGGCATAGCATGTGCTTGGGGCACATGTGTCCACACATGTGAGAACACTTTCACATGAATAATAAAAGTGATCAACAGTTAAGGTTCAAGAGCCGCTTACTGACAGTACAACCACTGGCCAGGAATTCATTTTCTCTGTGCTGCATCAGTGAGATGGGAGAGTAACAGTACTACCTCATAGGATTCTTGTAAGGATTAAATGAATTAGCACATGAAAAAGACTTAAAAAGTGCCTGGAACACCACAGATGTTAGTGATCAAACTGTAAGCTGCTTCAGAAAAGATGGGTATTATTATTCTAATTTCTGAGACGAGGTACATGTCTTTCAATGTCTTCCTGAAAATGGAATTGCCATTCTTTGTCATTTAATTTTTAATGATACTGTACTTTTTTATTTTTAAGCCTATTAACATGTCACAAAATGTGACTGTCTTTCTTCTTGTCTGCCCCCACCCACTCATCCCACTTCCTTCCCCAGAGGAAACCACTTGAACAGTTTCATGAATGTTCTTTCAGAAATGTTTCAACCTTTTAGAAAGCTACATATTTTAAAAGTATTTTGATACAAATGAGATCATCTTATATAAATATATATATATCATTTTACTACTTTACTTGATTTTTGTGTTTTAACAGATTTTTTCATGTTAATGATCATAGCTTCATTTTTTCAGAAGAATTATTATTTGAGAGGCAGAGTGACAGAGAGAGAGAGAGAGAGAGAGAGAGAGAGAGAGATCTTCTATCCTCTAGTTCACTCTCCAAATGGCCACAATAGCTGGGAAGGATCCAGCCTGAAGCCAGGAGCTTGGAACTCCATCTAAGTCTCTTCTAGGTGGGTTCCAGTGGATCAAGTACTTTGGCCATCTTCTTCTTTTCCCAGGCACATTAGCAGGGAGTTGGATGGGAAGCGGAGCACCCCGGGCTTGAACGGGTTCTAAGATATAAGATGCCAGTTTCACAAGTTGTGGCTTAGTCTACTTTGCCACCATGGCAGCCCCAGGTTATAGTTTTATATTATTCCTCTTAATGACTGTATTAAATTCTGTAAGATGGATATACCATAGATGCTTTAACCATTCTTTTATTGATGAACATTCAAGTTGTTTACAACTTTCTCTTATAAACAATTGTATAATAAACATAAATATTTTTTAAATATTTATTTTACTTGAAAGTCAGAGTTACACACAGAGAGGAGAGGCAGAGAGAGAGAGAGGTCTTCCATCTGCTGGTTCACTCCCCAGATGGCCACATCGGCAGGAGCTGCGCCGATCCAAAGCCAGGAGCCAGGAGCCTCTTCCAGGTCTCCCATGAGGGTGCAGGGGCCCAAGGACTTGGGCCATCCTCCACTCCCTTCCCAGGCCACAGCAGAGAGCTGGATTGGAAGTGGAGCAGCCAGGTCTCAAACCGACACCCCTATGGGTTGCCGGCACTGCAGGCGGTGGCCCCACCCACTACGCCACAGTGCTGGCCCCATAAACATAAGCATTTAAATAGCCTTTCTTACCTTCAAAGATTCTTGAATATAATTTTTGATCGAGACTTTTTATACTCATTGAATCTGCACAGCTGTAATGAAGAAGTCTACAAAATATTTAAAACCTTTAACCTGCATCCCAGAATTTCTCCAAAGTGACATCAACTATTTCTCCAATTTAATCACAGTTGTTGGATCAAGAGTTGTCACCAACCTCAAGCTGTGCCGGTCACAGTCTTCTCTCTGAGAACTTAAAGACAGAATCAAGTCTGATGGTCAGCCTCTTTCCAGGTAGCCAGACTGGGTCACCATGGGAGCGAGAGGGTTGGTTATGTGACTCGTGGTCCAGAAGTACAGCCAGAGCTGACTGCCAGAGACCCAGGAATAGACAGATGATGGGGAGGAGACAGGTTTCCATGTACATTACCAGGTCTTTCTTCCTGGTACCCAATTACAGTCAGACTCTGGGCTTGCTGAAGCTGGCTCTTCCTGTTTACACTCATGAAAGTGGGTTCCATGTATCTTCCCTTAAGACTGATATCCAGGGGCTGGCATTGTGGCAAAGCAGGTTGAGCTTGCCTGGCATCCTATATCTCAGCAGCAGTAAAGTCCTGGATGCTCCATATCGGATTCAGCTCCCTGCTAACGCACCTGGGAAAGCAGCAGATGATGGCCATCACTCAGGCCCCTGTTACCCATGTGGGAGACCCAAATGGAGATCCTGGCTTCATCAGATCTGGCTATTCTGGCCATTTGGGAAGTAAACCAGTGGATGGAAGATTCCCTCTCTCTCCTCTGTCCCTCCCTGTCTGTATTGTTCATCTTTCAAATAAATAAATAGGGCCAGTGTAATGACATAGCAGGTTAAGCTTCTACCTGAGACCAGCATCCCATATGGGCAGCGTTTGGAGACCTGGCTTCTCTACTTCTGACCCAGCTCACTGCTAATGCACCTGGGAAAGCAGCAGAAGATGGCCCAAGTGCTTGGGCCCCTGCACCCACAGGCAAGACTTGGAAGAAGCTCCTGGCTCCTGCCTTAGGCCTAGCCCAGCCCTGGCCGTCGTAGCCATTTGGGAAGTGAATCAGAGGATAGAAGACCTCTCTGTCTCTCCTTCTCTCTATGTAACTCTCTCAAATAAAAAATAGAAATCTTTAAAACGAATAAATCCCTTTTTAAAAGATTAATGGAGGGGCTGGTGCTGTGGTGTGTTGGGTAAAGCTACTGCCTGCAGTGCCAGCATCCCATATGGGCACTGGTTCAAGGCCTGCTGCTCCACTTCTGATCCAATTCCCTGCTAATGTACCTGGGAAAAGTACTTGGGCCCCTGCACCCATATGGGAGATCCACAGGAAGCACTTAGCTCCTTGCTTTGGATCACCACAGCTCCTACTGTTCTGGTCATTTGGCAAATGAACCAGTAGACAGAAGGTCTGTCTGTCTGTCTGTCTGTCTCTCTCTCTCTCTGCCTTTCAAATAAATCTTTAAAAAATATTGATGGAAAAATGGAGTTAAAAATAATTTTCAGGGCTGGCACTGTGGCATAATGGATAAAGCCGCCAGCTGCAGTGCTGGTATCCAATATGGGCTCCAGTCCAAGTCCCGGCTGCTCCGTTTCCAATCCAGCTCCCTGCTAATGCTCCTGGGAAAGCGGCGGAAGGTGGTCCAAGTTCTTGGGCCTCTGCACCCACATGGGAGACCTGTGGATCAGCCCAGCTACAGCCATTGTGGCCATTTGGGGAGTGAACCAGCAGAGGGAAGCTCTCTCTCTTTCTCTGCCTCTGCTCTCTCTGTAACTCTGCCTTTCAAGTAAATAAATTAATCTTTTTAAAAAAAAGTTCATTAGAAAAAATAAAGACTGATCTCAAGTCGCTCTTGATCGGTGACTAGTGACTGCCCCTAGCCCCCACCTGACCTGCGCACATTAGCTATTAGGGCCACTCAGAACTTTCAAACCACACATTTCTGTCAGTTTGTTTCAAGATCACAATTCTCCAATATCATGGGCAAAAGAGGATTTGTAGAAAAAGAAGATAAAAATCAACAGTTTTTCTTTTTTTGAACCAGTGCCCATATGAGATGCCGGCACTGTAGGCAGCAGCTTTACCTGCTATGCCACAGTGCCAGCCCTGGCATCTCACTTCTTTCCATAGAATTTCCATTGCAGGCATCTCCCCCAGCTCCCTTGGGACTGCACTTCCTCTGCTTTTCCTCTTCCGCTGGTCAGAAGCTGCATGTCTTTTCCCTATTCAGCCATCTTGGATGCTCGCCCTCCCTCCCTCCCTCCCCATTTCCCTCTCTCTTTATCACTCTGCCTTTCAAATAAATAAATATTTAAAAAGTTTTTTTCAGCACCAATAATGTTTCTAAGGTAACTGAAAAATTTTAGCTAGGTTACATTAAACATAATACTATTGAATCATTTCTGGATGATTCAGGGTAAACATTATGAAGAGTGAAGTTTTTTAAAAGTTTTCTTTATTTGTCTTGTTTGATAGGACAGATAGGGAAGTATTTTAAACAAAAGCTGTAAAGCAAACACTGAGACCTAAAGAGGTTTTCAAACTTCAGAATCTTTCACATCTAAGTTTGATTTCATAAACTAGTCAAAAAGCCTAAAGTGGTTTATCAATTATCAATATGATTTAATTTTACCAAATTGATTCCCATCTTAAGAAACAGATTTTTGTCTGTAGTTTACTTATACTTGTATAAAGATATAAAAGGTCTCCTGCTAGAATGTCCACATTCATGTTCAGTAATAGCAGCATCCCATATCAGAGGGCCAGTTCAAGTCCCGACTACTCCACTTCCAAGCTGGCTCCCTGCTAATGTGCCTGGAAAAAGTAGTGGATGATGGCACAAGTACTTGGGCCCCTGCCACCTACATGACAGACTCAGGTTGAATTCCTGGTCCTGGTTTCGGCCTGGCTCAGACATGGCTGTTGCGGTCATTTGGAGAATAAACCAGCAGAAGGAAGATTTCTCTCTCTCCCTCCCTCCTTCCTTCCCCAGTTCCTTCTCTCTCTATCACTCTGCCTTTCAAATAAATAAATCTTTAAAATTTTTTTTTCAACACCAATAATGTAATGGTGTTCAATGAAATAAGTAATGTATTTTTTAGAAAACTTATTTAATAAATATAAATTGTGAAAATACAACTTTTGGATTATAGCGGTTTTCCCCCCATAACCACTTTCCCACCTACAAACCATCCATCTCCTACTCCCTCTCCCATCCCATTCTTCATCAAGATTCATTTTTAATTATCTTTGTATACAGAAGATCAACTTAGTATATACTAAATAAAGACTTCAACAGATTGCACCCACACAGACACACAAAGTATAAAGTACTGTTTGAAGACAAGTTTTACCATTAATTCTCATAGTACAACACATTAAGGATAGAGATCCCACATGAGGAGTAAGTACACAGTGACTCCTGTTGTTGATTTAACAATTGACACTCTTATTTATGATGTCAGTAATCACCCGAGGCTCTTGTCATGAGCTGTCAAGGCTATGGAAGCCTCTTGAGTTCACAAACTCCGACCTTATTTAGACAAGGCCATAAGTGGAAGTTCTCTCCTCCCTTCAGAGAAAGGGTACCTCCTTCTTTGATGACCTGTTTTTTCCACTGGGATCTCACTCACAGAGATCTTTCATTTAGGTCATTTTTTGCCAGAGTGTCTTGGCTTTCCATGCCTGAGAAACTCTCATGGGTTTTTTAGCCAGATCCAAATGCCTTAAGGGCTGATTCTGAGGCCAGAGTGCTGTTCAGGGCATTTGCCATTCTATGAGTCTGCTGTGTATCCCAGTAAGTAATGTATTTAAAAATTAAAATTTATACAAAAGTACATTCTTATTATTTTAAATACTTATTTATTTCCATCGAGTGGCTCATTCCCCATATGCCCTCAATAGCCAAGGCTGGACCTGGCTGATATCAGCAGTCTAGAATTTCATTGGGGTTTACCAAATAGGTGGCAGGAACCCACATTCTTGAGCCATCATCTGCTGCCTCCCAGGTGCCTTCATAGAAGCTGGACTGGATCCCACACACTCTGGTATGGGATGCAGATCTCCCATGCAGCAGCTTAACCTGCTGCATCACAAGGCCAACCTGTAGATTGTTATGCTCAAAATATGACTTGAGGGGCCGATGATGTAGCATGGTAGGTTAAGCTGCCGTCTATAGTGCTGGCATCCCATATCAGTGTCACTTCGAGTCCCAGCTGCTCTGTGTCTGATCCAGCTCCCTGCTAATGTGCCTGGTAAAGCAGCAGAGGATTGCCAAAGTGCTTGGGCCCCCACACCCATGTGGGTGACCCGGAGGAAACCCTGGCTTCTGACTTTGGCCTGGCCCAGCTCCAGTCACTGCAGTCAATTGGGGAATGAATCAGTGGATGGAAATTCTGTCTCTCTCTTTCTCTCTCTGTCTCTCTGTGTCTCTCCTCTCTATATATAACTCTGACTTTCAAAAAAATGAATAAATCTTTAAAAATTACTTGAAAAATACAGTTTTTGTTTGATCAAATACTTTTTTTGTCAAGCAACAAAGCAAGATAAAGGAATACAACAGCTTGTATTCCTAAAGTTCATATTCACTAGCCTGGTATAACTGCAAACGAGAAATCTCAATATGGGACAAATATAGGAGATGATGCTTGATCTTGGGAACACTGTGTAGGATTATTAAGTCAGAATTAACAGGCTCTATCTAGTCATCCTACAAAACATTCCAGAAATCAGTATCCCAGCCTTCAAGATAGCAGAGGGAGAGAAGGGAGAGAGAAGACAGCAGAATTAGAGAAGAGAATGCCCATTATAGAATGTGTCTGGCTTTAACACTTCATAGTTTGCTCTGCTGATCTGCCTATCACTGGAAGCCCCAGCAACTGCTTGGATGAGCATTTGTACTTGGACTGTATTATTTTAACTATATTATAATCACCATTATGGAAACCAGGGATGATGACCCACAAAAGAATCCAAGTTTTACTCATGATTACCACTTGGCAATTTGATTCCTTTGATCTTCACATCGACTTGTTTGTCAATTCTGATCCTTAAAGTAGACGTTTGGTATAGTTGGTCAGCCTGGACACTTCAAAGACAGCAAGCTGCCCAGCCATCTGCGAGACTGCCACTGGGTCCCTGATGTTCTCACAGATGGCAGCTTATCACTTCTCAAAGACAAGCAACAAATCTATTCCATGCCTAAGTGAAACAGCTGCTCAGTCTTAGAGCATAACACCCAACACCTTACTCAGAAATGCAAGCAAGGTTAGTGGCAACCTGGTGACCTCCTTATCATCTAGGAGGTTTTCTACTCTATCCCCCCACCCACCCAAACACTCTCCCTTTCTTCTTTAGATATTCTGTATGATTAAGAAGTACACCCCCCCCCCCCAGAGGTGGGGGGGGGGCAGGGTAGGGGTTGTGACTCAGAGGGTTAAGCTGCAGCTTGCAATGCCAGCATCCCATCTGGGAGTGCTAGTTGAGGTTCCTGCTTATGTGCCCAGGAAGGCAGCAGATGGTGGCACTTGGGCCCCTACCAGCCATGTGGGAGACCAGGCTGGGCTGGTTCTGTTGTGGCTATTTGGGAAGTGGCCCTGGTTATTGTGGCTATTTGGGAGGTGAACCAGCAGATGAAAGAGCCTCCCTCTCTCTCTCTCTCTCTCTCTCTGTCACTTGCCTTTCAAATAGATAAATAATAGATCTTTAGAAGAAACAAGAAAGAAGTAATTTGAGTATTAATTTATGGGAATAAGAGGTCACATGCCTTGCTAAAGTCTTGTTCCTGCATTGCCAAATTCGATCACTTTTGGGTTTGAGGGGTTTTGTTTCCCTTGGTTTGGAATAGGTAAGAAGAGGGAGTAGAGTAGGGTTTTGCATGGATTACTGCAGAAGGCATTCTGTCTTCATAAAGAGGGGAAAACACGCCCACCTCATAATTGCAAGTATTTGGACTTAAAACACGAGGCAGATCTTACCCCTGCCTTCCACATTAAGTAGCTGGGTTGGTCTGGACAAGTCCCTTAGCCTTTCATTTTCCTCATCTGCAAAACGAAAGCATTAGTGTATAGACAGCCATTGAAATCCTGCCTGCAAACATTCATTCTTTATTTTTTTCAGCATCTTCTAGAATAACCGATGCTAGTAAGAGCGATTCTCGGAAAGCTCCAGAATGCGTCTGGAACGTTCTTAAGCATCACTGCCCCTCGTCCTGTTAAGAGAGGCGACCGGCTCCTGCGCCAGACGGAGCGAGACGCTGCCACCGCCCGAGAGCGCACAGGGTCGGGGTAGAGGCGTCTACCGCCTGGGGCTGCCGGGCCTGGAGCGCGTCTTTCCCAGTAAGGAGCACTCCGCATGTTAAAGGGCTCCCCAACCACTCGAAGGGCGCCTGGGGTCAGGGCGGGGCGCCAGCCGCTCTAGTGCAGGCTGGGGAAACCTGGGACGCTTTGCTGGGCTTCCTCCGAGTCACGCGGCCCTTGCACGGTAGAAATTGTGCAATGGCTAGGCGGGCGGGAGAAGCGGGGGACGAGGTCACCGTGCCAACTGCTCTTTTTTTTTTTTTTTTTTTTTTTTTTTTTCCCTTGTAACTTTTTTTTCCCCCCTAGGTTGCCTTGCGCGGCGCGAGGCGCTACGCCGCGACCGGAACACCGGGTTCCCAGCTGATGCCCGAAGCCCCGGCCAAAACCCAACGCCTTCCGCAGGGGCGGGTGGGTGCGTCCTCGGGCTGGAGCGGAGCCTCCGGTCCCCGCGGCGCTTCCCGGTACCGACAGCGGGCGAGGAGGAACCTGGGTCCGCCTACGGCAGGAGCCCAGGGACTGCCCACAGCGCTGCATGTATGTCCCGCCAGCTGGACAGGCGTTTTCCGATCGGGAACCGGCCGCGGGCTTCGCAGGAGTCTGCGTGGAAACCCCACCCCCACCCCGTTCCGCACCGGGCTGCGTCCCACCGAGGGCCGACCAGGGTCTGGGAAGGAGCCGGGGTAGGACGCCTGAGGTCCCTGGGCGCGCCCGGCTGCAGGCGCGGGGGGGGGGGGGGGCACCGTCCTTCGTGACCTCTTCCTCGTGGCGGACAAACTGCTGTTAGCTTCGCTCAGAAGTCAGGCAGCGATCGTGCTGACCACGACTGTCCCTGGCCTCCAGCGCGGCGGAAGGCCAAGCTGCGAATGGCGAGCCCGTGCCTCGACACCGGCGTCCACTAGGCTTCGCTGGGAGCAGCCGCTTCTTGGCTTCCCCACCGCAGTGAGCGGCGACCGGGTAGCCGATGGGACAGGTGCGCTGTGACTCGGAGGCCCTCCGCTCCGGGCCGCGGGGAGTTTCTGGCCGGGACTCACTCGAGTGACTGCCTTGGTGTGATGTAACAAAATTAAATATGTATTTCCCATGTGTATCGCGAGGAGAAAAAAAGGTTGCAGACTTTGTCCCTATTTTCAACCCTATATTGGGGTCGGGCACGCGTATCCTAAGAGGATGCTGGAGGGTTGGTTGTAAACAAGCCGCGTTGACGAGGGTGCCTGCACCTTGGGGACACGCTTTTGTCCGTCGCCATCTCCTGGGTGACAGCCTTGTCTACGTGCCACGAAAAGGGCTTTTGCCACTTCACCCCCTTTCCCTTCCGGAAACTTCAGACATGCTCTGAGATCAGAACGTGACTTCCTCGTAGCCCTGCTGGCGGTGGCGTGGGCGGGGACCTCCGGGAAGGCGAGCGGAAGCAGTCGAGTCACCGCGCTGGCGTTCGTGCGGGCGTGCGGGGAGAGAGGGTCCAGGCGCCTCAGGCACGGGGACCGCCCTGCAGGGGCTTCCCTGCTGGCTGACCCTCAGCTCTTTTCAGTAACTCCGGGAACAGCGCAGTACAGTAAAAGATAAACGTGTGTGTGTGTGTGGGTTGGGTTAGGGCATGTCCCACAAGTGTAGACTGAGGTAAGAAAGGATATGCCGGCATTAGGATTCCCTCCCGGCTGGCACAGTTTTCATGTGCCCCTGGCACATCGTTACAGGATCAGCGCGGAATTGGGCGTGGGGCTGGGGTAGTTTATCTTGGAAAGTGGAATAGAACAGTGGAAGTTCTCCAATATCATGAAATTTGCGGAATTAACCCTTTCTCTTTCTTTCTTCTTTCCTTCTCTCCCTTTTCTTTTGAAAGACACATTGAAAGAGAAATTTTCCATCACACTCCAAATGCCCACGGCAACAGCACTGGCTGGGCCAGATCAAAGTGAGGAACCTGGAACCCAAACCATGGCAGGGACCCAAGGACTGGAGCCATCACCTGCTGCCTCCCAGGGTGCTGGGTTAGCAGGAAGTTGTTGGAAGCTGAGCTGGACTGGAATCCAGACGTGAACATGGGATGTGGGCCTCCCAAACTCTTGCTGTCCCCAAAGCGCTCCCTACTCCTTGTATTTGAGTATTACCGACCACTGCTCACATAGATCAGCTGTTTCTCCCTTCCCGGGCTCTGCTTTGTGAGGCTAACCTTGCTAGACAGGTCTTGTCCCTGGCTACCCCGGGGAGTTGAGAAAGCGCTCATAAGTGGCTCTTGGTAGAGCTGGGGCTTCCAAGGAGAAATGAGAGCACGAAAAGAAAGACCTGCTCCTTTAGAACAACAGCAACAACAACAAAAACTTTTTAAATCACAAATAATTATCCATCGAAGAAAAGTTAGAGTTGTTTAGAATCAGAAGGAAAAAAACAAATTGAAATCCCACCAACCAGAAAAGCAAGGCAGAGCATTCAAAAAGTTCACAGAAAATGCATATTAAGACACAGAAAATGCATATTAAGAAAATGCATATTAATATTAATATTAAGACATATTAAGACATTAAAAACTGTGCATGAATTGCAAATTGGTTTGCACCTAAATAAACTTATCTTTTAAGGCTATTTCCATGAACTTAAATAAAAAGATTTATTTATATTTATTTGAAAGGCAGAGTTAGAGAGAGAGAGAAAAATCTTCCATACTGTGGTTCACTCCCCAAATGGCCACAATGGCCAGAATGAAGCAAGGAGCCAGGAGCTTCCTCCAGGACTCCCACGTGGGTGCAGGGGCCCAAGCACTTGGGCCATCTCCCACTGCTTTCCCAGGTACTTTAGCAGGGAGCTGCGCTGGAAGTGGAGCAGCCAGGAATGGAACCAGTGCCTATATGATATGCTGGCATCCCAGGAGGTAGCTTAACCTGTTACGCTACATCACTGGCCCCTTCCATGAACTAAAGTGCCTCAGTATAACATTATATATAAACAGAATGCCTTACAACCTTTTTTCCTTGCATAAATTATCATGACATGCCATCAGGTACACTCTATGCATGTCTTTAAATGGCTGTGTGGTATGCTGTGCTATATTTATTTATTTATTTTTAAGATTTATTTATTTATTTGAAAGGCAGTTACAGAGAAAGAGAGGCAGAGACAGAGAGTGAGATCTTTCTTCTGCTGGCTCTTCCCCTGAATGGCCACAATGATCAGGCCTGGGCCAGGCTGAAGCCAGGAACCAAGAGCTTCTTCTGGATCTCCCACATGGTTGCAGGGGCCCGAGTATTTGGGCCATCTTCCCTGCTTTCCCAGGCATGTTAGCAGGAAGCTGGATTGGAAGTGGAGCAGCCAGGACTTGAACTGGCTTCATACAGCATGCTGGCGCCACAGGCATCGGCTTGACCTGCTATGCTACAGCAGCAGGCCATCTATATTTATTTAACCAATGCCTCATTGAAGACCTTTAGATTGTGTCCAGAACCTTGTTATTTAAATAGGGCTAGAGCTGTAGCCTTGCAGAAAGCACATTGTCAATTATGCACATAGATAACTTTCCTGGAAGTGATATTGTGGGGCCCAGGATAAGGTCACCTTTTCAGTGACCTCTTATTATTCCACCCCCAGGGCCAGTGTTTCCCCAAAGTTTTATATCATTTATTCTCTAAGAATTTATTGAGCACATGTCACACATGAGTATATTGTAACTCAAAGATAAGAAAAAATTGATAAATGATAAATAGATTGATAACCAAATGTTACTCAGAGATCAATAAATACATTGTCGTTCAAGGTGTCACAGACTAGCCAGGAAAGTTTTGGCAGCCATCTGCCCAGTTTGAGGAGAGTCCTGGAGAAAAATGTAGCCTTTCTCAAGGCCTACAGAGTTTAACTGAGAGGAGCATTGAAGAAGGATAGGAAGGGCCAGAAATACTGTGCCCAGGCAGCCTGATAAGTGCTCGCTCATTTGGAGGAAACTGTGATTTGTCTTCTTGCCGATACTGAGAGTAGAGCTGGGCAGGAGGGCAATGGCGTGCAGCAAAGAAATAGCCTGTTACGTCATACTACCCAGGTTTGGACTTCATCACAGAGCAACTGGAGAAAGTGATTTGTGATCCTCCAAGGTCATGATGAAACTGGACTCTGCCACTTAACCCACTGAAGGGTTCGGTCTTCAGTAGATCCCCACAACCATTCCAGGGGAGAGAAAACAAACAATAGGAAAAGTTTGCAAAGGAAATATCTTACAGCAGTGTTGAAGTAAAAACTGCAGAGTTGATCGAATTCACTGGTAGTCACCACCATGTCCATCACAATTAGAGTATACTGTGGTTAACATTAGAAAGTTTTGTTGTGAATTTTTTTTTTCTCTCGCTCTGCTTTAAAAAGAATAATCTTAATGCCGGCACACCCAGAGATTGCTTCATTGTCCTACCAGGCAAACAAATGCAAGACTTCCAATAAGTCTAAAAGCATGTTGCATAGATTTTAGTATGTGAAAGCACTTGGAAAACTAAAGAATACTTAAAATAAACTATAAAGTTGTTAAAACTATGAAATAGTTCAACTTTAAAGGAAGTGGTTTAAGAAAAACTTTTTACTTACAGATAAAGGGTCAGAAACTCAAATGCCTACTATGACTATGTAATCATTGTTGATGGTTCTGAAAATTTTTCGGACATTACCTCTTTGAATATTTGAATATTTATTCTCCCTCATTTTTCTCTATCTCCTTGGATAAGCCTGAGTTAATGTTAAGCATTCTTATTTTAGATTTTGTGTCTTATCATTTCTTATTTGAAGACTGTAGGTGTGATTTTTGCCATCTGTTGTTGCTGCCTTTTACCCATTGTGCTTTTCGTACTTGATGTGTTTTCTGAATTTTGACTCTGAGTGCGTATTCCTTGGATATGTGGAAAATATTTGAAGCATAGACTGAAGTTATGTTCACCCAAAGATCATTTGTATGTACTTCTACTAATTACCTGGGACCAACTTTATACCTCTACTGTTTGTTTTCTTTTAAGTATGGGAGTATCAACTTTGGATATAAAGTATAAGAAAAAGAAACATAGGTATGAGTATTTGGCACAGCAGTTAAGTCACTGCCTGGGACGCCCACATCCTATATCAGAGTGCCTTGTTCAAGTCCTGGCTCCTCCACTTCTGATCCAGCTTCCTGCTTATATTGTGTACCTTGAGAGGCAGCAGAATACCTGGTGCCTAACACCCATGTGAGAGCCCTGGATGGAGTTCCAGGGTCTTGGCTTTGACCTGGCCCAGACTTGACTGTTGTAGGCATTTGGTGAGTAAATCACTGAATGGATGCCCTCCCTCCCCCTTTAAAATACAGTGTTGGGTGGGTTTTAGCCTTAGCTGATTTCCAAAAACTTAGTGTTTTGAGATCTTCAGATTTTTCAAGAATAACTTGATTTCCATGTGAAATCACTAATTTTTTAAACTTTTTTTTTTATTTGAAAGAGTTATAGAGAGACAGAGAGAGATCCTCCATCTGCCATTTTACTCCCCAGATGGCTGCAATGGGTAGGGCTGGGTCAGGCGGAAGCCAGGAACCAGGAGCTTCATCCAGTCTCCCATATGGATGGCAGGGGCATAAACACTTGGCCATCTTCTGCTACTTTTCCCAGGCTGTTAACACGAAGCTGGATTGGAAGTGGGGCAGCTAGGACTCGAACCAGTGTCCATATCACAGGCAGTTTTACCTGCCATGCCACAACACCAGGCCCAGAATGCATTTGTTAAAAGCAACAACCACATATGTGCAGAGAAAAAGTCCAGTTTTAGGTTTCTGTTGATTTTTCTTGACAAATATAATTGTCAACTCAAGTGTTGAGATTTTTTGGTTCACGAAGTCAGGTCCCTGTATCTACAATACAAGGAAATATAGAAAATAGTTCCTGATCACAAAGATTTTACATGCTGTGCAAGACAAGATGGACTGAAGTATCAAGAGAGATGAGAAGAGCAACAGGAAGTTACTGACTCAGTCTGGGTGTGCTTGAATGGAGGCTGCAGTAGTGCAGACATGATGGCCCTAGGAGGAAATGGGCAGATATCGTATATTGAAAAGATGATGTGACAGAAGTTGGTAACGGAATGAGACAAGAACAGAGGAGAACTGGGGAGTAAGTATTTAGCCTAGTGGTTAAGGCGCCTGCATCATAGGGTGGGCATTGCAACACAGCTGGAGCTGGTTAAACTGCTGCTTGGACACCCACATCCCTTACTGGAATGCCTGGTTGAAGCCCTGGCTGCTCTGTGCTTCCAATTCAGCTTCCTGTTGATGCACCCAGGAGGCAGCAGACGATGCCCCAAGTACTTGGGTTCCTGGGAGATCCAGGTTGAGTAAACCAGTGGATGGAAATCTCTCTGTTTCTTCCTCTCTCTCTTTCACTTTAACTTTTAAATAAAATTAATTGAACATTTTTTTGGCAAAAAAAAAAAAAAAGGACTCATGCATCCTTTTTGGGAATATGTGGATTTGATTCCCAACTCCAGCTTCAGACTTTGCAGACCCTGGGAGGCCTTGGTGATGGCCAGGTAATTCTGTTCCTGTCACCCATGTGGGAGACCTGGATTGCATTCCTGGCTTCAGCTTTTACCCTGGCCCTGCTGGGGGTGTGGAACACAATCTTGCCTGCATATTAAAGTCAGGTTTTTTATTTTTTAAAATATTTATTTATTTATTTGAAAGAGTTACACAGAGAGAGGAGAGGCAGAGAGAGAGAGAGAGAGAGATTTCCATCCGATGGTTCACTCCCCAATTGGCCGCAACAGTCGGAGCTGCGCCAATCCAAA
Source organism: Oryctolagus cuniculus (assembly GCF_051225735.1). Taxonomy (NCBI): domain Eukaryota; kingdom Metazoa; phylum Chordata; class Mammalia; order Lagomorpha; family Leporidae; genus Oryctolagus; species Oryctolagus cuniculus. The sequence continues at coordinate 108,346,975 of NC_142873.1, forward strand.
GCCAGGAGCCAGGAGCTTTTTCCATGTCTCCCACGCAGGTGCAGGGGCCCAAGGACTTGAGACATCTTGTACTGCTATCCCAGGACACAGCAGAGAGCTGGATCGGAAGTGGAGCAACTAGGTCTCGAACCAGGGCCCATATGGGATGCCGGTGCTTCAGACCAGGGCATTAACCTGCTGCGCCACACCGCCGGCCCCAAGAAGTCAGGTTTTTTAGATTTATTTTATAAAATCCTATATGTCATAGTTAAGAATTGGGACACTAGTGTCCTGTCTTCGACCTTTTCTCTGCCTTTTACTGTATGCCTTGCACAAGTCTCCCTACCTCTCTTGAGTACCAGTTCTCCAAGGATTATGGTGAGGTGGTTTTTTCCCTAATTTTTATTTATTTTCATTTTATTTTAAAGGCAAGAGAGAAACCATCATGGGGCATCTGAACAGTGAACCAGCAGATGGAAGCTCTCTCTGTTTGTGTCTTTGTCATTGCTCTCTCAAATAAATAAATTTAAAAGAAAGGAGAAATGGTATGTGTATTTTATGTTCATGTGATTGGGACCAGGTATTATGTTTCATGACTCTCCATAATTATTTTGAAATAAAGGAAAGGAAAAATCCCAATATCACTTTTCTTTTCATTTGTCCAATGTGAAATATTTTCTAATCTGTAAAAGACTCAACAGATGTAATCAAGTTTATATAACAAAAAAAAATTCAAGAATTAAGGGAATTATTTTGGCTGATATATTCATGTACGTTGCCTTCTTCAGGTGTCCTCTCACATTCAAGGATTCTCTTCCTCCTTATTTATGTAACAGCAGCTGAAAGAGTGTGCAGGTATTTCTTGTGCTGGAAAAGTTCATTGAAATTGATTGTCAATATTCTCCTGACTCGCTGCTATTAGTTCCATTTAAGGCGTTTCACTGGCGTCTGATTGTTTGAAGAGACTATAGGGAAACTGATGACATGAAGTAAGATAGATTATGGATCACGTTTAAATCTCATCTCTCCTTGGGCCTAGTAGGCACAACTCCCATTATTGCTAATGGAGTGTGGGGCATAAGTCTTTGCATACTCAGGAGTTCACCACTAAAAAACTGTCAATCACCGCATCTTTGCAGTAGGTTGCAGATAGGTTTTAACTTTAGGTATAATTGACTACAATGGTCTAATTGTAAATGATTACCACCCAACAGGTTTTATTTCACCCATTCTGGCCTTTTATAGCACCAGAAGGATGGGGGCACTTATCAACAGCTCAGGATTAGGCCGGCGCCGCGGCTCAATAGGCTAATCCTCCGCCTAGCGGCGCCGGCACACCGGGTTCTAGTCCCGGTCGGGGCGCCGGATTCTGTCCCGGTTGCCCCTCTTCCAGGCCAGCCCTCTGCTGTGGCCAGGGAGTGCAGTGGAGGATGGCCCAGGTGCTTGGGCCCTGCACCCCATGGGAGACCAGGAAAAGCACCTGGCTCCTGGCTCCTGCCATCGGATCAGCGCGGTGCGCCGGCCGCAGCGCGCCGGCTGCGGCGGCCATTGGAGGGTGAACCAACGGCAAAGGAAGACCTTTCTCTCTGTCTCTCTCTCTCACTGTCCACTCTGCCTCTCAAAAAAAAAAAAAAAAAAAAAAAAAAAAAAAAAAAACAGCTCAGGATAAAAACAGTTCTAGAAGAATTTGGTTGCTTGTGTACATTTAGGATCCCAGGTAGGGTTATGTTTGTTTAGGAATTGCCAAGTGCTTTCCCATGTATGGGGTCACATGTGGATCTCACTGACAGCTCTTCCTGAAAAAGTAGATAGGGCAGACCTATTATCCCAAACTAGAGACTAATTATCAGTTACATTCACTTTTTTTTTTTTTTGGTCCAATGTCACAAATCTCACATGTGTGAAAATCAGGACCAGAACCTAAGTCTTAGGACCCGAAGTTCAGTGCTTTGTCCTGGGTTCCACATTGCTTTCACAGCCAGGGCTTCCTTCAGGGATCATTATGTGAGTGACTTTATCAGGCTCCGAGGGCTGCAAGAATGCAGTGTTGCCACTGCTTTCAAAGGACTTACGAGTTTATTTGATGAAAGGGTGTGTACAGATAAAATAGCTACAGCAGGAATTGTATTATCGTCAGTTATTTTAAGAATGTAGAGAAAAGAAAAAAAATCATCTTGAGCTATTCATTAGGTGTCATTTCATGGAGAAGACCTGTGCGTGTTCGTGGATGCGCTACTGCAAATAGGGTCACAGAAAAGCCAACTTTTGAGCATCTACTCTGTCAAGCACTGTGTTAGCTGCCTCTCATATTTTCTTTGATTTAAACCTCATCAGAGGAGCAGGTGTTTTGTGTAGCAGTTTAGATGTCACTTGGAGCACTCACATCCCATGTCAAAGTGCCTAGTTTGAGTCCTGGCTGTTTCTGATTCTGGCTTCTGGTCATATATACCCTGGAAGCAGCAAGTGATGGCTCAAGTAGTTGGGTCTCTGCCACCCATATGACATCTCTCTCTCTCTTAAATATTTATTATATATTTGACAAGCAGTTACAGAAGAGAAAGAGATCTTCCATCTGCTGCTTCACTCCCTAAATGGCCACAATATCCGGGACTGGGCCAGGCCAAAGCCAGGAGTTTAGCATTCCATCTGGGTCTCCCACATGGGTGCAGGAGCCCAAGCAGTTGGGCCGTCTTCTACTGCTTTCCCAGGCACATTAGCTGGGAGCTTGGAAGCCAGGACTGGAACTGGTGTTCAAATTGGACGCCAGCATTACAGGTAGCAGCTTAATCTGCTGTGCTACAATGCCAGCCCTGATCTTTCTTTTTTAACATAATTTTTTATTCATTTTATGTTAAAGTTTCTCCTCTAATGCTCTAATTTGTATACTAATGCTGCTTCTAAAAAGTATTTATTTGCCAAAATGTTTGATTACCATGCAATAATTCTATGTTTTAATGGAGTACAGTGCAATATTTTAACATACACACAGTGTAAATCTATCAAACCAGGCAATTAGCCTTTGCATTTCTTTATCTTTTCTTTGTGTTTGGAGCCTACCAGTTTCTCTTTTCCAGTGGGTTAAACTGCCCACTTTGGCACTGGCATCCCATATTGGATTGCTGGTTTGAGTTCCAGCTGCTCTGCTTCCAACCCATCTCCCTACTATTACACATAGAAAGACAACAGAAGATGACCTAAGTATGTGGGTTCCTATTACCCATATGGGAGACTCAGATGGAGTTCCAGACTCCCTGCTTTGGCCTGGCCCAGTCGTGACCATTGAGGCTATTTGGGGAATGAGTCAGTGGAGTGAAGATCTCTCTCTCTCCCACTCCCTCTCTCTCTTCAAACACACACATATGTACATACCCACACACACACACACACACACACAAATAAATAAATACTTAAAAACACTGTGTGTGAGGTGAGCATTTGGCCCAGTGTTTAAGATGTTGTTGGGATGCCTTCTTCTCATATTGGAGTGTCTGGGTTGGAGTCCTGGTTCTGGCTCTGATTCTACCTTCTTGATAACATGCACCCTGGGAGGCAGCAGATGATGGCTCAGACTCTCAAATCCTTGCCAATCACGTGGTAGGGATAAAGCTCCTGGCTTTAGCCCAGCCCACAGCTGACTGTTGCAGGTATTTGGGCAGTAAACCAACAGATGGAAGTGTTCTCCCCAAATGGCTACAAAACCCAGGTTGGTGCAGGCCCAAGCCAGGAGAAGGAATTCCATTCTGGACTCCCATGTGGGTCAGAGGAGCCCACGCACTCAAGAGCCATCTTCAGCCGCCTTCTCAGGTGCATTAGTAGAAAACTGGATTGGAAGCTAAGTAGCTGGGATTTTAAATGTCACTCCAATATGAGATGCCAGCATTGCAAGCAGTGACTTAACCCACTGCATCACAACATTGGCCCCTAAATTGCCATCATTTAAGCTACCTAGTCTGTGTTATTTTGTTATGGCAGTTCTAGAAAAATAATACAAATCTCTCCAGAAATTTTTTTTATTCCAGTTAGTGTATTTTTCAGTTCCAGAACTTGCTTCCTTTTAACAATTTTCATCTCTCTATTGGTAGTCTCACTTTGTTCACATACTATTTTCTTGATTTCCTTTAGTTTTTTTTGTCTATATTTCCCTTTGTCTTATTGAAGATATTTAAGATTGCTGTTTTAAAGTCTTTGTATGGGGGCAGGCATTTGGTGCAGTGGTTAAACCACCACTTGGGATGCCCACATCCCATGTTGGAATACCTGGCTTCAAGTGCTAGTTCCACTCTCCATTCTAGCTTCCTACGGATGCATACCCTGGGAGGCAGCATATTATGTCTCAATTAGTTGGGTCCCTGCCACCCATGTGGGGATCCCCAATTGAGTTCCTAGCTCTTGGCTTCAGTCTGGCTGTTGAAGGCATTTGGGTAGTGAACAGTGGGTGGGCAATCTCTTTGTTACTCTCTCTGTCTCTGTCACACATTGGAGTGCCTGGGTTTGATTAAAAGTAAGTAGGGAATGTCTTTGTCTAATAAATCCAATGCCTAGGCTTCTTCAGAGACAGCTTTTAAAAATCCACTTATTGGCCGGCGCCGCGGCTCACTAGGCTAATCCTCCGCCTAGCGGCGCCGGCACACCGGGTTCTAGTCCCGGTCGGGGCGCCGGATTCTGTCCCGGTTGCCCCTCTTCCAGGCCAGCCCTCTGCTGTGGCCAGGGAGTGCAGTGGAGGATGGCCCAGGTGCTTGGGCCCTGCACCCCATGGGAGACCAGGAAAAGCACCTGGCTCCTGGCTCCTGCCATCGGATCAGCGCGGTGCGCCGGCCGCAGCGCGCCGGCTGCGGCGGCCATTGGAGGGTGAACCAACGGCAAAGGAAGACCTTTCTCTCTGTCTCTCTCTCTCACTGTCCACTCTGCCTGTCAAAAAAAAAAATCCACTTATTTTGTTCAATTAAGCTCCCCTTTCATATTTACTCATGTGCCTTGTGATTTTTTTTTCTAGATTTTTGAATAGTGTAATGTGGCCACTCTGGAAACTGGCTTCTGTCCCTTCCTCTTGGTTATATATATATATATTGCAGTCTATAGTAGTGTTCTTGTTTTTTTGACTTGTTGGGGTCCATAGTAGAATTGTGCTACTATAGTACTGTTATAGTTGGACTTTTTCCAACCATTGGTACAGAGACTACTGGGCAAGGCATGGCCAAAATCTGAAGCAGAAAGTTCATTTTTGTCTCCCATGTGGGTAGCAGGGACCAAAGTACCTGGGCCTTCATCCACTGCCTCCTGGCACATTAGCGAGAAGCTGGATCAAAAGTGTGGAGGAGCTGGGACATGAACCCAAGTACTTCTATGTGGGATGTGAGCCTCCCAACTGGAAGTTGAAGCTGTTGTGTCTCAATGCCTGCCCCTCAGTGAGCTTTTTGACATAAAAAAAAAAAAAAAAAAAAAAAAAAAAAAAAAAAAAAAAAAAAACCTAGGGGCAAGTATTTGGTATAGTGGTTAAGATGCCTGTGTCTCACACCAGAGTGCCTGAGTTTGATTCCTGGTTCCAGCTTCCAGCTAGTGCACACCGTGGGAGGCAGTGGTGAGGATTCAGGTGGTTGGGTTTGTGCCACCCACAGGGGAGACCTGTATTGAGTTCCAGCTCCAGCTTCGATCTTGACCCTGGGATCATTGTGTGCATTTGGGGAGTGAACTAGCACATAGGAGCACCTCCCCTCTGCAAATAAATTTGTAAAAATTATAAGCAAAACAAAACACTCCTCTCAGTCTTTGCCTACTGGGGACTTCCTTTGATACATAGCCAGACCTGCACTGCACTTGGGAATCAGCCCATGATGCAAGCTCAAGATTTATTCAGGTCTATGGTGAGTTAGTGACCTGTCCTGGGCATGTGCATGGCTTTCTAGATTCCCTGCAAAAAGAGGTGCTTTGGGTTGTCCTAACATCATAAAGAAACTTGCTCCTCTATCCTTGGATTTTCTTCCATGATATTCGGTGGTTTATGGAATGCCTTTGCTTCATGCTTGTTCTTCCAAGTTTTGACACCTGATGCTTTTCCAGCCTGGGTTCAGAATAAGACAGACAGAGATGAGCACTTTGTGTCAGTCTTCCTTTGCTTCATGCTTGTTCTTCCAAGTTTTGACACCTGATGCTTTTCCAGCCTGGGTTCAGAATAAGACAGACAGAGATGAGCACTTTGTGTCAGTCTTCAGGTGGCTCTGGAGAAAAACTGACACAAAAATTCGCAAATATGGTTTGCCCTGCTCTGTCTGGAACCAATGACCACAGGTGCCATGCTGGCAGTGTGGGCTGCTGTCTTCACAACTGTTGCCAGCCCCGGAGTCTGTGGGGTAAGGAAAAGTAAACAATGCTACAAAAGATTGAAAGCATTTTTAAGCTGATTTTTTTAAAAGGATTTATTTATTTATTTTTATTATTTATTTATTTATTTGAGAAGTAGACTTACAGAGACAGACAGAGAGAGACACACACACAGAAAAAGGTCTTCCATATGCTGGTTCACTCCCCAAATGGCCGCAACGGCCAGAACTGAGCTGATCTGAAGCCAGGAGCCAGGAGCCTCTTTCAGGTCTCCCACATGGATGCAGAGACTCAAGGACTTGGGCCATCGTCCACTGCTTTCTCAGGCCATAGCAGAGAGCTGGGTCGGAAGTGGAGCAGCTGGGACTCAAACCGGTGCCCATATGGGATGCTGACACCACAGGCAGAGCCTTAGCTTTCTGTGCTGGCCCCCTATTTATTTATTTGAAAGGTAGAGTAAGAGAGTGAGGGAGGGCGTGAGAGACAGAGAGAGAGGAATCTCCCATGCATTGGCTCATTCCCCACGTGGCTGCAACGGCTGGGGCTGTGCCAAGCTGAAACCAGGAGCCTGGAACACCATCTGGGTCTCTCATGTGGGTGCAGGGGCTCAAGCACTTGAGTCATCTTCCACTGCTTTCCCAGGTGCATTAGCAGGGAGCTGGATTAGAAGTGGCACAGCCATGACTCCAACTGGTACCCATATGAGATGCTGGACTTGCAGGTGGCAGTTCCTAAATTGATTATTTTCTTTTCTTTTCTTTTCTCTTCTTTTCTTTTCTTTTTTTATTTTTTGAAATATTCATCTGGTTGCTTTGCCTTCTTTTTCCCAAGGTTCTGACAAAGTTGATTCTGACAGTGCTTGTTTTTTATGTCTCTGGGCGGGGGGACAGGAGCTTGGAGTTCCCTACTCTGCCATTTTGCTGACCTAATTAGGGGTTTGGAATCTTAAAGTTAGTATAGAGGATAGACTTTTTCCCTGATATGTAATTGAAAAAAAGATGTTGCAAAGATTTAGATGGTTAAGTGCATGAAACTTCAAGGCAGATGATCTGACTTTTAGTCCTTCCTTTGTTTTCAAAAAGTTTTTAATAAGATATTTAGTTATTAAACCTCCCCCAAGCTTCAGTTCCTTATATGTAAATTAGGGGTATTCGAGAAATTGAAGAGGATCGCTTACAGTAAAATCTTGTGTGCCAGTAATGTTTAACACTCAGCTTTCAGAAGGGATGGGGTGGGGAACCCTGATCTCTAGTGTTTATCAGTTTCCATACTGGCAGTACCCCTGATTCAGCTCATTTGAAGATGTTAACATAAAATCAGCTGATGTAGAGTCAAGAAGACACATGCACAATTAGTTCGCAGGAGCCAGTGGGAGCGAGCTCCAGTACATTGCCTCAAAAAGAGGCTAGGGTGTATAAGTGATCAATCAATCAACATTATCATCTTCAATTACCTTGCACAAAAAGAACAAACAAAAAGGGGATGATTCCTGAAAAGTCAAGTTACGTAATCTCCCTCTCAAATGTCCTATGTTCTGAAATGCTTGTTATTTTGGGTATTTTGAAATGTTGGCCCCAGGAGGTCTGTCTTCTGTGGGAATCACATTTCCTGTTCCTGTTCTGTCCGTAGAGCTTGTATCACTGTGTACAGTGAACATAGTTACAGGGAGGATGGTCTTAGCACAAAAGCCTGCCTACTGTGCCGGCAGCTGACCACACCTGGAAGGACTTGTTCCTAATTGGCCAACCTGTTAACCCTGCAGGCTGCAGGAAACCTTGGAGGCATCATGTTGCCGAGGTGTTTTGCTGGATATTGACCTGCCAGCTGCTGCCAGCTAACCATGTTTTTCCCTTGAAGGCGCACATAAATAGCCCAGCCACCCTCACCAGGAAAACAATTTCTGCCCACAACCAGGCTTAGTCAAGTTAATGAAGCAAAGACTATCTTACTCATTCCCCTAGGTAACCGTCTCTAATCCTAGTACCAAGTCACCATGTTGCCCCATGTTCCTTATCCACCCATCCATTCGTCCATGACTGACAGAGTGTCTGTGGCTCCACTACAAAGATGACAGAATGATCCCTGCTGTCTATAAACTCAAAGCCTAGGATGGGCAGGGTGGAGTAGGGCTAGGTATACAAATAAAATAGAATGCAGTATGGCAAGGAAAGTGCAAAATTATATGTGAAATACTTCCCAAAGGAGTGATCTTACCTACCTGCAGGCACTAAGGAAGTTTTCACAGGGTGTCTGCAGACAGCCATGGGGCAGGGGAAAGGCTTGGGGTCACCCTATGTGCCTGGCTGTGGCATTGGCCCCTCCACAAATAGGAGCCTTTATTTGCTTCCTCTCTTAAAAATATTTATTTATTTAAGAAGGAGATAGAGAGCGAGCGAGCGAGCAAGTGAGAGAGAGCTCCCATCTACTGGGTCACTCCCCAGATGGCTACAATGGCCAGTGTTGGGCTGAGGCTGAAGCTGGGAGCCAGAACACAATCTAGCTCTCCCGTATGAGTGAGAGAGACTTAACCGCTCAAGCCATCACAGCTGCCCACCAAAGTTTGCACTAGTAGGAAGCTGTACTTAGTAGCTGAGCCAGGTATTGAACCCAGGTATGGATGTGGGACACTGAACACTTAGCCACTGGGCTGAATGCCTGCCTCTTTCCTTCCTCTTTTATTGTTCTGCCTTTTAGAACTTCAAGGCTCTGATACCTGCTAAGAATAAAATAATAACCAACATTTTTTAGGGCTTACAATATATCAGATATTGCACAAAATTCTTTACATTCATTATTTAATTCAATCTTCACAATTGTAGAAGAGAGAAAATGTTATCACCCTCCTGATACAGTCAAGAAAACAGATTTAAAGCAGTCTTGTTCTCCAAGTTTCAGCCTAGGAATAGGCAGAGCTAAAACCCAGCTCCAATTCACTGACAAACCTGTGGTCTTAGAAAAAGTTATCAAGATGGTACAGTAAAGGGAGTAGGAAAAGTGGTTCATTCCCACAACCCTCCCTGCAAAACTTTGCTGTGCTTTATAGTGCTCCTACCTTAAACACTCTCACTTTCTATCTGGACTAATTGCAACAAAGTGGAAGTGCCTGGTGTGAGGGGCAAAGGTTTCAAAGGATGTTGATGGTGGTGCGTTTGTCTCCCAGGACTCTGGTTGTTACTGGCTGCTGTTGGGTTCATGTTAATCTTGACTTTCTATGAGTCAGCTAATGCCACTCCCAAATAGTGTAAAGTGTTAACCCAATTAGAAAACATCATCAGCCCAATTGGAAAACTTCTACCCAATTAGCCTTAATGTCAGACCAAGTGTCAACTTCTGTTTTATATTCTGTAAAAGGAAGGAGGATTTCCACTTAACACTCAAAATTTTCAAAAAATGCCACTGACCTTTCTTTTCAGCCAAATGGAGAGACAATACAAATATATATGTATGTTATTTAACTTAGTGTTGACATAACTGTATAGAATTATGTGTATGCAAATAAGTAATCTGAACCTCATTTGTTCAAGTTCATACAGTCAATTTTCTTTCTACTACTGGACTAGAACTATTGGGATGGTTTGTTTAGTATGTATCCTAGTGGGTAACTCTCCTCCTTATTAATAATGATAATTTTCATATTTCTAAAGGGTAATTATTATTTTGAAGATGTGACAGTGCAAAGAACCAGAGCCTTGAAGCTAGGTGTTCCTGTGTTAAAATTCGCAGTTCCTACTCTGTGGAATGTGACCTTTGGCAAATCCCCTAGTCTCACCTCAAAACTTGTAAGAATTAAAGCAGGTGGCTTATACCCAAGGATACTTAAATACATGTTGTTTATTCCTAATTCCTCCTTGGAGGAATGTGACTGGACATTTCCAGCTGTCTCAAGACATTTTAACTTATTGAAATTTATTTACAAAGAGAGAGAGCATCCTCATCTGCTGGCTCACTCCCCAGATGCCTGTAATGGGCAGGGCTGGGCCAGGCTATGGCCAGCAGATGGAACTCAACCCAGCTCTCCCACACGGAGGCAGGAACCCAAGTGCTGAGCCACTACCTGCTGCCTTCCAGGGTCGGAAGCCAGGGCTGAGCAGTGAACCCAGGCATTCTGATATGGAATGTAGGTGTTTTCACCTGCCAGGCTAAATGTCTGCTCCTTAATTTATGTTATTTAACATGAATTCCTGCTTTGTGGCATTTTTAGGGATGTTTAGGGAAAATGTTGTGAGATTAGGCAAACCTTACAGCTCCCACAGGTTGGTGCCCATCAAACAGATCAGGGAGGCCTGTTACCCATGAGGCACTAGCTGAGGCGCCAGGGCAGTGCTGGGGCAGAATGAGGAGAGACTGCTGTCTGCAGGCAGTGAGAAACCTGGTCAGGGAGGTCAAACACACAGGCAGAGGGAGACAGAGGCAGGGGAGGATGCATTTCCCAGGAGCGGTGGAGACAACGAATGTCCTGTGGATTTGGGAGACAGAGAGCGAGAGCGAGAGCGAGAGAGAGAGAACGAGCACTTAGAGCTGTGAGACTTTGTGACCCACTTCCCGTACTCTCTGCTTCTGTCCCTTCGTAGCACCAGGGGCTTCTCTTCCAGTCATCGAGGCACTTATCTGCTGTAACAAGGTGGAGAAAATATCACTCTCTCTTAATAGCTGGCGCCAGAATTACCCCTGGGGATAAGAAGCAGCTAGGTTTGAAAAAATTTGTTGGAAAATGATGTATAATAATAGGCTGGAAAGTGCTAGAGGTGGAAAGTTGAGACGGAGGAACTGGCCATAGGCGAGGAGGGGCAGCTTGCTGTGCACTGTACAGGCAGAATTAGTAATTCTTAGGGGCATTCTCTAATGGGGAGTGTGAGGATGAAAGAGGAGGGAGGACAGAGGAAAAGTGAGAGAGCACATTGCAAGGTGGCTGGGTTGTGCTTCCTCCCTGCAATGAGCCCCATGCATCTTCAGGGATTGTTACCAACCCCAGGCAACCTGGAGAGAGTGCCTTTGATGGGAAAACCAGGAAGGGACCACGATCATTTCAATGCTGTACAAAACCCAGGCTACGTGAGGAGGTAGAAGTGTCCTTTCAGCCATCACCTAGCTCCTGAAAGAGCTTTTATATTTCCATTGGCCAGGTGTTGGGTTGGGGACTCAGGTATCGGGTTGGGGGTCCAAAACAAGTTTACACAACTCTTTGAGGGGCAAAGGGGCCTCTGTTGACTTTTGAGTGGTGTCTCCAGTTCCTTTTACTTTCCTTCCTTCCCCTCCCCTCCAAAGCCTACCCAATACAGTGCTTGATGTAGAGTAGGCACTCTACAAACCTGTTATGCTGAACCAACATAAAGAACATTTATATATGTGCTCTTTGTATCCACGGAACAGACTCAATCCACTGAAGATCAAAAATATTTGGAAAAAAATTAAACTTTTTTCTTGTCATTATTTCCCAAACAGGATAGCATAGTGAATGTTTGCACAGCATTTACATTGTATTAGGTATTATAAGTGATCTAGAGATGATTTAAAATATACAAAAAGATGTGGATAAGTTATTTGCAAATATTACACTATTTTTAATGTCTATTTATTATCTTATTAATTGGCAGAAAGAACAACACAGAGAGAGAGAGACAGAGAGAAAGAGAGAGAGAGAATCTTCCATTTGCTATTTCACTCCCCAATACCTATAACATCCAGGGCTGGGCCAGGCTGAAGTCAAGAGCCCAGAACTCCATCTGGATCTCCCACATGGGTGGCAGTGACCCAAAAACTTGAGACATCACCTGTTACCTCCCAGGATGTGCATTGGCAGGAAGCTGGATCAGAAGCTGGGTAGCCAGGACTTGAAACATTCACTTTGATGTGGGATGCCAGCATCCCAAGTGGCAGCTTAATCCAGTACTTCATAACACCTACTCCAGCTACACCATTTCAAATAAGGGACTTGCACATTAGCAGATTTTGGTATCTGTAGGGAGGTGGGGCTGGGGCCTAGAATCAATTCCCTGAGAATATATGCAGGTTATGTTTTCTGCCATCATGGTACTTAAAATTGAGTGAGGACAACACATACATGTATTTTTTTTTTTTTTTTGACAGGCAGAGTGGACAGTGAGAGAGAGAGACAGAGAGAGAAAGGTCTTCCTTCCGTTGGTTCACCCCCCAAATGGCTGCTACAGCCAGTGCACTGTGCCGATCCGAAGCTAGCAGCCAGGTGCTTCCTCCTGGTCTCCCATGCAGGTACAGGCGCCCAAGCACTTGGGCCATCCTTCACCGCCTTCCCGGGCCACAGCAGAGAGCTGGACTGGAAGAGGAGCAATCGGGACAGAATCGGCGCCCCAACCAGGACTAGAACTGGGGGTGCCGGTGCCGCAGGCAGAGGATTAGTCTATTGAGCAGTGGCGCCGGCCACACACACACAAAAATAAACCTAGTCTTGGGGCCGGCACCGTGGCGTACTAGGTTAATCCTCTGCTTGCAGCACCAGCATCCCATATGGGCACCAGGTTCTAGTCCAGGTTGCTCCTCTTCCAGTTCAGCTCTCTGTTGTAGCCCCGGAGGGCAGTGGGGGATGGCCCAAGTGCTTGGGCGCCTGCACATGCATGGGAGACCAGGAGGAAGCACCTGGCTCCTGGCTTCAGATCGGTGCAGTGCGCCGGCAGTAGCAGCCATTTGGGGGGTGAACCAACGGAAGGAAGACCTTTCTCTCTGTCTGTCTGTCTGTCTCTCTCTCTGTCTATAATTCTACCTCTCAAAAAAAAAAAAAACTAATCTTGACAGGTGTGGGCAGCATAGAAATGCCAATTAAATAGGCCTAACATTTTCTTTTTTTGATTTTTCAGTAAGGTTCAGCTCACATCTCACATCCATCATGAGGTCTACCTGGTCTTTGAGTGATGCTTCCTGTCTCCAAAATCTTACATTTTATGCATGTATCAGCCATTTGACACTGGTCATTTATTTTTCAAATGGAAGTCTTGCCTTTTACAATAAATCACCACAGAGGGCAGGAAGATTGGCCACTTCTGCCAAAAGCCTTAATGTATTATCCTAAACACGTAGCTGTTGGGTTAATTTGTGCTGATTGGATAGGTCCTGTGTCATTCTCAGAAATCAACAAAGTGTTTGGCACATAGTGATACTGAATAAGTATTTGTCAGATTGAGTTGAACTGTTGGGTGCCATAGACCTCTGAGAATACATGATTTGTAGATACCAGTGTCCCAACCAAATAACAGAGAACCGGAACTTGGGAAGAAGTCGCATAGAATTCTTGTTCAGGTATACTTTATTTTCCTATTGCTTTGGGCATGGAATTTGGGCTTTCCGCTTCAGTCACCCTTTACCAGACACATGCAAAATTTCTTGGCTAGTAACTTTTACATGGATATCACGTAGTTAGGAAAAATAAAGATGTTCAGAATTCTGGTGCTGACAGGCATCATAAAATTAATGTGCTCTTATTCAAGGAGAGATCTGAGCTCAGAGGGGTAGTGGGACTGGCCTAAGTTTCTTCTCCATTGAAGATTTCACCTAGGATTCAGATCTACTTTCTGATCCAGTGGTCTCTCCAGGGCACTAAGTTTAGTTGTCAGAATAGCATTTCCTCACAGAGTGTTTTAATATTTAATGCAGTATACTAAGTCCCAGGGGTAGAATAAGCCTCATTATTATAGCTAGTAAGCCAGTCCAAAGCAATTTGATATTCCTGTAAAACTGAATAGATTTTGAAGTAAAGCATTCTTGGGCTCACTGCCCTCAGAGGGGGCCATCACCTCATTTACCTTTTAAAAAGCTCCATAAAGTTCAATAAATGAGCCCTTCTGTATAGACATTCATTATATATCTTCACCTTATTGATTCTGTTGTATTACTGTTAATTACAGGAACCACAAAAACCTTCAATTAGATTAAATCCATAACAAAACAGATTAGTTCTACTTACTCTGCTCTGCGTGCTGAGTGTTTTTAATAATAAATTGATATTTATTTGTCCAGGCTTTACTAATTTGCCATTCTGTGAAATACTTAAACCAGGTATTTTGGCCGGCGCCGCGGCTCACTAGGCTAATCCTCCGCCTAGCGGCGCTGGCACACCGGGTTCTAGTCCCGGTTGGGGCGCCGGATTCTGTCCCGGTTGCCCTCTTCCAGGCCAGCTCTCTGCTGTGGCCAGGGAGTGCAGTGGAGGATGGCCCAGGTGCTTGGGCCCTGCACCCCATGGGAGACCAGGAAAAGCACCTGGCTCCTGGCTCCTGCCATCGGATCAGCGCGGTGTGCCGGCCGCAGCGCGCCGGCCGCGGCGGCCATTGGAGGGTGAACCAACGGCAAAAGGAAGACCTTTCTCTCTGTCTCTCTCTCTCACTGTCCACTCTGCCTGTCAAAAAAAAAAAAAAAAAAAAAAAAAAAAAAAAAAAAAACCAGGTATTTTGACTTATTGTTCCAGGCAAAAACATTTGCTTGGACTCAGATTTTAATATAAATGATTAATCTTCCTGATCATCCCGTGAAGTAGACATTGTGGTTATCCTCATTTATAGGCAGTGAAATAGAAACTTAGAGAAGTGTGGTCTTTTGTGCAAAACCCTGTAAGAGGAAAGCCAGAATTAAATGAGATAATACATATGTACTGAACACAGTGCTGGGTGGATCATATGTTGGTTAAGTGCAAGTGAGAGATTTCGTGTGATGTTCAGATACTTTTAATAAGAGGAAGTGGTTGTGGGGGTGGGGAGTAAGGTCCATGCTCTGAGTACCTGTGTGTCTAATAAATGTATGACCAACATGTGATTCTGAGCATCTTAATAACGGGCTTGAAAGGAGAAATACAGATGATCAGGTCCATAAGTGATAAGTAGTCCTGTCCAGGAAGAGTATAGCTATGTCTGGAGTTCAGGCCCAAGGGCACTTTTCAGGACACAGGATTTGACACCTGGAAGAATCCTAGAGAATGAGGCAAGCTTACTGTGGGGTGGCTCTTAGAAACCTGGGCGAGGTGCTGGCCACCTCTGGGTGAAGTGAAGAGTTCTGAGTTGCCCTGGTAGAAGGTAGGGAAGGTTTAAGAAGTTGAGCAAAGGATCACTATAGAAAGGAAATATTGTATAAGACCAGAGAATCCACGGGAGGCCCAAAAGACACCCCATTTACCATGACCGTCAGAGGGTTACTGTGGTGGCTCCCTCTGCAGGCTGTGGCTTAGAGTGAGACAGTGATCCTTAGTAGCCAGGGGCATGCAGGGGCTCCTCCCAAGGGACAGACTTGATTGGAAGTGCATCCATTTGACTCAACTCCATTTTTGTGAATCTACTCTGGAGAAGTTACTTAATTATCAAATATGTAATTTAATATTTATTACTTCAAAATTATTTGCATGAAAAAGTGCATTAGTTGAAGACTTGGGTGCAAACATGACAATACATGTATGCTTATAAGTTAATTTTTTTTAAAGATTTATTTATTTGAAAAGCTGAGTGATAGAGAGAGAGAGAGAGAGACAGAGAGACAGAGAGAATCTTCCACCTACTGGTTCACTCTCCAAATGGCTACAATGGCTGGAGCTGGGCCTATGCTGAAGCCAGGAGCCTTGAACTCCACCTGGGTCTCCCACATGGATGGCAGCACCCAAGTACTTGGGCCATCTTCTGCTGAACAAAATATATAACATGGTAACTGCATGAGGAGGTTTCAAAAAGTTCATGAAAAATTGGAATCATAGATAGTTTTATTTTGGTGCAAAAATTTGAAATCCATACATATGAGGTGGGGTCTTCAGAAAGTTTGTGAAGGGGGAGGGTGTTTAGCACAGCAGTTAGGATGCCAGTGTCCTACATCAGAGTACCCGGGTCTCATCCCTGGCTTTGCGTCTGGCTCCTGACTCCAGCTTCCTACTGAGACAGACTTGAGAGGTAATCGTGAAGGCTCTGAGTGATTGGGTTCTTGACACCCACATAGGAGATCTGAATTGAGCTCCTGGCTTCCAGCTTTAGCCTGACTCAAGCCTGGCCCTTATGGCATTTTGGAAGTACCGTTGTATTAGGGTTGAAAGGTTACAGGTAGTTTTATCTCTTTTTTTTCTTCTTTCTTTAATTTTTAAAAATATTTTATTTATTTATTTGTGAGGTATAGTTACAGAGAGGAAAAGACAGACAGAAAGGTCTCCCTCTTCTGATCTGATTTCATCATCATTTAAAAAAAAATCATCTATTATTTTTCACTTTATGTTTCTGTGTAGGAACAAACTGTTGAAATCCTTACTTAAGGTATACTAAGCTGATCTTCTGTATATTAAGATAATCGAAAATGAATCTTGATGTGAATGGAAGGGGAGAGGGAGTGGGAAGGGGGAGGGTTGTGGGTGGGAGGGACGGTATGGGGGGGAAAGCCATTGTAACCCATGAGTCGTACTTTGGAAATTTATATTCATTTAATAAAAGATAAAAAAAAAAAAAAAAAAAGAAAGGTCTCCCTCTGCTTGTTCACTCCCCAAATGGCTGGCGCCAATTTGAAGCCAGGAGCTTATTCCTGGACTTGGACTCGGGTGCAGGGGCCCAGCACTTGGGCCATCTTTTGCTGCTTTTCCAGGCCACAGCAGAGAGCTGGATTAGAAGTGGAGCAGCTGGGTCTCAAACCGGTGCCCATATGGGATGCCAGCACTGCAGGTGGAAGCTTACACTACTGCCACAGTGCAAGCTCTCTCTTTCCTTTATAGTTTCCAACATTTTGAAATTAAATTCATGATTCATACAATGAGTTTTAGTTTAGTGTTCCTCTGTACCTCTTAAAGGCAAACCTCCTTGTTTGACTACAGTATGTTTTCCCAACGTTATCTGGCTGATAAGCAAATTTTCTTTTGATAAAGATTGATGAAGATTTATGTGTGGGGGCTGCTAAGTTGCTGCTTGGAAGGCCCGCATCTCATACTGGATTTCTGGGTTGGAAACCTGCTGCTCTCTTCAGATCCTCCTTGCTGCTAATGGTGCACCCTGGGAGACAGCATGCATGGCTCAAGTGCTTGGGTCCTGTCGCCCACGTGGGAGACCCAGATTGGGTTCCAGGGCTCCTGCATTCGTCCTGGCCCAGTCCTGGCAGTTACAAACATTTGAGGCCAGTGAAACAGCATACGGAAGGTATGTTTCTCTCCCCTTTACCTTCCAAATAAAACGAAATAAAAATAAAATTAAAAAGTGTTGAGAGACTCCAGCCTTGGGATAAGCCCATGTGGGCAAATCCCGACAATTCTACTTCGATTCCAGAAGAGGCGCTAAAAAGAGGTGAGTTGAGGGAGGGAGAGCGAGAGAGCAAACACTGCACTGAGCCCGCGGCGGCAACTGGAGGTGCAAGGCCCTGGGCCTGGACCGCGGCCCCCGCCCGACGTTGCCCCGCTGCCGCTCGTGACGTCACGAGGGGGCGGGGGCGGGAGGCGGGGCGGCCGCGGGGCGGGGCGGGAGGCGGGTGCGTCGCCGAGCGCAGGCCGCGGCGCCCGCTGAATAGCCGGGAGCTGCGGACCGCGCGGGCCTGCGCCTCATCCTCTGGTTGCCCTCCAGGCGCCCCTTCCTCAGCCCTAGGCGTGTCCTCGCAGGAGCCCGGCGGGGCTGGCCGCCTAGCGAGCCGGCCCCTGACCGCGACCCGCACTGCTGCGCGGAGCCCGCCCGGCCCAGGCGCACACGGAAGTGGTGAGTGTCACCGAGAGGAGGTGGGGGAGCCTGCGCGGCCGGCCGCGGCGACCTGGCGAGGGGCGCGGAGCCCCGCACTGGCCGAGGTGGCCGCCGCTCTCCGCCCTCCTCGCGCGCCGCGCAGTCCGGGCGGCCCCGGCGTCCACCCGGCGGGCCGGCGGAGAAGTGCGGGCACGGAAGGTGGGGGATTTCCAGCGGAGCCGGCCGGCCGGGAGATCTGGGGTGGGGGCCGGCCGGCGGGGAGAGATTGAGCTCGCCGCCCCCTCCCCCAGAGCGCACGGCAAGTTTTCATAAACAAGCCCGGAGCGCGCCGTCTGACATCCTGTTTATGCCACCCTGAGATCCAGCCGCGGGCTTAGGGCTGACGGCCCTCGCTCGCGGCGCCTTGAACTTGACCGCGGGGTTGCGGCAGGGGGCGAGGAGGTTAGCTTTTGGCTGCGGGATGGAGGCTGAGGGTCCCAGCCGCATTCCTCCCTGGTCTTCTCGGGGAACAAGAGTTTCTAGAGTCGGGTGAGGGTGGGTGGGGGCGTCTGTGAACTCAGGAAACGCCCCCTCCTCTTTCAGGTTCTGTTAGGAGCGAAGGCCCCAGGTAGCCTGCGGAAGAAAAGGGGGAAAGATGACCCTGGGTGAGAGAACACTCGGTCCCCTCGCCCCAGGGAATCCTGAACCCTGCTGTAAAGGGACGGGTAACCAACGCTGGAGCTGGGTTCTGGCTCTACCTCCGGGGACCCCATGGGTCAGCGCCTCAGTCCGAGGGGCCAGGGTGCTTGGCAGGCGGTGCACACGCCTGCGGGTCACTCCCCGGGTCCCAGGGGGTGGGCTGCTTTCGCGTGTGTTTACGGAAGTTCTCAAGGGAGCTTGGAGAGACGGTGTGATTACTGCCTGGCAGGTGTTGGGTGTACTTTTTTAATGTTCTCCGCGTTTTCCTGGGGAAGGAGACCGTGTTCTCGCTGTCCCTTTTATTCGCGCCTTGGACGTGCTATTAACGTTGCTCCCCGTAGTCCTAGAGTTTTTCTCTTGGTGGCAGGAATTTGCAGTGGTATAAAGTCGCCATTACTTTCTTCAGGGAGGAAAACAGTGAAAACCTTGGTAGTTAAGTGATGAGTCTATTGCAGATACAATTAAGTACAATCATGGAGTCTTTGGTTGTTGGCCTTTTTTTTTTTTCTAAGAAAAGATTTGAGATATGTTTGGGCATATATATACAATGGAAGCAGATTCTTCGAGATCAGCGTTTTGTGTTGATTACATGTTTGTTTCTCCCATTTTTTGTTGACTCTCTTGCTTTTGGTGACTCTGAGGTTTTCCAAGACCAGGGAATCGTTTTTATTGAAGGATCAATGTGTTCTTTTGTACTTTGTGTTGAAGGCTGATGGAGACTCTCAGAGTGCTGGACTCTTCTAGTACAAACTGCTTTGTAATATGGAGAAAATGTCTCCCACGTATAGATCCAGATCACATTTAAATATGTAAGCAGATCATACTTAAGGACTGTGGACAGGAGTAGGAATAATGAAAGCCTCTATTTAATTCTATATGTCATCTTAAGTAAACACTTTCGCTGTTCCTTAGTTTCTTTAAGCAGCTACAAAACTGTATTATTAGGGTTGCAGTGTGACACTGCACATCGAGGATGGCCAGTTTCCTCCATTCTGCAGTGTACTAATTATTTACTACAGTCAGGAAATGATGATAGATTGCATGAGTTAGACATTGGTAAAATAATTTCTCAAAATATAACCACATACCAGTCGTAGTTTAGATGGTCTTAATGTCAGTTTGGCTAATGCTGTGTACAAACTTGTGATTATCTCTGAGCATGTAGAAACCTTTTACAGAGGGATGGTACTAAGAAGAGTTAGGTTGCAAATCTTTTCAAAATGCAGGCACTAACTACTAAAAAACCTAGTGACAATAGGAATTCTGGGGGTGGGGTTGCCTTTGCAGGAGTAGAGACTTGGGTTCAATGACATAAAGAGACTTAACTTCTAAATAGGCTGTGAGGTCTGGCAGTTTAGATTCTGGTTTACAAACATTGTTGGTTCCAGCTGCAGACCACCAGCTACAAACTCTAATAATGTTTAAAGTTTTCACTCAGTTTCTTCTGCATACCTTGGATGTGGCCAGAAACCCACATGAAGTGAATATTGAGAACATGTGTAGGTTTTTACCTTTTTTAGAGAACACTAAGGTAGTCACAAGTAACTGCATTTATAGTCTTATTACCAAAGACTAAGGTCTTTGTTTTTAACTCTGATTCCCCTGCTAAGTGTTTTCCCTCCTCAACACACATTCTGCATGTCTTTATTATGTTCTGACAAGATAATGATATGTCATTAGAAGATTTACTATCCTCAGTAAATTTGTGCAAAGCAATTCTTGTTCATTTCTACATTAGAAAAATTGTTTCAAGAGGATGGGGAATCAGTTAATTGAGCCTCGCTGAGCAAGCAGCATCTGCTGGCACTGTCATCTGGGCCTTGTCACAGAACAGAGGTGCTAGAAGGGACCTTGCAGATTCTTTTAGACCACTGGTTCCAGCTGGGCATGAGTTTGCGCCCACAGACATGTTTGCAGTTTCTGTGGATATTTTGTTAGAATTCGGGCCGGGGTGGTGCTGTGGCTTCTAGTGGGTAGAAGCCAGGGATGCTACTAAGCATCCTGCAGTGCCCAGCGCAGCTGTCCACAGCAAAGCACCATGGAGTGTAAAATGTCAGTAGTGCTTAGGTGAAGAAGTCCTGCTTTGTAGTGCTGGGTGAGGAACAAGAAGATACAGGCTCTGTCAGGTATGAGTCGTTTCCCTTCCAGCACCTATTCTCATCTGTGAAAAGGAGGAAAAATACCCACCTTGGCCATCTCACTGAGTTGTTGAGGGAAATCAAATATTGCCTGTATAATGTATGGGAATGGAAGTGCCATTTTGAAGACACTGTTTTTTATAAGTGAATTCCTCTAAAGATAATACCTATCATTGAGAGGAAAGGGGTAGAGGCTTTTGTTAATCATTTTTGGGGGTAAAGGACTCAGTGTACTTTAACTCCATAATTTCTTTAAGCATAAAGATGATTTTCTTATACCAAGAGGGAAAACTTGCTGCAAAAAAATAAGAAAATACAGGAAAGTAGTAGTTACAGGGAAAAAAATCATCTGTGCTCCACTCCCTTTCTCATTTCAGGACAATCACATTCTTACCCATTTCGTTTCTGTAAGGGAGGTTAAAACTGGGAGAAGGGCTGGTGTTCCAAACAGAGCGCAGCTGGTGAGCAGGGAAGGTGCTGCTTGTTTCTGTACCTTTCAATTTTCTCTTTTTACCATGAAAGTCCGTTCCATTATAGGAGGCATTAGGGAAATTGGCTCTCTGTTTTTCCGCATCTTGAGCTAACCTCTAAGCCGCATTCTCATTAGGCTTGTTGTTTACTCCCTGCTTCTTGGTCTCCCCTGTGCTCAGCTAGGTGTGCCACCGTTGCTTCCTGTCTCAGAAACCCTCTGGTGACATGGGCTTTTAAACAGCTACCATGTCGAAATGACTGGGTTTTAAGGGCAGGAAGCGAATTGCAGTGTGTATTCTTCCTTCTGAAGTGCACCAACATTTTGGCAGATTGAGACAACAAGAAAGCATAAAACACAAAGCTCGTTTCCATGTGGCATTTACTTTCTCAGTTTTAAGGATCTGCAGTTATTTGCAGTGGCAGTGGGCACACATTCTTCCTTGGTGGTCTTGAGTAAATTAGCCAGTTCCCAGGGAAGACCTGGTTTAGATGTAAAAGGAAACTTCAAGTCTTCTCTGAACAGAAGACAGAGCTGGTATGGGGATATTTTTAATCTGGAGTGAATCAGTTTATTTAATAGTAATATTCACAAGACATTTTGTTCATTTATTCATTCAGTAAATACTTGCGGAGCTCTTGCTGTAGCTCTGAGAGAAAAAGTAGAAACAGGCAGGGCCGGCGCCGTGGCTCAATAGGCTAATCCTCCGCCTGCGCACTGGGTTCTAGTCCCAGTTGGGGCGCTGGATTCTGTCCTGGTTGCTCCTCTTCCAGGCCAGCTCTCTGCTGTAGCCCGGGAGTGCAGTGGAGGATGGCCCAAGTCTTTGGACCCTGCACCTGCATGGGAGACCAGGAGAGGCACCTGGCTCCTGGCTTCAGATCAGTGCCGTGCACCGGCCGTGGCGGCCATTGGAGGGTGAACCAAGGCAAAGGAAGACCTTTCTCTCTCTCTCTCTCACTCTCCACAAAAAAACAAACAAACAAAAAAGAACCAGGCAGAACTCCCTGTCCTCCTCTGCAGCAGGTTGGAGACCCCAGAGGAGAGGGCATTTGCAGAGTTTTGCAGTTGGAGATTATACGCAAGCAAATGGATCAGTCCTGCTTTGTGACTGTGGAATGTTTCCTGGTTAGCCTTCAGGGTACTCCTTTGAAGTCTAAGGAATAAGCAGTAAGCTTTCCTTTTTTTTTTTTTTTTTTGATTTTTCTTTTTAGAAATACAGATTAATTCATCATTCCTTGTATACACAAGCATCTCTTTATTTTTTTTACTTTTTATTTTTTAAAATTTATTTTATTTATTTGAAAGACAGTTACAGAGAGAGGTAGAGACAGAGAGAGAGGTCTTCCATCCACTGGTTCACTCCCCAGATGGCCACTATGGCCCAAGCTGCGCCAATCCAAAGCCAGGAGCCAGGAGTTTCTTCTGGGTCTACCATGCGGGTGTAGGGGCCCCAGGACTTGGGCCATCTTCTACTGCTTTCCCAGGCCATAGCAGAGAGCTGGATTGGAAGAGGAGCAGTCGAGACTAGAACTGGCGCCCATATGGGATGCTGGCATTTCAGGCCAGGCCTTTAACCCACTGCGCCACAGCGCTGGCCCCACAAGCATCTCTTTAGTACTTACTGTGTGCCTGTCAGTTGGATAGGGCTCCATTTATGTGGGAATAAGCCTGCTGTGTGTAGCTGTTGTCCAATGTGGATGATATTGTATTAGAGTGCCCCAGACTGGGGGAGGGCAGGCATTTGGCACAGTGGTTGATACTACTTGGGGTGCCTGCATCCAGTATTAGAGTGCCTCTGTTCAAATCCCAGCTCTATTTCAGATTCTAGATTCCTGCTGAGGTACACCTTGGGGGGCAGAAAGAGATGGCTCAGGTTTGTGGGTCCCTGTCACCCTGAGAGCTGGATTTGGTTCTGATCCTCCTGGCTTTGGTCCAGCTGCTGCAGGCATTTGTGGGGGGCAAACCAGTAGATGGAAGGTCTCTCCCTGTTGCTTTGCCTTTCAAATAAATAAAATTTGGGGGCAGATTGTGGCACAGCAGGTTAAGCTGCTGCTTACAAAGCCCACATCCTATCAGATTGCTGGTTTGAGTTCTGCCTACTCTGCTTCCAATCCTGGGAGGCAACAGATGGTGGCTCAAATCTTCGAGTCCCTTCCACCCATATGGAAGACCTCAGTGGAGTTCCAGGCTCCTGGCTTAGGCCTGGCCCAGCCCTGGCTATTGCAGGTGTTTGGAGAATGAACCAGAAAACTTCACTCACTCTCTGTCATTCTGTGTTTCAAGTAGATGAAAATAAATAAACTATTTATTTATTTTTTAAAAAGCACTAGGACTCTGGAGGAGGGCAAAACCCTGCTTGGGGCTCTTGTTAAATGCTTTTTTGAAGAATCTTCATTTGTGTAGGGCTTTGAGTGGGTAGAAGCAGAGATGCAGCAGGAGCAAGGGTAGGAAGCTGGGCATGTACGTGACAAAATGGGAAGCGGCCACTGTGGCTCGAGCAGACACCAGATGGGAGGG
Organism: Oryctolagus cuniculus; assembly: GCF_051225735.1. Classification (NCBI taxonomy): domain Eukaryota; kingdom Metazoa; phylum Chordata; class Mammalia; order Lagomorpha; family Leporidae; genus Oryctolagus; species Oryctolagus cuniculus. The sequence continues at coordinate 108,370,713 of NC_142873.1, forward strand.
AGCAGAAGGAGGTGAGGCTAGACATGCAGGCTGGGCTGGATTGTGAGTTTGGGACTCTCTATACATCTGTGAGCAGTGTGAGGTCAGGGAAGTAGCCCGTGCTGAATCAGTGTGTGGAGAAGAAGAGAAACCACTGGCAGTTTCTGAACCCCAGAAAAACATTAACAAATGGAAGAATTGGGAAGCACTGAAAGTTCTGTGCACAGTCAGCTGCTTCTGACTGTTGTGCTATTCTTTCCTTCTCATCTAGAAAATGCTCTTTTCTTAGCCATTCCTCCTAAGCAGTGCAGAAGACTGCAAGGAAACAGGGCATGCTTAGCCAAAAGAGAATGCTTGCCGTATAGTGGAGCAAAACCTACTTTGATTTGCTTTTAATTTATAAAGCATTCTTTGACAGTTTATCTGACTGGGTTTCAAGACAGTAGATCACATACAACAAACCTACAAGACAAAGGTTCTGAAAGAATGAATCCAGGAAGGCACACTCTTGGAGGCAAGCAGTGTTAATTTTTTTTCATAGTAGTTAATGAGGAATAGGAGCTTTGTGAAAAGCAGACACATAATTCAAAAGTGAAACAATCTGGGGCATTTAGTGGCAGGGCAAACCATTTTGAACACTGTAGTAAGCTGAAGCTGACACTGTTAAGCATGCAGTGTGGTAATGGATACAGCTGCAGCTGCCCAAGCCATTGAGAAGAGAAGAGGTCAGGTTGTAGAGCCTCATTGAAATGCGGTGGGAGTTCTCCCGCAGAAACAGGCAGCTTCAGACACCTTAGTGGGGGTTGGGAGGTGTGAAAGTATGGGCTGGGGACATTCTGCAGAATGGAAAGCCAGTGGGGCACTTTGCTTAACTCCTTAGGGGAAGAGCTTTATTTTTATTTATTTATTTTTTAAGATTTTATTTGAGAGGTAGAGTAACAAAGAGGGAGAGACAGAGAGAAAGGTCTTCCATCCGCTGGTTCACTCCCTAAATGGTCACAATGGCCTCCCAAGCCAGGAGATTCTTCTGGGTCTCCCATGTGGGTGGGAGACCAAGAGGAAGCACCTGGCTCCTGGCTTCAGATCGGCGCAGCGCTGGCCGTTGCGGCCATTTAGGGGGTGAACCAACGGAAGGAAGACCTCTCTCTCTCTCTCTCTTTTTAATTTTGACAGGTAGAGTTAGACAGTGAGAGAGAGAGAGACAGAGAGAAAGGTTCTTCTTCCGTTAGTTCATCCCTCAAATGGCCGTTACGGCCGGCGCTGCGCCGATCCAAAGCCAGGAGCCAGGTGCTTCCTCCTGGTCTCCCATACAGGTGCAGGGCCCAAGCACTTGGGCCATCCTCCACTGCCTTCCTGGGCTACAGCAGAGAGCGGGACTGGAAGAGGAGCAACTGGGACTAGAACCTGGAGCCCAAATGGGATGCCTGCGCCGCAGGCGGCGGATTAACCAAGTGAGCTGGCCCAAGACCTCTCTGTGTCTCTTTCTCACTGTCTAACTCTATTTGTCAAAAAAACAAAACAAAACAAAACAAAAAAACCCTCAAATTATATTCAGAATGTTTTAAGATTGTAGAGAGGTGCCACCTAGTAGAAGCAGAACAAAGGATAGCTGATATGTTCTTTGTTAGAACAGCTTAAGTAACAATTGAGTCAGTAAAACATTTAGGAGCTTTAAAAAGGTGATTTCTCAAAACTACAAGGGTTAAAGTTGCTGGCTAAATTAGGTTTTACTCAAATTTATTCAAGTAAATTAGGTTTTAAGGAAAAATGAGAAACAAGGATGCATTTATTTAACTTTAAATGCCATGTAAGGTAGATAATTTGGTAGGAATGTATTAGCCTTTCTGGGAAAGTCAATATAAAGAAACTGTGTTGCCTTCACTGATTCAGTTTACTTAGCAAAAGGTCTGTTGGCGGAGGGGCCCCAGGCATAGCTGTTTGTAAAATGGTGCCTGCAGAGTTGTGTGGAAATTGACAGTCTTTTAAATCAGATAATGCTACAGTGAATATTGCTGCTTAAGGAATTATAAGAGTTAAAAGAATTCTCATATATATACATACTCAGTTTCCACTGAAAGTTTTTACAGTTTTATTTCCATATGAAAAGCTGTGCTTTCCTAGAGTAAGATTTATCCAAAATTTAAAATTGTATAGAGTTGGTTCTTCCTCCTCATTTATACACACACTTTCCGTATTTTGAGTGTATTTAGTTGAGCAGGTTTCTTGGGTGTTATGCATACTCAGAAGAATGGTAGTTGCCACTGTGGTTGGAAAAGAGCTCTTAATATCATTTACATCCCACGTGCTTTGATATCAATCCTTGTTTTCTCATTTGAGAATGAGAACAACAGTAAAACTCTGAGTTGATTTGTGGAAGGGCAGTTGGTATGGAAGTCCACTGAACTGGTGAAAAGGCCAACTTATATGAATTTAAAAGCTAAATTTAGGTCTTATTTTCAGGAGCATTAAATAACTCAGATCAGCATGAAGATATAAAGTAGAAATAGATAAGAACAATTTGTAATTAGTGAAGCTCTTATTTGTTTTTAATTGTGTTTTTAAGGGCTTCGGGATACTAGAACTGACAATGGTTCATTTAATTAAGCACAATTATATCTGTAGGCTTGCTTGCACAGTTAATTTGTTTAGATTATAACAAGGCTGTAATTTATAGTAATTTTTTTTCATTAGTAGAATTGAAAAGTAATCTTTTATAGGAATAGAAAAGACAAAACAAAAGAACTCAAGGAAAAACAATTGGCCAACTATCAGGGAAAAATATTAAGACATTTAAAAAATTTTATTTGTTTTAAAGGAGCCAGGAGCTGGGCGCTCCATCCAAGTTTCCCATGCGGGAGGCAGGTACTCAATTACTTGAGCCTCCCAGGGTGTACATTAGCAGGAAGCTGAAATTGGCACCTGGACACCCTCTTGTGGGATGTGGGCAGCTGAAGCAACATCTTAACTACTAGGCCAAGCACTAAGCCTTCATGGGAAAGTTATACTGCTGGGGCCGGCACCCTGGCTCACTTGGTTAATGCTCCGCCTGCAGCGCCAGCATCCCATGTGGGCGCCAGGTTCTAGTCGGAGTTGCTCCTTTTCCAGTCCAGCTCTGCTGTGGCCCAGGAAGGCAGTGGAGGATGGCCCAAGTGCTTAAGCTCCTGCACCCGTATGGGAGACCAGGAAGAAGCACCTGGCTCCTGGTTTCAGATCGGCGCAGCGCCGGCCGTTGCGGCCATTTGGGGGGTGAACCAACGGAAGGAAGACCTTTCTCTCTATCTGTCAAATAAATAAGTAAAAAGAAAGTCATACCGCTAATTAAATTAGCTTGGTGGATTGCACACAGGTAGCCAGACAGATATGATTTATATTAAGAGATGTAATGAAGCTTGCTTAAGTATACCTGCAAACCCACTTTAGGGTTAATTCATGTATTACACACTGAAGAAAAGTATTACGGATAATGCCTAAATTGGCTATTCTGATTGTGTTCAGCTGAAACCATTAGGTAAAACTCTGGGCAGATTACTGAGAGATGAGTGAAAAAAAGTAGGAGTCAGGGACATAGTGTTCCAGAGGAAGAATACAGGAGGCAGAGGAAGGAGCCCGTGCCTAGCACCCAGGTGACATGATCTATTCATTCTACCCTGGCTGTCTTTGCTGACACTTGCCATTAATTGTTACAAAACTAATATCTCTCCTGGCCTGTCATTGTACTGACAGATGATTTCCCTGTTTCTCTTAATACCATCTGTATCCAGCTTCCTCAGAACCTTAGAAAGCTTTCCTGGTGAAGGGAAAGGCAGCAAAGACTGAATTGTCTCACTGTCACTAGTGAGATCTGTTGTAGCGCTAACACTGACACCGTGTTTGTACAGGTGAGCCTGCCTCTGTTTCCAGGCAGACTTCACATATAGGCATTGAACTTTGTATTTCCACTTGTCACAAAATGCTACTCTTTTCCCCTCCACCACTTAAAAATGGAAAAATTAGTCACCTCATTGGCTGTGCAAAACAAGTGGCAGGCCAGGTTTGGCATGCAGGCCAGATTACTGACCCCTGCCCTTGGACTCTTCCTGACCTCCCCTGTTGCTTTCTCCCCACCCTACACATAGCAGTTTGCAGGCTCTTCTGCTCCCTCCCAGAGTTTCCCACCGTTGCCTTCTCTCCATTCGCACAGCTGCAGCTTTGCTCTGGCTTCCTTTACCAGGGTGATTGTCGATCGTCGCAGTCTAGCCTCCCTGCCTCTAGCCTCCCCTCCAGGGTATCATCCATGGACACAGACTAATCTTCTGCAGCTTAACTCAGGTTGTAGAATCTCCCTGATCACAAGCCTTTGCAAGTCCTTTTTGCTTACAGAAAAGAGTCCAAACTCTACCTTAGTCTGGTAGTAAAGGCTTTTTGTGATAAGTCCTCCGCTTACCTTTTCAGCTTGTTCTCTGTTTCTTTCTACACTGTGCCAAAGTGGATTATTCATTATTATGCATTCAAAGCTTGAAACATTTATTATGCTTTTCTGCATTCTTTTAAAAATGTATTTAAAAACTTAATTTGAAAGGTAGAAACAAGACACACACACACACACACACACTGCACACATGCGAGCTCCCCCGTCTGCTGGTTCAGTCCCCAAATGTCTACAATGGTTGAGGCTGTGCCAGATAGAAGCCAGGAGCTGGGAACTCAATCTGGGTCTTCCATGTGGGTGTCAGGGACCCAGCCACTAGAGCCTTCATTCAAGGTGTACATTAGTAGGAAGCTGGAATTGGGGTTGGAGGTGGCACTTGAAGCTGCCACTCTGGTATGGGATGTGGGTATCCTAAATAGTGTCTTAACTGCGTGGCTCCTGGCTTTGGATTGGCTCAGCTCCGGCCGTTGAGGCCAACTGGGGAGTGAACCGGCGAATGAAAGACCTCTCTCCGTCTCTCTTCTCTCTGGGTAACTCTGCCATTCAAATAAATAAATAATTTTTTTAAGAAAAGACTATTTATTTAAAAGGCAGAGTTACAGAGAAGCAGAGGCAGAGAGAGAGAGAAGTCTTCCATCCACCCGTCCACTCCCCAGATGGCCGCAACGGCCGGAGCTACGCTGATCCAAAGCCAGGAGCCAGGAGCCTCCTCCGGATCTTCCCATGTGCATGCAGGGGCCCAAAGACTTAGGTGGAGCAGCCAGGACTGGAACCATATAGGATGCCAGCACTGTAGGAGGTGGCTTTACCTGCAATGCCACAGCACTGGCCCTTTTGTCAGTGTCTTGTAATCTGCAGATGACTGTGTATTTGGGGTAGGGCCTGTCTGAGGGATGTATAGCATATCTTCCTCAAGGAAGGGGAGAGGGAGCAAGGGGATGAGACAAATGATTTGTGTTTACTGTCTCCAGTGTTGGGCTGTGTGCTTTGCATTTGATAGTCTAATCTTTGTAATAACCAGGAAGTTGTTTGTTTTTTTAAGATTTTTTTTTATTATTTGAAAGGCAGAGTTAGAAAGAGAATGAGAGCTTCCATCTGCTGGTTTATTCCCCACATGACCACAATGGCCAGGGCTGGGCCAGATCGAAGCCAGGAGATTCTTCCGGGTCTCCCATCATGGGTGTAGGGTCTGAAACACTTAGGGCATTCTCCACTGCTTTCCCAAGACACATTAGTAGGGAGCTGGATCAGAAGTGGAACAACTAGGACTTGAACCAGAGCCCATATGGGATGCTGGTACTGCAGGCGGCAGCTTTACCCACTATGCCACAATGCTGGTCCCCAAGTTGGATCTTAATGGCATCATTTTCCAGTTGAGCAAACAAAGCTTATAAATGGCAGAGCTGGAATTGAAATCTGTTGCTATTTGCTGTTAAAAACTTCTCATTTCTTCCAATGACTTGTTTTTTAACTAGCAATGGGGATGTATTATTATTATTTTTACCATAGAATGTGAAATATAGTTTTTACTTAAGCAGTTACATGAATGAGGCTGGTTTTGAGTTTCTTCACTGACAACTCCATTTTAACCATTTAACAAATTGTACTTAAATTAACAGTAGTAAAACAACAAGAGAACAGGAAGTATCTTCATTACCAGATTAACAAATTTGCAGGCACCCAAATAGTTTCTGAGGCATATCAAAACACCTACATCAAAGGTTGCATTCATTTGAGAGGTTTCAATACATGTTTTGTGCTGAGACTATTTGTAGCATTTAAAGTATATACTAAGCAGCATTAGACTACTGTAGTTCACATTTGAGAAACACAGATTTAAGCTTTATACTACAACTTGCCAATTTAACGGTGCAGCTAATACAGTAACAATTACTCATTTCATATTTTTTCTTCTGAAATAAACTCAATAAGCCAATTCTCATTTAAGCACATGAAATAATGTCATGTCTTTTTTCTTATAAGAATAAATTTTAAAATTCAAATACTTTTTTTTAAAGATTTATTTATTTGAGAGGCAGAGTTACAGACAAAGAGAGGGAGAGACAGAGAAGTCTTCTATCTGCTGGTTCACTCCCCAAATAGCCGAAGCAGCCAGAGCTGGGCTGATCTGAAACCAGGAGGCAAGAGCTTCTTCTGAGTCTCCCACGTAGATGTGGGATCCCAAGTACTTGGACCATCTTCCACTGCTTTCCTAGGCTATCAGCAGGGAGCTGGATTGGAAATGGAGCAGCCAAGACTCGAATTGGCGTACGTATGGGATGGTGGCACTACAGGCGGAGGCTCAGCCCACTACACCACAGCGCTGCCCCTCCAAATACTTTGTATCATGGAAATTTTACCTAGCTGTACAAAGGCTCCCAATTACCATACAGTCATAAGTTTCTTCTTTGTAGATTCCATTAATTTATAGTTATTTTAGTACAGCTAAATGCAGGATACTACAGATTTTTGGGCAACAAAAATGTCAGTGTGTCACTACCTGTATTTAAGTAGAAGCACACCACAACCACAACCATGGCAAGTAAATGCCCTCACATGCCTTCTACTGCTTCCGGGGTTCCTTTCCACATCACAGGAGCTCGTTTAATGGATACCATTGGTCTCAACCTATCTCTGAGAGTCCCTTTTAAAAATTTTGAAATTTAACTGATGGAACACCTATAGGCTCAGTATGCTAGTTTTTTTTTCTTATTCTTCACTAATTCAAATACAATATATAATGTTTTAAATTTTTATAGACACCTTATTAAAATGATTAAATACATCTAAAATAGCATTAGTGGGTAAAATATTAACCAAAAAAAGGCACTAAGACTATTTTTGTAAAGATTTATTTATTTATTTGAAAGAGTTAGAGAGATCTTCCATCCACTGTTTGACCAGTTGGCCTCAACAGCTGGAGCTGCGCCGATCAGGAGCCAGGAGCCAGGAGCCTCCTCCGGGTCTCCCACACAGGTGCAGGGGCCCAAGGACTTGGGCCATCTTCTACTGCTTTCCCAGGCCATAACAAAGAGCTAGATGGGAATTGGAGCAGCCAGGACATGAACTGGCACCCATATGGGATGCTGGCACTGCAGGTGGCAGCTTTAACCGCTACGCCACAGTGCCGGCCCCTAAGAGTATTTTTCTTTTTCTTTTTTTTTTTTTTTGACAGGCAGAGTGGACAGTGAGAGAGAGAGAGGCAGAGAGAAAGGTCTTCCTTTTCTGTTGGTTCACCCTCCAGTGGCCTCTGCGGCTGGTGCGCTGCGGCTGGTGCGCTGCGGCTAGCGCACCGCGCTGATCCGAAGCCAAGAGCCAGGTGCTTCTCCTGGTCTCCCATGCGGGTGCAGGGCCCAAGCACTTGGGCCATCCTCCACTGCACTCCCGGGCCACAGCAGAGAGCTGGACAGGAAGAGGAGCGACCAGGACAGAATCCGGCGCCCCGACCGGGACTAGAACCCGGTTTGCTGGCGCCGCAGGCGGAGGATTAGCCTAGTGAGCCGCGGTGCCGGCCCCCTAAGAGTATTTTTGAGACTATTTTTTTCTTAAATAGAAAAGCTATGGGATTCATAATGAACACAGATATAAGACACTTTAACCCTGCTGTTTTCTATCAATAGTAATAGTAAATGCATGAAGCACAGAAAAGAAGAGCAGGATTTCAGGAGAAAAATCTAGTAAACACTTGAATTTTGGGTGCCTGAAACACAAAAGGGTTCACAGTGCTTATAAACACTGTCAGTATTTTCATCCTTTAAGTAGTTCAAATCTTTATTTCATTTCTTATTTTATCTGGAAATAGAAACCTAATTCATTACATAATGTATCTTACCAATTTCAGTTTTCAAGTATTCAAGTAATGCAAGCCCAAGTTTGCTTTTTGTGTGTGTGTGTGTGACAACAACACACTTAGTGAATGAGCTTCAAAGGCAGGGAAAAGTTCATTTAAAATAACTGATAATTTTCTGCCCAAAGACATAAGAATTAAGACTTAACACTGTAATCACACAATTGGTATATAATAAGAGAAAGAAAAAAAAGATGGTCCAATATAATCAATGTCTTCTTTTTAAAATGATTCAAAAGGGGCCAATGCTGTGGTATAGTGGGTAAAGCTGCTGCCTGCAGTGCCAGCATTCCAAATGGGTGCTGGTTTTAGTCCCAGCTGCACCACTTCTGATCCAGCTCTCTGCTATAGCCTGGGAAAGCAGTAGAAGATGGTCCAAGTCCTTGGGCCCCTGCACCCATGTGTGAAACCTGGAGGGAGCTCCTGGCTCCTGGCTTTGGATCGGCGCAGCTCCTGCCATTGCGGCCATCTGGGGAGTGAACCAGCGGATGGAAGAATCCTACGCCTCTTGCCTCGCCTCTTGCCTCGCCTCTTGCCTCGCCTCGCCTCGCCTCTCCTCTCCTCTCCTCTCCTCTCCTCTCCTCTCCTCTCCTCTCCTCTCCTCTCCTCTCCTCTCCTCTCCTCTCCTCTCCTCTCCCTCTGTGTAACTTTCAAGTAAAATAAATAAATCTTAAAAAAAAAAAAAAGAGCAGATATTCCCCTAATACACAGAGGCATAGTCCTCACAGCCTCATAGCCATCACAGGGAAAATAAAAAACAAGTATCTCTACAAATACCCAAAAATATATGCAGCAACTCAAGAAACAAGAATGAGGAAGGCAACATGATGCCTCCAAAGAAACACAATGACACTTCAATACTAGAATGTGAATGCTTTACCCACTACACCGCAGTACGGGCCCTGTCTGCTCTTTCAGTGAGTACCCTGAAGCGTGTACTGGGTATGGCCTGGGAGCTCTGTTCAGTGCTCCAGTGTGAGGGGAGTGTCCAAGGTGACTCCTAAATAGGGTGTGGTAAATCTCTCTCTCTTTTTTAATCAGAGGGGAGGTTTAATCAGCTCTGTTGGCATAGTCTCACCTCCTCTCTTCCAAGACGACCAATGTTATATCCAGTGGGTATAATATTCATTCGCACTGCCACAAGAACCACACAAAGGATCTATGCAGTCCTCGGTGTGAGCATGGATCCTGCAGCAGTGACCCTCATGAGGGAATCAGGGAGCCCCGAACCTGTGGAGCTGCCCACAGTGACTGCCCAAAGACCCAGCCACACTCTGGTCCTCCCACACAGCCACAGTGTTTTCACAGTCCCAGCATGTAAGGCTCCCATAGTCATGAGCTCCCAGTCTGCTGTCAAACCTCCCACTGGATTCAGGTGTCTCCTCTCGACTGGTTTCTAGACACTCGGACATGAGCTGGCATAGCTGTTACGTTTGTCCAAAATGGTGCCTGCTCTCTGTTGGCTAGTTACAGGATGCTGGTGTCGCGTGGTTGGGGAGAGAGAAATGTGCCCTTTTTTTTCCCTCCAGGTTGGCAGGTATACTGTCTCCCACAGGGCTCCAAGCTGTACTCATGCCAGGCTCTTCCTGCAGCTTTATTGCCAGTGGCTTGGGCTGCTGTAGTCTGGTCTCACCTCACTCTCCAAAGCTGGTGCTGAGGCTCTTGGCTGCTGGAGTCTTGAGTTGTGCACTTCCACACCCTCCATCTGCAGCATCTCTCTAATTTGTGTGGCATTTCCTCTGCCATTTTCTCCCTGATTCTTCCCTGAGATTGGACTCTCTGCATGTTTTTTCTTTTTTAACTGTCTTCCCCTAGACTAGAGCAGTAAGCTGTCTCCCTATTCTGCCATCTTGGTGTCTCTTGCGGTGTATTTTCTAACGACTTTAAAAACATATTTACTTATTTGAAAGTCAAAGTTAGAGATGTCTTCTGTCTGCGGGTTCACTCCCCAGGTGACCGCAATGGCCAGGGTTGTTCCAGGTTGGAGCCAGCAGTCAGGAGCTTTGGCTCGATCTCCCATGTGGGTGGCAGGGGCCCAAACACTTGGGCCATCTTCTGCTACTTTTCCCAGTCCATTAGCAGGGAACTGGGAAGTGGAGCAGCCCGGGCCACAAACTGGTATCCATGTGGGATGCCAGCATCACAGGCAGCGGCTTTATCTGGTATGCCACAACACTGACCCTTAAAAACTTTCCTACTCTTCAAAACTTCTTTCTGCTTACTCATCACTTGTCTCCTCCCACTTCTTCCTCCCTCCCTCCCTCCCTCCCTCTCTCTCTCCTTCCCTCCCTCTCTCTCTCTCTCTCTTTCTTTCTTTCATTTTTGACAGGCAGAGTTAGACAGTGAGAGAGAGAGAGAGGCAGAGAGAAAGGTCTTCCTTTTTCTGTTGGTTCACCCTCCAGACGGCCACTACGGCTGGCGTGCTGCGCCAATCCTAAGCCAGGAGCCAGAGCCAGGTGCTTCCTCCTGGTCTCCCATGCAGGTGCAGGGCCCAAGGACTTGGGCCATCCTCCACTGCCTTCCCGGGCCACAGCAGAGAGTTGGCCTGGAAGAGGAGCAACCGGGACAGAATCTGACACCCCAACCGGGACTAGAACTTGGAGTGCCGGCGCCGCAGGCGGAGGATTAGCCAATTGAGCCATAGCGCCGGCCTCCCCCCACTTCTTTTTTGGACTGATATTAGCATTTAAAATAAAGATCTGTTCAGGTCTTGCTTTCTAAACTAAAGTTTCTGAAGTAATTTTAGGTTATTGGAGGAGTGCCTTGATGTATCTATATAGTATTTGTTGTTGTTAGACATTAGGTAATAACAAAGACCAAACAGGATTTTAAAAAATTTTGAGGGGGTGGGGGGAGGCAGGGCATTTTAGTTCATTTAGCTGCCCTAAAGAGAATGTAGTACTTTCTTGTGAGATGTTTACCTTAAAAGTTGCTTTAATGTTTTTGACATTTTAAGTCAAACTAGATTGACTGTTGTTATATACAACTTGGTGATTATATAAAAGGTCCTGTGTTTACCTGCTTGTGTCTGAGAGTGCCATATGGAAAGCATGCTGGACTTGGACCAGGAGCAGCTGGGTCTGAGGGTGTCCTCTGCATCTCACTACCTCTGTTACCCTGGGTGGTAATTGATCCTCAGTTTTTCTCAGCTGCAAAGTCTACTTACTTGTACCTGTCATAAAGGAGGTTTTGTGAGGATTAAATGAGGTAGAGCTTATGAAATAACTTGAGACAGTGCCTGAGATGCAGCATTTAACGGTGAACATTGCCAGAAACTCAGTGATTGTTTACAAAGTAATTATACTTTTGTAAGTGTGTACTTTATAGGTAAATATTCCTCAGGTTGTGAACTTCTCATGTAGGAAACCCCCTTAGGCAAAAGCAGCAGTCTAAGATTCAGCCTCCCAAATCAGTTTGTGGGTTTGACTCCTGTTGTTTTTACTTGGTGAGTGGTTGTTGTAGGCAGGTTATTTAATCTCTTTGTGCCTCAGTTTGCTCATTTATGAAAGGATCACGAAAACAACAGCACGTACTGTGTAGAATTGTAGGGATTACATGAGAGTGTGCATGTGTGTGCGCATGCACGTGCCATCACTCTGTTGTAAAGGTTTGCCTGTGTTGCTCGGTGTTTCTCTTTCCTCCCTGCATAGGCAGCCCTCAAGTCCTCTGGAAAGTCCCTGGAACCCTCCCTCATATCTTCTCTTATCAGGAGACTTGTTTGTACATCATGTGCCTTTTTTCTCTAGCTTTAGTCCCTTCCTAATTACTTCATTTTAATACAGGCTGTCCTTTTCTTGTGTCTCCTTCCTTGTGCATTTCTTGTCTAGACACTTAAAAAATTTTATTTTTGTATTGTGTGGAAACTGAACATTTTCTGGTATTGATTGATAAACCCCACAATGTACTAAGGATCCTCTTGTGTCAAGAAAGATGGACATCCTATAGTTTCAAGCAAAGAAGAAAAAAAAAATGAAATGCTTTATTGGTTACTGGGTTACTGAATGTTTACTCTGGCTGGGCCAGACACTTAAATCAGTAAACTGAGGCTTACAAAAGTTGAATAATGTGCTTAAAAGAACCTAGCTTTTAAGTGGGGGAATCTGGATTAGGTCAAAGCCAGGCTCCCTGGTCTCCTTAAAGTCTTCAGGTACAACTCAATACTGACTGGAGTGTCACTATATCCTGCTTTCCCTCATGCACCAACTTTTGATGACAAAAGCACTCACGGTTCTCTTTGACTACAGTGTTTTCTGCTCTTTTGGTAGGGCAGAGTATAGTGTTTCAAATAGGTTATGTGTTAAATTGGTCTTTTCTGTGTTTGGTTAGAAACCTAACCACATTTGCAACAGTGTGTGTCGGGTGAAAAACGTGCTGCAAGTCTCTTAACTAGCAGTGAATTTTTAAAAAGGTAGAACAGTTTATAAAATAAGGACCACTAGTGTGTGTGTGTGTGTGTGTGTGATCTGCATTGGTATACTTTAAAAGCTTGTGTATCCTACCTGAACCAGAAAGTACACAGGTTCGCACACTCACTTCCTTAATTATTTAGTCTCATTTGGTTGATCTTTGTATCCCAAATCTGTGATATTATCTTTGACACATCATAGGAAACTTGTGAATAGACCTATTTAGGTCTGTTAATAAGCAATGGCTCTTTGTACTTTTCTGTCTGCATGATATATTTCAATTAAAAAAAAAAAAATCAGAACTAGCGCTGTGGTGCAGCAGATTAAAGCCCCGGACTGCAGTGCTGGCATCCCATATGGGTGCTGATTTGAGTCCTGGCTACTCCACTTCTGATCCAGCTCTCTGCTATGGCCTGGGAAAGCAGTAGAAGATGTCCCAAGGCCTTGGGCCCCTGCACCCACATGGGAGACCCAGAAGAGGTTCCTGGCTCCTGGCTTTGGATCAGCTCAGCTCCAGCTGTTGCAGCCATTTAGGGAGTGAACCAGCACATGGAAGATCTACCCCCCACCTGTGTGTGTGTGTGTGTGTGTGTGTGTGTCTACTTATCTGTAACTCTGTCAAATAAATAAAATGAATCTTTTAAAAAAAATCAATGGAGTAAGGATCAGGAAAGATTTAAACAGGAATATTGCTACAGGGTTGCCAATCAGGTGACAATACTTCCCATGCCAGTTGAATAGAGACATTTATTTATTTATTTTGTTTTATTTTATTTATTTTTTGACAGGTGGAGTTAGACAGTGAGAGAGAGAGACAGAGAGAAAGTTCTTCCTTCAGTTGATTCACCCCCCAAATGGCTGCTATGGCCGGAGCTATGCCAATCCAAGGCCAGGAACCAGGTGCTTCCTCCTGGTCTCCCATGTGGGTTCAGGGGCCCAAGGACTTGGGCCACAGCAGAAAGCTGGACTGGAAGAGGAACAACCAGGACTAGAACCTGGTGCCCATATGGCATGCTGGCACCACAGGCGGAGGATTAACCAAGTGAGCCAGAGCGCCAGCTCTGAATGGAGACTTTCAAAGGTATTTGGGAACCAGACATTTAAGAGAATATTGCCGGCCTGCGCCGTGGCTCATTAGGCTAATCTTCTGCCTGCAGCACCAACGCACCAGGTTCTAGTCCCGGTTGGGGCGTTGGTTCTGTCCCGGTTGCTCTTCTTCCAGTCCAGCTCTCTGCTGTGGCCTGGGAAGGCAGTGGAGAATGGCCCAAGTCCTTGGGCCCTGCACCCTCATTGGAGACCAGGAGGAAGCATCTGGCTCCTGGCTTTGGATCGGCGTAGCGCTGGCCCTAGCAGCCATTTGGGGAGTGAACCAATGGAAGAAAGACTTTCTCTCTCTCTCTCCCTCCCTCTCTCTGTCTCTCAGTGTCTAACTCTGCCTGTCCAAAAAAAAAAAAAAAAAAAATTGCCTTGATTATTGGGAGATAAGGAAAGCAGTCCAGCAAGTTCCATCTTGGGGTGGAGTCTTGTTTACTTTTCTCAGGTTAGAACTGCTAGCTCTAATAGTTTTAAAATGTCAGGGAGACACGTCTGCTATGAACTCTTGCATATTTGGTTCTGAGTTTATGAACATTGTCTGATAACATTGTCAACATGTTAGTTAGTCATTAGGTTTTCTTCTTTTTTTTAATATTTCGTTATTTATTTGAAAGGCAGAGTTACAGAGACAAAGAGGTGCAGAGAGAGAGAGAGATCTTCCATCTTTTGGTTCACTCTCCAAATGGCCACAACGGCTGGAGCTTGGAGCTTCTTCTGGGTCTGCCATGTGGGTGAGGTACCCAAGGACTTGGGCCATTTTCTACTGCATTCCCAGACCATAGCAGAGAGGTGGATTGGAAGTGGAGTAGCTGGGACTAGAACCAGTGCCCATATGGAATGCCAGCACTGCAGGTAGCAGCTTTACCACTACGCCACAGTGCCAGCCCTGTCATTAAGGGTTTTTATAGTTGAAATACAACAGTGATTTTTCATGTCATTGGTTATGGTTAGAGTCTATGTGAGAATTATGATATATACTGTATTTTTATTACTTGTTTGTTTTGTAGGATTTTCTTCAAAACCTCTACCTATTTATATTGCTTCAGTATTTATTAGTGGTGGTGTTGGTTATGAGATTGTATTGTTTTTTTTTTTTTTTTTTGACAGGCAGAGTGGATAGTGAGAGAGAGAGAGAGAGAAAGGTCTTCCTTTGCCATTGGTTCACCCTCCAATGGCTGCCACGGCCGGTGTGCTGCGGCTGGCGCACCACTCTGATCCGAAGGCAGGAGCCAGGTGCTTCTCCTGGTCTCCCATGCGGGTGCAGGGCTCAAGCACTTGGGCCATCCTCCACTGCACTTCCCTGGCCACAGCAGAGAGCTGGCCTGGAAGAGGGGCAACCGGGACAGAATCTGGCGCCCCAACCGGGACTAGAACCTCGTGTGTCGGCACCCGCAGGCGGAGGATTAGCCTATTGAGCCGCGGTGCCAGCTGATTATATTGAATTTTAATGGACACTTTGTAGATTTAATAGTATTTTAATTTAGGGAGGATGTTGGATATACTATAACAATAGCTATTGAAGAGTTTCCTGAGAACTGATGTTTTGTAGTTTTAATCTGGACATTTTATTATTAGATTTATTAATAGAATTATGGTTATAAAAATAGATGTTATGAAATGGAGATTATTATTGATTTTAAGTATTGAATAGTTTTTCAGGTTGAAGAAATTGGTCTTCCTAATCTCTAAAGATGTTTTAACACACAATGATCATCAAATCTTGTAATATTTTTAAGAGTTCAAGGAATAGTGAACATTGTGGTGCAGTGGGTTAAGCTGCTGCTTGGGACACCCACATTCCATATCGAAGTGCTGGTTTCAGTCCTGACTCCTCTGCTTCTGACCCAACTTCCTGCTACTGTGCCTGGGAAGTCAGCAGATGATGGCCACTTGGATCCTTGCCATCCCCACTAGAGACCCAATGGAGTTCTGGCTTCAGCCTGGTCTAGCTCTGGTTGTTGTGGGCATTTGTGGAGTGAATAAATGGATGGAAGGATTCTCTTTTCTCTCTGTGTCCTTCCCTTCCTCTAAAACTTCGCCTTTCAAATACATAAAAAAAATCTTAAAAAAAGAAAAAAGTTGGGAAAATTGAAGTTACCTAGGAATACCCCCTTCCCCAAGGATGGAGGTAAAAAACAAAAAGAGTGTTTATGTGACTTTCTCAGGAACCTTTGGGGGCCAACACTTCAGTGATAAGATGATGCAGAAGGTAGTGAAGTGTTGCCTTTAGAAAACTGCCTTTTTGTTCAAGTATTTCTGAGGAGGCTGAGGTATATTTATGGGTCGGAGGAGATTTAAAAGACACTTAAGAGAATTAGGCTTATTTATGGCCCACTTAGTACCTTGGATGTTCTGAAGGGCAGCTGTCCTGGGGGAAGAGGTCACATTGCTCATGTGAGCTGTTCTGGTTGCTCAGTCTTAGGGCCCGGTTGAGTGGATGGTGTCCAACTTCTGTGGGTGTTTTTTCTTAGGAACAAAGTAACACCAACTTAGCTCATTTCTTTTTCTTAAAGATTTATTTATTTGAAAGTCAGGGTTACACAGAGAAGGAGAGGCAGAGAGAAAAAGAGAGGTCTTCCATCCGCTGGTTCGCTCCCCAGATGGCTACAATGGCCGGAGCTGTGCTGATCAGGAGCCAGGAGCTTCTTTCGAGTCTCCCACACAGGTGCAGGGGCCCAAGTCTTCTGCTTTCCCAGGCCATAGCAGAGAGCTGGATCACAAGTGGAGCAGCTGGGACTCGAACTGGCGCCCATATGGGATGTCGGCACTGCAGGTAGTGGCTTCACCTGCTATGCCACTGCGCCAGCCCCAGCTCATTTCTAAGCATGGTAAAATTGGGTTCCGGTTTTTAAAATTTCAATACTATTCTGCATTTAATAAAAATGTTTCCTTTCATGTTGACATTTACTCCCATGTTAAAACTGTTGTTACTTACTCTCTCTGTTTTTGCCCATGAGAGTATGCATATGTAATATTAATTGCAGGATGTATATGTCTTTTCTGAATAATTTTTTTAAATTACATATTTTTTATTTAGTAAATATAAATTTCCAAAGTACAGTTAATGGATTACAATGGCTTCCCCCCCATAATTTCCCTCCCACTCGCACCCTTCCCATCTCCCGCTCCCGCTCCCATTCCATTCACATCAAGATTCATTTTCAATTCTCTTTATATACAGAAGATCAATTTAGTATATATTAAGTAAAGATTTCATCAGTTTGCACCCACACAGAAACACAAGTGTAAAATACTGTTTCAGTACTAGTTATAGCATTACTTCACATTGGACAACACATTAAGGACAGATCCCACATGAGAAGTAAGTACAGTGACTCCTGTTGTTGACTTAACAATTTGACACTCTCGTTTATGGCGTCAGTAATCTCCCTAGGCTCTAGTCATGAGTTGCCAGGGCTATGGAAGCCTTTTGAGTTCGCCGACTTCGATCTTATTCCAACAGGGTCATAGTCAAAGGGGAAGTTCTCTCCTCCCTTCAGAGAAAGGTACCTCCGTCTTTGATGGTCCCGTTCTTTCCACTGGGATCTCACTCGCAGAGATCTTTCTGAATGATTTTTTCCATTGTAGTACGGCTTTCATGATAACTTTGAATGGTTATATAATATTTAATTGGATCAGTGTTACTTTTTTTGCTTAAATAAGCCCCCTGTTATATTTAAGCTTTTTCTGTTTTTACTAAATAATATAGAGAACCTTTGAAGCATAAATAACATTCTTGTATGCCTATAACTTTGTTAGGATAAATATAAAGATTTACTCTATCAAAGGATGTAACCAATTCAATGATTTAATATTTAATTCTGGAAAATTAAACAGGAACTCAGATCATAAAAGGCTTTAAACATTGGCAGGAAGCTGTTAATTTCTTGACAGTTGTAATGGCAACCTACTGGTTAATAACATCACATAGTCACCCTTTTATAGTTGTTTACTATTGGCAGATGCCATTTTATTCAAATGACATGAATTGATTTACTTTTTAGGGAATAGTATTATGTAAGTGCAAAGGAAGGCATGAATGTGAAATTGAGTATATAATACTTTATTAATAATATATAATTAAGTATTTTATATGATATATAATACTTTGTTATTAATAAATACCTTTATTATTTGTTATATAACTTAGTTATAATAAAAGAAAAAACAAAAAAACCTATGTAGTTTCTAGGCCTGTGAAATTGGCCAGTGCAGTGAATTTTTGTATGACTAATAGGAGTGGGGCTTTTACTTTTCTGTCATTCAGGTGTAGAATCGCATAAGCTGGCTGGTTTCCCTGAAACACTAATGTTTTTTGTTATGTGGGAAATGGATTCTACTTTCAACCTCTGGTGTTTTGTGCTTAGTGGAGATACTTTGTATGATGTCAGGATCATCATTCTGTAATGCAAATCTGACTCCTCACTGCCTTACATGAAATCTGTCGCTTGCCTGTGCTCTTTGCTGTTGAGCATCAGGTCCATCCAAATTCCTTAGCTTGGGATGAAAAAGCCCCTCATGGTCACCAATCTCGCTTTCCTGTTCTTGCAGTCAGTACTCTGGCTTTACTGACCCATTTTCTTAGATATGGCATGGTCTCTCCTAATTCTAGGTCTTGTTCTTTGCACATGCAGTTCCTTTTGCTGGGAACAGCTTTCCCTCCTGCAGCTCTTGCTCATCCTTTAGATTGAGTTTTTTGTCTTTTTCTCTTGTAAGCTTTATCCTCTAAGGGATGTGTCTCCTTTGGCCCTGGATAACATCTGGTCTTCGTTATCATGGCATCGACTGTGCCTTTGGCTACCCTGGAAGCTCCAGAGGTTAGGACCAAGTTGTTAGTCCAAGTTCAACCCAGTGTCTTCTGTCAAACAGATGGCCAGTAAAATAGTATCAAAGACCAGTCATAAGAAACTGTGGAGTCCGGCACTGTGGCTCAGCGGGTTAACACCCTGGCCTGTAGTGCCGGCATCCCATATGGGTGCCGATTTGAGTCTGGCTACTCCACTTCTGATCCAGCTCTCTGCTATGGCCTGGGAAAGCAGTAGAAGATGTCCCAAGGCCTTTGGGCCCCTGCACCCACATGGGAGACCCAGAAGAGGCTCCTGGCTTCTGGCTTTGGATCAGCTCAACTCCAGCTGTTGCAGCCATTTGGGGAGTAAACCAGCACATGGAAGACCCATTGCTTGCTCTCTCTGCCTCTCCTCTCTTTGTGTAACTCTGACTTTCAAATAAAAATAAATAAATCTTTTTTAAAAAAAGAAACTGTATTTGTCTTATCCAAGGTGTGGTTAATTGTTTTTTAAAAATTTTTTATTACTATAAAGAGGACAGATTTTATGCTTTGCATAGGTACAGTTCCAAGAAGACAACTACAGTTCCCTCACTCTTCTGCTTCCCCCACAACACCCCTCCCTCCCTCACTCCCCTCTCTTCATCAGTTTTTGCAAAGCCATAATTTTAATCTGCTCTGTAGTCACAGGCTTAATTCACCACTAAACATAATATTTAATGGGTAAAAAATAGGAAGACCATAGTTCCACAGGAGTATAAACAAGGGCAAAAAACACCAATCATGTTCCAAACTGACCACTTCATTACTATACATTTTTCTGTATTCTATATTAACCACCATATATCAGAGAAAACATGATATTTGTCTTTTTGAGGCTGGTTTATTTCACTAAGCATAATAATTTCCAGCTCCATCCATTTTGTTGCAAAAGATAGGACTTCGTCCTTTTATATGGCTGAGTAGTATTCCATCGTGTATATGTACCACATTGTCTT
The DNA here is from genome assembly GCF_051225735.1 of Oryctolagus cuniculus. Taxonomy (NCBI): domain Eukaryota; kingdom Metazoa; phylum Chordata; class Mammalia; order Lagomorpha; family Leporidae; genus Oryctolagus; species Oryctolagus cuniculus. Next base: position 108,390,232 of record NC_142873.1, read on the forward strand.
TATGCAGTCATCAGCTAATGGACAGCTGGGTTGATTCCATATCTTAGCTATTGTGAATTAAGCTACAGTAAGCATGGGGGTACAGATAACTCTTTCATATGCTGATTTCATTTCATTTGGGTAAATTCCCAGGAGTTGGATGGCTGGGTCATATGGTAGATCCATTTTCAGATCTCTGAAGAATCTCCATACTGTCTTCCATAATTAATTGTTTTAATATTGTTAGACTACTTAGACTTTCATGGAGGAAACCATTACATTAATAACAGTCACAACAAGGAGGGATTGAGAGCTCCTTGTAGTTTATGATGCTCCCTTGTAAAGTTTTCACTGGAGACTGTAGGAAATAGGTTCCGAGAGGTGGAGCAATTGTGAGCTTTCAGTTCCAGGCCCTGTGTGTGCGTGTGGCTGCTGCCATAGATGGGTTTTGAGAACTGCACAGCCCGTAGGCATCTTAGCCTGGTACTGCTTGTGCAGCTGACCGTTTGCTGCCCTGGTTCCAGAGCCTCCAGGGGTGTGGTCTACGGGCCTGCTGCCTCTGGGCAGTGTCAAGCCCTACCACAGGCTTGAGTCAGCATTTGCCTGCCTTTCTCTCGTTCTGGCAGAAGGGGTCAGCTCTGCATATTCTCTGGAAACACAGCCTGAGTACATCATGCAGTCAGGGTCTTTTATGGCTGAAACATGTCTCCATGAATGTAATCTATTACCCTTGACTTGAATCTTTGAGGAGCAAGAGGTTTTTAGTTCCTCTTTCCCTTTTGACCCTTTTCCCCCTTGTCTTTAAAAAGCTTTAAAAGGCTAGGAACTGGGGCCAGCGCTGTGGCACAGGGGAATCACCGGCATCCCATATGGGCGCCAGTTGGAGGCCTGACTCCTCCACTTCCGATCCAGCTCTCTGCTATGACCTGGGAAAGCAGTAGAAGATGGCCCAAGTGCTTGGGCCCTGCACCCGCATGGGAGACCTGGAAGAAGCTCCTGGCTCCTGGCTTTGGATCAGTGTAGCGCGCCAGCCTCAATGCTCTGGCTGTAGTGGCCACTTGGGAGGTGAACCAACGGAAAAAGGAAGACCTTTTCTCCCTTGTGGGGAGCAGCCCGGACTGGACTAAGTTACTGGAATTAAGACTTATTCTATGCATCTGCTCTCCCACAATATGGCGCTGGGAGAGAAGTAAACAGCTTCTACACAGCTGCCTCCAGTTCAGCTAATAAACTGTAGGACTTGCTCCTGATTGGAGGAGAGCAGCGTACTCGGCGTGTGGGCAGCCGAGTTAGGATTGGCGGAGGAGGACTATAAAGGAGGAGAGAGACGGCATGCACCAGGAACATCTACAAGGAACATCTAAGGGGAACATGTAGCTGAAGGAACACCTGTGCAGCCCCCGAGAAAGCCGGCCAGCGGTGTGCCGCTCCCCTGCGGAAGTGGGGAATGTGGCCAGGGGGAACCGCCCTTCCACGGAGGTGGAAGGGATAGTAGCCAACCCGGGAAGAACCAGCAGCAAACCCGGGGAGGGCCGAGCAGACGAAAGAACAGCGCAGGGTCCTGTGTCGTTCCTCCACGAAGAGGGGGAGCGACACTCCCTGTCTCTCTGTCTCTCTCTCTCACTGTCTAACTCTGCCTGTCCAAAAAAAAAAAAAAAAAAAAAAGTGAATCCGCAGTTTAAAAAAAAAAGGGCTGTGAATTAAAAATAATTGTGAACTTTCAGTTTTGTACAAGAAAGACAAATATTTTATTAGCTCTTCATTGATGTGTATCAAGTGTGGTCTCTACAGACATGAGACACTCAAGTTTCTTTAAAGCGTTATTTTTGAATTAATTTTAGATTATTCAGTCTATGCTGGACAATTACAGTTTTATACAGATTACTATGTTAGCCATTCTTGCATTTCTTCTTAGAAAAGCCTGCATATAAGCATATTATTGGCTCTTCATAGGCAATCACTTAAACTTTTCTGTAGCTGCTGAGCTATAAGTTACATATTTACAGTTTTGAATAATTAAATAAATATTCCAAGACCTACTATTCAGAAAAGCTTGTCAGTGTTTTCCTATTTATTATTCACACTTTGTTGCATGCACATAGGAACCTATAAACTGAAAAAAGTAAATTGTAGAACATAATGCTATTTTGTTATCTGGCCTCTTTGCTGAGTGACTCCTCACAGTCCCCCCCCCCCCCCGCCATGACAACCACTTTAGACTATCGTGTCACAGTGTTTTATGGTACAGCCTTCAATTGTATGGCTGGATAAAAGTTTGTTTACCTAAACCTTCACTGTGGGACGTATGTATGTGGCTTGCTTGTCCTATTGTAAATAATACTGTTATAAACACCTTGGTGCCTTCATGTTTTATATTTTTCTGATTATTTCCTTAGGATACTGTGAGTGGTATTCTCTCTCAATTTCTGTGATTTAAAATCACATATAGTATTTGACAGAAGCACCATCAGTTAGTTTTTCAAGACAGCGTGTTCTGTAGTTTTTCTGGAGACAGCAGGATGCATGCGTGGTTTCTCAGGTGCCGCGATTCCCCCAAGCATGGTAAACCGAGTTCCAAAATCTGCTCTGGAGACTGAGATGGAAACCGAGTTGGATGCTAGAAGATAATCCAGTCTGTGGCAGAGACAATCCTTATCCCTCTGTGTTTACTACGTATGTTGCATTGAGCCTTGAAAGCCGTTTCCAGTAAAATAGGGTTTTCTTTCTTCTGTGCATGATTAAAATATTGGCTGCTAATCTTTCAGGTTGAAGAAGGCAAAAGCTGTTTGAGAAGAGGCATCTTGTACTGATGAGTGGGTCTAATGATTTCACATAGATGGTATTTCTAGTGTTTTGAAGTTAATTTGTATGTCAGGTCTGCTTCAGTGAAATCAACAAGGCTGGCTGGCACCGCGGCTCACTAGGCTAATCCTCCACCTTGCGGTGCCGGCACACCGGGTTCTAGTCCCGGTCAGGGCCCGGATTCTGTCCCGGTTGCCCCTCTTCCAGGCCAGCTCTCTGCTGTGGCCCGGGAGTGCAGTGGAGGATGGCCCAAGTGCTTGGGCCCTGCACCTCATGGGAGACCAGGAGAAGTACCTGGCTCCTGCCATCGGATCAGCGCGGTGCGCTGGCCGCAGCGCGCCGGCCGTGGCGGCAATTGGAGGGTGAACCAATGGCAAAAGGAAGACCTTTCTCTCTCTCTCTCTCTCTCACTGTCCACTCTGCCTGTCAAAAAAAAAAAAAAAAAAAAAAGAAAGAAAGAAAGAAAAGAAAAAAAGAAAAAGAAATCAACAAGGCTAATTTATCTTTGCAAAGACTTGTGACAACAAGCTTGTAACTATACTCCCTGGGGGAGTGCAGTTCACTTTTAAGATTTTGCTTTAGGCCTTTCTCTGCAGCTTTATGCTGTGAGCCTTTCAGATTCTAGATAGGAAACTGGTTTGACATTCATGCTACTGTAACAGCTTTTTTTTTTTTTTTAAAGATTTATTTATTTATTTGAAAGAGTTAAGGAGGGAGGGGGAAGAGAGAGAGAGAAAGAGAGAGAACACGAGAACACGAGTGAGCCAGCAAGTGAGTGTGAGCTTCCATTTGCTGGTTCACTCCCCAGATGGCTGCAACAGCCTCGGCTGAGCCAGGAGCTGCCATGTGGGTGCAGGGACCCAAACGCTTGGGCCATCTTCTACTGCTTTTCCAGGTGCGTGAACAAGGAGATGAATGGGAAGTAGAGCAGGTGGGACTTGAACCAGCACCCATATGGGAATGTCAGTGCTACTGATGGCAGCTTAACTCTATACCACAGCGCTGATCCCCAGGACAGCTTTTTACATAACCTCTCTACATTAAGTCAGAGTCTATAGGGCATAGGACCATGCTTGGCACGTGAACTCCTTTCTCTTATTTGCTCCTTTCTCCTTACCTTTGGTTCAGATGACTGTCAATTATAGCTTATCAGTCAATAAACATTTATTGATTAGATTGGATTTAATGTGATTAGATCTTGACAATAATTAGTGAAAACCAAGCCAAGGGAACCTAGAGTAAATGAAGCATTGCACTGAGGAACTGGGAAAGGAAGTCCTTAGAAGGCGTGGGTAAAGGGTCTTGTTTTCCTCCTGTTCTTTGACTTGTTAGAATATTCTATCCCAGACCTTAATTTTGGAATAATGTTGGCTCTCTCTTCCATATTATACCTCAAGGAATTTGGAAACATACTTATTTTTAAAACATTTTTTGTTTATTAAATGTATTTGAAAGGCAGAAAAGCAGATCTTCCATCAGCTGGTTAACTCCTCAAATGCCCATGACTGCCAGGGCTGGGCACTCTGATATGGGATGTGGGTGTCCCAACGTCATCTTTTCCTGCTGCACCAACTACCTGCTCTCTTTCCACTCTGTGGATAGGACCACTCTGTAGGTACCTGATAAACATAGAAAGGGACAGTATTTGTCTTTGCATGACTGGCCTGTGTGAAACATGTCCTCAAGGGTCACCCATGTTTTTGTATTTTTCCTTCCTTTTTAAGGCTAAATAATACTCCATTGTATGTATACCACATTTTGCGTGCTCATTCAGACATTGATAGGTTCTTAGGTTGCTCCCATCTTTTTCAAATGTTTCCAGGTGTTACTTATTTTATTTGAAAAGCAAAGTGACAGAGATTTTCCAGCTGCTAATTCACCTCCCAAATATCTGCAACAACCAGGACTGTTCCATTCTGAAGCCAGGAACCTGGAATTCCATCCAGGTTTCCTATGTGGGTGGCGGGGACTGAAGTCCTTCAGAATGTATTGCCTCCAGAAATGTTTATTAACCCTAAGCTGGATTGAAAGCAGAGTAACTGGAACTTGAGCTAGGATGCAGGTGTCCCTGGTGGTGGCTCAACCTGCAGCACCACCGTGCCTGCCTCTGTTTCCTTTCACTTTTTGACTATTGTGAATAAAGCTTTTATGAACATGGGTGTGCACATATCACTTTGAGACTCTGCTTTCAGTTGTTTTATGAACTGGTGCCTTTTTAGACAGTTCTTAGTTCAAACAATTCCAAAACTCTGTCCATTGTATTTCCTTAAAGGTTTCTTTGGGACAGTCATTTGGCATAATCATTAAGACGCTGCTTGGGATGCCTGAACTCTATAATAGTATGCCTGAGTTAGCATCCTGGCTCCACTTCTGATTACAGCTTCCTGCTAATGCGCACCCTGGGAGGCAGCAGAGGTCTTGACTCAGGTACTTGAACCCCTTTCATCTATGTAAGAAACGCAGATTGAGTTCCAGGCTTGACTTCTGTCTGGCTCAGTGCAGCCATTGCAGGCATTTAGGGAGTAAATCAGCAAATGGAAGATAGTCAATCACTCTTTCAAATAAGTAAAAGAAATTTTAAGAAATTAAAAAAGAAATAACTGCCTTGTATCTTCCTTACCACAAACTTTTGCTAGTCACCTAAGCTGAGTCTTGGGCCTTGATTTGACTCTTCTCTCGTAGACTATTTGTTAGTCAGCAGGTTCTGTTGATTTTGACTCCCATTCTTTTAATCCACCATTTCCCCAACTATGTTTGTTCTTAAGGCATTTTATAAATATAGAATTTCATAGCCAGATAAATTTGAGGATTGCCATGATGCAGCTGTTTATAATTTTTTCTAGGAGAACCAAAATGAATGTCAATATTATATAAGTCTGAAAGTTTTGTAATAAAAGACCTTATTAATGTTACTCAGTCAGCTGTTTTCCAAATATGTTCGATTGCAGAGCCATCTTTTCCCTTAGCACTTACTCATATGCAACAGGGCTTGAGAAACAACTCCACTGTCTTTGCATCCCCACTCCTATTGCCTGGCCTTGGGTTTCGGCTCTTGTTTGGACTGTGAACACACCTCTGAAGTCAGCGGATTTTAATCTTTTTCCTTTGTCTTATCAGCTCTACTTGGTAGCCAGTTGAAGCTTCCTTCTCTTAGAAAGATGTTTTGAACACAGAATTAAATAGGTAAGATCACAGATCATTTACTGATTTGCTAGAGGAGCTCTGTCCTTCTGGTTTATTGTCAGGCTCTGCAGGCTGGAAGTGCCACGTGTGGAGACTGCATTGTAAGGCAGGGACTAATGTGGGCGGTGGCGTCATGACAGTCTAGACAGATTGCTTAACTCCTCTGTCTCCATTCTGTAAACAGGGATCATAACAGAACCTGCCGCCATAGAGTTGTTACTAGAATAAGTTGAATCCTTCTATTGGAAGTACTCAGAGCTGTGATTGGCATGTGTCAGTGCCCAATACATGTGGGCTGCTATTTCTTTCCTCCCCCTTTCCCTCCCTACTAGTATCATTTTTATTGCAAAAATGATTTATAGTTTCCATGAAGTTCATTATTTAGAGATTTTGCTTACATCTCAATAATTAGTGCTTGATGAGGGAGAAAAAAACTGCATCAGATAAAATTTCCCAAGATTAACTTTTTTGGTGGCCAGTAAGTGGAAAATAGAGAACAGCAAAATATTTGCTTTATTTAATAAGTATGTATTCTGAAAACCTAGAAATTAGAATATTAAAGGAAACACTGGAAGGAAGAAAGTGTGGTTATGGATTACTGGCTGAAAGAAGATTTTCATTTTTATTGTAAGACTTAAATATTTACTTTGGAAAGTTTCAGCAGATAAGAGCAGGAGTTCTAATCATAACCCCTGACTTGGAGCAAATTACCTAATACTTTGCCAGCAAATACTTGTTTGCAGAAATGGGGCTAGCTATTTGTGCTCAGGTTAATTGGAATATTAAATGAGATAATGCCACAGCACACATAGACTGTAGTGGGTGGTCAGTGAACTGGAGGTCCTCTCTTCTTTCTTTCCAAAGGATAGGCTTCCACTCTGATTTGTGGCCCAGCTCGAATGCTCTTTCCTCTGTGAGTGGCAAATCTTCCTCATGGCTTTCTTAGAAAGCATGTTTTTTATTTATCTTAATATATATTTATTTACTTGAAACATATAAAGAGGGAGACATCTCTCTTTGTGGTTTTCTTTCCAGATGCCCACAGCAGGGCCAGGCAGAAGCCAGGTGCTAGGAACTCAGTCCTAGTCTCCCTTGTGGGTGGCTATGATCCAGGAGCTTGAGCGTGTCCTGCTGCCTCCCAGTGTGGCAAGCATTTTCAGGTTACATTTTATTATTATTATGGCAATTCTTTTTGATATGTTGTTTGACTTGTGAATTATGTTCATGTGGTTCAGAAAGGAAACTAATATAACAAGGCACAGATTGAAAAGGCTGCTCCCATTCTTATCCATTCTTTTTTTTTTTTTCTAAAGATTTATTGAAAGAGTTACAGAAAGAGAGGGAAAGATAGAGATAGATATAGAGAGATAGAGAGAGACAGAGAGACAGAGAGAGACAGAGACAGAGAGAGACCTTTCATCAGCTGGTTCACTCCCCAGATGGCTTCAGCGTTGGGCCAGGGCTGAGCCAGGAGCTTCATCCGGATCTCACATGTGGGTAACATCCTCTGCTGCTTTTCCTAGGCCATTAGGGAGCTGGATAAAAGTGGAGCAGCCAGAACAAGAACTGGTGTGCATATGGGATGCTGGCATCACAGGTGGCCGCTCTCCCTCCTTATGCCATAACACTGGCTCCCTACTCCCCTCTTTTCCCTTGTTGGCTTCCTTCCCTTCTCCCTCAAGTCTATCCTTTATTTCTTTATTGTGTCCAGATACAAGAAATACAATAATATAGTCTTGTTTTTTGTACAAAAGATAACATCCTGTGTACAGTATTCTGTACATTTTATTTAAAAGCAGAGTTACAGAGAAACACAGCAGAGACAAACAGAGAGGAGAGAGAGAGAGAGAGGTCTTCCATCCGCTGGTTCACTCCCCATATGGCTCCAATGGCTGGAGCTGCGCTGATCTGAAGCCAGGAGCCAGGAGCTTCCTCTGGGTCTTCCACGCAGGTGCAGGGGTTGGAGGACTTGGGCTGTCTTCTGTTTTCCCAGGCCATAACAGGGAACTGGATCAGAAGTGGAGCAGCTGGGACTCAAACCAGTGGCCATATGGATTCTGGCACTGCAGGCGGAGGCTTTACCTGTTATTCCACAGCTCTGGCTCCCACTTTTTTTTTTTTTTTTTTTTAAGATTTATTCATTTATTTATTTATTTGAAATGCAGGTGTCAGGGAGAGACAGAAATTTTTTCATCTGCTGGTTCACTCTGCAAATGTCTGCAATAGCCAGGCCTCAGCCAGGCTGAAGCCAGGAGCCAGGAACTCCATTGGGGTCTCCCATGTGGGTGATGGGCTCAAGTCCTGGAGCTGTCATCTAATGCCTCCTAGCATATTAGCAAGAAGCTGGTTGGGGAGTGGAGGTATGACTGGAACCAGGTATTCTGATATGGGATGGCAGGTGTCCCAAATGGTGGTTTAAGCTGCTGTGCCAACAACACCCACCCCTGCAATTCTTTTTCATATGTATGTATATATATATATACACACACATATGTATATACGTATGTATATACATATGTATATATAGATGTATTTACAACAACTTCAGAGTGTTCCAATGTGTGAATGGACCATGGTTTAAATAAGTAGTCTCCATATTCAAGAACGTTTGGTTTGTTTCCATACTTTTGCTGTTACAAACAGTGCTTATTTGTGTAACTTGTATGTAGAAGGTTGGATAAATTCCCAGAAGTTGGATTGCTAGTTTAAATGATAAGTGTATTTGTACTTTTTTAAATTTTCTAAATTGCCCTCCATGGGATTTGCATGCATTGGCAAATACTATATTGCATTGCAGACATGTCTTCTCTCTTCTTTCAGCTGCCATCTTGTTAAAGTGGCAACTAAACGTGTTGTACCATACACTTGCTCCTTTGTTTATTTTATTTTATTTTAATTTATTTGTAAAGATTTATTTATTTGAAAGAAAGAGTTACAGAGAGATATTGATTGATCTTCCATCTGCTGGTCCATTCCCCAAGTGGCCACAGAGGCTGGGCCACGCTGTATCCAGGAACCAGGAGTTTCATCCAGGTCTCTCACATGAATGGGGCGGACCCAAGTATTTGGATCATGTTCTGCTGCTTTCCCATGCACGTTAGCAGGGAGCTGAATTAGAAGTAGAGCAGCTATGACTCAAACTGGTGCTCACATGGGATGCAGGTTTTGCAGGCGGCAGCTAAACCTGCTGCACTATAGTGGTAGCCCTTGCTCCTTTGTTTCTTAGAAAGAAGCTATGTTATTTACTTTTTGTAAAGTTATTCCTATTGTGAAGATTTTGAATAAAAAAAAATAAAAACCACTGGGAATACTGTAGCACCTTGTTAATGTTTTGGTGAATATCCTCTCAGTCTTGCATTCGCAACATAAATGGTAATCATATGCTGCATAATGTTTTGTAATTTTCTTTCATTAGTGCATTATAAATATAAGTCCATCTTCTGTAATCTCTTTCACACACAAATACATGTGTCTTTTGTGTGGAATTCTATTGGATTTACCATGATTCTGTGTTCATTGATGAGTGTTTAGGATTGTTTTGTCATTCTAAAAATTCTGGTGAGGATCCTTCCGGATAAATCTCCTGTATTATTGTAATTTTCTTAGAATAAATTCCTGGAAGTAGAACTGACTGTTAAATTAAGCCATAGCTACTTATTCTGCCAGTGCACAGGGACAAGATTTGATGCAAAGAAACAGGTTTATTCAATAGGTTAGCAGTCTTAGGCAGAAAGTAGACATCTTCAGTCTCAAAAGTGCTTTTCCTAATTTGCAAGTTAGTTGAATGACTTTTGAAGGGAACAGAAAAGGGAGGTAAAGGAGGAGTCAGGAACACTGGGAGAACAAAGGTTAGGGCCAGTTGCAAATTGGCCACTGGCCAGGTGAGAGGGAGTTGATTGGAGTCACAGTAGTTACTTTGTCATGCAGTCTTAAGTCCAATCCTCTGGTCGTGCTGACTGAGGTGGGCCAGATTACTTTGCAACTTGAGCCTGCTTTCTCAAGGCCAGTTTCTAAAATTCTCAAGTAAACATTTATCTGCTGAATTGAGCAGATACTCTGGTCACTAGATCAGCAGCTAGCTTTTTTTAAAATTATTTCTAAATTTACTTAAAGGGCAGAGATAGAGAGAGGGTGGGAGAGACAGGTTTTCCATCTGCTGGTTCACGCCTCAAATGGCCACAATGGCTGGGCTGGGCTGATCTGAAGTTCTCCAGAGTCAGAAGCTTCTCCCGAGTCTCTCACCTGGGTACCCCGGGCCTAAGCACTTGGGCCATCTTCCACCCCCTTTCCAGGTGCACGCAGGGAGCTGAATTGGAAGTGAGGAGCAGCCAGGACTGGAACCAGTGCCCATATGGGATGCCAACCCTGCAGGCGGTGACCCCCAGCAGTTAACTTTGTTAATGAAAATGTGAAAAGGAAAGAAAGATATCTTTATTGAAGTTACAGAACTCCTAGCACATTATGTTGAAGGATGTGCACAGGTTGCTCTTCAAAACTGACATACTGGTTGTATTCCTAAAGGAGAATACCTACTTCATTATTCTCAAATCAAGGCCCAAGCTCTAGACTGTGTTCAGACAGTTAGTGTCAGTTTGAGGTTTTTTTTTTTCCCCACTGTTTAATCCATCTGTCAGCCAGAAAATAGGAATGTTGAAGTTCTCTCTAGGGAGTAAGTCTTTACAATGCTATTAATTAGGAAGACTCAAGTATTCTGGAGACACTTTAACCATACTTAAAACTTGGATTAGTAAAAGGGCACATTTTGCCTTTTGGAGGAATTAGGAAAATGAATAAAGTAGTTTATCTGTTTTTGAGGAATTTGGTATTTGACAAAGTCATAAGTAATAATAATAGGCATGGATTAAATGCACTATTTAATTGCTTTAATGATTAAAAATAGCAAGCAAATGTAATATGTTCTTCACTTTTAATGTGATGAAATTTTTCATTTGACCTTTATTTTGAACAGAAAGTGCTGGTATGAACACTTGAGAGTGTGCCTCATAATATGAGAGTGTTATCCCCTAGACTGCTCCCCACCTGAAGACATTTTCTGCTCAGTTATCATGATTAATACCTTTACCAGAATATTTTCTTCTCCAGAGAGTATTTTGTCTCCATTCTGCTGCCTGTGCCAAAAACTAATCTTTGAATATCAAAATGGTCCATCCGTACTGGCTCTTAAGCAGACAACCAGATTGGTTTGATGTCATTCTTTCCATCTAGTATGAAGTGGTGTCAGATTCCAGTAGGAAGGGCTAGTGTGTCATTTTTTCTCCATGACATTCCAGATCTGCTTGTCCTCTATCTCTTATATTGAAATGCCTACTTCCTTGGCCAGCGCCATGGCTCACTTGGCTAATCCTCTGCCTGTGGCGCCGACACCCCGGGTTCTAGTCTTGGTTGGGGCGCCGGGTACTAGTCCTGGTTGCTCCTCTTCCAGTCCAGCTCTCTGCTGTGGCCTGGGAGGGCAGTAGAGGATAGCCCAAGTGCTTGGGTCCCTGCACCCACATGGGAGACTGGAAGGAGGTACCCGGCTCCTAGCTTCAGATTGGCACAGTGCCGGCATGGCAGCCATTAGGGGAGTGAACCAACGGAAGGAAGACCTTTCTCTCTGTCTCTCTCACTGTCTCACTCTGCCTGGAAAAAAAAAAAAAAAAAGCCTACTTCCCTCCAAGATATCAAATTTCATCATTCAAATGTAAGCTTCCTATAAAACATCATAATCTTCTAGTTCTGCAGTTGGATATTTTATTCATCCAGGAGTAGTTTCTGTCTTTGAATTTTGTCTAATTCTGGAGCTTTCTCATATTTGTCTATAACCACTAAACTGACATCGTTGCTGCAGGTCAACAGGGTGCAGGTTGGTAGGGGCTTCCACTGGACATCTGGGGATTCGTCCTGTAAACCATGCCTTTGTCATTTTCCTGGAGAAGGTCCAACATCGCAGGGACTCCGATCTGATTCTTCATTTCTTTAAATTCAGACATTTGTGCTGAGCTCAGTCAGCATTCATGTTGGGGAATCTGATAGCAAATGACTGCAAGACCCTGTTTAAATCACTTTATGCCTCTGAGCTTTGGTTCCTTCATCTGTGAAGTGAAGCTACTTTGTAGGTACAGGAGTTTCAGTGTAAAATCACAGCTCCCAAATTCCCTTACTAGATCCATTTTCTCTGATAGAAAAAGCTGTAAGTAGGATCACAGCTCCAAGGCTCTTTAATAGTCCTGATTTCTCTGATAGAAAAAGTAGAGGACTCTGTGGGAAATTTGAAATAATTACTGACTTATCTCCCTTAAAATATTTGGTTGATCAAGAGAAATAATCTTTGCCTTTTTAAAAAGGATTTATTTTAATTATTTTAAAGGCAGAGTGACATAGAGAGGAAAAGACAGAGACAGAGATATCTTCCGTCCACTGGTTCACTCCTGACAACGATGATCAGGGCTGGGCCAGGCCAAAGCCAGGAGCCAGGAACTCCATCTGCATCTCCCATGTCAGGTAGCAGGGGCCCAAGGACTTGGATCCATCTTTCACTGCCTTCCCTAGTGCATTAGCAGGGAGCTGGATTGGAAAGTGGAGCTGCTGGGACTGAATTGGCACCACTGTCACACAACATTGGCCCGAGCCTTGCATTTCTCATTATTGTCAGAGTAAGAGGTCAGTCAGCCCCAAATGGAAGTTTCTAGTAGCATTGTTGCATTCTATATTTGAAAGTTTCTTTTTGCCAGATGTTGATGCTAGTTACAATAAATTCTTGGCTCTTTTGAGCCCTTAGGGAGAAATTATTTTGTGATTGCCAAATTTTATAGATGATGGGAGTTTATCCTTATAATAACTGTACATAAAAATCTTGAACCACTTTGATGAAGAAATTAGAAAATATTGCTTTGTCCTTGCACTGGGATGACTGAACACAATTTTTTTTACTTTTTAAATCATGTTCAATCCTAGACATAAGTGTGCTGAACACTGTGCTCATAAGGGCATACTGTAGACTGAAGTAGACCTAGATTGAAGTTAACTGCTTATTGACTCTTTAGTGTGTGTACACACACACACACACACACACACACTGTACTCTAACTAGCTTTGGTCTATAATTCTTGTTGTGATTTCTGTAATTTTTTTTTCAACTGTATTTTCTTCTCTTGAAGCTATCAGTGTGCTTGTTCCCATAGGATTCATAGGCTTACTGGCATCTAGTTACTTGTATTTTATATGTAGCTTCACATGAGAGCGTCTGGCTACATGTGATGTTCCTGAGTATTTGTGTGAAATTTCAGCAGCATTTCCTTTGGTGAATTCCTATTTTTTGTGTGCTCCAAAACAATGCAGCTTAGCACTGTTAAAACACGAGTGTGTTGCATGCCGGTCTTTAGAAAGGAGCAATATTGAGTCACCCAGTTGGGGGGTATACAGTGGAATTTGTTTTTCTTATTCCCTCTGTTTTTTGTTTTTATTGACTTGTGTGTTACATGTGCACTAGAGGTATAATACCAGCTATATTTCAAAGTACAGATTGAAACCATGTGATTTTCTTTTAAAGTTTAAAGTCCTGTATGGGAATTACATCTGTGATCATGACCTTGTAATTTGCATGTGTATTGCGTGCCCAAGTACTTGCATATACCTCATTTAATCCTTTAATAACCTTTGTGCATTGGATGGCATTATCCCCATTTAAAGATGAAGAAACCAATGTTTGGAGATTAAATATGTTATTTAAGCTTGTAACTCCAAACTGCTGCAAGCTGGCAAGCTCTTATAAACTTGGGTAGAGTATTACAGTTGAGGGGAGGGGTAGATGTTTATTTTATGTATTTTTTTTAAGTTTTTAAGCCTTTATTCAGTGGGAGAAATGCATAAGAGAGTGAGGGCCCTATCTAAAGAGAGAGGGAAATCTGGATTCATACCGAGTACCAGGAGCCAGCCATGTGGAGGAGCACGTAGGCCAGGAAGCATGGAGCGGTGGCCTGAAGGCTCTGCTCTCTGGAGGCGCAGACCAGCACAGGCCCACAATGGCAGAAAGCTAAAAAAGGTCTGGGCCCACCGTGTCCCAGGCCTCTAATCCATTTCCAAAGGGGAGTGGTTAATTGGTGTAGATGTTTATACTTGTTTTTCCTCATTCTGTGTCATGGTAGAAATCTGTCACTTGGTATTCTCAGCCACATGATCAGCCTTAGCGATATATCTTGGGCTTTTATGGATACATTCATGCACAGATCCACTACACAGATTCATCTGACGTCCTCTGGCCTCCGGACAAGATGGGTGATAGCAGCCAGAACAGTGTATCATGGAGGGCAAGGATCCGTTTAAGGCCAGATATATTACCAATATTCAGACAGTAGTTTCTAAGTAAATGAGCCAACAGAATCTCTGTGAAAATAATGCTAGGTAGGTCTTCAGATTAGTCAACTAAGTACTTTAATTATTAAATGAAATGTTAAATAAATCACAGTGTTAAATAAGAACAGCAGGAGTAGGCAGAGGCCCTTGATCCTGTTCTGGGGGCACTTAGAACTGTGTTAAGATGCTATAGCATGCCATCTCCCTTTGCCTGCATCACATCCATGTGTGGACGTAACATTAAAAAGAGGGACTTCATGAGGATGCGTTACTTCTCGGTTTCTTTGCCATAACTTCTACTTTTAGTTGAAAAACATGAGTGTATATGGCTTGTCGTTGGAAGAAGAGTTGACACTCTTGTTTCATTTAGCTAATACTGATCTGGGCTTTACATGTGGGTCTAGTGTTGAGAGAAATAGAGGAGGTAAATAGTTCTGGTGTTAAGGGAAGTGGAGCAATAAAATCAAGCTGAAACATGACCATGAAGCCTGAACGAATCAGGTCATCTGTGTACCTTGATATGCGGGTGATGGTCTTGGTCCAGGCCCTCATTTACTCCATGTATGAACATGGAATCAAGGGTTCAGACATGTACAAATGCTTCCAGGTATTTTTCTTAACTGGTTTTAATGTATAGGCCAGAGAAGGAGTCTGCTACTATCTTATTTTGTGACTGGGCCAATAGTGTTAGTAGACACAGGGGTCCTTCTGCTTGGGCCAGATCACCAAATTCAAGTGGCAATTCCTCAGAGGAAAGCTTTATTTACCTGTGACAAGTGGGAAGGTAGATTTCCTGAGACCACCTCTCTGAGTAACACTTTGTCAGGGCTTTCTATATAAGCAAGGAGTAGGAAGGGGGGAGCCTTTCCTACTCTAGCTGTGTCCATCTTCACACGTTGTATGCTTAAAACTTGGACTCAGAGGCTTTCTTGCAGCTCTTCTTGGTAGTAGGTTTGCACCCAATATTGCAAGGTAAGTCTTCTTGGAACCACTCTGGCCGATAAGCTCTGATAAGTAAATTGTTTCAGATTCTCTGCCCCAGTGCCAGGCTCTTGGTTAAATCCTCCACTCTTGGTTAAAGTAGTTGAAAAGGGGCCAGTGCTGGGGCCAGTGCTGTGGCTCCTTCTCTTTTTTTTTTTTTTTTTTTTTTTTTTGACAGGCAGAGTGGACAGTGAGAGAGAGAGACAGAGAAAGGTCTTCCTTTTGCCATTGGTTCACCCTCCAATGGCCGCCGCGGCCGGTGCACTGCGCTGATCCGATGGCAGGAGCCAGGTGCTTCTCCTGGTCTCCCATGTGGGTGCAGGGACCAAGCACTTGGGCCATCCTCCACTGCCTTCCCGGGCCACAGTAGAGAGCTGGCCTGCGAGAGAGGCAACCGGGACAGAATCCGGCGCCCCGACTGGGACTAGAACCCGGTGTGCCGACGCCGCAAGGCGGAGGATTAGCCTATTGAGCCGCGGCGCTGGCCGTGGCTCCTCTTCTGATCCAGCTCTGTACTGTGGCCTGGGAAAGCAGTAGAAGATAGTTTAAGCACTTGGGCCCCTGCACCCATGTAGGAGACCCAGAAAAAGATCCTGGCTTTGGATTGGCACAGCTCCAACTGTTGTGGCCATCTGGGGAGTGAACCAACAGATGGAAGACCTTTCTCTGTCTCTTCCTCTGTCTGTAACTCTACTTGTCAAATAAATAAATAAAATATTTTTTTAAAAAAATAGATAGTTGAAAAGAACCTTTTATTAATGGATTAAAGACATACAATCACATAGTACATTTAAAATTTTACATTAAAGTTCAGTAATTTCTTGTGTCTTTGTGTAATTGAACTTTATAAAAAATTTTTCATCCATAAAGTTGTGTCCATTCTTAGCATGAAAGATTTGACATTTTCTGTTTGAGATTGTTAACAGTGAAGGTAATTTAATGTCTCAGGCAGTGTTGGAGTGATGGATTTCCTTGTTCCAAGGTAGAATATGAAGGATCCACTTGAATTGTTGATTGATCACTTTGATTCAGCCTTAATACTATGTCTGAAAAACTGAAATTATATGATCCATATTTTCAAGGGTTTTATTTAAGATTTATTTATTTATTTGCAAGGTAGAGTTACAGAGAGCAGGGGGGCGGAGAGAGAGAGAGAGAGAGAGAGAGGTCTTCCATTTGCTGGTTTACCCTCCAGATGGCCACAACGACTAGAGCTGCTCTAATCTGAAGCCAGGAGCTTCTTCTAGGTCTCCCACATGGGTGCAGGCGCCCAAGGACTTGGGCCATCTTCTGCTTTCCTAGGCCATAGCAGAGAGTTGGATTGGAAGTGGAGCAGCTGGGACTTGGACCGGCAGCCATATTGGATACCAGCACTGCAGGTGGTGGCTTTATCTGCTACACCATAGTGCCAGCCCCTTTTTATTTTTTAACTTACAGAGAGTAAGCAAGTGAGCGAGTAAGCATGTATGAGCTCCCATTCACTGGTTCATCCAACAAAATGGCCTGACCTGGGCTGGGGCCCCAGCCAGAGCTGGAAATGCAATCCACATCTCTTACATAGGTTGCAGGGACCCAGTCATTTAAGCTGTTATCTGTACCTATCGGGGTCTGCATTGGTCGGAAGCTAGAATTGAAAGCTAGAAGTAAGAAGTAAGAATTGAACCCAGGCGCCTTAATCAGTGGGCTAAATATTTCCCTAAGGTTTTCTAATTTCATGATTAAGTCTATTTTGGCTTGTAGCTACCAGTGTCCCAGTAATGCCTCTAAACTTTTCTTTTTTTTTTAAAGAGATCTTTATTTTGAAATTAACTGTAGATTGATAGCAAGTTGCAAAGATAGTTTAGAAAGATCCTGTGTTGGGGCAGACATTTGGCCTAATGGTTAAGATACCCCTTGGAATGCCTGTATCTCATATTAAGTACCTGGGTTTGAGTCCTAGCTCTCTCCTAATTCCAACTTCCTGCTAATGCCCATCCTGGGAAGCAGCAGAGATGGTTCAAGTAGTTGAGTTCCTGTCACCCGCTTAGGAGCTCCATCTCTCTTTCTCTTTGTCTCTCAAATTAAATACATACATACATACATACATACATAGCTGGATTGTATAACTGAACTTTAATGTAAGTGATGTACTTTTTCTAATTTTTAAAGGTTCTAGACTTACGGAAAAATTAGCAAAGGTAAAAATGCTCAATGTTGGGTCTCTGGAACTTTTGGAACCAAAATGACACCAGATACTGCTGGAGTAATGTTCAAATTCCAGTATGTTGGGGAAGATTGAATATGGCTTGGGCATGAGGTGTTTTCCCCAGAAGCAAGAAATACCATCAGAAGGAGAATGCTGTGGAGTTCTCTGGTGGCTCTAGCTTGTTTCTTTTAAGCCTTTGAACTTCCTGTAGGTATAGGTTCTGCAGATTATGCTTGTAGTCCTGGAGCTACAGTTGTCAGAGTAATAGGTGGCTGGGAGCCAGTTGGCAGTTGAGCAGCTCCCGAAATAAGCTAAGATTGCTCATCCTTCTTAAGATCAGACTGGAGGTGGGCAGGATTAGTCCCATACAAGTGTTTAATCCTTTTTTGTATAAACAGATGTTTGAAAAACTTTCAGTAAAAGGGCTGAACTGCTTTGGACAATTAGAGCAATTTTAAGTGCACTGCTTGGAGCAGATGTTCAGTCTAGCGGTTGAGACAGTAGTTAAGATGCCCATGTACCACATCAGAGTACCTGGTTCAATACCCGGCTCTGCTCCTGATTCTAACTTCCTGCTAATGCAGACACTGGGAGGCAGAACTGATGCCTCAGGTGATTAGGTTGCTGATACCCATATGAAGAGATCTGGATTGAAGTTCTTAGCTCCTGGCTTTGGTCTGGTCCAGTCTTGACTGTTGGGATGTTATTTTTAAAAATGTATTGCTGGCCGGCGCCGCGGCTCACTAGGCTAATCCTCCGCCTTGCAGCGCCGGCACACCGGGTTCTAGTCCCGGTCGGGGCGCCGGATTCTGTCCCGGTTGCCCCTCTTCCAGGCCAGCCCTCTGCTGTGGCCAGGGAGTGCAGTGGAGGATGGCCCAGGTGCTTGGGCCCTGCACCCCATGGGAGACCAGGAAAAGCACCTGGCTCCTGGCTCCTGCCGTCGGATCAGCGCGGTGCGCCGGCCGCAGCGCGCTGGCCGCGGCGGCCATTGGAGGGTGAACCAACGGCAAAGGAAGACCTTTCTCTCTGTCTCTCTCTCTCACTGTCCACTCTGCCTGTCAAAAAAAAAAAAAAAAAAAAAAAAAGTATTGCTTTGCATTCTTATTCATACCTATTTATCACAAGAAAAAGCCATTTTTGTATGCAAAAATGGTCAGATGTGGGCAGTTTTATATGGTTCAGTCTTTGTTGCTGTCACATTTGAGGATTCCTGTATGTGGAGTAGCATGTTCCAAGGAAACATGGGCTCTACTTCTTCACGTATGAAGTATAGCACTTACAGTTTACTCATTGGATCAGCTGACTTAGTCCTTTTAACAATGGTGTAAGGGAGTGGGTCCTAGTGTTTCCCCTCTCTGTAAGCTGGCTGAGCTCCTAGTGGAGGAGTTGGACACAGCCGGAGCGGGAAGCTGTGCTGTTCTCAGCACTTGTGTCGGGCCCCACCTTCCTGATCATACTTGTGAAAGTGCTGGCTGTCTGCACAGGTGATGGGCAAGTAACACGAGATGCCTCTGACTTTATGGGAAAAAAAAAATACGATTTCCCCCGAAGAATTAATTAATTCTTTCAGTAGTTGTGGAGACTTAAAGAATACTTCCTTAAAGGTCCCTGCCAATTCCTGCTTAACTGTGTTGGGAAGTGTACTGAAAAGCATTTTTATTCTTGTCTTAAATATGAAATACTCTTGGAGTCTTTGGGCCTGTGGAGTTGAGGGTAAGGGGGGCTAATAATGGAAGTGTAGATGATTGTTGCTGTGGAAGAGGAATGTGAATGTTTGACTTTTAGAGTCCATGCCAACTTTGAGGTCCTGTGGCTTTCATATAAACTCCTCCTCCTTCTGTGTGTTGCTTAACTGCTTGATCAAGACCCTGAAGTAAAAAAAAAAAAAAAAAAAGTTAATCAGCCCACGAAGGAGTTTAATTTAGAAAATGCTCATTACTGCTTGCTTACTGAATTCCCTGTGAGTATTGGTAGAGTAAGGGGAGGGACTGGGAGACAAAGCCTCAGGGGAGAAGCAGGGGTGTCTTTGACCTTCTGTTTCTGGTGCACCTGCCTTAGGTATCAAGACGAGTTGTGTTCTGTTTTTAGTATGGTCCTATTGGATCCCATCAGGTCACGTTCCAGCTTGTTGGATTTGTTTGAACATCAGTTATGGCTCCACCATATACTGAACAAAGTTGTAAAGGCTCACACATTGGTTTTCCATGGATTTTCCCTCTTCTTGCTTAGGATCTGCAGTGAGCCATTGCAGTGGCAAGCTACAGTGTCTCACATATTTGTCACAGCAGGAAAAGCTGGACAAGGATAACTGTCAAGACCAAGATCACTTCAGGCTGAGTAGGAGAAAAGGACAGATTGTCGGAGACTTGGTTTAAAATTAATTATGATAAGTCTTTCTGGTTGCATCCGCTGACAGGTGGAGGAAGGAAAAAATCATAAATCTGTTTTATCACTGTAAATCAACAGCCGTCAGTCTGGTGCTTTTAGGTTTAGGCTGCAGTGATTGTGAGATTGGGAAAACCAGTTCAGTTTGTTTGGTGGGGTCATCTGTCCTCAAAGGTGCCAGATGCATCTATATTCTCATTCCCGTTGCTAGCAGGAGAGTCAAAGGAGCAGCTTCCTCATTCTGGTCTTAGAGGGAAGAGGGTTGCCTACCCCCAGGGCTAGGGTTAGATTGGTCCTCAGGAGTTATGTGTGGCCTTGGCAACTCTGTGTGGTCCTGCTATTGGACATTTATTCATCTGTTGAGTCCTGCTGTGGTCTGGACATGGACTGTGAGAAATAAAAATGAGTGACATAGCCTCAGCCCCCAGTATTGTCTGATGGGTGATAATTTGCAACACAAAGCAAGCTATGACTGTAATCAGTGTGTTTAAGAAAGTACTGTGGGGGCACAGAGGAGATAGTGACTAGTTTGGTCAGGAGGACTTCACAGGCAGTGTGAGGCCTTTGACCTGGACTTTCCAAGATGGACCAGAATTTTTCAGGTCTAAAAGATGGGAAAATTTTCAGAAAAATCTCTCAAGATGACAGAGCCTTGGGGACAGTGGAGATTGAGGGGCACCCCTATTGGTCTGTATCCCAAGATCCTGCCCATGACTTCGTGTAGCTGGAGTGCCGTGCTCTCTGGTGAATGTTGTTTTCCCTTTACTGTTCTGTGCACTCGTTATGATGAGTCACTGTCCTTTCTGTTTGCAGTGATGCCAGGTGCTTCCAGTGCAAAAAGGTCCCGCTCATCGCAGCTTGGTTCCCTAGCATGGCTGCCTGACCTTCTCCCCGCTTCTTAAAGCAGAGGCAAGAGGCCCTCGGAATCTTCAAAAGCAGCTTCGTATGTTGTGCCTCTGTGTCATTTATCGCATCACTTATTGAGCAAGTTCCTCAGGACCAGAGCTGGAAGACATTTGGGAGATGCCTCTTGGGGTCTCGCTGCAATCCTCACTGATTCTGGTTGGTGACCAGGGGCAGGGGCTGCTTTGGGTTCCTGCCCCTCTTTCCTTGTGTTTTCCATCTCTGTGATAGCCCCACCCCTCCCTCGGTTTTGATCAGCATCCATCCTTCCTCCTGTTGAATGCCCCTCCTGGTATCTGGGTCACTTTCTGCCAGCTCCCTAATTCCAGAGGTAGAGCCAAGTTAGGCCCTTGGTTGTGAGTCTTGTGATCGTGTTTGGGTTGCTTGAAGGTACACACACTTATATAGTAATTGTATACTCTGTAGTGCCTGAAACCCTAAAGACCAAAGCAGGTTTGAATGATTCAAAGTTAGTCACTACAGCACGAAACCAAGTGAATCTACCAGTAAACCAAGATTCCTTTGAAAGCAAAAACGGTCTCCAGAGCAACATGTTTGACAAAGCCAGGAGATTCCATTCTGTGGTGGTGGAAGTACACTGTTCCCTTCTATGCCCTGCTCGCACCGTGTCTGCAGGGCTGTGCAGGTCCTTTGCGGTGCTAAAGACACAGCGTGTGGGAACATCAGGAGGAGGGCGAGTGTCACTTGAGTTTCTGCCGAGGGGTGAGTGCATTGCAGGATTGTGGACAGGCGGAGGTTCCAGACCTTCAGAAAACACACCCGAACAGCCTTTTGGAGGCTTGCTTTTAGTCAGTGTTGTGCAAGTCTCTTAACATTTCTTCGCTTCCCTGGAAACACGTACAAGAGAGGGATGCATCACTTTTAGGCAGCGATTACTCAGCAGCTGAAAAATGCTGCACTTGTGAGGAGTTTTGCTGAGCGGGATGGTGGCCACTGTAATTAAAAATAGCTCCCCAAATCCAGGAATCTAGGAATCTGCAGGTTCAAAGCAGAAGATGGGAGCCCTGTATTCTCTTCTTCCCAGGAAAGTTAAGTGTTTTACTTTCTGTAGAAATTTGAGTAAAACTAAGTTCTTTACCTGTGGGTTTTCTCATCTGTAAGAAAGGTATAACAGTGGTACCTGCCTTATGGAGTGGCTCAGAATTAAATGAACGAAACACTGGTATGATGCCAGGTATATACAATTAACATTGGTGTTGTGCTGACAGGACCTATATTATTATTATTATTATTATTATTATTATTTTGACAGAGAGAGAGAGAGAGGTCTTCCTTCTGTTGGTTCACCCCCCAAATGGCCGCTATGGCCGGAGCTATGCCGATCTGAAGCCAGGCGTCAGGTGCTTCTTCCTGGTCTCCCATGAGGATGCAAGGGTCCAAGCACTTGGGCCATCCTCCACTGCCTTCTCGGGCCACAGCAGAGAGCTGGGACTGGAAAAGGAGCAATCGGGACTAGAACCCGGTGCCCAAATGAGGTGCCTGTGCCACAGGCGGAGAATTAGCCAAGTGAGCCACGGCACTGACCCCTGGACCTATATTATTTTTTTCATTATTACTATTTTTTTTCGTAATTCAGATTTCCTTAAGTTTCTATACTCATTAAAAAGTCATTAGGCACTATCCATAGTGGCTTATAAATTCTTAGTGGAAAACAGGAACTTTTGTTCATGCTAATATTCTTTTTTTTTTTTTTTTTTTTTGACAGGCAAAGTGGACAGTGAGAGAGAGAGAGAGAAAGGTCTTCCTTTGCCGTTGGTTCACCCTCCAATGGCCGCTGCGGCCGGCGCGCTATGGCCGGCGCACCGCGCTGATCCGATGGCAGGAGCCAGGAGCCAGGTGCTTTTCCTGGTCTCCCATGGGGTGCAGGGCCCAAGCACCTGGGCCATCCTCCACTGCCTTCCCCGGGCCATGCAGAGAGCTGGCCTGGAAGAGGGGCAACCAGGACAGAATCCGGCGCCCCAACCGGGACTAGAACCCAGTGTGCCGGCGCCGCTAGGCGGAGGATTAGCCTAGTGAGCCGCGGCGCCGGCCCATGCTAATATTCTTTTATTTTCAGTTTCATTTATTTGAAAGTTACAGAGAGGGAGACACAGAAAGGGATCTTCCATTCATTGGTTCATTCCCCAAATGGTCACAACAATTAGGGATGGGATGGGTGGAAGCCAGGAAACCTAGAACTCCGTCCTGGTTTTCCACATGGGTAGCAGGAACCCACGTTCTATGGCCATCTTCTGCTGCTTTCCTAGGTGCATTAGCGAGGAGCTGGATCAGAAGTGGAGCCTCCGGGACTCAAAGCAGCACCCATGCGGGATGCTGGCATCGCAGGTAGCAGCTTAACCTGCTGCGCCACAACGCTGGCCCCCATGCTGATACTCTTAATTCCCTTCCCTTGCCCTTGGGATGGTGCAGTGGGGAGGGCTGTGCAGAATCAGAGCTCTGTGGGGAACAGAGATCTTGTGCAGTCCTGGAAGGAGTGGGTGTCAGCAGGAGCAGTCCAGTGCTCGAGAATTATTTGATAATGGACTGTTCCAGTTTATCAATTAAAAAAACACCATAGCCTTGGTATTAGAAGAAGCTGACAAGATGTACATGGGAACTCTGTATTATCTGGGCACGTTTATATAATTCTAAATTATTTCAAAAATTAAAAAAAAAGCCCTAGTAACAAAACTGGCATATAGTACCAGGCCTGGCACATAGTAGACACTTAATAAATGCTTGTTGGTGTGAATATGGCCCTGACACTTAGGTAAGGTAAGGGTAAGCTAAGGGTAAGCTTTGGCTAAATTCTTTTATGAATCTCAGTTTTAGTATTTAAAGTACAATAATACATATCTCATAGTACTGGTGTAAACGTTAAATGAGATGCAAAGGTGTGTCAGAGGATTCTCTGTACACTACCTGCTCCAAAATGTAGCCATTATTATTAGTATTAAAGATAGTGTGGGGGCTGGCACTGTGGTACAACGGATTAAAGCCCAGGTCTGCAGTGCTGGCATCCCATGTGGGTGCTGGTTCTAGTCCTGGCTGCCTCTCTTCCAGTCCAGCTCTCTGCTATGGCCTGGGAGATCAGTAGAAGATGGTCCAAGTCCTTAGGCCCCTGAACCCACATGGGAAACCTGGAAGAAGTTCCTGGTTCCTAGCTTTGGATCAGCTCAGCTCTGTTCTGGCTGTTGTGGTTATCTGGGGGAGTGAACCAGCGGATGGAAGACCTCTCTCTCTCTCTCTCTCTCTCTCTCTCTGGCTTTACCTCTCTGTAGCTCTGTCTCAAAAACAAACAAACAATAAATAAATAAGATAGTGTGAACAGTTTGTTGTTTGAATATCCCTTTTTAAAGCAGCATTTAGGTTGCTTTCAATTCTTTGCCATTACAAACAACACTGTGATTATTAACTTTGTATGTTGCTCTAGGTGTGAATATTATGTGTGCTTTGGATAAATTTCTGGGTATAACATGGTCACATGACTTAATTTTAGGACTACTCTGTTCTGTTACCAGGTTGTATCCTGATAGTTTGTAGCAGCTTACTGTTACCTGGTGTGTGGAGAGCAGAGCTTTGATAAGCATGTGTTTATCTTTAAAGGTAAAGGTTGAGGGCATCTGAATGTTTGCCTGAGCTCCTAAATGGGGATCCCCAGGGCCCTGGTAATCAGTTCAGGGTGCAGCCAGTCAGCCTTGTGTCAAATGGCTGCATTTCCTGCTGTGGTTGGAGCAGGCTGAGAAGCTTTCACCATGTAGCTGGGGGAGTTGGGTCTTGAATGATTGACACCAGGGTGGAAAGCTTCTTGCCCAAGGTACGTGAAACTTTACTGTTGACAGAGGGACAGAAAGGGAATATTTTTACTTAGACCTTCCCTTGTACTTGGGCCTCTGAGAGAATCTGGTATGATGATTTTTGACACGTTGGAAGCCATGGAACCCTATTTCAAATCGCATCCCATGTGGAACGTCCTATGCTAACAAGATTCATTCTATGAGTCCAGACTTATAGGTTATTATGCATTAACTTCTGATGAAGTCAAGAGAACAATGAAGCAGCAGTTTTGGCCGGCTGCCAGTTTCATTACTTAGTGTACTTGTGAATTTAACTTTGGTTACACAGCATGGAAAATTCTGATTCATATGGGTAAGTAACTGTAGGCAAGAATAGTTTATTAATAGCGCATCTTGCAATTTCTTTTTTTCAAGATTTATTTGAAAGGCAGAATTACAGAGGCAGAGAGAGAGAGAGAGAGAGAGAGAGAGAGAGAGAGAGAGGTCTTCCATCCACCGATTCACTTCCCAGATGGCCACAACAGCCTCATCCTGCAGTTTCAAGATGCTCTTCATTTGTATTGATCTGGAAGTCCGAAGATGAATAGGGAAATTTTGATCTCAAAGGAGAAGCAAACTGTTTAACAAATGCTGTCATTCTCTATCACAATGTGCAAGGCAGAAGATAACATGGACTCATTTTTTATTACGATGCAACCTGTTATCAATTCATTTGTTGTTGTATCACTGGCTATTCCCCTGTGATAAGAGCATGAGCCCACAGATGTGCCTGAGATTTGCCTGGCTTTTAATTGAACATGCTGCAAGTGTTCTGTGGTAGTTAGTACTTGATTGAGCAATTTTAAAGATGCAGACAAGTACAGGCCTGAATTAAAAAAAAAAAAAGTTCCAACTTCCTTCAGAGTCGATGGCAGGCATTATTTCCAAGATTCCAAAATACTGAAATATAAATTTAGGATTGACAAGAGCAGGTCTGCAGGAAGATATTGTTAACACGTTGGTAAGGTTCAGTTGGCAAAATTTGCTATAAAACTTGAATTTGTGGGAGTTTATTATCTCAAAAATTGTTAAAGTATTAGTTTAGAATGAGGTTTAAGTGAAAGAAAAGTTGGGAACAGAATTTTATAGCACTCAGGACCTTTTGGTTTTTCAGAACAAAGCTTGAAAACCCTGATCTGTTACAAATGACAACCTATGTATTTTGAACTTAAGGCCTAGGATGGGTTACATGGTCACCAAGAAGGTTATAAGGAGGGGCTGGCACTGTGGCGTAGTGGGTAAAGCCGCCGCCTGCAGTGCCAGCATCATCTATGGGTACAGGTTCAGGTCCCGGCTGCTCCACTTCTGATCCAGCTCTCTGCTATGGCCTGGGAAAGCAGTAGAAGATGGCCCAAGTCCTTGGGCCCCTGCACCCACTTAGGAGACCCTGAAGAAGCTCCTGGCTTTGGATCAGTGCAGCTCAGGCCATTGTGGCCAATTGGGGGGTGAACCAGTGGGTGGAAGATCTCTTTCTCTCTCTCTCTCTCTGCCTCTCCTTCTCGCTCTGTGTAACTCTGAATTTCAAAAAATATATTTTTTTAAAGAAAAAAGGGGAAAGCTGAGTAGAAGAGTACTTGGGTTTTTGCTTCTTTAAGCTGCTGCTTTTTTTTTTTTTCTTTTTTAACTGCTGAGCAGTTAGGACTTCCTAAAGGGCCAGTAAGCTGAAAACTTTCAGTAGTACCCTACTTTAGTATTTAAAGTGTGTGTGTGTGTGTGTGTGTATGTGTACATGAATGCATTCTGTACCCACTTGTACATGGTGAGAGCTGGCTTTGGGAAAGGGGAGTTGTGTTAAGTGTGGGAGCCCCAGCCTGAGCATACCTTTCTGGATAGTTCTCTTTGTTTGGAACCTTTCCACCACCCTTTATTGCTTGGAAACTTAATCTGTTCAGATCCCCACTTCCAGGCTTTCCTGCGCTGATATAGCTAATCTGTAAACTAGTCGCAGTTAAGAGGTGCTAGTGAACTAACTGGCTGCCCCTCCCTGTTTTTGTATTGCCATAAACATCTCAGGCTTTCACATCATGTGGCTGTTTTCAGGGACACTGGAAGATTGGAAAAGGCATTGTGTTCTGTTCTTTTTCTCTTTTCTTCTCTTCTCCTCTCTTCTCTTCTCTTCGCTCTCTCGCTCTCTCGCTCTCTGTCCCTCCCTCCTCCCTCCCTCCCTTCCTTTCTTTCTTGCTTGCTTGCTCTCTTCTTTTCTCCTTTTCTTTTCTTTTCAAGATTTATGTATTTATTTGAAAGGCATAGTTACAGAGAGAGACAAAGATCTCCATCCACTGATTCACTCCCCAAATAGCCACAAGTGGCTAGAGCTGGGCCAGTTAGAAGCCAGGAGCCCAGAGCTTCATCCAGGTCTCCTACATGGGTGTCAGGGGCCCAAGCATTTGAGCCATCTTCTGCTTTCCCAGGCGCATTAGCAGGGAGCTGGATCAGAAATGGAGTGGCTGGCACTCAGACCAGCACTCATATGGGATGTCAGTGACACAAGCAGTGGCTTAACCCACTTCACCACAAGGCCAGCCAGAGGAAAGTCAGTTTTCCTTCCTGCTTCCCTCCCTTTTAAAATTATTTGAGAGGGGCATGTGTCCACCTCCCTCATTTCCAGTGAGGGAGGTAGACACAAAACAAATGCACAGGCTAATCAGTAACAGAATGCTGGGCTGAGCCAAGAGTTGGGAGGAAAAAACTGGTGAGGTTTAAGGAGATGAAGAAGTGGGGAGGGGTACTTTAGATGGGGTCTGGATAGGCAAGGCTCCTCCTTCATAGAGTTTTTAGGGAAATCTATATTTTTAAAAGAAGATTATTGATTTGAAAGGCAGGATCGCAGTGAGAGAGAGGAGAGACAGAATCTTCATCTGCTGGTTTACTCCCCAAAAATGGTCGCAATTGCCAGGGCTAGGCCAATCTGAAGCCAGGAGTCAGGAGCTTCTTCTACGTTTCCCACGTGGGTGCGGGGGCCCAAGCATTTGGGTCATCTTCTGTGGCTTTTCTATGCTGTTATCAGGGAGCTGGATCAGAAGTGGAGCAGCTGGATCTTGAATCTGTGCCCATATGGGATGCCAGCACTGCAGGCTGTGGCCTAACAGACTATGTCACAGCGCCAGTCCTGGGACATTTTTGGAGCGAACACATTATGAGATGGAAGAATGGCAGGGAGCTGGTATGAAGAGTATTCAAGGCCGAAGAGCCAGCTTGAGCAAAAGGGGGTAGTAGTTTGTATATTTGAGGATATAGCAGTATGGACTTGGGGCCAATGTTGATAACCCACTGCCTGTGACACTGGCATTGCATATCTGAGTGCCTGTTTGAGTAGCAGCTGCTTTGCTTCCCATCTGACTACCTGCTAATCTGCCTGGGAAGGCAGCAAGAGATGGCCCAAGTATTTGGTTCCCTGCCACCCATATGGGAGACATAGATGGAGTTTCTGACTTATTCCCCAGATGCCTGCAGTAGCTGAAACTGGGACTAGGTTAGGCTGAGAACTGAATCCAGGCCTCCGATGTTGGTGGCAGGAATCCAGCTCTTCAGCATCAACACTGCTTCCCAGAATGTGCATTAACAGGAGACTGGAGTCAGGAGTTAGATAATTCAGTGTAATGAACTGCAGGTGTCTTAGCTGCTTAGGACGAATCATTTGGGAGGAATTTTAGAGGAATTACCACCCCTTCCTCAGACTAACTGAATTCCTGCTTAGGAGCCAAACACAGGTCTAAGATCAGTGCATGAAATGTAAAGGTAGTAGGCCTCACAGTAGTGCATGGCTGATGCAGTGGTTTTCTGTGGGGGTTTTGGTGGTTCTGTCAGTGATAGTAGAATGAATATATGTGGCATTAAGAGGGCATGGCCAGGAATATTAAGAATTCTGTCATCTGTATTGGACTACTCCTGTACAAAGAATTTTTCAATACTCGAAATGACTTTTAAATGTATCTCTAAATGTTCTTGTAGGAGAAATACATGCTTGTAATGTTCTGAATGTAGACCCAAGATCTATTTTATTTATATATTTATTTATTTTTTAAAGATTTATATGAAAGAATCACAGAGAAAGAAGGACAAGGAGGTAGGGGGCGGGGAAGAGAGAGAGAGATCTTCTATCTGCTGATTCACTCCCCACATGACTGCAAATGGCTGGGGCAGGGTTAGGCTGAAGCCAGGAGCCAGGAATTTCATCCAGGTCTCCTTGGGGGTGCAGAGGTCCAAGGACTTGGGCTGTTTGCTGCTGCTTTCCTAGGCCCATTGACAGGGACCTGGATCGAAAGTAGAACAGCTAGGGCTTGAACCAGCACCCATATAGGATGTGGGCACTGTAGGCGGAGGCTTAACCTTCTGCACCATTTTGCATAATTTTGTTTGTAACATTACCAGAAGCTATTTACCAGTGTTGTTGTGCTTGTGTTTATATCACAAAAAGAATATGCCAGTATCTGTCTGCATTTGTAACTATTACACTCATGGTTACCTACTAATAGTGCAAGTTTGGACTGCTTCATTATATTTTCTAGTATACTTATGACAGAGTTGTGAAATACGTTGAAATACATAGTCATAAATTTATATAAGTTCTCCTTTGATTATAGTGAGAGCATTATATAGGTGAGCTTGGAATTGTGCATATGGATGGTTTGTATAATTTTTGATTTTCATTTCAGGGTATTGAAGGCAGGACATTACAAAAAATGTTTTGAATAAGGGGGAAACTGTTGAGAACCATTGGTCTAATGCTTTAGAATCGTATCAGTTAGGCTTAGCAAGGTGCAGGAAAGTCTTTGTAGAGAGTGTAAGCTTCATTTTATTTTAAGTCATGATATGTATGAACTTGATTCTAAACTCATTTGAATAAAAGTTGTTTTTAGCTGATGGTTTTGCAGTTCTAGAAAATGGGTGTATCTGAATGGTTGTGAAGTGGCCACAGTGGTTTAGTCACAGCGTTCTGAGCATTTTACCCCAAGGGACTCTAATTCGTGACATCTTCACCACAGCCTGTAAATGAGTATGCCCATGTGACCTGAACCAAAGTGGTTTTGGAGAGTGTTCTTAGAATGTTTGTTTAATAAGTTAGTTATCTGTCACTGCTCAAGAATGATTTTTGTATTTTCAAGCTTCTGCAATTCTGATTACGTGGTGTTGTAAAATCACCTGTGGTCCTGTAGTTTATAATAAGCTAGAATAATGATTGAGTTAGTGGGACTGGAAGTTAGAGAAACACCTCCTTTCCACTTAAGGCCTTAAAGAGATAGGCATTAGGACCAGCATGATGGTCCTTGAAACATGATGAATGTTTAATTAAATCCAAATTGTGTCATGTGTCAGTCATTGTAACTGATGAAGCTAGGTGTTGAAGGAGGAGGTTGGATTGGAATGGGCCTGAAAGAGAGGATAGTAGCATAGTATAAAAAGGCTGTAATTGTTTCCTACCTTAAATTTCCATATGTTATCCAAATAGTCATACTGGCTTGTATTTCAAATTTACTTAGTAGATATAATACTTAATAAATATCTTTTTTTTTTTGACAGTTATAGACAGAGAGACAGAGAATGGTCTTCCTTCTGTTGATTCACTCCCCAAATGGCTGCTACGGCCGGCGCTGTGCCGATCCGAAGCCAGGAACTAGGTGCTTCATCCTGGTCTCCCATGTGGGTGCAGGGCCCAAGCACTTGGGCCATCCTCCACTGCCTTCCCGGGCCACAGCAGAGAGCTAGACTGGAAGAGGAGCAACTGGGACTAGAACCTGGCGCCCATATGGGAATGCAGGTGCCGCAGGTGGAGGATTAACCAAGTGAGCCATGGCACTAGCCCCAGATATCTTTTTTATATATAAGACTTGGGCCATCTTGTACTGCTTTCCCAGGCCATAGCAGAGAGCTGGATCAGAAGTGGAGCAGCTGAGACTAGAACCGGCACTCATATGGGATGCCAGCACTTCAGGCTGGGGCTTTAACCTGCTGCGCCACAGCGCCAGCCCAAAACAGCTATCTTGAAACATTAATAATTTGAAATACAGTATGTTTCTCAAAAAGGTGACCTAGTGCTAGAAAATACTTTTATGAAAACATCTTTTATACTACATATCAGTTATGTATCTAATGTTTTGTTCAGTTGAACATTTAGTAAAAATAATTTTTGCAGTAAAGTTTATTCCATTTTCACAATGAATTTAAAGATATTTTCAAATATTCTAACCATTCACTTTTTTTTTTTTTAATTTTTTGACAGGCAGAGTGGACAGTGAGAGAGAGAGACAGAGAGAGAAAGGTCTTCCTTTGCCGTTGGTTCACCCTCCAATGGCCACTGCGGCTGGCGCTCTGCAGCTGGCACACCGTGCTGATCCGATGGCAGGAGCCAGGTACTTCTCCTGGTCTCCCATGGGGTGCAGGGCCCAAGTACTTGGGCCATCCTCCACTGCCTTCCCGGGCCACAGCAGAGAGCTGGCCTGGAAGAGGGGCAACCGGGACAGAATCCGGCGCCTTGACCGGGACTAGAACCTGGTGTGCCGGCGCCGCTAGGCGGAGGATTAGCCTGTTCAGCCGCGGCACCGGCCACCATTCACTTTTAACTTCCTAAAAATTACAACTCTAAAAACATTTATTTCAAAGTTACTGTAAGTGGTATATTTATTGCTCAATTTAAGTTTTTATAAGTGGTATATAAAGCATGATAGGACATAACAGGTTAACTGCTGCACCCACCACTTGTCCCTAAACCTAGCTTTTCATTCCATTTTTTATAAACCTTCTGAAGTCTCCCTATAGTGCCTATTGTATGATTTCCACTGTGCTTGGTCCTTGACAGCAGTTAAATCACAGGGAATTGGTATTAGAGATGCAGAAGCTTGAGGCCCGGGAACTGAGGTGCCCAGAGCCAACAACTCCTAAGTGACAGAGCCAGGATTTAAACTCAAGTTTGACTGATGCCAAAACCATTCCCCATGGCCTTTGTAGCTTTGTTCTAAAGTTGGCGATCATGATTAGAGTGTTCATGCACCATTTTATTTATTTATTTATTTTTTTAAGATTTATTTATTTGAAAGAGTTACAGGGAGAAGTAGAGACAGAGAGGTCTTCGATCCGCTGGTTCACTCCCCAGATGGCCGCAATGGCCGGAGCTGTGCCCATCTGAAGCCAGGAGTCAGGAGCTTCTTCCAGGTCTCCCACGTGGGTGCAGGGGCCCAAGGACTTGGGCCATCTTCTACTGCTTTCCCAGGACATAGCAGAGAGCTGGATCAGAAGAGGAGCAGCCAGGCCTCGAACTGGCACCCATATGGGATGCCGACGCTTCAGGCCAGGGCTTTAACCTGCTGCGCCACAGCACCGGCCCCCATGCAAAATTTCTACCCAGAGTATGAGGTAGAGCTCATTTGATTGAAGACTTGCAGACTCGTTAAGTTTTTGACACATAATCTATGATTTTATTTAAGGCAGGTATGGTTAGAAAGTTCTAGCCTAGTTAGCAACCTAGAACATTTGATGAGCATGGATAACCAAAAACCTAAATCATACTAAATGTTTGAAGTGGTGATTCTGATATTCTTACTGTCAGCTTTGAAAAATGTGTTTGTAACTGGAGAAGTCTAGGTGAGTGGCATTTAGACTTCTGAAGTTTGGAAATTCCCCATGGTGACTTCTTGTAAACTGACAGGGGATTCCAGCCATTGTGTAATGAAAGGTGAGGATGCAGAGTGGATTTCCATACCTCTAGCTATCAGAGTGGCTGCAGCTGCTAAGGAAATTGTCAGGTCAATGGAAACAATCTTGTTTTTATACAGGAATAGTTTGGTTAACTATTCTCAAGTAACCAAGGAGGACACCTGAGGGTGGCTTTGTGTTTTCTTAAAAACAGTGAAATGAGGAACCCAGCAATTGGGAATTTTTGTCACTGAAAGAATTGCCGATAGCCCTGTTTCTCAGGAAGGATTACCAGAAGTCTCAGGGTGTCTTTCAGGGGCTGACTGCATTCAGGCCTGGGCTGCTCCACATTGCCCCAGCACCTGTGTGATCTGACACACCAGGCACTTCATCTCTTTTTTGCTGTCCTTAACTCTAGCGTTGCTACAGCTTGGGATTTCTTTTCTGAGGGTGGATTTCAAACTTTTTGTTTTTTTTTTTTTGACAGGCAGAGTGGACAGAGAGAGAGAGACAGAGAGAAAGGTCTTCCTTTGCCGTTGGTTCACCCTCCAATGGCCGCCGCGGCCGGCGCACCGCACTGATCCGATGGCAGGAGCCAGGTGCTTCTCCTGGTCTCCCATGCGGATGCAGGACCCAAGGACTTGGGCCATCCTCCACTGCCCTCCCGGGCCACAGCAGAGAGCTGGCCTGGAAGAGGGGCAGCCGGGACAGAATCCGGCGCCCTGACCGGGACTAGAACCCGGTGTGCCGGCGCCGCTAGGCGGAGGATTAGCCTGTTGAGCCGCAGTGCCGGCCCTCAAGACTTTTCTTGGTTGGGAATGGAAGCTGTGGTACATCTGGGGTCAAGTCTAAATGGATAGGCTCAGTTCCTATGCCTGTTGCCTTTCCCCCACCCTAGGAATTATTATCCAGGCCTCCTGTTCCCCTCACAGCCCTGCTAGGTTTCCAAAGGTCCTCTGACTGACGCTGTGAGGGACAAGAAGGAAAGGTGGTAGGAGCACATCAGATTGGATTTAGGTGTAGATCTATCACTGTACCTTGTTTAAATTTTGGCCTACTCACTTCATTTTGTTGTTGTTTTTGGCGGGATACACAGGATTCATTTACTGGTGGTATTGGAGGTAGGGACAAGTGAGAGATGGTAACATTTTCATGGCTTTCTTTAGCTGACATAACTTTGGAAGGAAGGGGTAGCTCCAGCAACCCAGGCAGCAAAGGGAGTAAGAAAGAAATAGGCAGGATACAATGTTTGTAGACTGTTGAATTACTTTTGTAAGTAAAAATCATAGGGATTTTGAATAGGTTTCATTCACGTATTTGCTTATTCCTAGATTACCAAACCAATTTTGGTTTTTGAGTGACCTGAGTGAAAGTCCAGCTCCACTACTTGCTAGCTGCATAACGTTGGGCAACTCACTGACATTCTCTAACTCTGTTTCTTCATCTTTAAAACGGGTATGGTGACCTCTCCCCGAGCATCCTCGTGGCCACCGAGAATCAGTTAAGCTAACAGGTGTGAAGATGCTTCGTAAACTCCAAAGAGCTTTATAAGCCGGAAGGGTACCTAGTGTGCTCTGGGTATAAAAAGTCTGGGCAGCTGTGTAGGGAGAAGTGAGGTAGTCCTGTTTTTTGACAATGAACTGGGATCTTGCATCGCAAAGCCCAGAAATCTTCACTTAAGTGGTTTTTCTGCTGTAGCGGTCCTGTGCTGGTTTTTGGAGTGTGACCAGAAACATATGCTACACTTATTAAGGGGCTTTGGCACTCTGTAACATGGATTACTGGCACCAGAAGATGAATGATACAGGAACTTCTCATTATATTCAGATGTGTGAGTCATACACGTTTATGGGTTCCTTTAAAAAATGGAGTCATAATAGAAATGGGCATTGCTTCAACTTACATTATTTTCCTTGGCTTTAGCAGTTTTTGGGTTAAAAGTCACTGGGTACATTTAACTGTCTTAAAGCATAGCATTTCTTAAAAGCTTTTAGGACTTAAACTCTGTGTAAGAGCACCTGAATTTGAAACTCCCTCTTAATTTCCCTTCCAGTTGGCTATTTGAGATGGTTTTATGCATCCCTGTGAACTGCTCTGACACTGAAGACAGTGAATCAGAAAGCAAGAAATGTGGACTCCTATAGCCCTGTGGTCCTTTGGGGAGCCTCATGGTTCTTTATTCTGTCTACCCTTTTACAGTGGGGAAAACTCAGAGCCGGAGACTTTTCCCGCCTTGTCCAAGGCACAGAGCTAGGTTACAGCAGAGAGAGGGTTAGAACTCTCAGTCTACATCATGCTGCCAACAGGGAGAGTGACTCCACCAAGATTTAGTCACTGTATTGGATAAGAGATTCCCACTAACATCATTTATTCCATTTAAAAATACAGCTTTTAGTGTAAGCCACTTTCCCTTCCTCTGGTTTAGTCCTTTTCAGACTTGGAAATAATTGTCACAGATACCACACCTTTGGTATTAAGGATCACAATGAGTTTTACCTTTCCACAGGGAGCTACTTTTTCATGAATCACTTTAGTCCTATTGCTTATTACTGTTAGCTCTCTGTCTTCTAATGCCAGACTTTTGATTTCTTACCTTGTGTCAAGCAGATGCTAGAGATGGAAGGCATCGAGTGAGGGAAGGGTGAGCTCCTGGGGGAATCTCCTGTTTCCCCGAGACTGCAGCGTTAGGACCATCAGCATTTTATGGATAATGGAACACTGGG
Organism: Oryctolagus cuniculus; assembly: GCF_051225735.1. Lineage (NCBI taxonomy): Eukaryota > Metazoa > Chordata > Mammalia > Lagomorpha > Leporidae > Oryctolagus > Oryctolagus cuniculus. The sequence goes on from NC_142873.1 coordinate 108,425,190, forward strand.
TGAGGGAAAGAATGGTTAGGAAAAATAATGATCGTATTCATCTCTGTCCTCGACTAAGAAGGCATGCTTTACCAGTCAATAAGCCACACAAACTGGCAGGTGACATAAGCTGAGAGGGCTATTGTGTTTCGCTTAGAAGGTTGCTGGGTTAGACATGGAGAAGATAAGGTAATTAATTGATGGTTAATTCCTAACTGCTAATTGTCTCCTTTTGTTTTAGGGATTTTAAATATATTGGTTTGTTTAATCTTTTCTGGAAGAGACTTAAAATTGGGAAAGGTATTCACATACATATAAACCATATGAGTAGTTAAAGAAAAATAACATGTGCCTGCTGCTCAGTATCCCAGGAAGCCCCTCTTTGTTCACCCTCCAAGTCCCCCAGAGGTGACAGCCACTGCACTTTGTATTAGTCATTCCCTTCCTTCTAGTGTATGTATCTCTAAAGCAATTGCAGAGCTAAGTGGAGAGGTTGCAGGGACTTGGTTGGGGAATTCAGTGGGAGAGGTCTCTAGTGAGTTGTGGGAAATAGTTCCTCACAGTTGGGGTGTCTTTAGGGCTGCAGCAGCTCCTGCTGCAGGAGCCTGGAAGGAGTATAGTCAAGAAGAGTGGGCTGCTTCGTGCTTCTGCTTCTCTGTTCACCCTGACTCACATCGAGCCCCAGAAGTAGGCAAAAGCAGGTGCTCGAGGTGGAGAACAGGAACCTCATTGCTGCATGATTAAGGAAAGCCGAATTCAGTTAGGAATCTAGTCCAGGTTCAGCCAGCCATTTTGGCCCTTGATGCAGTCTATGGGATCTTGTCAATGACAGCCCTAAACATAGCCATCATTTCACGTGCTCTCTTTTTCAGTAAGATTTACTTATCTGAAAGGCAGAGTGACAGGCAGGCAGAGAGATCTCTTCCATATACTGATTTGTCCCCCAAATGGCCACACAGTCAGTGCTGGATCAGGCCAAAGCCAAGGGCCAGGAGCCTTTCTGGGTGACAGGGGTCCATGCACTAGAGTTATCATCTCTTGCCCCCTGGCACGTTAGCAGGGAGCTGGAATGGAAGCAGAGCAGCTGGAATTTGAACCAGAGCTCTGATACAGGTTGCCAGCATCTTAAACAGTGGCTTAGCCCACTGCAGCACAACTTTGGCCCTCATATCCATCTCTTAAGTGGCAATGTCTAAGGGTAGACAGGTCACTCTCAAAGGCTGGCCATAACTTTCATCCTGACAGGTCACCCAACTTTCGTTCCCCCCGGGAATCCACTTTACCTCTTTGCTGAACCTTTAGTTCCTGTATTGGAGTCTGTCTTCTTCTAGCATCTTGAGAATACATAGCAGACTGAGATCCTCAGTGTCCACATGTACTTTGCTGCCCTCATAAGTTGTCAATAATTTGGCTGTTGTAGACTTCCAGAGTGGAAATTGTTTCCCTTTACAATTCTGAAGTCCTTGACTGCTTGTCTTACTGCTTCACACAGCCTGAAAAATCCTCAATTATCCTCCTCCTTCTCCTCCTCCTCCTCCTCCTCCTCCTCCTCCTCCTCCTCCCCCCCTCCCCCTCCCCCTCCCCCCTTCTTCTTCATTTATTTATTTGAAAGAGTTACATAGGGAGAGGAGGAGAGGCAGAGAGAGAGAGAGAGGTCTTCCATCTGCTAATTCACTCCCCAGTTAGCCGCCACAGCCAGAGCTGCACCAATCCGAAGCCAGGAGCTTATTCCGGGTGTCCCATGTGGGTGCAGGGACCCAAGGACGTGGGCCATCTTCTACTGCTTTCTCAGGCCGTAGCAGAGAGCTGGATCAGAAGTGGAGTAGCCGGGACTCGAGACAGTGTCCATATGGGATGCTGGCACCGAAGGCAATGGCTTTACCCGCCACGCCACAGCACTGGTCCCAATCCTCAATTCTTGATCTTTTCAGTGTATCTTTTATTGTCTTTTGGAAACTCAGTAGGCCCTTCTCTTGATTCTAGGGCTCTGGAACATCCCTGAAATGCCCCCCGGAGCAGGCCCCCTCACCTATTGTGTTGATGACCTTTTCAGTTGGCTACTTGTGGCTTCAGTTGTGGGAAATCTTTCTGAAATTATTTTGCTGATTATTTTCTCCTTAGCATTTTTCCTGTCTCTTTTTAGGAATTACCTTTATGAATTTTTTAAGGAACTGATATGTGACTGTTTGGATTGGTCCTCTTAATTTTCTTTTCTCTTTTCTTTTCAAATTTTTTTTTTTAAGATTTTATTTATTTATTTGAGAGGTAGAGTTACAGACAGTGAGAGGCAGAGAGATAGAGAGAGGTCTTCTGTCCGTTGGTTCACTCCCAAAATGGCCGCAACAGCTGGAGCTGCACCGATCCGGAGCCAGGAGCTTCTTCCTAGTCTCCCATGTAAGTGCAGGGGCCCAAAGACTTGGGCCATCTTCTACTGCTTTCCCAGGCCATAGCAGAGAGCTGGATTGGAAGAGGGGCAGCCAGGACTAGAGCCGGTGCCCATATGGGATGTCAGCACTGCAGGTGGAGGATTAACCTACTGTGCCACAGCTCCGGCCCCTCAAATTGTTCTTTTCTAAGCTATTTCCTAAATCTTCAAACTTTTATGCCTTAATTTTTTAATGCTTAATGGAATTTACATACAATAAAACGCAGTAAAAAGTGCCAATCTTCTTTATTTTGCTCAATTTTGATGATTGTTTACACCTGTACAACCAGCATCCAAAACAAAACAGAACAGTTTCATCAACTTACAATGTTCCATAGGTTGCTTTTCTAGTCTTGTTTCTCATTTCTATTATTATCTTTTTTTTTTTTTTTTACAGGCAGAGTGGACAGTGAGAGAGAGAGAGAGAGAGAGAGGGAGAGAAAGGTCTTCCTTTTGCCGTTGGTTCACCCTCCAATGGCCGCCGCAGCCGGTGCGCTGTGGCCGGCGCACCGCGCTGATCCGATGGCAGGAGCCAGGTGCTTATCCTGGTCTCCCATGGGGTGCAGGGCCCAAGGACTTGGGCCATCCTCCACTGCACTCCCGGGCCACAGCAGAGAGCTGGCCTGGAAGAGGGGCAACCGGGACAGAATCCAGTGCCCCGACCGGGACTAGAACCCGGTGTGCCGGCGCTGCTAGGCGGAGGATTATTATTATTTTAATATTCAAGAAATTCTATTTTGTTCTCTGAAATGTTATTTTAAAAATCATCTTAATTTTGCTTGATGGATAAAATGTGTTCAAGTTTCACAAGACATTAATTTTTAATTTTCCTCTCTGTATAACCTTGATTTACTCTGAGTTGCTTTTCTTTGTGTCTCCATCAGAGGCTTACCCATGACCATCTGTTTATCTTGATTGTTCATGATCAAACATAGGAGAAAGCTGAGCATGCCTAGGGCTTAAGAACTTCAAATTTCACTGAAAAGTGACTTGAGTGAGCGAAGAATTAGGAAACACTTGGTGGCAGTATCTTTAGTCTATTCTGGTGGGGTGGTCCCATTCTTCAGTAAATAGCATTTCAGTCACTGGCCTGGACTGGCTGCCAGCATTTGTAGAGCCATGTAGGGCAGGGGTGGGGTGCAGATGCAGTATCTTGGCCCTTAGCATTCAGCATAGTCTTTCTGCGTGCCTTATGGTCCTCATGTTTTGCCTGGCATCTCTACTACCAAGACCTTCTGGCTTATCCTTTCCAGGAAATAAACCTCTGAAACCATGTTGCCCTATGATAAAATATCCATGGTAGCCTCATGTTAGCTGTTTAAACTTAAATTAGCTAACAGCAAATAAAGTTAAGAAGTCAGTTCCTGGGGCCGGCACTGTGGTATAGCAGGTAAGGCTGATGCCTGCAGAGCCGACATTCCATATGAGCGCTGGTTCAAGTCCTGGCTGCTCTGTTTCTCATCCTGCTCCCTGTAATGTACCTGGAAAAGCAGTGGAAGATGACCCAAGTGCTTGGTCCCCTGCACCCATGTGGGAGACCCAGAAGAAGCTCCTGGCTCCTGGCTTCAGCCTGGTCCAGCCCTGGCCCTTGCAGCCATTTGGGGAGTGAACCAGTGGTTGGAAGATCTCACATTCTCCCTTTTTTGTCTCTCCCTCTCTCTGTAACTCTTTCAAATAAATCTTTTTCTAAAAAAGTTTTAGTTATACTGGCCACATTTCGAGGACTTAATAGTCGTATGTGAGTAGTGGCTGCCATACTGGAGAGCACAGACACAGAGCATTTCCATTATTGCAAAAATTTTGTTGAGTATTGCATGTCTAGACTTGCTGGTGTGGAAGAGTGAGCAAGGGAATTCTTTTTCTCAAACCCCTTTCCTTAGTCCTCTTCCTTTATCCCAGTTGCAGATGTCTCCGATTCCTGTGACCTTTGGGCTTCTATAGTATATGTTGATTTGGTTTTCGGCCATTGTCATTATCAACTTGGGTTTCAGTTTTTATCAACTAATCATTTTTCCTTATTTGCGAGAGAGAGGAGAGAGAAAGAGACAGAGAGAGGAGAAAGAAGAGAGATATCTCCCATCTGCTGATTTTTTTTTCCCCCCAAATGCTGGTCAAGCTGGGGATGGGTTAGGTCAATCCCAGGGGTGTAGAACTCAATCCAGGTCTCCTTTATTGGTGGCAGGGACTTGAGTACCTTAAACATCGTCTGCTCACTCCCAGGGTGCACATTAACAGGAAGCTGATATCAGAAGCAGATTCAGAACTGCAACTCAAGAATTCCAGTATGGGATGTAGACATCTTACATGGTAACTTAACTACTATGGTGAATGCCTATCCCTAAGTAATTTCTCTACACATTCATCTAATTACGAGCTTCTAAAATTTAGTTGCAGTTTTATACTTTTTTTAAAAAAATAGATTTATTTATTTATTTGAGAGACAGAGTTATAGAGGCAGAGAGAGACAGAGATCTTCCATCTGCTGGTTCACTCCCTAGATGGGCCCTGGAGCTGGGCCCATCTGAAGCCAGGATCCAGGAGCTTCTTCCAGGTCTCCCACATGGGTGCAGGGGCCTAAACACTTGGGCCATCCTCCACTGCTTTCCCAGGCCATTAGGAGGGAGCTAGATTGGAAGTGGAGTAGTCGGGGCTTGAACTGGTGCCAGTATGGGATGCCAGTCAGAGGCTTAACTTACTAGGACACAGTGCTGGCCCACTCTCCTTTTTTTCCTAATGTATTTGTGTGTTTGGTCTTAAAATGAAAAAAGCCCTATTATATTTACTATTATATTTTTTCTTAAAAAGATTTATTTATGCCTTGTAAAAAAATAAAAAAAATTAACAAAAAAGATTTATTTATTTGAAAGTGTTTTACACAAAGAGAAGGGAGAAAGAGAGAGAGAAAGAGAGAAAATCTTCCATCCATTTGTTCACTCCCCAGATGGCTGCAGTGGCTGAGGCTGGGCCGTGCTGAAGCTAGGAGTCAGGAGCTTCCTCCAGGTTTCCCATGTTGGTGGTGGGTGCCCAAAAAACTTGGGCCATCCCCCGCTTCTTTTCCCAGGCTATCAGCAGGGAGCTTGATCACAAGTGGAGCAGCCGGAACACGAATCAGTTCCTGTATGGGATGTCCGCATCATAGGCTGCAGCCTCACTCGTTATGCTACAACCCTTTAAATACTATATTTAGTGCAGGTTCAGGAGGTTAATTGAGATATTTGTGTTCTACCCATCATTTTTACCAGAAATATTGCTCATAAACGCTTTATAGTCCTATAAAATATAGTTGCGGTTATTTTCATTTTATAATAAAGAGAGGCAGATAAAAAGCTCAGTTATACAGCTAGTAAGTGGGATTTGAACTTGTGTAGGATTTTAAAATCTGAGGTCTTTTAAATTAAATACATTATTTTTCTATATTGAGAAGACCTAAGTTGGAATACTTTAATGATAGTTGTGCTTTAAATATATTAACCCAGATATTTCTCAGTTATCCTTAGTACCACTTGATCAAAGAGGTAAGCCTTGAGTAGTTTTGTCTACTCAAGTTATTTTCTCCTTAACTGTTTATTTCTGTGTTGTCTTGAGACTTCCTGACCTCTGAACTGTATTCTCTTCAGCAGGCCTTCAGTGTTTAGGATCTAACATATTCCAGTGTTTAAATTTTTTTAGATTTATTTTATTTATTTGAAAGAATTACAGAGAGAAGTAGAGACAGAGAGGTCTTCTGTCCACTGGTTCACTCCCCAGATAGCTGCAATGGCCAGAGATGCGCCGATCCGAAGCCAGGAGCTTCTTCCAGGTCTCTCACGTGGTTGCAGGGGCCCAAGGATTTGGGCCATCTTTCACTGCTTTCCCAGGCCATAGAAGAGAGCTGGATTGGAAGAGGAGCAGCTGGGACTAGAACCAGCGCCCATGTGGGATGCCAGTGCCACACTCAGACCTTAACCTACTATACCACAGTGCCAGCCCCATGTCTACTGTTCTGCCAGTATCAGCCTCAAGATACCTTGCTAGATGTACCCTCAAGGAGCCTTAGAGGATTCTCTCTGCTCAGCATGTCAATCCAATGTAGTCTATCCACCTATCCCTCCATGCATCCAGAGTACTTGTGCCATCCATTACCTGCTGCCTCCTAAGGGCACATAACTAGGAAGCTGGAAGCTAAAATGGAGTCAAGACCCCAATCCAGACACTCTTATATGGGATATGGGCATTCCAAGCGGTATTTTAACTGCTGTGGAATACTTGCCCCTATGTTAGAATCTTGTGCAGTAAGTTAAAGATTAAATAGATAACAAGTATAAATATAGCATTATAACTTCAGCATGATATTTATGGTGGAATTTTTTAAAGCTTAGGAGGTAAGGGCTTTTGTGGCAAAGAGACCTGTGTGGCCTCAGAATTAATGTTACACTGCTGTGCCATCTCACTGAAGAGGTCGTCTCCCACAAGAACTAAGTAAAGTAAGACAAATTAGCTCGCTGTGTTGTCTAGTAAAGCTCTTGGGCAATGTTGCGAGTGCCACTTGTCACGCAGCTCAACAAGGCTAATGTGACATGTCGGAGCACGGGGAAGAATCACAAAGATTCGTGATAGTCTTTTCAATATAATTTATTATTTAGTATTCAGTACCACTCTCTGTATATTTAATGCACACATCTAAAGGTCAATACCACTCAATATGTCATTAGTCCACAGGTCATAACACACATCTAGGAGTAAGGCAACTTTCAGAAATATCCAGCAGTAATAATAAGAACACATACAAAGCATAAAAGCATAACCAATCTAAACACTCATGGCTAAGGATGTAATATGAATGCTGCATTCTCAAGGTTCGTATCAAGGTCACGAAAAAGTCAAAGTCCAGAGTCCAAAGTCTCCATTACCACTTGGAGAGACAGATCTCGGAAGTCACTTACAGGCAGGAGTTGTGAGATGACTGGCGCTCTGGGCAGTAGGCTCGGAGTTCCAAGATGGACAGCAAGGTGAAGGGTTGGAGAGGTCACCTGATGAGAGGTCCGGTCTGGCTCCGATGTCAGGTCTGGCAGCGGCTGGGATGTCCAGGCGAGATTGGCTCCAGCAGGGTGGCTAGCAGAGCTTCAGTCAGTGAAGGCTCGGGCAGAGTTTCACTTGCACTGAGCCATGGTCCCCGAGGGGATGCAGAGCAGTTTTGAGGCTTGCCTTTTTATCCCCACTCTGGGATAGGTGGGTGGTGAATGTGCCCTGGTGTGTCACCAATCACAAGCTCATCTTTTTGGGTGTCAGCTGTTACGTATTTCTGTTAGGCCGTCACAAAACACACCAAACACTGGCGTAAGGGGAAAACCCAGCAGACTGGAGGGAAGGGCCCAAGAAGGAGAAAGAGAGAGGAGAGTATGAGAGAGAAAGGAGAGGAGCTAGCGAGGAGAGGAGAGATAAGAGAGAGCGAGCAGGAGAGAAGAGCCAAAAGAGCCACGTGTTCAGGAACAGGCCCTTTTAAAACTTTGCCTGAGGGTGGAGCTTGACAACAGATAGTTGGGCCATGTGGCTACCTGGCTTTCAGCAATGGCGGCGGGAACTGGGGCATAGGATGTAAATCAGGGTGTAGATTGCGCCATATATAAAACTGCGCCAGTTTCCTAACCTCAACAACCAGATGTTGGTGTTTGTATATGACCAGTGGTGTTTCAGGGGTCTTTTGGGTGTGGCCAGTCATGGTGCTGTGGTGAGGGTGAAGTAATGCAGTAGCCAGCTGGTTGGCTGCTTCTTAAGATGGAATGTCCCCCAGTCCTTATCAGGCCTCACTACCTGTGTCTGTTCTGACAGATGGTCTAGGCAGTTCCTTATGCTTAGTGGCCTTAGCTTAAGTAACTCCATTGTGGTTTTGCTTTTTCTCTTTCATTTTGGGTTAGCGGTGCTCAGTAACTCTCTTGGGACTCCTGTGGGATTCCTCACAGGCAAAGGCTTGATAACAGTTAATGTAGCCAAGTACTAACTTGAGGATAAGGACTGAAACTTGAAAAGTAAGACTTAGATAAAGTATCCATTTTCTTTTCTCAGTGATTTCTCATGACACTGTCTCTCCCCTTAGTTCTTTCAGTTTGTTTTTCCCCCCAGTTTTCCTAATTACCCTTTTGTGAGGAGTCAAATGGGTAATAGGCAGACAGGGTGGTCCCCTGGTAGAAATTTATAATAGTGAGGAGCCTGCTCCCCCTAGAAGGTTATCTTTAGTAGATCAAAGTGTCTTGCTTCCTTAGGAATCTGCAAATTTACAAAATTACGATGAGAATAGCAAGGGAGTAGTGATTTCTGCCCCACCCTTCTGGATTTTTTTTTTTTTAATCATAAGTGAGCCAGACATGATGGAGAATTGTAAATCAGGTCTTTTGTTGAGTTTATCCCCACTTTGTTGATTGATAGTTTGGTCCTCACCATTATACTTAAAAACTCGAATGCTACAGGGCCTTTTTAGGGTTCTTTCCCCTCTTGGAACCCCTCCTCTATGCTGCTCTGGCTGGAGGTCTTTGACTCTAGTAAATACTTTTAAATCTCTTTGTCGTTGGCTTGGAAATTCTTCTTCCATGTGAGATAAAGAATTGAGGTAACAATACTTCGCTGCCATTTTCCTATAACACTTTCTTCCTGGTTTTGACCTCTCCTTCCTTCCATCCTAAAATCTTTGTATTTCATCATCAACCTGTTCCCCTTCCAGGTCAACCTCTCTCCTCCAGTAAACACTGTTTCACCCCCCACCTGCTTTCAATTTCTTCTACTCTGAGACCCTATCTTCCTGTTCTCTGCAGACCACATGTCACAGGTGTGTCAGCTTACCTGCCAGAAGCTCCCAGTAGAAACAACAACTAGGAAAAGAAGTCCACCATTAAGCATCACACTGTAATGTTGAGAAGGACAAAACCTCATGATTGGAATGCCTATGAATTACATTCCGGCAATAGCCAGTGTAATGCTAGGTGGTAGTGCAGTAGAAGCTCTGTTTTAGTCCTTTGTTTATTCATTAGTCGTTCATTTATTCACTCATTCAGCAGCCACCTATCTGTGTCTGTTATGTTTTCAGTAGTGTTTCAGTGGTCTGGGCTTTTGATGTTAGAGCACCCTGAGGCCTATGACCTTGTCTGGGAATTCAGTGCTTGTTTGCTTTGGGGGCAGGAAAAAAACTGCCTCTAATTTTGCAGCTCCTTTGTATTTACAAATACAATATACCTGAATATTTAAACAAGGTATGTGTGTTTTCACCATGAATATACACATAATGTATTATTGTCTAAAGACTGGATATACATTTCATTTCAGCAAGCTGGGAATGAAATATAGCAATTTGAATGTCTGATTATGATTTTTCAAATGGTGTCTTGCTAGTAAAGGAGTAAAAACCCAAAGACTCAGCAAGATGGGAACCTTAACTGCCTGCTTGTGCTCTGGGGTCTTTGAAACCTTCTCTCAAATGCAATAATTTAAGCAAAACATAATCAGTGCTTTTTTTCAATCTGTAGAGTCAAACTTTTTCCTAATTGGTACAAATGATAATGAAGACTTGCCTAAATATGTTGAGAGCTTCAGCAACAAGAATACACATACAGAAACAGAGTCTTGGGCAAGGATAGCTCAGTAGGGAGACCTCTGTTGTGTTGAGGTGGTTAAGAACTGTCCAGACACAAGCAACATTGTGAGATCACTGTGGTAAAAATAAGGACCAAAGGGGCTGGCGCCGTGGCTCACTTGGTTGGTCCTTCGCCTGCGGCACCAGCATCCCATATGGGCACTGGGTTCTAGTCCCAGTTGTTCCTCTTCCATTCCAGCTCTCTGCTGTGGCCTGGGAAGGCAGTGGAGGATGGCCCAAGTGCTTGGGCCCTTGTACCCGCATGGGAGACCAGGAGGAAGCACCTGGCTGCTGGCTTCGGATCAGCGCAGTACTGGCTGTAGCAGCCATTTGGGGAGTCAACCAACGGCAGGAAGACCTTTCTCTCTGTCTCTCTCACTATCTAACTCTATCTGTCAGATTAAAAAAAGAAAATTAGGACCAAAAACCAACCCTTATCCTTGGCTTCATAAAGGTTTTATGTCTAAGGATTTGATAAGACTCGTGGTGAGTACATTACAGTTTTAACCTGAGCAGCACTGACTTATCTTCCCTTTATGTTACCAATGCTGTTAAGACATAAATGAACTTTTTTAAAGTATGTGGAATGTTTTTTGAGTTATGGCGGTCAGTAGACTACTTTATTCATCCCTGTTCTTTTCCTTTACCAGTTCATTTATTTTTTATTTTTTATTTTTATTTTTTGACAGGCAGAGTGGACAGTGAGAGAGAAAGACAGAGAGAAAGGTCTTCCTTTTGCCGTTGGTTCACCCTCCAATGGCCGCCGCAGCCGGCGCGCTACGGCCGGCGCACCGCGCTGATCCGATGGCAGGAGCCAGGTCCTTATGCTGGTCTCCCATGGGGTGCAGGGCCCAAGCACTTGGGCCATCCTCCACTGCACTCCCAGGCCACAGCAGAAAGCTGGCCTGGAAGAGGGGCAACCGGGACAGAATCCGGCACCCCGACCGGGACTAGAACCTGGTGTGCCGGTGCCGCAAAGCGGAGGATTAGCCTAGTGAGCCACGGCGCCGGCCTACCAGTTCATTTTTCAACAGGTGGTATACTGCTAAACAGTTTTGATCATGTCTCAAATTCCAAACTGGAGAAATCTGATTTATAAAGATTTAGGCTAATGGGATTAACAGTGTAAAGGCTGTGATTACATTTTCATCAATATCAGTTTTGATATAAACTGAGTCTTCCTAGCTTTTTTGCAGTCTTTATTTCCTGGTAGCAAAGGGACTTTTGTGCCTCTCACCGGCATATTTTTTTTGCTCCTGGAGGCAACTCCTGTGCCCTCTCAGGGGCTCACTTCTATCAACTTGGGGGATCTCAGGGCTGAGAGTGTAGACATAATATGCCATGTTTGTGTATTTCTCTTCTATAGGAGATTGCTAGGGCTCACAGAGGTGAAGTGATTTATGGTCACAGAGCTTGTAATGAGTCTGGCACTTTTTTCTAAATTCCACTTTGCTGTAGGTCTCAAAAAAGTCTAGAGGTTCATTATGCTAGAGCAATGTTATTCTTTCCTTCAGAATCAAAATCAGAACTTAGACGTTTCATTTTCTAATAGCTATTCTATTTTTTTAAGATTTATTTTCATTTATTTGAAAGGCAGAGTTAGACACACACACACACACACACACACACACACACATAGATCTATCCTCTGGCTCACACCCCAAATGACCACAATAGCCAGGGCTAGGCCAGACCAAAGCCAGGAACTTCTTCTGGGTCTTCCATATGGGTGCAGGGGCCCAAGAACTTTAGTCATTTTCTGCTGCTTTCTCAGGCACATTAGCAGGGAGCTGGATCAGAAGCAGAGCAGGCAGGACTCAAACCAGCGCCCTTATGGGATGCTGGCATCTCAGGTGACGGCTTTACCTACTGCGCCACAATGCGGGCTGCAAGGGAAAGAAGTTTTGAATATATTCATTTGAGAAAGGGATAAAGGGAATAAGGAAAACAAATACACACACGTATGAAAGGTAGTAGTGTACTACCCCCCCCCCCCCCATGCCACTTTATTCCTTTAAAGCTTCAAGAAGCAGTGTGGACAACAGTTCTTTCCAAGATATCTGGAAATTTGGGTTCCAGATCTGTGTGTTTGTCATTTACTTATTCTCAGTTTTATCGCTTGTCTGAGTCAGTCTTCACCTATTCATCTACCACTTATTGAATATTTTGTGATATTGTGTGTCAGATACTGCAGGTACAACAGAGAATACATCTGTCCCAGCCCCTGCTTTCTCAGTATGTATGTGGTGACCTTGATGGTGATTCAGAGTGGAGTAGTGGTGCTTGAGGTAGAGAGAAACTGTGGGATATGAGCATACTTTGAAGTTAAAGCTAATAGAATTGGTGATGGTTTGGGTGTGTGATGAGAGATGTGTCAAGGCTGACCTTTGTGTTTTTACTCAGACAGCATGATGAACACTGGGGAGGAAAGAAGAGATCTGTGGGGTTGTTGCTTTTCCTATAAGTGATGCTTTAGATGCCTACTAGACTTCCAAGAGATATTCAAGTGGTAGTTGGATATTTGAGACCAGAGTTCTGAGACACAGATTTAGAAATTCTCAGCATATGGATGATATTTAAACCATGCGACTGGGTGTGTGTACTTTGGTAGTGAATGTAAATAGAGGAAAGGTGAAAATAGGAGTTTGTGTCCTTGGGTCCTTGGGCCAGCAAGATTTGGTAGTTAGGAATAGGAGGAGGCTCAGCCTGAGAACGAAGATGCTGCAACTTGACCTCTTTCCCCATTCAAGTTGTTTAAAGGATTGTGTAAGATTGCACATGAACACACATATATAGTGTGTGTGTATATATATATATATATATATATGCATATATGTGTATATACTGGTTAAAAGCCTATAATCCATTTGAAGTACCTAGGTTCAATATTCACCTCCGGTTTCTGACTCCAGCTTTCTGCTGTATAGTGCTTAACTGCATGAATGAGTACAGGCATGTAGGAGATTATGTAGAGCAACAATTCTTCCACTTGATTTTTCTTCTGAAAAATTATTTTATGGGACTAGTTGAGGTGTGTGCAAATCAGTATGTAACAGAGGCTTCCAATGTATAGATTACGCAGTTCTAAGTGGGGGGAATATGGGTAGGGATGGAGTGAATGTTTGAAGGGCCCTATACACAATGTGTGCTTTCAATGTGGTCAATTCTGCCCTTTAGTCCAAGAAAATATGTAGTAGAAGGACCCATGACATGAGCATTATTCTTGGCAATAGGGTTCTCATACTCAGAAGTTTAGCATTGGTATTTGATATCTGTAGGGATAGATACTCATGCATTCTTGAAAGCATGTATGTGTTCAATTTGAATCGGATACAGTTGACATGGTCTGCTTTTGTGAGCAGATGTCTGCTTGGATTCCCATATCTTACTGAACTGTTCAAATTTGTTGTCTTCTTGCTTTCTGCCCCATCCGTTCTCTATCATCATCTTGCACTAGGAACGGGATGGTGGTGTGGGTTTCCTGAAAAGTGGGCTCTGTTCTGGGAAGACTCTGGCCAGCTGCCAGTGTGTCATATAACCCAACCAATCCCATGGTGAAAAGAGAAGACTCGCAAAAAAGATCTAGGGTGAAAACAGGAAAATTAAGTGGGTTGAAGGGGAAAAAATTAAGAAGGCCATAGCAAATAAAGGCAGAGGATCATTTGGAAGGGAGTTGGGGAGAGATCTTCCTCTTTCCCTGGATGACTGGTGTTTCTCTCTCTCTCTCTGGGTTACTTTCTTTGTGCCCACCTGCTGATTGCAGAATGGCAGGCATTTCCCTTAGGTATTTGGGTTATGAGTAATATTCTCAGATATTACCTCCCAGAGCCCCTGTTTGAGGCAACATTGCAAAACTCCCCATCCCCCTCACCCCCAGTATACCTCTGTGAGTTTGATCTGATTATACTTCGGGAGATCCTAGGTTTTATGTCCATGCTTGTATTTATACAGTGAAAGAGAGAGATGGGGGTGGGGGGTGGGTGATGAATATGAATATAAGTGAATGAATGCCATTTTGGGAGAATCTGGTATATTGAGTCATCTATCCAGGAAAGAACGCCTTCTGAGATTGATGCTGTCACATAAATCTCTAAAATTTGAGAAATAAAAGACAGCATAGAGAGCATCTGATTGAGACTTTTCCAAATACGTATACTATTTTTTTTTTTTTTTTAAGTTCCGTGGGACTTGTGTTTGGCCTGGTGGTTAAGATGCTGGTTAAGAGCCTATAATCCATTTGAAGTACCTAGGTTCAATATTCACCTCTGGTTTCTGACTCCAGCTTCCTGCTATTGCAAACCCAGGGCATAGTGATGGCTCAAGTAATTGGATTCCTGCTACCAACATGGGAGACCTGCATTGAGTTCCCAGCTCCCAACTTTGGCCCTGACCCAGCCCCAGCCTTTGTGGAATGGACCAGAGGATAGGAGTGCCCACTCTCCCCCCAACCCCCCAATCTCTCTGTCTCTCAAATAATTTTTTAAAATTAATAAATAAAAAAGTCCCTTGAGCAATTCTGCGAAGGTTGGAAACTCACTATACTTACTAATATGTTAAGGGCTTAATAATTCTTGCTGTTAAAATACTTATTTAACTGTGCTCTCATTTATTTTACTATGCACTCCCATTTTCTTTTCCTGCCTTTTTTAATGGATATGCATATGGACATTTTTTTTTTTTTGCACAGAAGTACAAGGCTGCAGAAAACGTGGTTTGGGAATTTAATCGTTAAGTGTAAGTTTATGCCTTTTTTTAAAAATGATTTATTTATTTGAGAGGCAGAGTTCCGGAGCGGGGTGGGGTCCTCCATCTACTGGTTCACTCCCCAGGTAGCCACAGCAGCTGGAGCTGGGCCAATCTGAAGCCATGAGCCTAGGTATTTGTCTTCATTTGTAAAGTGAATGGGATGAATGAGCCCCTCTTCCTTGCTGTGACAATTCTGGTTTTGGTTTATTTATTTAAAAAGTATTTCTTTCTATATTAACCTTGCCTTTCTGTCTTTTTTGGTCCTTATTGTCGCTCCCCCTCTTCATGGAGGAACGACACAAGACCCTGCGCTGTTCTTTCGTCTGCTCGGCCCTCCCCGGGTTTGCTGCTGGTTCTTCCCGGGTTGGCTACTATCCCTTCCACCTCCGTGGAAGGGCAGTTCCCCCTGGCCACATTCCCCACTTCCGCAGGGGAGCGGCACACCGCCGGCCGGCTCGTCTCGGGGGCTGCACAGGTGTTCCTTCAGCTAGATGTTCCCCATAGATGTTCCTGGTGCATGCCGTCTCTCTCCTCCTTTATAGTCCTCCTCCGCCAATCCCAACTCGGCTGAGTACGCTGCTCTCCAATCAGGAGCAAGTCCTACAGTTAATTGGTTGAACTGGAGGCAGCTGGGTAGAAGCTGTTTTCTCCTCTCCCAGCGCCATATTGTAGGAGAGCAGATGCATAGAATAAGTCTTAATTCCAGTAACTTAGTCTAGTCCGAGCTGCTCCCCACAGAGGAGAGCAGATGCATAGAATAAGTCTTAATTCCAGTAACTTAGTCTAGTCCGAGCTGCTCCCCACACTTATTTTAACCAAGGTGCATGTGTAGTCTTTCAGTACATCTTATTGAACAAATAGTGCCTGTTAGGTCAAGAGCACAGTGACAGCTATGCTTGGAGTCCTACAGAAGGAATGGTCTGTGACCCAGCCATCTGACTCCTGGGGATTTACCCACGAGAAATGAAATAAGCAAATAAAAGGGTTATCTGCACCCCCATGTTTATTGCAGCTCAATCCACAATAGCTAAGACATGGAATTAACCTAAATGCCTGTCAACGGAAAACTGGATAAGGAAATTATGGGATATATATTGTATGGAATACTACACAGTGGTAAAAGAAAAATGAAATCCAGTCATTCGCAACAAAATGGATGAATCTGGAAGACATCATACTTAGTGAAATAAGCCAGGCCCAAAGGGACAAATACCATATGTTCTCCCTGATCTGTAATAACTAATAGTGCACCTAAAAGGAAATCTGTAGAAGTGAAATGGACACTTTGAGAAGCAATGACTTGAACAGCCCTTGTCTTGACTGTCAAGGAACAGGTTTTTTGTTTTTGCTTTTTCTTAATGGAGAATGGAACTGGGAATGAGAGAGGGGGAGGTGGGAGTGGGAGAAGGGTGGAGGGTGGGTATGATAAGAATCACTATATTCCTTAAAAAGTGACTTTGCCAAGTTCATGGATGTGCCATGGAGAGATCCCAGATTAGATTCTGGTTGGGGTAACTGGAAGTGTTAAGTAGGAAGTCAGGAATTAGCCTATGTGTGTGAGAAGGGCCTAAGGAAATTGACATCTACAGTAGTCCAGCATCCACATTTCAAAGTCACCCTGATAACCTTCCAGATGCAGTCCAATATCTGCACTTCAAAGTCCTGTCCAGACCCCGATAACCTTCAAGGCAGTCCTTCCCCTTCTACCTGGCCTGATAAGCATCCTTCTAAGGCGGCCGGGCACCCTAGAGAGAAGCCCCTTCACCCATGCCAGCCAGGCTTCCTCTGACAACTTAAGCGGAAAACTTAGAAAGGAATTTTTTTTGTATTTACTCCCAACAAGTCCTTTGTTCTAGAGGAGAAAGAGAGGGGGAGAGAAAAGGGGGAAGACAAGACCCATCCCCATAAAAACCCCAACCTCAATGTAAACTCTCCTTTACCTTAGTCTGACCTCAGTCGGCCTCCAGAATCTCGTCCCACTTCCCTTCATGAAGTGGTTAGGTGTTTCCTTAGGATTCCCAAAGGGCACTTTATGATTTTTCTGCCTGCTGTCTTTGATCACACCTTTATCTTCACCTGGGATGGATCTCTCCTCTCCTCTCGGCCTGCTAAGATTTCTGTGACTTACTTATCATTTGGAATCATTCTATGCTAGAACAATCACCTTCTCCTCTGAAGTTACACCATTTTAATTTTTCTACTCATATAACTCACTGGAAAATAATTACATTTGTCTTGTCACATCTCTTAAGTGCTTTGTGTTGCTAGTAACAAACTGCTATGGCAGGTAGAGTGGTCTCTTTGTATGTTGACTTAAACAATGGCCTAGGAGCTGGCTCTCCTGAACCGCCTCCTAGTGTAGTTCCCTGTGTAAACTGAGGAATTACTTCTTCCCACTCTGCAGTAGTATCATTTATTTGTTGTAGAACACTTGGGAAATCTAAAAATGTACAAAATGAAGTAGCGGGGCTGGTGCTGTGATGCAGTAGGTAAAGCCACCGCCTGCAGCACCAGCATCCCATATGGGCGCTGGATCGAGTCCTGGATGCTCCACTTCCAATCCAGCTCTCTGCTATGGCCTGAGAAAGCAGTACAAGATGGCCCAGTACAAGATGGGAGACCTGGAAGAAGCTTCTGGCCCCTGGCTGCGGATCAGTCCAGCTCTGGCTGTTGCGGCCATTTGGGGAATGAACCATCAGATGGAAGACTTCTCTCTGCCTCTGCCTCTTCCTCTCTGTAACTCTGCCTTTCAAATAAATAATAAATAAATCTTTAAAAAATAAATAAATCTTTAAAAAACATGAAACAGCTACCAATATCACAATCACCTTTCTTTAGGATTACATGTATGTACCTATACAATATAGCTAGGATCATCACATACATGCTGCTTTTTAAATATAACCTGCTTTTTAAATACTAACTATATTGTGTGGTTTACTGAATCAAAACATATGAAGATTTTTAAGTCCAAATTGACATATAGAATCAGATTGCCCTCAAGGAAACTTATAACAAAAGCTTTGGAGAAAGAAAGAACTTTTTTGCTTTTATATCTTTCTATAGTGTTGAATATATATATACATACTTTACTGTGAGTCTTAATGACCTTTTTAATAGTTTGAAGGTGACGCTAATTTACATGTCTACCTAATCCAGGCCTTTTATTTACATTTAAAAACAATTACAACACCAACTCTACTGACTAGATAGAAAAGAAAATGGCATTCCACCCATGTCGGAGACCATTATGGAGTTCCTGGCTCCTGACTTTGGCCTGGCCCAGCCCTGGCTGTTGTGGCTATCTGGGGAGTGAACCAGTAGGTGTAAGATCTCTCTGTGTCTGTCTCTTATAACTCTGCCTTTCAAATAAATAAAATCAGTCTTTTTTTTTCCAGAAAATGTCATTCTATATTTTAATTTAGTGAAATTGTACCTTTTTACTATGACCATTTGCCCTTTTCTCGTTAGTCATTTCCATTTCTGTTTTCTACTAGTGACTTGGATCAAAGTCCTTTTTAATAAACACAAATTGCCTTTTGCAAGTCACATAATATTTCTAAGGTTTAGTTTGTCTAAGTAGAAGAAGAGGAATAACTCAAATTATTGTAAAAATTGGGATATACTAAATGTGCTTTGTGAAATGTAAGAACTATATGACTTTTATTTGAATTAGTCAATTGGTCATGAGCTGTTATGCCGACTTTTTCTCATTTGCATTCACTTGGAAAAAGGCTAAAAAGGCAGAAAGCCTTTGTGAATATTTATTTGGATGCAGTGTGGGAACCATGAGATTTGGCATTTGAGGATCTGGATTTGTGCCATATTTCTGCTACTAATTACTGTCTCAGCCTGGAATACAACTGGAATGCAACTATATTAGCTAGCTGTGTATGCTCCTGGAATGCACTTGACAAGCACAGCTTTGGCCAGGACCAGAAGTGTTCAGGGAACATCTGGCTTGACCTCCTCAGATAGCCCTGTGAGCAGATGAAACATTTATATAAGCTGTGGAGCCTGCTGAGCTGAATGGTGGTAGAAGGGAAACTTTTTTATCAAAGTTCACTCACTGAATTCCCCCGACTCCCAGTTCTATTCCTTGTAGTTTTGTGAAATAAAAATCAGCCAAAATCATGCTTCCAAGGCCCAAGAAAGTCTGCTTTGATATTCTGAATCATCGAATGTGATAAGTTCCAACCAACATGATTTTTGTGCCATGTCCAGATCCCTGGAAACACAAGTGCTATGTCTGCAAGTTTTCTAGAACCCTGAATTCTGGATGGTAGGGCAGCAGGCCTATATAAACTACTCTGCTGAAATAGATGGCCTCTGGCCCTGAGCCCTGACTCCTCGTTCCCTTTATCCAGGGACAAGACAAATATTTAGAGGACTCCAGGGACAGCCCCATGTACTCCTCCCTACAGCAGGGTGTTGATTCCTCTGGTGCTCTTAGTAGATGTCCCAGCCAGGAGACAGAAATTTTGGGAACATGTTTTATAATTCACTGATGTCCTGATTTACAGAGAAAAAAACCACTAGTGTCTCATTTTCTTCTTTAAAAGTAAGAAGTTTCTTTGTGTGTAGGGGATGGTGGGGTTATGTTCTCCTAAATATTCAAATGAGCCCTAACTAGTAAACAGCATTTTGGAGGCTGCTGTTGGCTTCATTTACTTTTTTTTTAAAGGTTTATTTATTTATTTATTTGAAAGGCAGAGTTACAAAGAGGCAGAGAGAGAGGTAGAATAGAAATCTTCCATCCACTGGTTCGCTCCCCAAATGGCTGCAACTGCCAGAGCTGGACCTATCCAAAGCCAGGAGCTTCTTTCAGGTGTCCCACATGGGCATAGGGGCCCAAGGACTTGGCCATCCTCCAGTGCTTTCCCAGGCCATAGCAGAGAGCTGGACAGGAGGAGGGGCAGCTGGGACTTGTACCAGTGCCCACATGGGATGCTGGCACTGCAGGTGGCGGCTTTCCCAGCTGCACCACAGCGCCGGCCCCTCCATTTCCTTTTATTGTGCTGGGACATTCACACTGGGTGAGAATCTCGTGAAGGTGCGTCATGTCTCCGAGAGACTGGCTGACTCATTTCAAATACTTCAAGGAGGACTGTTGCTTTCACAGGTGACTTTCAAGTGTCCTGGGCCCATGCCTTTCCCCATCATGTCCTAATGTCTGAGAGACGTTTCCCATTGTAGTCAAACTCTTTGCAGTAAAACATAAAGTAAAGATTCTAAATGTGCATTAGAGAAACGCCACATTACTTTCAGAGGATCTCCAATTAGATTCACAGCTGTCTTCTCATCAGAAACCCTACAGGCTAAGAGAGAATGGCAAGATATATTCCAAGTCTTAAGAAAAAAAAACCTGTCAACCCAGATACTGTACCCTGCAAAGCTCTCACTTATGAATGAAGGTGAAATAATGACCTTCTATAATAACCAGACATTGAATTTGTCACCACTCTTCCAGCCTTAAAAGATACTTCAGTATGTGCTACACACAGAAACACGGCCAACACTGTGTAAGAATGTGAAGACAGAAAATACCCCAGTAAAAATACAAAGGAAATCCAAAGTAAACAATGGGAATATTTCTGGAAAAATGGCAGAACCAAATTGTTACTTATCATTAGTCACCTTGAATGTAAATGGCCTCAACTCTCCAGTTAAAATGTACAGACTGGCTGAATGGATTAAAAAATCTATTTGCTGCCTACAAAAAACACATCTCACCAGCAAAGATGCACACAGACGGAAAGTGAAAGGATGGAAAAAAGATATCCCATGCTAACAGAAACCAAAAAAATGAAGCTGGTATAACCATCCTATTATCAGACAAAATAGACTTACACAAAAATTGTTAAGAGGCCGGCACCATGGCTCATTTGGCTAATCCTCTGCCTGTGGCGCCGTCACCCCAGGTTCTAGTCTCAGTTGAGGCACCAGATTCTGTCCCGGTTGCTCTTCTTCCAGTCCAGCTCTCTGCTGTGGCCCGGGAAGGCAGTAGAGGATGGCCCAAGTGCTTGGGCCCTGCACCTGCATGGGAGACCAGGAGAAGCACCTGGCTCCTGCCTTCGGATCGGTGCAGCGTGCTGGCCATAGCAGCCATTTGGGGGGTGAACCAACAGAAAAGGAAGAGCTTTCTCTCTGTCTGTCTCTCTCACTGTCTAACTCTGCCTGCCCCCCCCCCAAAAAAGTTAAAAGAAATAAAGAAGGGCACAATGTAATGATTAAGGGATCAAATCAACAGAAACTTGTGACTATAATAAATGTCTGTGCATCTAATGATAGGACACACAGCTTTTTAAAAGAAAAGTTAATGGATCTAAAGGGAGACATAGACTCTCATATAATAGAAATGGAGCACTTCAATACCCCACTTTCAGCAATGGACAAATGAACCAGACAGAAAATCAGCACGGAAACAGTCGTTAACTGATGCTATAGACCAAATGGACCTAATGGATATCTACAGAATTTTCCATTCTACAGTTGCAGAATACACATTCTTTTCACTAGTGCCTGGAACTTTCTCTAGAATAGACCATAGGCCAGGCGATAAAGCAAGTCTTAGCAAATTAAAAAAACTTCAGAATCATACCATGCATCTTCTCTCACCACAATGGAATGGAGCTGGAAATCAGCAACTCAAAGTTATCTAGAACATGTGCAAACACATGGAGACTGAATAAATGCTGCTGAATGAATAGTGGCACATAGAAGAAATCAAAGGAGAAATAAAAAACGATTGAGGAACACTTTTTTAATACTATTTGTTGAATTTTTTACTTAGTATGGAATTAATCTTCTGTGTGAGTTAATCAAAAGTAGATCTTAGTAAAAAATAAGAATGGGAATAGGAGAGGAAGAGGGGTGGGAGTGTGGGTGGGAGAGTGGGTACAGTGGTAAGAATCACTGTATTCCTAAAGTTGTTTTTATGAAATGCATGAAGTTTGTATACCTTAAATAAAAGGTTTCTGGGGGAAAAAACTTCACTTGGTCATAATGTATATTATTTATTTATATATTTATATTAAATAAATTTTATATATTTATGTATTAAATAACATATATTTATATATTTATATATCTTATTTATAATTAGATTCAATTTACTAATATTATGATTTTAGAATTTTAATGTCTTTACTCTTAAAACATAGTGCTTTGCAGTATTCCTTTCTTATAATATCCTTGGCAGTTTTTATATCAGTGTTATGCATGCTGGTCTCATAAAACTCAAAAATTTGGAAATACTTCCTTTTTCTTCTTAAAGTATACTAATTTTCCCAGAATGTTAAATTTTACCAAGAAAGCCATATCTGAGCATGCAGTTTTGCTTTGTTTTGTTTTATTATATAGGCTTTTAACTGCAGATTCAACTTCTTTAATAAAAAATAATGGCTATTGGAGAATTTTTTATAAGATTTATTTATTTATTTGAAAGAGAGAGAGAGAGAGGGAGAGACCGAGATCTTCCATCCTCTGGTTCATTCCCTAGATGGCTGCAGCTGCAACAGCCAGGGTTGGTCCAGGCCCAAGCCAGGAGTTTCATCCAGGTCTCCTGTGTGGGTGTCATGGGCCCAGATATTTAGGCCATCTTCTACTTTCCCAGGCCATCAGCAAAGAGCTGGATCAGAAATAGAGCAGCTGGAATATGAACCAATGTCTACATGGGATGCCAGTGTTGCAGGCCACAGCTTTATCCGCTACACCACTCTGTCAGCCTTTATTTGCAAAATTCAAAACATGGGTCTTGCATGCTTTGTGGGCATAGTTTCTACGTTTTCTAGATCTCTGTGGTGCGTTCCAAAGACCTAGGAGGTAAATGACTAAAAAACTTCCTAGAAGGAGAAAATGCATTGTGGAATGAAGACTCTGAGTGTGGCATTGTCCAATTGGTATACCTTGTGGGGAAGACGTGTGATCTTCTGTTGATCAAAGGATTTCCTGGCGAACTACATCTCACTGTTTGATGTTCAGCTGGGGAAGGTGTGCACATTGCATGAAAACAGTGACTGTACGGCAGCTTTTATTGATTAATTTTGTTGAGTTTCTTTCACTGATGGTGTTCAAACTGTGGTCTGTTAATCATTAGTAGCTGTGAAATCTGTTTTGTGGGTCTTATTTAGCTTTTAAAAAACCTGTTACAGAAGAGAGTACAGAATAAAAATGTCAAGGTAAATATGCATAGTAAGGATATTTTGTGAAATTTTATGTCACATGCACATATACTGTCAAATATATTTCTTATGGTAGATCACGGTTTAAAAAAAAGACTGAAATCCTATTTTAAAGCCTGGATGTCTACCTAGATTCCTAAGATGTCAGATTATAATGCCTAACCCTTACTGGATTCTCAGCTGAGAGAAAACTGGGCCAGATGGGGGAGGAGAGTGAGAGCAGACTGGCTGGCCCTGGAGGGACAGTGTTGACCTGCTGATCCTGCCCTGCCCTGATGCTGGGCTGCTCTGGTGGAAACTAAGTGCTTTACTCACGCAGACACAAACTGCTGAGAGCTCTGCCACCAGTTTGAAATGAGAGCTTTTGTTGGCGGGGCTACCTGACAGCTAAACCACAAAAATAAATTAAAGTGTCTTAACTGGGGAGAAGCATAGGGGACCATCTAGGGAAGCAGTTTTCTTGAGATGTCATCTTATTTTTATTTTTCTCTCTCAGCTTATATTTTGATAAGTTCCTTTAGGCTATAGGCTGGAATGGACATTTGCTACATGTGAAGTGGCCAGTATCTGAACTCTTGTTTCTGGAGTGATCTTTTGTTGTATAGAAGCTAAGGTGCAGAGCTATGACTGGGGGTGAGCTAGGCTCAGTCTCTTGGATCACTCCTTGCCAAGATTTTGAATCTGTAAGGAAGGGTATACATTGATAGAGATGGCTTAAGATCATTCCTTTGACAGATGGGTTGGGTTTCAGCCTTGGTGATGGCCAGTGATTGGTGATGAATGTGCCAGCAGTGATGTCCTTATCAGACTGTGCCTGTGCCCTTACACTCATTTTTGCTCTAAGATAAGCAGAAGCTGGCTTCTGTTGTTTCTAGTCAAGAGCCCCAAGGGGAGCCAGCATTGTGGCCCAGCAGATTAAGCTGTTGCCTGTGATGTTGGCATCCCATATCAGAGTGCTGGCTCAAGTCCCAGCTGCCCCACTTCTAATCCAGCTGTCTTTTAATGTACCTCGGAAGGCAGTGGAAGATGGCCCAAGTACTTGTGCTTCCTGCCACCTACATGGGAGACCGGGATGGAGCCCCAGGCTCCTTCTGGTTTTGGCCTGGCCCAGCCCTGACTGCTCTGGCCATTTGGGGAATGAATCAATAGAGGGAAGATTCTGCTGCACCCCTCCCACCCCGAAATCAGTCAATCAATCTTAAAAACAAAACAAAAAAAAACCCATAACCCTCTAGTAGTGAAAGAGTTACGGGAACCATGCTAGATAGATTAACAAGAAGAAAGGAAGCAGGTGAATATGCGGTAGACGCCCAAATAAGTTAGAAAACATTAGCAAGAGGTGAGGGGATTCAGGGCTGTTTTGTGTTCTGATTACCTTCAGGCTTTGTCAAATGGTGTATTGTGACATTTTGAAATACAAATTAGTGGAAAGTTAGCTGTGTTAGGGTGTGGTATAAGGTTTCAAACATTGTAAATTAGAGTTTATTTCTGTTTTTCTTTCTTAAGTCTAAAGGTTTTTTGTTTGTTTTGTTTTGACAGGCAAAGTGGATAGTGAGAGAGAGAGACAGAGAGAAAGGTCTTCCTTTTGCCGTTGGTTCACCCTCCAATGGCTGCCACGGCTGGCGCGCTGATCCGAAGGCAGGAGCCAGGTGCTTCTCCTGGTCTCCCATGGGGTGCAGGGCCCAAGCACTTGGGCCATCCTCCACTGCCTTCCTGGGCCACAGAAGAGAGCTGGCCTGGAAGAGGGGCAACTGGGAAAGAATCTGGCGCCCCGACCGGGACTAGAACCTGGTGTGCCGGCGCCCCTAGGTGGAGGATTAGCCTATTGAGCCGCGGCGCCGGCTAAGTCTAAAGGTTTTTTAAAACATTAATTATACTCAGAAAATTGACTTTCTAATGGGCATGGGCTTTTTATTTTAGCATAAGAGGTTGGAGAAATCTGAAATCATCACAACAACCTTGCCAAGTTGATGCTTTGATTTCCAGTTTACGTTGGAAGCAAACTCAGATTAGGAAAGTTGCCCAAGAGTCACCCAGACAAGTTATGTGTGACAGCTGGTATCTGAACTCAGGTTAGGGCACCTCCAGGCCCATGCTCCTGTAAGAAACCTTAGAGGTCATCTAATATTTTTTCATTGTGTAGGATTTGAGGTCAGAGAGCTTTAGAGAGTTGCTCAAGACTAGGCAGGTCCTGGCAGAGCTGGGCTGGAACCTGGGCCTGTTTCTGATTGATTATTTAGCCTACTGCCTTCAGCAAGCAGCTGGCATAGTCATGTCATTCAAACCCTCCCTCATCTTTCTACACTGTGTACATTTTTCTTCTGTGGTCCCTCCTGGTCTGTGTATTCCTTCCTGCACACCATCCTGGGTATTTCCCTTCCCCCGGGTGCGTCCTTGGAAAAACTGCCTCCATCCTCTCTGTCTTGTTAAGAGCAGTCACTCTCCCTGATGACGTCCCAGTGTAGCACATCACCATCTTTCGCCTCTGCTAGACTCTACCCCCTCCATATCACTTACTTGAGGCTGTCCATGTCTGTGTTAATCTAGCCAGCTGTCAATAAACTAAGGTTTTGGTGGGCTCACATTTTCTCATCTTAACTTCTTTGAATTCTCCCTAAGCCTCGCCATGCTTTGTGCAGGACAGGATTAAAAATGGAAAAGGTCATGAAGTTGGAGGTGGGGAGATGGGTTTGAGCCCTAGTCCTGCCACTCACTAGCCAGTCAACAGGCAAGAATGTCCAAAGCTGAGTCTTTTCATCTGAGAGAGGGGCTGCGAGACCTGACTGTGCTCATAGATGTGAAAGCCTTTTCAAAGCTATGAAACGCTGTATAAGTGCAAGTTTTATGCTGTGGTATCTGTACTTCCTGGTGTTCCTTCCTGGAAGAAATGATGAAAAAACTCAGGTGGCGCTTTATAAAAAACAAAAGGGGGGAATGTTAGGAAACTGGCACAGTTTTAGCCAGGTGGCCACATGGCCCAGCTACGTGAGCCAGGCTCCACCCCCATCCTAATGGGATTCACTGCTCCTGCTTCCCTGCCCGCCTTCGGGCAAAGTTTTAAAAGGGCCTGTTCCTGAACATGTGCTCTCTTGGCTCCTCTCCTCCTCTCGTCTCTTCTCCCTCCTCTCTGTCTCTCTCTCTTATAGTCTCCTTCTCTCCTTTTCCTTCGCGGCCCCTTCACTCCGGTCTGTAGGGTGTTCCCCAATAAACCCTTTCCCTTTTTAAAAAAAAAAAAAAGAAAAGAAAAACTCACGTGAGAAGACAAACCATTCTCCCTTGTGAATGTCCACTCCTACCACCACCTTTTTGACTCCTGTGTAATGTACATGATTGAATTCAATTAATCCTATACTCTGCTTTTTAACAAAGGTATGGATGGATAAGTGGTAATTTATGTTAAAAGAAGAAAAAGTTTAAAGAAAATGAAAAAGTAGCAAAGTTTCTTGGTACTGTGTGGCTTTTGGGAAGATACTTATTGACTTTAATTAAGCAAAGTGCCTTATTTACTTTGATCAGAAATCTCCTCTGTGAAAGCAGGCTCATTGGGAGCAGTGCAGAGCCCTGAGCCATCAAGTTGGCATTGATTGTTTGATGATCCCTAGAAGTTTATTGTAAATGAAGCAGCATTTACGGTTCTGGGGTATTCCTGGAATTGCTGCTATAGTTGGAAGTGAGTTATTCTGTGTGGCAGGAGTGGCATATAGGAAAGCCATAATTCTGATTTGCTGACAGGAAAAAAATAGCAGATTTTATATTTCTATGATGTCATCCTTTTGGCTGGAATCCATCTGTGTTACAGTATCCTGGGAGACTCTTTCACACTGTTATCCCTTGGTTCTGCAGCACAGTGGGGTCCCAGGATCAGCAGATACCAGCTATTTCTGTGGCTCAATGGGTGTGAAGCCACTGGCGATATGGCTGAAAGATCAGCACAGATGGTTTGCTGGGGTGTGTTAGGAAGTTCTGTGTGCCTCTCTGTAACTCTACCTCTCAAATAAATAAATAAACCTTAATAAAAAAATCTCAATTATATATGTGAACTATATTGAATCTGTTAAAATCTAATTAAAAATTAAAATGAACAACAGAAAAAAACAAGAAGCAGCATGTGCCCATAAACCAGACAGTAAATGTATTTGAAAGCCACTGAAGACAATGCTGTTGGTGATGGGCTGGGTCTGGGGACAGGTTATGTTGGAGCAGTTTTTGCCCACTGTAGCGAGAGAACAAATTCCTTGGAATCAGGGGCCATATGTTTGACCCCTAGCAGTCTCATAGATTAGCTTCAAACCTCTCATGCTTTTATGAGATTTAAGGGCAAGTGCCTGGCTCCATGGATGAAATGTTGAAGATGCTCAGTGCATAGGGGGAAGCCGCCTCCCTGGCTGGAACCATATTCCATCAGGCTAAAATCTGTTTAACCCAATTTATGGTCAAAATATGAGTACTTGCTTACTGCATACTAAAGTCTGCTAGACACTTTACATGCATTAACTCATTTCACTCTTAACGGCCCGTGAGATCAATGCTATTTTTATCCCTCTACTTACACTGAGAATGTTGAGGTTCAGGAATGATGCTTGCATAAGATTGCCACAGCTGGTAGATGGGAAAGCCAGGAATCAAAACCTAGGTAGACTCCGGTCAGTGCTCCTAACTGCTCAGCCTTCTCACCCGAGACATAGCAAGGAGGACTGTGATTTGTGGGCCAGGCTGTTGCTCAGAATCCCTGTTTATGCAGGCTCATAGGGCACTTTTGTCCTCTGCCATAAAGTCCCTGTCATATTACTTCAGCACTTCCCACCTTTCTGAGCACTTTCACTTCGACAGCACATCTTTTTGAAAAAGGCATCCTAGAAGCTGGAGAAAGGGCTTTTGAAAAATCTTTTAATTCTTACACTGACCCTTTAGGCAAGATGTTTCCTGTGGGGTCTATGGGTGGGGAAACTGAGGCTTTGTGATAAAAGTGATTTGCCCATGGTTTTGCTAGCCAGTTGTTGAGAACCCCCACACCTGGGTTTATGGTGATTTCTCATTGCATAAGGTTGCTTACTTTGTTCCATTCATCTTTCATTTACTATCTGTTAAGGGGTTATTGGATACCTGCTATGTGCTGAAGGTAAGCACCAAAGAACTCTTGGAGCTTGAATTGTTGTGTTAGGTTCCCTGTCAACCTTAAGACACTGCCTGCTAAATAGTTTTTCAAGGTTTAAGATCTTTAGTCTTAAGCTTTTTTAAGGTGTAGGTAGCTGATTACAGAATATTTTCTAAATTACATTTTTATGAGTTTGTTAAGTCATTAGCATTTTATTTGTATTTTCTGCTTCAGAAATCAAAAGCTCTGATTCCTATAAGTATATAGTAAATGTGATAGTTTCTTTGGTGAAAATAATCAGATACCCACAATATTTTTTTTAATCTTTGTACTTGATTTTGACTATCACCCAGTATGTTTCTATTTTATAAATCTGGCAGTGACTGTTCCCCAAAAGTAATCATATTTTGATGATCCTATTTATAGAATTAAAATCATCTATTTTTACTTTTTGTCCACTATCCAAAATTTGATTGTTTTTCCTTTGTATAGATGCCATTATTTCAAAGATGTCCTTGAAAATTTAGAGGATTTTTTTGTGTTCAAATGGGTATCTGTAAAATTTTCACATTGGGAAAGAATTTGTCCCAACTGTTGCAGTTTGGTGTTGCTTTGAATCACTGCTCTGTGTTTTGTTTCTTTTACTTTTCCCTCATTCAGAAAGTATCAGATACACTTGTCTCTTGCATAACAATGTGATAATCCAGAAGAAACTTGAGAAATCAGGATTTCCCTATTTTGTTTTGTTTTTATGAAAGCAGCATCTACAAAATTGAGGCACAAAAACAATCCTCTGTTATGGAGAAAACGTATTTTCTTTAAATGAGGATGGAAGGATTCACTGATATCACCAAAATGATTTTTGACTACTCATCTTTATCCTTTCCATTTCCTTTTTTTAAAGATTTTTTTTTAAAGGCAGAGTTGTAGAGAGGCAGAGAGAGAGAGAGAGGTGTTCCATCTGCTGATTCACTACCCAAATGGCTGCAAAGGCAAGAGCTGGAGCCTAAGCCAGGAGCCTGGAGCTTCTTCCAGGTCTCCCACACGGGTGCAGGGGCCTAAGGACTTCAGACATCTTCTACTACTTTTGACGAAACAAAGATGTAAGCCTCAGCCATTCTCACTCATTTCCCAAAAGATAGATAAATATTGGAATTTATTTCTTGTTCCTGAATCTCAATTCAGTTTCACACTCTATGTTCTTTATACCCCACTCCCCAGGTTCGGAGGCCTAGCAGCCACTTGAAAGACCATATGGAGGAGCTCACCTCCACCTGCTGCCCCCTACCCCCACCCCCACCCCTAGCCCACGTAAGATTTAAAAAGGCCTGGTCCTCCGGCGCTGCGGCTCACTAGGCTAATCCTCCGCCTAGCGGCGCCGGCACACCGGGTTCTAGTCCCGGTCGGGGCGCCGGATTCTGTCCCGGTTGCCCCTCTTCCAGGCCAGCCCTCTGCTGTGGCCAGGGAGTGCAGTGGAGGATGGCCCAGGTGCTTGGGCCCTGCACCCCATGGGAGACCAGGAAAAGCACCTGGCTCCTGGCTCCTGCCTTCGGATCAGCGCGGTGCGCCGGCCGCAGCGCGCCGGCCGCGGCGGCCATTGGAGGGTGAACCAACAGCAAAGGAAGACCTTTCTCTCTGTCTCTCTCTCTCACTGTCCACTCTGCCTGTCAAAAAAAAAAAAAAAATGGCCTGGTCCTGGAGTCGAGGACCTCTGCCACGTGTTCAGTCTGTGCACACTAGCAGTTGGTCACCCTCCTCAGCAGATTTATTTTCTCTGAATAAATTTGATCTGGCTGTAGATTGGTTCCCTGCCTCCTCTCTGTTCTGCGCCTCTTTTTCTGACATTTTGTTACCCTGTGTGAGGCAGCATCAATCTAGACTCTTTTCCTAACAGCTTTCCCAGGCCATAGCAGAGAGTTGGATTGGAAGTAGAGCAGCCGGGACTTGAACCATTTCCCATATGGGATGTAGGCTGCGGCTTTACCCACTATGCCACAGTGCCAGTCCCTATCCTTTCCATTTTCTAAGAATTCTAAGAATTCATATCAGTTGAGAGTTGAACCCAGGAAATCAGGTTCTTAAAAAAAGGACATTTTGTGATGTCCACTGATCAGCTTTTTATAGCATTGAATATTTTCCTCTTGTAACTTGTAGCAAGAAACTTGAATTGATTTCTTGGAATTTTTCAAAGCATCTGTATACTAATCTTGCTCCTTTTTCTACTTGCTCTAAAAATAATCAGCTAGATCATATTGTCTAGTTTATTTGAAAGCACTGTTATTTGGATGAAGCCATTATACAGATACTATAATACTTATGAGCACTTGTCCTCCTGAATGAGGACAGTTGCTGTTTTGCATGAAGGGTCTGAAGTGCTTAGAACAGTGCTTAGCATCGTTTTAAGTGCTTTGTGCATGGTTTGTATTTTTATTATTATTTTATCATTAGAATGTCAATTCCCTGAGGGTAGGGTCTTTGTTGTTACTGAGAAACATCATAGTCAATGCATTGTTTAGAAATTCTGTTGCTGGGTATCATAAACCCAGCATTTATTATTCTGTCCAGTAATTCTGGAAGTTAGTTTGAAGTCTAAGTAAAATGTGATTTCAGTATAGTATTTCATGTAGTAGTGAAAGAATGACAAGATAACCAAGCTGTCCTTAATGACAAGTTTTCATGGGATCCTAGTTCTAGAAGAATCTTAGTGATTTTAGTTGCACCTTTGAATCTTACACAGGTCCAGAAAAACTCCATGATTTCTAAACTTAAGCAATGCAAGATCTGATGGTATGCATTAAAAAACCTCTTTTTTTTTTTTTTTTTGACAGGCAGAGTGGATAGTGAGAGAGAGAGACAGAGAGAAAGGTCTTCCTTTTGCCGTTGGTTCACCCTCCAATGGCCGCCACGGCTGGCGCACTGCAGCTGGCGCACCGCGCTGATCCGAAGGCAGGAGCCAGGTGCTTCTCCTGGTCTCCCATGGGGTGCAGGGCCCAAGCATTTGGGCCATCCTCCACTGCCTTCCCGGGCCACAGCAGAGAGCTGGCCTGGAAGAGGGGCAACTGGGAAAGAATCCGGCACCCCGACCGGGACTAGAACCCAGTGTGCCAGCGCCGCTAGGTGGAGGATTAGCCTATTGAGCCGTGGCGCCGGCCAAAAAAGCTTTTAAGTTATAAAAAGGTTTATGGGGCCGGCACCATGGCTAACTTGGCTAATCTTCCACCTGTGGCGCTGGCACTCCGGGTTCTAGTCCCGGTTGGGACGTTGGTTCTATCCCGGTTGCTCCTCCTCCAGTCTAGCTCTCTGCTGTGTCCCGGGAAGGCAGTGGAGGATGGCCCAGTTCCCTGGGCCCTGCACCCCATGGGAGACCAGGATAAGCATCTGGCTCCTGGCTTCGGATCGGCGTAGCTCTGGCCATAGCGGCCATTTGTGGGGTGAACCAACAGAAGGAAGACCTTTCTCTGTCTCTCTCTCACTATCTAACTCTTTCTGTCAAATAAATAAAAAAATAAATTAAAAGGTTTATGTGGTATCCCTCTG
Source organism: Oryctolagus cuniculus (assembly GCF_051225735.1). Classification (NCBI taxonomy): domain Eukaryota; kingdom Metazoa; phylum Chordata; class Mammalia; order Lagomorpha; family Leporidae; genus Oryctolagus; species Oryctolagus cuniculus. The sequence goes on from NC_142873.1 coordinate 108,456,755, forward strand.
AAAGGGGTCTGGCCTTGGTAGGACTCATAGGTCCCTTCTTCGTCTAAAAGGCTGAACCTGTGTCCCTTCCTGGGTGTGAAGTAAGCTGCTTACTGCTCCGAAGCAAAGAGCTCTCTGGTCAGTTTTCCTTCATCCTTAGCCGCAGTGGATGCTGCTCAGCTGCTGTGAGCCTCTGGTCGAAAGCCCCAGATGTGCCTTTCAGCAAGTATTGCCTTTGAATTGGCTCACGGTCTTCTGTGCAGGAGTTGGAAAAGAATGTTGTAGAAGGCTTCCCTGTTCAGGCAGTGGTTAGACCAGGCTAGCGCCTTTCCTCTACAGGGCCTTAGTGTAAGCTGATCCTTTTGCCCAGGTTGCTTTTTCCCTATTGGCTTTATGCCCTGCCTCCCCAGACATTGTTCCAGAGCCCAGACTAGAGCACATTTCCACTGTGCTATGCTCTTTTGTTTTCCTTCTTCATACTGTTTTTAGTACCCCTCCCCCATAACCTCTATCTGTGCATCTTGGTTTGATTCCATTGTTCTGTGGACTGTAGCTCCATGTAGGCAGAGACCATATTGCTCTTGTTCTTTGTTGTGCCTCTTGTACTAGCTCAATAACACTTGTTGAATAGATGAATATAAATGTGGCGTTTGAAGCTTTGCTTCTTTTAAAAAATGTTTATTTTCATTAATTTGAGAGACTGAGCAAGGCATGCACATGCGCACACACTCACACATATAGAGACCTTCCACCTGTTGGTTCATTCCCGAGTTCACAATAGCCAGGGCTGGACCAGGCTCCAAAGCCAGAAGCCTAGAACTCCATTTGGGTTTTCCGCATGGGTGGCAGAGACTTAAGCATTTGAGCTGTCATCTGCTTCCTCTCAAAATGCATTAGCAGGAAGCTGGATCTGAAGTAGAACAGCTGGGACTAGAACCAGAGCTCTGGTGTGGGTTTTGAGCATTCTGAGTGGCATCTTAACCCACCATGCCGTGATGCCCATCCCAGAAGCTGTGCTTCTGAATTGGAGCAAGGCATGAACATTTAATCAATTTCTAATTTCTGTTTTGATACAGGGCAGAGTGTCAATTCACATAATTAAAATTGACTGTATTAACTTCTGAAAAACTAGAAGTATAATGATTTGTTCTTCCAACCTTGTTAAACTTGTCCATATCAAAATAGGCATATCAAAGCCATCAGATCAAAATTAATACTTGTATCCACTGCTTGGCCTCCCATCGTTATTTTCTTTAAGTCTTACCCACTGCAGAAAGTCTTCCAAAATTAGCTCTTGCCAGCATCATTCCCTAGAGTTGGCACAGAAAATAACAGCATGACTCTATCGATTTTAGGTTGCTTTTGTGTTCTCATTTGTGCTGTATTTCATCTTGGTTGTAAGGTTGGTCTTAACCTCAGAGGTCACCCCTCCACTCCTTTACCTCCTGACTTCCCTTCTGTGTGGTGCCAGGGACTGTGCTCTTCTTAAAACTGGATTCTAATAAAATGTGTTGAATGACTAGATGGAAAACTGAGACATGATATGTGGAATCAGTTGGAAACTGATTTCAAATCAGTTAAGGTTGGTAGCTCCTTTGCAAAAATTAAAAAAAAAAAAAATTGTGAAAGGCAATAAGGAAAATTGTTTAAGAAAAAACAGACCTGTGTCTCAACCTGGGTTGAGTGGGGGTCATCCTAAAGGAAATGTGCGTGGGAAATAAAAACGCACGTCTCTGCATGTTCTGAGCTTTTGTTCACAGCACCAGGAGAGAGGTTGTTAACAGAAGAGGTGCATAGTCTTCACTTCCTCTATGCCCGGAAGCGAAAGTGCCCAGTGGCTTCCTCTCTCAAGAGAGTGAAAATAATACCTTCTGTGATGTTCACACCCTGAGGTGTCTGTCTGTCCTCCTGATGGCCTCATCAGTCTCTGTTGTTTGCCTTCCTTCTTCCTCCCAAATGCTTTTTCCTGCCACTTATGGTTTGGCTGCTTTGTTAATGAATGTGTACTCTTATTTTTGGATACAGTTACCTCTGCAACTGATTTATTTATTTACTTATTTACTTACTTATTTATTTATTTTGTCCTTAGCTCAGCTCTGAATGGGCTTTGGAAAGTCAAGAAGAAAATCCAGTCTGCTTTTTGGGAGACATTGGACAGCCGAATAAATGCAGGTATGTAGCTTTCCCTATTTTTTTTAAAAAAAGAGAATCAATGATTAAAAAGGTAATGCAATTATGATATAGAACCTGTAAGGTTATCTGTATTAATGCTTTTTATTTAAAAAAAAAATAAGTCTTTTATTCATTCCCAGTGGTGAGTATGCTGGTTAAAAGGAAATCTCAATTGAACAAAAGTATAGGAAGCACAGAATAAAAGCTAAAGTTCCCTTGTCATGTCTCCTGGGTGTTTACCCCTGTTAATAATTTATTGTGTATTTTTCACAGGTATAACCAAAAGCACTATAATATACACATTTTACTGTTTTTCACTTTGTAATAAGTCATACACATCTTTTTCAGTATTGAATCACATAGTCTTATGTCACCCTTTAAAAACATCTTTAGAAATTATTTTTTATTTATTCAAGAGTCAGAGAGAGTTCCCATCTGCTGATTTGTTCCCCAAATGCCTGCAGTGGCTGGAATTGGGGTATGGCTAGAGTCAAGAGCCAGGAATGAAATCCAGGTTTCCCATGTGGGTGGCAGGAACCCAATTACTTGAGCAATCCCAGGGGCTGCACTGGCTGGAAGCTGGAGTCAGGAACTAGAGCAGGGTCTACCACAGGCACTCAGATGTGGGACATGGGCATCTTAACTGCTCCCTATGTCATCCTTTTGAATAACTGTCCTTTGTGTTGATATTCCTTGTTTTGTTTTGATTTTCATTTAAAAAAAAATTTTTTTTTGACAGGCAGAGTAGATTGTGAGAGAGAGAGACAGAGAGAAAGGTCTTCCTTTTGCCGTTGGTTCACCCTCCAGTGGCCGCCATGGCTGGCGCACTGTGGCCGGCGCACCGTGCTGATCCGATGGCAGGAGCCAGGTGCTTCTCCTGGTCTCCCATGGGGTGCAGGGCCCAAGTACTTGGGCCATCCTCACTACACTGGCCACAGCAGAGAGCTGGCCTGGAAGAGGGGCAACCGGGACAGAATCCGGCACCCCGACTGGGACTAGAACCCGGTGTGCCGGCGCCGCTAGGTGGAGGATTAGCCTATTGAGCTGCGGCGCCGGCCAAAAATTTTTTTGACAGGTAGAGTTATAGACATGAGAGAGAGAGAGAGAGAGAGAGGGAGGGAGGTCTTCCTTTTGTTGGTTCACTCTCCAAATGGCTGTCACGGCCAGCGCTGTGCCAATCCAAAGCCAGGAGCCAGGTGCTTCCTCCTGGTCTCCCATGCGGGTGCAGGGCCCAAGCACTTAAGCCATCCTCCACTGCCCTCATGGGCCACAGCAGAGAGCTAGACTGGAAGAGGAGCAACCAGGACTAGAACCAGCACCCATATGGGATGCAGGCACCGCAGTTGGAGGATTAACCAAGTGAGCCATGGTGCCGGCCAGTATGCCTTATTTTGTTTAGTGAATGCTCTCTTCTTAGATGCTATCAATTGTGTTTTTCTGCCTCAAACAGTTGCATATCTTGTATGTGTATAATTATATATAGTGCCTGATTTATTTCCTTAGAGTTAAAGGGTATAAGACTCTTTGCAGTTTCCCCCTGTTATGTCTGTAAAGAATCTCAAGAACAAAGGTTTATCTAAATAAGTTTATTTTGGTGTAAGACAAAATTTTAAATCTGCTATGCATAGTTTTTATAATATGCATTTTCCATGAACTTTTTAAATAGCCTAAAGGAATGGATTTCAGGATTTTTTTGATTAAATATTATTAGCTCACCCTTTTTATTTTTTTAAAGATCTATTTATTTATTTGAAAGTTAGAACTACACAGAGAGAAGAGACAGAGATCTTCCATCTTCTGGTTCATTCCCCAAGTGGCTGTAACAGCCTGGGCTAGACCAGGTTGAAGCCAGGAGCTTTTTCCAGATCACCCATGTGGGTGTTAGGACCCAAGTATCTGGGCCATCTTCCGCTGCTTTCTCAGGCACATTAGCAGAATGCTGGATCAGAAGTGGAGCAGCCGGGTCTCAACCAGGACCCATATGGGATGCTGGCATTGCAGATGATGGCTTTACCCAGCTGGCTACAACACTGGCCCCTAGCTTATCCTTTGCTTCCATTTTCCATTAACTTTTTGAAGTATCCCTAGTATGGCTTTACTTGTTTCCTCATGTCATTCTGCAAGCATCCACTTTCTGTAATCCTTTGTGCTTTGTACTAGGGATCAGAGAAACATCATAGTTCGTGTCAAGGAAGTGACAGGTGCACAAATAAGATTGTCATTTTTCATGTGATAGTGCACACCTAGTTTAAGAGCACAGAAGGGAGGCCTTCAGCTTAGGCAGTGAAAGCTCCCTGGAGGAGGTTTGTCTGAGTCAAGTCCTGAAGAGTTGAAGGCTGCCATGAACGAGGTAGAGGAGTCAGCATGAGTGAAGAGAGGAGGGTGAGAAACCATATTGGGGTGGAGGTAGGTACAGGGACAGTGGCAAGCTTTGTAGATGTCAAAGATGAAGTCAGAACCTGGGGTGATAGAAGATGGGACAACTGGCCAGGTGATAGAGGGCTTCTGTCACAGAATTGGAGAATCTGTGTGAAGATTGATGAGCAGACATTGGAGGGTTTGCTGCCTGTAACAAAGACTTTTTTAAGAAGTTAAGCAAAGGTCAGCCTGCCAGGCAGAAGAATGCAGGGCTAGAGAAGTTAGTTTGTAGGCCATTGGTGTGGGAGCAAGGGGAAGAAAGAATGTGTAGTGTTTTTCCTTGTTTGTTGCTTGTTTTTGGCCTTACCCAAGGCTCCATTACTAAGATAGGGTCTTTGGTCCTAGTTGCCTTCCCTTTTAAGGGTTCTCATGTGGACAACTTACTTACAAACTTCTCCCCAGTGGGTTCCAGCCTTCCCTAAACAACACTTCCCTCGTTCTGCTGCCTGCCTATGCATGGGGTAGTTGGCACCTGACCCCATTCCTTAACTTTTACTGCCCTTCCATATGACTTCTGAACATGTGTCATTAGTCATTTGTGTGCACCATCCCAGAAGAAGATATGAGGCTAGATAAGACATGGTCCCTGTCAACACCAGACTTGCTGTTTAGCAGAACATAGGCGTACGAGACTATAGTTCATACCATTGGTCTATTTAAAAGTTGAGTTTCCAGTAGAGGTAGCAGCAGTATTAGTAACTAACAGGGCACCTGTAACATCATTGGTTCCAGACTGGGCCACATTCTTCAGCTACAACTTATGTGTACAGAAAATAAATTCAGGCCATATTTAAATTACTATGTTTTTTGAGAATATGATCTGACTAATTAATTAGCTAGTGTGCATAATTATTTTTTTGCCTTGTTTTCACCCCTTGTGGGCTCTGACGTGTTTGGTTTTTCAGGAAGGGGAGGGCCAGGAAGAGGTACTTCCCCTGAGTGGGTATTTCTGCATGCCTACCTGTACACCATTCTCTCTTGCTGCTTGAACTTGCAGCACATAGAATGACCACATGGCTTCTTTTTCCTCCCACTACAGTATCTAAATATAAAAGAGGACTGCAATGCCATGGCTTTCTGTGCTAAAATGAGGAGCTCCAAGAAGACCGAGGTGGATCTGGAGGCCCCTGAGCCTGGGGTGGAAGTGGTCTTCTATCTGTCGGACAGGGAACCCCTCCGGCTGGGCAGTGGAGAGTACACGGCGGAGGAGGTGTGCATCAGGGCCGCACAGGAATGCCGTGAGTACTGGCTGCTGCGTGGGAGGTTTTGGTGGCACACCATCCTGTAAGGATTTACCATCCGGGGCTCTGCCCCTTGTAGCTCTGCTGAACAGAAAGGGTATATAGGTTCAGCGAGGCTCTTGCCACTAAATTGCACGTGACCCTAAGGCCAGTGATTTTGATCCTTAGAGTTTCACTTTTAAGTGTCTTAGTCTGCAAAGTGGCTCATTCCTGGACTCTCAGGATTACACTTATCTTTTGTGGGGGCTCAGTTCTCTGCTTCCCTCCATCTGCACAGTTGGCATTAACATGAGCACTAGGTGAGGTGGTATGTAAAGCACTTAGCACAAAATAGAAACCCATCGAGCAGCATCTCAGGATCTTAGTCAAGATCCCGCATGTCTGAAGCTTGACTCATCCTTCTGCCACTGCCACCTGCCTTCCCCCAAGTGATGCTGTCTTCAAGTAAGAAGCTGAGTGTCACTTTGTGGCTTGGTCAGGTTGCCACATTGTGAAAATGACAATGAGGTTGACAGCAACACATTTTTGTTTTTTTTAAAGATTTATTTTATTTATTTGTAAGACAGTTACAGAGAGAGGTAGAGACAGAGAGAGAGGTCTTCCATCTGCTGGTTTACTCCCCAGATGGCCACAACGACTGGAGCTGTGCCAATCTGAAGCCAGGAGCCAGGAGCTTCTTCCGGGTCTCCCATGCAGGTGCAGGGCCCAAGTACTTGGGCCATCTTCTACTGCTTTCCCAGGCCATAGCAGAAAGCTGGATCAGAAGAGGAGTAGTCAGGACTAGAAACGGCACCTATATGGGATGCCAGCGCTTCAGGCCAGGGCTTTAACCCGCTGCACCACAGCACCAGCCCCATGAAGCTTGTCGTTAAGTTAGCCTGTCACCTTCAAAAGGTGGAGAAACTAAAACAAACTAGTAAAATAATAACTCTTTAAAAAAGTATCCTTTGAACTTGGGGACAATGGCAGTTTTTATGCCTACCTCTTTCTATAAAAATTTTAAACATTTTAATATTTAATTTGAAAGGCAGAGTGACAGGGAGAGAGATCTTCCATCTGGTGATTCACTCCCCAAATGACAGCAATAGCTGGGGCTAAGATCAAGCTGAAGCCAGTAGCCAGGAGTGTTATCCAGGTCTCACACATGGCTGGCAGGGGCCCAAACACTTAGACACTTCTGCTTTTCTCAGGCCATTAACAGGGAGCTGGATCAGAAGTGGAGCAGCCAGGACATAGACTTGTACCCATATGGGATTACCCTTTACCCCACAATGCTGACACCTAAAATGCCTTCTGTATTAGGGTTAAGTATAAGGGCAAAGGTTCATGCTATTAGGAAGAGTGTAGTAGAGTCTTATTAACTAAATATAACACAGGATAAATGGGCTGTGCTATGAATTGCTAGTTGGAAAATGGAGTACTTAAAGTCATTCTCATTGCACAGCAATATGTACACGTAACCAGCTTTAGAAGACAGCTTCAAATGTTTTTGTAGTTAACAGAACAACCAAATATAAATCAGTGCTTCTGAAGTATTGTTTAAGGCTTTGGCCTTTTGTCGTTGTTTGTTTTCCCTCCTTTCTCTTGAGATTTGAGAATCTCAGAGGTTTGTCTGTTTTCTTTGCCAAGCTTCTTGCCATCAGCACGGAAGGTAGAAACCTCAGTTTGTTAGCTGGGGTCATGTTAGGCTGAGGTGCACGTTGGGATGAGATTAGGGAGGCACCACGGACCTGCCAGGGAAGGACAGGAGCAGGTGGAGCCTGTGAGTCTGCTGAGGGGCATGGCCACTGGGTCTCCTGTAAGTAACTCTGGCCTCAGGGTCACTTGATTGGGGCCATTATGTTTATGCCTTTTCTGTGGAAAGTGAGTGGTGTCTCACGTTTATTAATTTTAAAAATGTATAAATGCTGACTGCCACAGATTCCTGTAGCTTTCATTGTTACTATAGTAAGTGATGTTTTGGTAGCAGTGTTGTTTTTTTCTGTTTTCACCTGTATGTGGCTCATTGCTTTACCTTCTCTGTAACTTTATCTGGTTTGAATCTCAGCTTTGCATTTTACTGGCTGAGTAGCCCGTGAGTCAGTCTAAATCTCAGGGGCCATAGTTTCTTCATCTGTGAAATGGCAAATAATGTTCACCTCATTTAGTTTTCTGGAGGGCTAAAAGCTGGTGACTGTGGAGTGTGCCAGCAGTGTTGGTGTCGTAGTTAGAGTTGTTCAGTACTTGCTCTTAGAGAGGTGTCCTTGACTTTCCTTGTTTTTGGGTAGTTATAGTGTTAGAATCAGACCTGTGGTCGAATTACAGATGGTTCTGGGACTGCCTCAGATGTGTGTGTGCACACTCAAATACCGGTATGTGTAGAGAAAAGCCAGGTTTCCAGGCCAGCCCATGGAACCAGTCTGAGTGAAAACCCAAAACCCACCTGAAGTGTAGTTGAGATGACATCAGGTCCTAAAGCTGTTTGCCGTTGCTCTCAAGGGAAATGCTCCTGGCCATTGTGCTTTGTCTTCTCTATTTGTAAGGCAGAGTGTAGCTCCCCAGGGGACCACTCCCAGCTTCTAGAGAGGCAGGGAATGAGACTTGCAGGAGAGAATGTCGAGATGCCAGCCTTTTAACCCAGTGTCGGCCTTGGAGTCATCTAGGGGCAGGGCCAGAGAGGGCCCCACCATGTGTCATTCCCACTTTGGGTGTCTGATTTGAGAAATAGTTGCCAGTTATCTCATGTTCCCACATATTTTTTGGCCATTTAAGTCCACTGTGTCTTAGTCTGAGGCCTAGCTGCACGTGGAAACATCAGTACTGTTGACAGAATTTGGCAGTCATCCCCCCCACACCTGTGTTGTGGGTCTGAGTAATTTTAATCATGGGCGTGGAACCAGGTGGCTTCATAGTCTCCCTTTTCTTTTCCATGTTCTTCTTGCCAGAGGCGGCAGCTGCTGGGGATGGGGAGGCAGAGGAGCACTGTCGGGGCTGGCTTTGTTAAGCCTGTACCTTCTTGCTGGTCGGCTACTAATAAAAAATATTTATGTTCACTATAAAGAGTACTTAAGACACATATTTATTATTAATGGTAATAGATTTTAATCACTGACAAGAATCACTTTGGTTATTACTTATTCTAATATGCATTTTGTGCACTACTGCCAGGAAGCTCTTTGCATGTGTGTTAGAATTGCTTAACATTTTCTGTAGGAAACAGATTGAAGATTTCCCAAAGAGTAAGAGTATTTCTGATTGTGATTCCTAGGTGCTTATCAGATAGGAGATATGAGCTCCTCAGATATTGTTTGCTCTTTTAAGTAGGATTTGATAAGACTGTATCATAGATACCTATAAAGAGAACTGTCATCAGTTCTCTTTGATTTTTAAGTGATTTTAATTTGATTTGTCAGGCAATACAGGGCATATTCCTGGGGAGCCATGGTTCTTTGTGTTTGCTTTTTTTTTTTTTTTAAAGATTTTTATGTGTTTATGTATTTGAAACACAAAGGTAAAGAGAGAGAGAGAGAGATTTCCATCCACTGTTTCACTCCTTAAATGATTGCAGTGGCCAGGGCTGGGCCAGGCTGAAGCCAGGAGCCTGGAACTCTACCCCTACCTTCCCAGGTACATTAGCTGGGAGCTGAATTGGAAGTGGAGCAGCCAGAACTTGAACTGGCATCATATGGGATACTAGTGTTGCAGGCTGCAACTTAACCCTCTATGCCACAACACTGGCCCCTGTGGTTCTTGATTGCTGGGATTGGAACTGCCTGATTGAACATGGTGGGAAGTCATAATTGCCCTTAGAGGATACTTGTTTCCTAGATGTGTCTGGATGAGAGAATTCTTTATCTTGTCATTCGCTAGGCTTTGGAGGCCTGTGGCCAAATGTATGTCCCTTCAATTTTCTGATGTGTTCCTTACTCCCTCCCCATCCCCAGGTATCTCTCCTCTGTGTCACAACCTCTTTGCCTTGTATGATGAGAGCACCAAGCTCTGGTATGCTCCGAATCGCACCATCACTGTTGATGACAAGACGTCCCTCCGGCTGCACTACCGGATGAGGTATGGGGAATACAGGGCTGGTGCTGTTTGGCCTCCTCGTGTGGTGAAGGACAGTGGTTAACCGGGGCCTTGAGTCACCTGCAGAGAAGTATTGTAATCATTTTTTGTAATTTGTAACTTTTGTATTTTCTTGGTATGAGTATTTGGTATTCAGTATTTGGAAGGCAGCTCAAAGATGAGTTTGATCACCCTCTACTGCCATATTTTGGAAAGAAATCTTTAGGATGCACAGGGTATTTTGAATAGAACCAGTATCCTCAGTATCCCACCGCTGACCTTTTCGAACAGTGAATCATGGTTGGGAGTTTAATTTAGTAGGTTGTGATGAGAGTTTGTTTCTCTCTCTTTCTCTTAAAGACTTACTTATTTTTATTTCTTTTTAGATTCATTTTTTATTATTTTTATTTGAAAGAATTACACACAGAGAAGGAGAGGAGGCAGGGAGAGAGAGAGGTCTTCCATCTGCTGGTTCACTCCCCAATTGTCCGCAACAGCCAGAGCTGCGCCGATCCAAAGCCAGGAGCCAGGGGCTTCCTCCTGGTCTTCCCACATGGGAGCAGGGGCCCAAGGAGTTGGGCCATCTTCTACTGCTTTCCCAGGCCATAGCAGAGAGCTGGATTGGAAGTGGAGCTGCTGGGACTCGAACTGGCACCCATATGGGATGCTGGCACTGCAAGTGGTGGCTTTACCTGCTATGCCACAGTGCCAGCCCCTAAAGACTTACTTATTTAACTGAAAGAGTTACAGAGAGAGAGAGAGAGAGAAAATCTTCCATCTGCTGGTTCACTCTCCAAGTGACAGCAACAGCCAGGGCTGGGCCAATCCAAAGCCAGGAGACAGGAGCTTCTTTTGAGTCTCCCACATGAGTGCAGGGGCCCAAGCACTTGGGCCGTCTTCTACTGCTTTCCCATGCACATTAGCAAGGAGCTGTATGGAAAGCAGAGCAGTTGGGACACGAAGCAGCACCCATATGGGATGTTGGCGTCGCAGATGGTAGCTTTACCTGCTATGCCACAATGCCAGCCCCTGGGATATTTTTCTAGATATTGTCCTCAAGGTTTGCTGTATGATCAGTGTTGACTTGCATACTTAAAGCCCGTAGTCTAGGAATGGGCATGTCATCAAGTTCTGTTTCTTTTCCTCTCAGAGTCTAGAATGGTAACATTTGAGACTTAGAAGAGGGTGAGTTTACCTAATTCAACCCTCCCACGTTTTCATTGGGAAAGCTGATGTCCCCCACTCCCAAGGGCAGGGACTTACCCAAAGTTATGCCTTTAATGAACGGTCTTGCTGGTACCAGAGCCCTCTGAGCAGCATCAGCCTTTGTTGGTCAGATGAATGCCTCACTATTAGAAGCTATCCCCGCCTGCTCCCTTTTTCTTTGAGCTGCCAGGAAGTGCACAGCTACTTCACTTTTGTCACCTTGACTTTGTACCTGATATTGAGCTTCAACAGGATGTTACTTTATTACCACAGGATCTTTGAACTTGGAAAAAATAAAAAAAAGATAGCACCCTAAGTGAAAACATTTGCATTATAAAAATACTACAAAAGTTTTGAAACCTCACAATCTCACCACTAAAGAAGATGCAATGTGAAAACAAATGTTGTTGATTATTTCAGTGGAACCCCAGCTCTATTTTTGTAAATGTACTTTACTTACGGTTTTCTATTTTTAGAAAGTGATTTTGGTAGTTACTCTTTTATACTATATCTTAGTATATAAGACAATCATATTCTTTATTCTTTTTTAAGAAAAATTTTCTTGCTTTTTATTCAAGTGAATTTCACAATCCACTAATGTAATTCTATAGAAACTGAAAGAGAATTCATTATGCACAATATCTGCAAATAAAATATGCAGTGACCCATAGTTTAATTTCTAAAACACTTGGAAGTTTTGCAAGCCATTGGGTCTGCTGACAGCCTTAGTCTTCTGTTGCTATCAGTGTCTGGTCCCTTTCATCTATGTGGAGGTTGAGGGGCCAGTCCAGCAGCTTTGGAGACCTGTTGTGTTTCACATAGCCTTGGGCTCTATAGATACATGGTTCTTCTGTGTGTGAGAGACAGAGGGAGAGCAAAGGCCACAGTCACTGTCATAAGTTACCAGGAAGATGAGTGATACAGAATAATTGAAAGTTAAAGAGCTTTTTTTTAACCTTTAAAGCAGTTTCTTTATTCATCCTTTTTCTTCTCCGTGTTGATTATTCTTCCCTGAGTTTGTTCATCATTTGTTGTTTATCTGCAAGCATGTATTAAGCACTTGTTATGTGCCAGGCACTGGAGAGTCGATGGTGAGAAAGACAGCTGTGGCCTCTGCTTTGTTTTTCCTCCATATGCATCTGCTTGATTCCTGGCTTCTCTTGTTTCAGCCCATATTCCATGGAGCTGGTATCCTGCCTCATAGCAGCTCACTCTTATCCTGTTTTCTGCCTGCTATGTATAGTCAAGGCTCTGTAGCCTGCCATTTATTTTCTCTGGTCCCTGCCTCCCTTCTGTGACCCATTCTCTCCTTCCTGCGACCTTTCTTGGTTCCCTCTTTGGCACTCCTTGGTACCTCATTGGAGACTTTCTTATATCCAGGGACAGCTTATCCCAGGGGTGAGGAGCATTTGGCCCATGGCCACGTAAGGCCCACAAAATCCTTTGGTCTAGCCCTGCCAAGGCAACCACGTGTGGAACTCGAAATTCAATAAATATAAAGGAGGCTTATTCTGAAACTGATGATTTCTTATGGACTGTGAATGACATTATGGCCCCTGGCAGATAAAAGATTCCCCACTTCTGACTTATCCATTTGGTACAGTGCCTAGTAATAATTTCTGGGACCCACGAGATTATTAGGAGCCCAATGAGATGTTTTGATTTTGTTTAAAGTCAGGAAAGATAGAAATAATTAATTCAGGCTGGATTATATTCATTTTTATGCCAACACAGTAGTGAAGTATAACTTCTGATTTTTTTTATGAAGAGGAAAAGTGTGTGGGGTCTGTGAAAGTCCTGGTATAGTCCTGCTTCTCTCATGTACCCCATTGTCAAGTGGCTTTATATTGCTGGATGTACCTGATTGCCCCGGTAGACAGGCAACTCAGAGAGGGCAGGACCTGACATATCCCATAGGCTCTGCAACTATGACTCAGTGGCAGATGCCCCAGTTTAACAGCAGTTCTTCTGGAGATGAGTTTTAATTTGTTGCTTCTGTGTGATATGGTTGTTTTTGCATCAGCTCCTGGGCATGCCAAGAGAGAAGAGATCCAGGCTCCAGCTGAGTCTGTCGCTTAGGGAGGGTGGGAGCCAGCTTTGCTCAGTTCCTTGTGCGCTGTCTGGGACTCGTTGCCACAGACAGGTAGCAGAGGAAAGTGGTGAAGGAACCGAGGTCAGTGTGCAGTCTTGGTCACCTGGCCTCTTGAAATCTTGATTTCTTTCAGTATAAATGGAAACAATGAAGCCTACCTGGTAGAGGAGCTGTCATGATGAAGTGGTGTCCAGCATCTGAAGTGTTCACTAACTCACAACACTGCATCTAATGCTGGTTATTAACTAGTAGGGTTCATGCAGTTCCTTTTTTACAACTCCTTTAATTTAATAACAGTACTCTGGGACATAGGAATACCTGGCATGTGAGTTGTCCATCTTGACTGTGTGATGAACTTAGATGTCAGGAATGTCAAATGCACCTCAAAGAGGTCATGGCCAGTGGCTTCAACATGCAGCTGATGGTGAAGGTCCACGGAGTTGCAGGGTCAGCGTCTCATCCTAGTCAAAGGGTGTTTTCTTGTTTGGAAAGATGCATTGGCCAGTCAGAGGAGCCCTGTCTATGTGATCTTCAGGGAGTTGCTTTTTCTGTCAGAGTTAGAGAGGAGGTGCTGTCACAGAATGGAAAGAGCAGGGCTCGTCTGTTTGCCCCCCAGAGCCGTTCAGCCTCCTGCACTGGCCACTGTGGGTTGAGCCAGCCTTCCAGGGTCACAGTTAACATCCATTTTCCTGCTTCCCAGGTTCTATTTCACCAACTGGCATGGGACCAATGACAGCGAGCAGTCTGTGTGGCGACATTCTCCAAAGAAGCAGAAAAATGGCTATGAGAAAAAGAAGGTTCCAGATGCAACCCCTCTCCTTGACGCCAACTCCCTGGAGTATCTGTTTGCTCAGGTGGGAAATTTGGATGCAGGGTTGTGGGGATGGTGAGGCATTACAGAGCTCAGATTCCCTTGTGCACTGAACTTGGTGGTGCTAGGATGCTGTGAGACCTATCGCCCCATACCTGGAGCAGCCCCAAGTGAGGAATGCTCATTATCCCACACCCGGGTTTTCCAGCCTCACTTCTTCCCTGTTCCCTTCTTTCCCCCCAGCTTCGTGGCACTGCGCCTTTCAGATGCAGTCCCTGCAGCAGAGGGAGATAGTGCTTGAGGGAAGGTGTAGTTCAGTGAGGCTGATGAACGTACTTCTCGGCAGTCTTCCGTGTTTGTGGGGAAAGGAGGTGGCCCCTGTGTCACAGCTAAGACACTCAGGAAAGCCAAAAGAGAAGTTAGAACCACCTGGAGTTACATTACCCTAGATCACTAACGTTTTTGATAATACATTTCCTGATTTTAACATGCAAATTTATTATGTATTTTGAAAATACCTTACATTCATATTATCTCATATGAACTGTCCTGAAATTTAATTTAAGATTTATTTGTTTATTTGAAAGGCAGAGCTAGAGAGAGAAAGGGATCTTCCATCTGTTGATTCACTCCTCAAATGGCCATGACTATCCGGGCTGGGCCAGGCTGAATTCATGAGTCCAGAACTCCATCTGGGTCTCCCAAATGGGTCCAAGGGTCCAAGCACTTGGGCCATCTTCTGCTGCTTTCCCAGGCACATTAGTAGGGAGCTGAATCTGAAGTGGAGCAGCTGGGACTTGAACTGTGCTCAATATGGGATGCCCACACCTTAGGCAGCAGCTTAACCTGCTACACCACACTGCTGGCCCCTATTTTAAATTACATATTTGAAAGACAGGTAGATAGATAGGGTGAGATCTATCTGCCACTGGTTCACTCCCTAAATGTCAACAGTGGCAGAGGCTGGTTCAAGCAAAAAATAGGAGCCTAGAACTCAATCCAGGTCACCTGTGTGGGTCACAGGGACCCAATTACTTGAGCCATCATCTGTGCTTCCCAGGGTCTGCATCAGCAGGAAGTTGGAAGCAGGTATCAAACCTAGCCACTCTGATATTAGACACAGTGTCTTCAGCTGCTAGGACGAATGCCAGTCCCTAAGCTGCTTTCTTATTCATCCCATTTTAACTCATCTGTTCTTCATCTTTCACATGTCCTTGGCACCTGGAACATCTGGCCTATGATTGGTTCCCAGAGTTGTAAATGAATGAATGATAGTATTTAACTTTTCAGTGCCTTAGATTCCACATCTGTTAGATAGAGATGATCTTTATAAAACCACACAGGACCACTATTAGGGCTAAATGAATAATAAATAAAAAGAACCAGGCACAGTGTCTAGCACTGAGGTGAGGATTTAATGAATGGGCAACAATGTTGATATTATCATCATTATTCTGTATGAAGCAGATGGTGGGCACTGCTTGCTGTCCAGTTTTTAAATTTTTAAAATTTTTTTTATTATTTTGAGAAACAGACATAGAAAGACCAAGGAAAAGAGGGATATCCCCAAACACCCAGGAGCCAAGAACTCAATCCTGGTCTCCCATATGAATCACAGGGACTCAACTACTTGAGCCAATACCTGCTGCCTCAGAGGGTACATATTAGCAAGAAGCAGGAATTGGGAATGGAGCCAAGACACAAACCCAGGCACTCTGATACAGCCTCTTAACCATTGCACCAAATGCTTGGCTCCATTTAGTCTTTTTTTTTTTTTTTTTTTTTTTTTTTTATTTATTTTTGACAGGCAGTTAGTGAGAGAGAGAGACAGAGAGACAGGTCTTCCTTCTGTTGGTTCACCCCCCAAATGGCTGCTGTGGCTGGCGCACTGTGCCAATCCAAAGCCAGGAGCCAGGTGCTTCCTCCTGGTCTCCCATGCGGGTGCAGGGCCCAAGCACTTGGGCCATCCTCTACTGCCTTCCCGGGCCACAGCAGAGAGCTGGCCTGGAAGAGGGGCAACTGGGACAGAATCCAGCACCCCAACCGGGACTAGAACCTGGGGTGCCGGCGCCGCAGGTGGAGAATTAGCCTAGTGAGCCGCGGCGCCGGCCTTATTTTTGTTTTCTGAAGTCCCCTTTGGCTGCTGGAACACCGTGTACCCTATCAGTGAGGTGGGATACATTGGTAATACTTTCACTACTGTAAACTTGAGCAGCAGATATGGAAGAGTCTTGGATGTGGTAATGATATACTGTAGAATATGAATAGTGCCCTGTCAACTTTATATCCCAGACCAGGACATTGCGGTACATGTTTGTGGAATTGATGAATAATCGAAGCCCAGCCCAGCATCACCTTCCCCTGGTCTGGCATGGTGCAGGCCTGGTCACAGTTTTTCAGTGTCATTTATCCAGCAGGCCCCATTGGAGGAGCTTCATGCTTATACTGTTTACTGGTATGTCACATAGGGCTCAATAGATATTTGTTAAATGAATGAATTAACCTGGTGAGAATATTCCTCAGCCCCTCCATGCCCAACTGTATTGAAAAGAGCTTTGATGCTGGAGAAACCATGAATCTGTCGAGTCTCATTGCTGTGCTGCTTTTCTGACTGATACTTCCTGTGGGGTAGTTGTCTCCTCTAGAAAAAAACATGGGTGGGCTTCTGAAACTTAAGTGGTGGTTCATTTTTTCTTGCCTCTGCTCCAAAGGGACAATATGATTTGGTCAAATGCCTGGCTCCTATTCGAGACCCCAAGACGGAACAGGATGGGCATGACATCGAGAATGAGTGTCTAGGGATGGCCGTCCTGGCCATCTCACACTATGCCATGATGAGGAAAATGCAATTGCCTGAACTCCCCAAGGACATCAGGTAAGTATTCCTGCCAGCTGAGGAGCTGATCGTGGGGATCGTAGTACCTTTCTTATTCTCATACACTTCAGCTTATCTCCTGCTGGCACTGGGCTGACCCCTGCTCTCTGCAAAACCAGAATCTTGTTTAGAATTTTTGTGATAGGTAGCACAATTATAATTGTGCCCTGATTTTGAATGTTGGCATCTAAGCTCATAAATTTATAGTGGAGTGAAATTTCTGGGTGGAGGATGTCGATCAAATTAGTGACCCACATGCTTTTTACTTCCCTGCTTACCCACACCCCTATCACTATGGTTTACCTTTGGTGGCTGGACCTATTTTATTTTATTTAAAGATTTATTTATTTATTTATTTGAAAGTCAGAGTTACACAGAGAGAGGAGAGGCAGAGAGAGAGAGAGAGGTCTTCCATCCATTGGTTCACTCCCTAAATGGCTGCAACAGCAGGAGCTGCACTGATCCAGAGCCAGGAGCTTCTTCTGGGTCTCCCATGTGGGTGCAGGGCCCAAGGACTTGGGCCATCTTGTACTGCTATCCCAGGCCATAGCAGACAGTTGGATAGGAAGTGGAGCAGCCAGGTCTTGAACCAGCACCCATATGGGATGCCAGCGCTTCAGGCCAGAGCGTTAACCCCCCTGCACCACAGGGCCGGCCCCTGGACCTATTTTAAAAATCCTTCCCAACGTAGCTCTCCAATTCCCAGCCTGAGATCCCCAAGGAGTTGTAATTTACTAGAGAGCTGTTCATTCTTATGTGAAGGATAATCAACTCTGACCTTTATATGCAATTTCTGTGTTTTTTGTTTGTTTTTTTGTTTTTGTTTTTAAAGATTTACTTATTTGAAAGGCAGAGAGAGAGAGAATCAGTTCTCCATCTGCCAGTGCAAATGGCTCTGCATGGCTGAGACTGGGCAAGGCTGAAGCCAGGAGCTTCATCAAGGTCTCCCACAGGGGTGCAGGGATCCCAGTACTTGGGCCGTCTTCTCCTTATTTGGCAACACACAGAACTCAAATCCACAGATTTAGATTTGTCTCTAAAGTATTTTCTGCTAAGCTGTACATGAAAAAGAGTATATTTTCCTATTTTCTTTTAGCTATAAGCGATATATCCCAGAAACGTTGAATAAGTCCATCAGACAGAGGAACCTTCTCACCAGGATGCGGATTAATAATGTTTTCAAGGATTTCCTAAAGGAGTTTAACAACAAGACCATTTGTGACAGCAGCGTGTCAACACATGACCTGAAAGTGAAATACCTTGCTACTTTGGAGACTTTGACAAAACATTATGGTGCTGAAATATTTGAGACTTCCATGTTACTGATCTCATCAGAAAATGAGATGAATTGGTTTCATTCCAGTGACAGTGGAATTGTTCTCTACTATGAAGTGATGGTGACTGGAAATCTTGGAATCCAGTGGAGGCAGAAACCAAATGTAAGTGGCTGAAGCTGGCTGATGTACGTGTGTCACACAGTGGGGCTGTTGCATGTCCATGGCCTCCTTGGATTGAGTTTATTTAGGCTGGAGATCATGTGCCATACATGTTTTATTTGTATCCATGGGCACAAGGTCTAAATAAGTATTTATTGCCTTCTATAGGGAAATACAAAAACATAATAACCCAATAGCAGCAGGCATTCACTGAGCGCTTACCACGTGCTAAGTACTTGTTGCACTTTTGACATGTATTAACTCATTCAGTTCCAAAAGTAAAACCAAAACCCTTGAGAAGAGCAGTGCTGACACTATGTTATACCCATTTACAGATAAATTCAGAGGCATATAGAGAAATTAAGAAACTTGCCCAAGACATAACTGAGAAGCAGATGTGCCAGTAATTGGACTCGGGCCTCTGGCTC
The DNA here is from genome assembly GCF_051225735.1 of Oryctolagus cuniculus. NCBI lineage: Eukaryota > Metazoa > Chordata > Mammalia > Lagomorpha > Leporidae > Oryctolagus > Oryctolagus cuniculus. The sequence goes on from NC_142873.1 coordinate 108,475,457, forward strand.
TGTGGAACAGGATAATTGATTTTGCAGGAAGAGGCTTCTTTAGTAAGGTGTTTGTTGGATGAGGCAGTAGAGCAGAGTGGTTTAAGAGCATGGGCTTTAAACCCAAGTAGACCAGATACAAATTCTAGCTCTACAAGTCAGAGTTACGTACCCTTGGCAGGTTGTTTCTCCTGTGCCAGTTAAGTATGGTCGTCTGCCAGAGGGAGGTACTTCCTGCATCTCACTCACAGCATTGTTGAGAGAATGAAATGGCATTTAGCACAGGGCCTGGCGCATAATAAATGTTGAGTAAATTTTCAAAGCTACTATAATTATTATTACTCTAAGTAATAATATCAAAGTAAATGTAAGATCCATTTTCTCCTCCCATTTTGTTCTCATCCTGAAGTGGAAATACCTAGCAGAACTGAGGGCTTTTTGCATGGCACTTACCTCAGACATCCTCATGTTTTCTGGATGGAGAAATAAAGGTTTGCGGAGATGCCCTAACTAGTTGTATGACTTCCTGAGATAGGAACTTAGCCTAGATCTCCAAACATCTGGTTTGTACAGATGCATACTTTCAAATGTGTCAGTTATTGAAGCATGGAATTCACATCTTCTCTTGAAAATGCCAACCTGAGTATTGTTAAGTTCGAGACAATGAGTGACAGAGGAGAAAGCTTGTGTCTGCCTTGTCTTTTGTCCCTGCCTGGGTCGAAGCATTGGCATTAGTGTGCAAGTGAGGGGACCTGACTGCAGGTGTGTGTGTGCTGGGCAGGCCGCTCCCTTTCCGAGTTGACCTGCATGTGTGGAGCATGTGTAAAGAGCTCAGTCGCTACTCATTAAAGTCCCCTCCAGATGCGCAGTCCCAAGATGCCCTAATCAGGCCCAGTCCCCGGTCTGAAGCCTGTAGGTGCCGACTCCTCCAGTTCCTCTGGATCCAGGCACGCTGGCTTTCTCCTCCATGGACCTCGGCCCTGCTTCAGTTTGTCGGAAGCATTAACCTTTTACTGGTGGAAACTGAGAAAGCCAAGCTAATGTTGTCACCTACGCATCTTGTCAGGTTGTGCCTGTTGAAAAAGAAAAAAGTAAACTGAAGCGGAAGAAACTGGAAAATAAACTCAGGAAAGATGAGGAGAGAAACAAAACGCGAGAAGAGTGGAACAATTTTTCCTACTTCCCTGAAATCACTCACATTGTAATAAAGGAGTCTGTGGTCAGCATTAACAAGCAGGATAACAAAAAAATGGTAAGTGCTCCCAGGGCTGTCACATGCGGGTCTGCGGAGGATGCCTGGCAGGGTGGTGGCAGCCCTGGTAAGCCAAAGGTCGCTGGTGCCAGGAGGCATCCTCGGGGTCAGTGGTTAAGGTCCGGCGTGACATTCCTGTGCCTTTCCTCTGTCTTGCAAATATGAATCTGCCTGCCCAAAGATACTGCAGCATCGACATTCAATTCACGAAAGTGAGTGGAATTGAACGGAAGGGAATCAGCGGGCGCCAGTGTTTCCTCTGGGGCTCCTGCAGTCCTCTGCAGAGTCCTGTGGGTCCTTGGCCATGAGACGCGGGAGCCCGGCGAGTGGCAGGCTCACCCAGGGACTCTCAGGTGTTGGGTCTCGCTTCCTCTTTTTTGGTATCACTTGAGGACATAATCGGGACGAGCAGGCCTGTTTGGTGGGGAAGTGGGGCCTCTGCCAAAGCAAACATGCGTGACGCTCTCAGAGGGCGGAGTCAGCCGCCGGCGGTGCTGTGGTGCACAGCTGCAGCGCCGCCCACTGCCTCTGTCTGCTGGCGTGGCCTTTGGGAAGGCGGTTTGGCAGTGTGTGATACGAGCCTTGAAGTTGTGTGTTTTCTTCTCGGGAGTCTAGGGCTTCTGTCCTCCAGAAGGTGTGAGAGGCAGACAGCAGTTTATGAATAAGAATGTCAGGTACAGCGATTTACTGTCCGTTTCCTAAAGAACCCCAAGGGAGAAGCTTGACGGTTTCCAACCCAAAGAAGTGATAAATGCTTTAGGAGATGGAAATGCGCATTGCGCTGACTTGGCTGCTGCATGCTGTATGTGTGTACCGAGTGGAGGGGTGACTGTAGCCCAATAATGTGTATAGCCATTAGGTGTCAATTAAAAAAGGGAATATTCACAGCCAGAGTTGTGGCGTACCAGGGTAAGTCTCTGCCGGTGATGCCAGCATCACATATGGGCACTCAATTCCAATCCAGCTCCCTGCTAATGTGCTTGGGAAAGCAGTGGAAGATGGCCCAAATACTTGGGCCTCTGTACTCACATGGGAGATCCAGAGGAAACTCCTGGTGTGCAGCTTGGCCCAGTCATGGCTGTTGTGGCCATTTGGGGAGAGAACCGTAGATGGAAGAGTTCTCTCCCTCTCTCTATCTCTGTAACTCTGCCTTTCAAAATAAATCTTTGAAAAAAAATTCACTCCAGCACTGTTCACAGTGTCAAAACATTGAAAATGATCTAAATACACAGTAATAAGAGAGTAAGAAAATAAATCACAGTTCTGTATATGTAGTAGAATATACAACTACATTTCTTAATTTTTCTGATATTTGGAAAAATGTTTTTGTAAATGAAAAACAGAATATAAAACTTTATGTGTACAATGGTACTAATTTGTTTAAAATTTTTTTTTTTTTTTTTTTTTTTGACAGGCAGAGTGGACAGTGAGAGAGACAGAGAGAAAGGTCTTCCTTTGCCGTTGGTTCACCCTCCAATGGCCGCCGCGGCCGGCGCGCTGCGGCTGGCGCACCGCGCTGATCCGATGGCAGGAGCCAGGAGCCAGGTGCTTTTCCTGGTCTCCCATGGGGTGCAGGGCCCAAGCACCTGGGCCATCCTCCGCTGCACTCCCTGGCCACAGCAGAGGGCTGGCCTGGAAGAGGGGCAACCGGGACAGAATCCGGCGCCCCGACCGGGACTAGAACCCGGTGTGCCGGCGCCGCTAGGCGGAGGATTAGCCTAGTGAGCCGCGGCGCCGGCCGATTTGTTTAAAATTTTTAAAAGATATACACACACATCTGTCTATATATATATACATACATATACTTTTAGAAAATAAACATTAGCACTGGTTTATTTGTGGTGGGAATATGACTGTTTTCATCCCTCCCTTGTTTTAAAACAAAAAGAAATACATTAATATTATCAGAAAAGTGTAGTAAAAACAAGTAGGAGAGTCCAGGTACCTGTTAGCGGGTAGATGGAAGAGTGGAAGGAGGGGGAAAATAATATTAAGTGCAATGTGTGGAGCCTGTTACAGACACTAGGCCCTGTGTTGGCTGCCATGCCTGTGTCTTCCTTGTTAGTGTTAAAGGAGCCTGAGAGAACAGTCAGCTGCTTCAGGTGGGAAACCTGAGACTAATAAGGAGGCGTAGAACTTGTACAGGGTCACACAGTGAGAAAAGGTCAGGTCCTTGCCCAGTTCTGTCTGGCTCCAGCCTGTGTGTTTTGTCTCTGTTGCTTTGGTTTCTGAGGTGTTATCCTCCCCCAGGGACATGAGGGCGTGAGGGAGAGGTTCCTCTGCCCGTGATCTTCTCTTCAGCATGACCAAACCCTTTTAGGAAGCTAGGCAGAGGAGGAGGAGGAGCAGAAACCTGGTGCACGTTTTGTGAGCCTGCCCCCTTCTGTCCTGGCTGTCAGAGTCAAGTCCAAACATTTGGTCTTCCTGTGACTTTGTTTTTCTTTACAAACACCAGCCATGCTATATGCAAGCCACTTTTTGTTCTAAGCTCTTTATAGATACCAATGCTTTTTTTCTTAAGTTTTTATTTATTGAGTTACTTGAAAGTGAGAGTTACAGAGAAGGAGAAGCAGAGGAGGAGATAGAGAGGTCTTCCATCCACTGATTCACTCCCCAAATGACTGCAGCGGCCAGGGCTAGGCCAGGCTGATGCCAAGAGCTTCATCCAGGTCTTCCATGTGGGTGCCATCTTCCACTGGTATGTAAGCAGAGAGCTAGATTGGAAGTAGATCAGCACCCATATGGAATGCTGGCGCTGCAGGTGGTGGCTTTACCTGCTACGCCACAGCGTGGGGCCCCAGATGTCAATTTAGTTTTCATATCTTAATTTTCGTGTCTGCCCTGTAGATTGATGTATTAGTATCCCTGTTTCACAGAGGAGGAAACTGAAGCACAGAGGTTAAGGGGGCTGTCCAGAGTCACACAGCTGTTAGGCCAAACCATTTGCAGTTGCCAGCATTTGACCACTTTTGACCTATAGAGAGCAGTGAAGGTGCGGATCCGCAGACCCAGGCTCGCCGGCCCCAGCCCTGGGGGCTGGCCGCTTCCTGATGCCGCCTCGTTACCGTCCCACTCCCTTTCCCCTTCCCAGCTCTTAGAGCATCAGTCTTCCAGGAAGCACGATGCCAGCATGCAGGGCAGCCAGATCTCAATTTATCACTGCCCTCTGCAGCTCCTTGACCTCTGCCCTTTCTGTTTCAGAGAACCTAAGTGCTTAGTGGTCTTGCTTATTGTGTGGGTAGGGGAGAGGCTGCCCAAGCCAGCCCCGCCTTTCGTTCTAGAGCATCTTGAATAGGTTCTTTGGGGATATCTGCCAGTGGGTGACTGGCCGCATAAGGGAAATCTCCTTCCTCAGGTTCCCACCCTGAGGTGGCTTCCTCAGTTCCCAACCCCAGGGCACCCTTCCTTGTCGTCATGTCTGTCACCAGGCTCCACCTCCTTCCAGAATGGTTATTATAACCGCCTGCCGCTTTTCCCTTCCTGGTCTTCTCATCTCTCTGCGACCAGCCTCTTCTTTCTCCAGCGTTATGGAAAGAGTCTTATTTGCAAGTGTCATTTTGCTCAGGTCTTTAAAGATTTTTGTAAGTGAAAGTTTCCAAGTCATGGCTTTCCATACCTTCCTTCACCAGGAAATGTTCTTGGTCAGCCCCCCGGCTGCTCTCAGATGGGCATTGCCTACTCAGGGGTCTGTGATTAAGAACAGGAACCTCCCCACCCCCATCTCGCCCCCCGGGCCAGCGCTGTGCCATAGTGGGCTAAGCCTCTGCTTGTGGCGCCTGAAACCCAGATGGGCGCTGGTTTGAGTCTTGGCTACTCCTGTTCTGGTCCAGCTCTCTCTTATGGCCTGGGAAGGCAGTAGAAGATGGCCCAAGTCCTTAGACCCCTGCACCTGCATGGGAGACCCAGAAGAAGCTCCTGGCTCCTGCCTTTGGATCAGCCCAGCTCTGGCCATTGTGGCCATCTGGGGAGTGAGCCAGTGGATAGAAGTCCTCTCTGTCTCTCCCTCTCTCTGTCACTCTGCCTCTCAAATAAGTAAATAAGAAATCTTAAAAAAAAAAAAAAAAAAAAAAAGACCAGAACCCCCTACCTGTCTTCTCTGCCAATGTTTTCCTGAATACCTTCCCCTCTGCTCTTGTCTTGGCCACTTACCACTCTGAGGAAGGCTCTCTGCTTCCTCCAAACCCCAAGCAGTCCCTGGAGTTAGTCTAGTAATTCATTGTGTCCAGGAGCATTCCTGGGTTAAATCCACGAGTTTTTACCCTTTGGACCAAGTCTGCCATGAACTAACCCAGGGCAGCATTTCCATAGGTGTTCCTGTCTGTTACAGCCTCCCATACCTCCAGTCCTGCCACCCATGCAACACTAGCCCTCATATGATAGGTTCGAGTCCCGGCTGCTCCACTTCCAGTCCAGCTCCCTGCTAATGCACCTGGGAAAGCAGCAGAGGATGGCCCAAGTGTTTGGGCCCCTGCACCCACGTTGTAGACCTGGATGGAGTTCCAGGCTCCTGACTTCAGGCTGTCCCAGCTCCAGCTGTTATGGCCATTTGGGAGTGAACCAGTGGATGGAAGATCTCTCTCTGTGTCTCTGCCGCTCTGTAACTCTGCTTTTCAAATAAATAAATCTTTCTTAAAAGTGAGATGAAGATGAGAAAGTATGTTGAACAGTAAAAATCCTGTGTAAATGCAAGAGGGATCTTTAGCAACACAAAAGCGACATCCCTGTGGGGTTGTGTGTCTGTTATGTTCCTCCCTGCAGCTCAGCTGCTGAGGATGCCAGATACGTACATGATGTGATCGTGGGCATCTCTTCCCTGTCCCCAGGAACTGAAGCTCTCTTCCCATGAGGAGGCCTTGTCCTTCGTGTCCCTGGTGGATGGCTACTTCCGGCTCACAGCAGACGCCCATCATTACCTCTGCACTGACGTGGCTCCACCACTGATCGTCCACAACATACAGAATGGCTGTCATGGTCCAATCTGGTAGGTTCTGGAACCTTTACAGTCACCTTTGGGCTGAAAAGATCCCACATTTTAGCGACAGAACGCATGGCCTCCTCTTTCCCAGGCGTGTCCAGTTTTTTGGGTTGGGGCAGATGACCGTGTTGCCTGCTGCATATGGGGTCCCATCTTCTCCATCCCTACTGAGCAGGTTTTCAGCTACCTATGCCCTTGCAGTAGCCCCTCAGCTCCTCTGTTAACAGTTTAATCCTCCTCTGTCTCCATAGCTGGCCAAGAAGCACTGCAGCTCTTGACTCTCACTGTGTCAAACACGGTGGGCTGTTTGAGAACGGCAGGACACAGGTCTCAGCATCACACAGTGTGGCGGGTGAAGCCCTGAGGCAGCCTGTCCTAAGGGCCAGATGAGTGGTGGCACCAAGGCTGTCATAGCCTTAAGGCCTCAAAGAATTCCACCTGCTTCTCACATTGATGATGGCCTGTGCTCAGATACCTCGGGGGGGGGGGGGGGTAGTTTGCACCACCACAGTATACCCTTTCCCGATACAGAGTTGGAGTTTGCCTCTCCATAACATGTACCTCCTCGTTTGAGTTCTGCCTTTTTAGACACCAGGTATTCAGCTTATTTCCTCTACTTTTTTATAAATATTTATTTATTAATTTGAAAGAGTTACACAGAAAAGGAGAGAGAGAGGCAGAGAGGTCTTCCATCCTCTGGTTCACTTCCCCAACTGGCCACAACGGCCGGAGTTGCACCAATCTGAAACCAGGAGCCAGGAGCATCTTCTGGGTCTCCCATGTGGGTGCAGGGACCCAAGCACTTGGGCCATCTTCCACTGCTTTCCCAGGCCACAGCAGAGAGCTGGATTGGAAGTGGAGCAGCCAGGACTCAAACCAGCACCCATATGGGATGCCGGCACTGCAGGCGGTGGCTTTACCTGCTACGCCCCAGCGGCAGCCCCACTTCCTTCCTCTTACACTTTTACATCCCCAGGGCCAACAACTTCCTCTGACTGGCCTCCAGGTCACGGAAGATAGCTGCTCTGTTCTTTCCGAGTCTCTCTTTTCAGGCCTGACTAGATCTGGGAAAGCGTCTCTTCAGTTGCCTCCCTTCCTCAGGACGTGCTGTTCACCCTCCCTGTCCCCGTTCCCTGTGACAGGGTAGATTGGGATTGCTGTGGCCCTGGCCTGGAGAGACTCACAAATCCTGGGGCATCTAACACACAGGAACTGCAGAGCAGTGGGCTCCGTGTCCTAAAAAGCTTCTTCCTCCAGTGCCTCGCTGTGGCTGGCATCAGGGCCTTGGCCCTGGCTTGTTCTGTGCCCTGTGATGGCCTTCCTGCAGAACCCACACGGCCTCCACGCCCGTCAGGTGTCTGTCGGTGACCACCTCCTGTGCAGTAACAGCACCTCTGCGTCCCACGCTCCCTGGTGCCTTTGCTCGGCCAGTGACATTCTTCAGTGGCGTGTGCTACCTGCCGACACACCCTATTTATTTCCATTTCTGCTTGTGTCTGGTCTGCGCTTCCTGAAGGCAGGCGGCACTGTCTGCGTCGTCCTCAGCACCCACAGCAGCGGCCGACCCGTCGCAGGCCCTCAGAGCATTTGCTGAGTGATGGACTGTTTGGCGTTCTGTGGAGCTGGAAGTGTACTCCCTGCAGAGCCTTCCGAGAGGAGGAGCTTGCAGAATGAGTGATGGTTTGCCGCATCTTAACAAAGGGGCAGGGTCTCCGGGGCGAGGCAGGGTGAGCCGCTGGGTGGGGCAGCAGAGGCTCTGCCCTTCTAAAGCCTGTTGACTGCGCCAGCCCCCCGCCCCTGCACTTAGTGAGCAGCACGCACTGAGCGCTGGGAAGTAGGTGGCTTTGTTTAGCCAGGGTTCGTTGTCCTCTGCATGCCAGGCATTGGCCCTCGGGATGTAAAAGTGTAAAACAGACATGCCTCCCTACTGACGTCCTTCTAATCCCCATGGAAGGATTCACTCAAAGTGGTGTTTCATACCTGCTGTGAGCCAGGCTTGTTCTGGTTACTGGGATGTAGCACTCAACAAAACAGCCCTGAATTCCGGCCCCATGAGGCTCTTGCTGCAGTTGGGTTGGCTGGGGTTGGTGAGGAGGGGTGAGTTCCCTACTATTACATCATTGCCAGCTTCTCATTCCAAGCCTTGGGGGAGGCCTTTGTGGCTGGAACTGGACACAACATCTGTACGACACTTGGGGACAAGCTGAGATCAGTGCGTAGGAGACACGTTCAGTCTCAGGGGTCCTCAGCACCCCCATTTGCCTCTTGCATCTCTGAGAGGATTTAGCAGCCAGGCAATTATGCACTTGAGCCGTCTACTGTGGGCAGCCCGGGGGGGTGGGTACCCCCGAGGGTTTATTGTGCGACATGCGTGACTCTTTCTCCCTTGGTCTGCCCCCCACCCCACAGCACAGAGTATGCCATCAATAAACTGCGGCAAGAAGGGAATGAGGAGGGGATGTACGTGCTGAGGTGGAGCTGCACCGACTTTGACAACATCCTCATGACTGTCACCTGCTTTGAGAAGTCTGAGGTCAGTCAGACACTGGTGTGGACCATGCCCTCTGGGCCCAAGGTATCCAGTGCACTTGGGCCATTGTCCTTGGTCCTAGAGTTGCTGCGGAGAGGCCCTTTCTTGCCGGAGTGCAGGTAGAAAAGCCTGGGTCTCTCAGGAAGGCCCTGGCTGGTCAGCTCGCCAGCAGGGACACTCCCGAGCAGCCCTTGCTGTCTTCCTTCTAAGGTCCCTGACTAAAGATCCACCGTGGCCCTGGGTAAGAGACCATGACCAGAAAACCAAGACGCACCGAGCACCCAGGAAGCTTAGTGTAATTATCTAGAGTGGTTTATTTTAGGCTCTGCCAGGATCACCCGAGAGCTAGAGACGTGTCTGCAGCATGCACCAGTACAGACATGTGCCCCAAATCTGGCGCCGCGCCGCGGCCTGGCACAGACTCCTCCAGATGGGAGCTTCAGACGTGTTAGCAGACGAATTGCCTGCCACGCGCTCACGCTGAATAGAGGTGTCTGTTGGTGAATCATGTGCCCTGGAAGCTGCGAATGAAGCAAGAGAAACCCTGCAGGCCGAGACAGAAGTCAGAATCGGCGATTTCACGCCACCAGGCCACAGCTGCCTTCATTAGTTATGTAATTTTGAAAGACACATAGTAGACTATTTTAGATGACAGTTTTTACAGAATTAGTTTGCATAAATATACTCACATTGGCTGGGCTCCAGCATGAACTGGGAGAGCTGGGGCAGGAGCGTGGCCTTCAGGATAGAGGTCAGTGTATTAAAATGTTGGAGACCTCAGATCCAGGAAGGACAGGAAAGCACGCACAGCCCCTGGAGGCTGGACTCAGTCAAGAGGGGGAGAGGAAATGGCTGAAGGCACTCCATGCTGCCAGGTGTCCTGCGCGAAGCCCCAGGAGCCACTCCCTGCCCAGGGGTGTTCTGTACAGGTAGGCCTTGGGGCTGATGGGGGCTCAGTGGCTCAGGACCCCGCAGGCAGGCTCGTTGCCCTTACAGAAAGCCTGTGTTGGAGAGAGTTAAGGGGGGTAGGAGCCAGCCTGGTCTCATTCCAAGGTGTAATTGACCTGTGCTGAACCGAGAATGGTGTCTGATTACCTGGGCAAGAAATGAGGCAGAGCAATGACTACTACTCCTGCTCAGTTTAGCCCCACCCACCCGGCACTGTGCCAGGCCTTTTACCTGCACGTTCCTGCTTAGGGCTGACAGTGGCCCTGAGGTGGGTGTTATTAGCCCATTGTACAGAGGAAGGACTGAGCCATTGAGGTTTCAACTATTGTGTCCTAGTTTACACTGTAAGTAGGTCTCTCTGGCCCTCAGTCTTAACCACTAAAATCATTTCCTTTGTACAAAAAGAGCATGTGAAGGAAAACTGCTTATACTTCCTTTCTATGCACCTTGAAACCTGTGGCTGGACTGATAGCCACCCACCAGCTCCCGTGTGCTTGAGGGAGTTCCTGGATGAATTTTACTGTAGTTACTGTTTCGTGTGTGACAGTTACGAGCATTTGTAAGTGCTGAGTATTTAAGAATGTGCCATACCATATAATTATAGCAGCAGCCTGTGAAAGTTGATATTTCCACAAACTTAATCTCATCTTCTAGGTCAAAAGCCAGGTGACACTTCTGGAGAAATGGCTGTTCTCAGTGCCTTCTCCTGGGCTCCTCCTCTTCTTCTTCTTCTTCTTTTTTTAAGATTTATTTTATTTATTTGAAAGGCTGAGTTAGACAGAGAGAGAGAGATCTTCTGTCCACTGATTGACTCCTCAAATGGCCACAGCAGTCAGGGCTGGGACAGGCTGAAGTCAGGAGCCAGGAATCAGCACTTGGGCCATCCTCCACTGCTTTCCCAGGTGCATTAGCAGGGAGCTGGATCGGAAGCAGAGCAGCCGTGACTTGAACCGGATACCAGCACTACAAGTGGCAGCTTAACCCATTACACCACAGTGCCAGTCCCCTGCGCTCCTTTGAATCGTTGAGTGATTTGTTGGTTGGGTTGTTTATCAGTATAAAGTCTTGGTGAAGAATTTCAGATCTATTGGGAATACAGAGCTTCTGCGCACCCTTCCCCCTGCCCCTCCTGACGTTACGCGTTACACAGTCTGCTGTGCATTTGCCTGACCCTGTTTTAAACAAGTCTCGTCTGGTTTTCTTTCCTGAATGACATGTGCTGGGTGGCAGAGACAGTTCAAGAACTTTCAGATCGAGGTGCGGAAGGGCTGCTACAGCCTGCACGGCTCAGACCGCAGCTTCCCCAGCCTGGGAGAACTCATGAGCCACCTCAAGAAGCAGATCCTGCGCACAGACAACATCAGCTTCGTGCTGAAACGCTGCTGCCAGCCCAAGCCCAGAGGTTTGTATCTGGGGGTAGAGCCAGGCCCTGAACCCTCAGTGATGCTGCAGGACCCAGATGGACCGCAGGATGCTGGTTGGGTTAAGGTTACTCCCTCCCACAGTTCCCAGGTGTTTTTCAGTAGCTTTGCTAGGATTGTGTCCCCTGTGTCAGATTCCATCCCTGAGTGTGAGCGTTTTCTGTAGCAGAGACATACTCCTTTCTCAGCATCTCAGCCTGCTGAGAGAGGCACGTTCCAGACTAGAGCAGACACTTTTTGTCTCTTTAAGATAAAGTGTCTTAAGTGTCCCCGTCATTATTTATTTGAAAACTGTCTCTAGCATATGTTCAGTAGGCCAAGAACTTTGTCAGATATAAACAATCAGAAATGCCTAAGACCCACACCCTGTTCTCTTTCTAGTCTGATGCGGGAGTGTTACAGATGAGCCCACTGCAGTGTGTGATAAGGATTTAAATCAGCACATAATTTATACCCCGAGGTCAAAAAGAAGGGGATGGCTACAACCACTGAGTCACAGGGCACGGAGGGCTGTGTGGAGGAGGCAGACCTGGAACCGAGTGAGTTGGACAGTGAGGAAAAGGTTGCCTCACCTCCCGTACCTCAGGGTGCTGCCCTGCAGGTGTCAGATGCTTCCCACGGAGCGCTCAGGCCTCCAGGAAGGGGTGGCAGCATTGCTCCTGCGGTCCCTGTATGTGTCAGCTGATGCACTGAGGGGTCTCTGTCATAGCCGCGTTCCTCTCAGCTCTGCTGGAAATGCTCTTCTCTGACCGGCAACCTCCGGCACACTGCACTGTCCATCTCAGCTCCAGTCTCTTCTCCATGCAGCCCTGCAGGCCCTGTGACTCAGAGGTTGTGTCCACAGTGTCTGCATCAAGCAGACCGAGCTGTTGGTATCAGACAGCGAGGGGCTCGGGTCCCTGAGGGTTAATTATTTCCCTCTCTCAGCAAGGGGCCCATTACTGAGCTTGGTGCAAGAGGAAGAACCTGCGTTCTCGTTGATCAGATAGGGTTTCCTGCCAGCCTCGGGAGCAACTGCAGTCTTTGTTTTTGTGCTCAAAGATGTTCCACAAAGAAAAACACATGTGCCACTCAGCCTCAAGGCCGCCTAGCCCAGCCCAGCCAGCGTTCTCTCCTGCCAGCCCTTGAGAGTGGTGGGTTCTTTCCTGCGCATTAGTGGTCCCTGGGTAAGGACAAGGAGGGGGACAATAGCATCTGCAGGAAGGAGGAGGTTCGAGACCGCCAGGTGGATCCTTGGTAGGACGTCAGGGCCCCTGCCCCAGGTGCCTCCCCTCCTAGCCCAGACCTGGGAGCTGAGGGCTGTGCAGGAGGAGCAGGGGGATGGAATCGAACCCCTCTCGTGCCTTTTGCACCTGCTTGTGCACTTGTAGGACGGCTCTGGGGCCCACTGCCGCCCCTGATCCACGGCAGGCACAGAGCCCAGCCCAGAATCGGCAGCCAGTGGTATCCGTCAAGTGACAGAGGCAGCGACCGCATCAGGGCCCAGCAGGTCACAGGCGCGTTTCGTTTCTTTCACTCACACAGTCGTCGGGAGCGGTTGTGAGGAGTGTGAGGCTCGGGAAAGCTGATGTGCCCGGGGCCACACGGCTGGTGCAGTCACAGTGAGGAATCAGACGGCCGCTGCGTGGGAGTGGGGCACACAGTTTGCCCGGCACTGCTCAGAGCCTTCCTCCTCGGAACAGCCCAGACTGTTATGCCCAAGTGGGGCTTTCAGCTCACGTTGTCTGGCTCCACATTCAATGATTTCCCCCCTCCCCACCCCGGCCAAAGAACAGGAAGGCCTGGTGGCGGGCAGGTGGAGGAAGTCCGTTTGCAAGGCTGTCATGCATAGGTCCTGCTCTCCTCCTGCCCCCTACGAATTACAGAAGCAGGGAAATCACCAAACTGGGACCTGACCCGTGCTTTTGGGTTCCGCAGCTCCTCTGTCCTCACGCCTCAGGGTTCTGATTGCCGGGCACCCTATTGTCACTGGAAAATGCAGCCAAGAAACTCCCCACAGAAGAAGCGAAAAGCAGGCTGGGAAAGCAGGGAGCTCTCAGCACGGGTGTGATCACTGAGCCAGCCCACGCCGTCCCCACGTCTGGGGGGGCCGCACTGAGGAGCACGAGAAGGCCCAGACGTGGCCTGTTCGCCTCCGGCCTGGAGGACTCCTGCGGCCCACTGTAGAAGCTGGGACCGTGGTGGTGCCACAGGCTAATGACTGCTCCTGGTGACAGCAGCTCCCGGGTACGGTGCATCTTCTCACCGGCCCCACGTGTAAGGTGGTGCGGGCACAGCTATTGCTCCATGCTTGACAGTGAGGAAACGGGCTGGAGGGGGCTAGGTGGCTTCCCGCTCGCATCTTTGGCCCTTGTGTTATTTCCTGAAGCGCCCATGCAAATGATCGGTGCACACGTGGCCCTTCCCGTCTTCTCTAATCTCCCTAATAAGTGCGAGGTCTGCCAGCAGAAGCGTTTGCTCTGGGCACCTGTCAGGTGGGCCTCGGAAGCCTTTCTCCCCTGGCCGCCCTGAGCTGCCTGTTGGAATCTGATGTCCCCCAGGGAGCAGGGCGGAGCCAGAAGAGCAGCGTGGAGGAGTCGCCTCTGGACAAGCAGTGTCCGGGACGTGGTTCCAGGGGACCCTCTCCCTGAACCCAGTTTCTGGTGCTCAGATTTGTAGCTGTGTTGCGGGGTGGAGAGGGGCCAGCGCCACCTCTGGCTTCATTGCAAACCTGACTTGGGGCTTACTGACTGCCTGACCTTGGACACTCTGGTTCCTGATCTGTGTGCGTGTGGGGGGTTAGGATACTGTGTGGCTCTTACAGGAGACAGGAGGGCGAAGGAGTTAACATGTGGAGTGCTCTCAGAAAAGCAACTGGCACAGAGGACACAGAAAATGTGCACTTTTTTTTTTTAAGGATTTGTTTGAAAGGTAGAATTACAAAGAGGGATTCATTCCCCAAATGGCCACATTGGCTAGGGCTGGGCCAGGCTGAAGCCAGGAGCCTGGAACTCCCTCGGGGTTTCCCACATGGGTACAGGGGCCGAAGTGCTTGGGCCATTTTCCCACAGCTTTCCCAGGCACGTTGGCAGGGAGTTGGATCAGAAGTAGAGCAGCTGAGACTTAAACAGCATCCATTACGGGTAACATCTTTTTTTTTTTTTTTTTTTTTTTTTTTTTTTGACAGGCAGAGTGGACAGTGAGAGAGAGAGACAGAGAGAAAGGTCTTCCTTTGCCGTTGGTTCACCCTCCAATGCCCGCCGCGGCCGGTGCACCGCGCTGATCCGAAGGCAGGAGCCAGGTGCTTCTCCTGGTCTCCCATGGGGTGCAGGGCCCAAGCACTTGGGCCATCCTCCACTGCACTCCCGGGCCACAGCAGAGAGCTGGCCTGGAAGAGGGGCAACCGGGACAGAATCCGGCGCCCCAACCAGGACTAGAACCCGGGTGCTGGCGCCGCAGGCGGAGGATTAGCCTAATGAGCCGTGGCGCCAGCCCATCACGGGTAACATCTTAACCCACTGTGCCACAACACTGGCCCCAGGAAATGTGAACTTAAAGAGGCAGTGAGGACTTGGAGACCCTGAGGGAGTGTAACTCCCTGGTCATGTGTGGGAACCTGTTCCTCAATGGCGGTCACCTCCGGGGACTGTGCCTGGTGATTCTCACAGTTCGCCTTGTGGGCGGCTGCTTCTGTTACAATACAAGAATTAGGACTTGGATATCTTCCTTTTGCCCTTAACTCATTATCTTCTCGTAGTACAGGAGAGAGGGAAAAAAAGCAGTCATTTCCTTGGCATTTCTTCTTCGTTAAGAAAACCAGGGATTCCTTGCCGGCGCCGTGGCTCAATAGGCTAATCCTCCACCTTGCGGCGCCGGCATACCGGGTTCTAGTCCCGGTCGGGGCGCCGGACTCTGTCCCGGTTGCCCCTCTTCCAGGCCAGCTCTCTGCTATGGCCAGGGAGTGCAGTGGAGGATGGCCCAGGTGCTTGGGCCCTGCACCCCATGGGAGACCAGGAAAAGCACCTGGCTCCTGGCTCCTGCCATTGGATCAGCGCGGTGCGCCGGCTGCAGCGGCGGCCATTGGAGGGTGAACCAACGGCAAAGGAAGACCTTTCTCTCTCTGTCTCTCTCTCTCACTGTCCACTCTGCCTATCAAAAAAAAAAAAAACAAACAAAAAAAAAAAACAAAAAAAAAAACAGGGATTCCCTGAACACTCCCTGCAAGTGGTGAGAAGGCGATTTCTGTGGGATAGCAATCCCCAGGAGGCTGCCTGTGCAGATTTTAAAATGTATTGAGTTTGCTGTTTGAATTGGCAGAATCTGGGGGTGGTCCACTCAGAGCCTGCACACTCAGGGAGTGTTGTTAGGTGCCTCTTGGTTAAGGCACTCCTGGGCTCAGAGAGAGGCTTGGACAGCACCTTCTTTCAGGGTCACCTTTCCTGTACTCTGCGTATAAAACCCGTGTTTGTCACCCTCCTTGCAGGGTTCCCATTGCCTGTAGCCCAGGGCTTCTTCCTCCTCAGCTCTTGGGTTTCAGATCCTGCCCCACCTGTTCATTCGTACATGTAGCATGTACATGTAGTACATACATGTAGCGTGTACTCACTGAGTGTCATGTGCCAGGAAATAAGATGGCCATAGTCCCTGACTTCTCAGGTTTCTCTTCTTCGATTTACCACCTGCGTTTTCTTAAGAAAGCCTCCCCAGCCCCTCCCCAGGACAGATGCCCTTGGAGCACCCTGTCCTGTCCTTTAGAGCAGCTGGGCACCTGGTACATGCCATTGGACTGGGTGAGTGGTTTGGGCTCTGCCCGAGGCTCTATTTGTTGAATGTCTGAACTAATAAATGGACACATTCATGGTCGGGAAGCCCCATGGCTCCCCAGACATGGGCTGGCCGAGATCCTGGACCTTCACCTCTGCTCTGACAGCTCTTGTCTCTTCCACAGAGATCTCTAACCTGCTGGTGGCTACTAAGAAAGCCCAGGAGTGGCAGCCTGTCTATCCCATGAGCCAGCTGAGTTTTGACCGGATCCTCAAGAAAGATATCATGCAGGTGAGTCATTGCTGCAGGTCTTGGGTCCAGCGTTGGGCCTGCCTGCCTGCCTTTGAGGGAGCAGCCTGGACATCTGGGGGAATGGAGTCAGGGTTTGGGGAAGTCCTGGAGGAAGAAGATGAAGGAGACATCACAGTTCGAGCAGCTCAGCCCGCGCCTCTGTCCTCCGTGACCTGGCAGATGCTCCCCCGAGGTGCTTCTTCCCTGGAAGGAGGTAAATTTGTTAGTGCTTGGAGGTACCTAGTGTTGAGACCCTCTCTACTCTGAGGGAGCGCTGACCCTGCAGCTGGGGGAGCAAAGAACACAGGGCAGCAGGACATGGAGAACTAGAGAGCTAGAGAGGCCTAGAGAACTCCCCTTAGAAGTGGAAGCCTCCTGGGGGCTCAGGCTGGTGTCCTGGCCTTTGGAGACATTTTGCCTCGAATCTGCAGCCTCATGCAGATCCAGGGTGTCCTCTGTAGCTGCCCTTGGGACTTGGCCAGGCGTGTGGGGCCCAGGGCAGATCTGTCCCACTTTCTGTTCCACACCTGTCCCCCAGCCTCTTGGAACCACATGTGGCCGTGGGGGCATCAAAGCAGACAGCAGCCTGCAGCCTTGAGAGGGGAATCCAATGAGCACAGGCAGAGGCCATGGCCGGAGTCTCGGGGGGTGGGAGGGTGGATTGTGCACTCCTGCTGTGAGGAAGTCGGGGCGAGGGTGCTGACACGGGGTCTCTGTTAGCTTGCTTGTTTCAGTGAATCCCTGAAATGACTGGGCAGAATTTTAGGGACTGGAAGTCCATGGCTGTCATTGCTTCACTGTCCATCAGTTTCTTCACTGAAGACTTATCTTTATTTTTGCCTCTCCCTCTGGTGGTGTCAGAAGTGTATGTCCTGAACTTCAAAACAGATCAACAAGATTATCAGAGCTACAGCTTCCCAGCCTCTATTCCGGGATTGTCTGGAATTTCACGCTGTATGCGGGCCTCCTCCTCTCTTTGCACGGCGTCTCTGAGCACACAACCCCTGTCCTCCCAGCCTTCAGCACATAGTCCACCTCAGACCAGGAGCCTAGGGCAGCACTGTGTCACCAGGGGACAGATTCCAAGCTGGCAAAGCACAGCAGTGTGTGGGCGCCTCCCAGCTAGTCATGTGTCCCGGTCGTGGGAGGACAGGATGGCACCCTACAGGAAGTGGCATCCGAGCACCGCCCAAAAGAACAAGCAGCAAGCACCTGGGCGCAGGCTGAGGGAAGAGCATCAAAGGAGACTGGAATGGACGTGTAGGGAGTGCGGGGGTCCCTGTGGGCTGCCTTGGAATCCTACCAGCCTGGAGCCGTGACTTGGCTGCCCTTCTGGGGAAGAGCAATGATTCTGAAAGCTCATGGCTTTTATGGGAAGTTCTGGGAACACCCCTTCCTACAACCATGAGGCACATGCATGACAGCTGGAGCTTTAATGAGTAATTTCAGAACTTTGTCAGCATGGAGCAGACAGGGCGGATGGATGGATGGCCATGGTGCTTTGACAGATGGCAAATAGGGGTATATGTGCACATGTTTTTAAAGATTTATTTTATTTATTTGAAAGAGTTACGGAGAGGCAGAGAGAGAGAGAGGTCTTCCTTCCACTGGTTCACTCCCTAGTTGGCTGCAATGGCCGGAGCTGCGCCAATCCGAAGCCAGGAGCCAGGAGCTTCTTCCAGGTCTCCCACGTGGGTGCAGGGGCCCAAGAACTTGGGCCATCCTCTACTCTTTCCCAGGCCACAGCAGAGAGCTGGATCAGAAGAGGAACAGCCGGGACCGGAACCAGTGCCCATATGGGATGCCAGTGCTTCAGGCCAGGGTGTTAACCCGCTGCGCCACAAGGCCAGCCACCACATTTTTTGTTTTTTAATGTATGTATTTATTTGAAAGAGTTACAGAGGGAGGTTTTGCCAGCCATTAGCAGGGAGCTGGATGGGAAATGGAGCAGCTGGGACTTGAACTGGTGCCCACCTGGAATGCCGGCATCACAAGTGGCAGCTTAACCTGGGATGCGAGCATCACAAGAGGTAGCCTTATCCACTGCTCCGCAACACTGGCCCCGTGTTTGTACAGATCAGTACACCTGGCTAATGACTGTGTGTGTTCCTTGAGGGACCAGGCTGGTTCCCTAAGCAATGCATTTGCTGCATTTAAAGGGGAACCTAGAAAAATAGAATAACATGGGCTAGTCAGCGGGTTAATGCCCTGGGCTGAAGTGCCGGCATCCCATATGGGCGCTGATTCTAATCCCAGCTGCTCCACTTCCGGTCCGGCTCTCTGCTATGGCCTGGGAAAGCAGTGGAAGATGGCCCATGTCCTTGGGCCCCTGCGCCCACGTGGGAGACCTGGAAGAAGCTCCTGGCTCCTGGCTTCAGATTGGCACAGCTCTGACCATTGCAGCCAATTGGGGAGTGAACCAGTGGATGGAAGACCTACCTACCTCTCTCTCTCTCTCTATCTCTCTCTCTCTCTCTCTCTCTCTCTGCCTCTCCTCTCTAACTTTCAAATAAACAAATAAATCTTTAATAGAAAAAAATAGAATAACAGATCGTGAGTTTTCTAGCTGTAAGTTGTGGGGCTAATGTCAACAGTACCTGAGTTTCATGAAGTGTATTTCTATTTGTAAAGGTGAGGCATTTGAACAATCAGAAATGTTGAGGCGTGAACTGGAGGCATCCTCAGAGACAGATCATTAGGTGCTAGGGCTTTGCACAGTTGTCTCTCAGCCTTTCTGCTGCTCCCGGAGAGAGGAAACCAAGGGATCCCAGGTCTCTGCCTCTGGCTTCG
This sequence comes from Oryctolagus cuniculus, assembly GCF_051225735.1. Lineage (NCBI taxonomy): Eukaryota > Metazoa > Chordata > Mammalia > Lagomorpha > Leporidae > Oryctolagus > Oryctolagus cuniculus. The sequence continues at coordinate 108,494,386 of NC_142873.1, forward strand.
CCTCTCCTTCCCTGAGAGATCGCTGGGGGAGGCACTGCTGAAGCTCAGCGTGTATGCACACACTGGGCACACAGAAGGCAACTGGACAGTTCCAGGGGGACAAACAGTGAGCCACTGGCCCCCTGCTGCCCAGGTTTGGACCGGCAGCCTTTATGCCGATTTGCCTAGGTGATTCCCACAACAGCCCTGGCGCAAGCACCTTCCTCAGCCCCATGTGCAGGAGGTGGGTAGAGGCGGGCATGGTCAAGGACTGCCCCCTCGGTAAACGGCCAGCAAGCAGCATTACAGCCCCACGCTGTGCCCCTGCCCCAGCGAGCGGGAGCTGCCTGGAGTGGGTGCCGTTGGTGGGTTTGTGACAGGTCGGGATTGTGTTTCGGCCACAGGCTGCTGCTGGGGGTAGAAGGCGAGGAGCTGCCCCGAGATCCTGAGGACTGTCTCCCAACGAGCTGAACTTGAACTTACACGTGCACTGGGGCGGGGAGCCGTTGGAGCTCTTTAGCTTCCACCCCTCCCGTTGATATTCTGTGTTCCCATTGCGGCCTGGCTGCCTGACCTCTGCTTCTCCCGCAGGGCGAGCACCTGGGGAGAGGCACCAGAACCCACATCTACGCCGGGACCCTGGTAGATCACAAGGATGACGAAGGGACTTCAGAAGAGAAGAGAATAAAAGTGATCCTCAAAGTCTTAGACCCCAGCCACAGGGACATCTCTCTGGCAAGTGTCTTTCTCCCGTCACGGCCCCCCCACTGCTCTTTGCAGGGCCTGGTGAGTGGGGCACAGCCTTTGCCCCTTGTTTGGCCTTGCAGTTTTCAAGCTGGCCTTTGAGTCAGAATCCCCTCTGATGCCATCTGCAGCCTGCTAATGGGTGCAAAGTAGGGAGGACCGAAGATGCTGGGGGCTGAGCAGCTCCTTGCACTTGGCCCGCCCCTCCGTTTCCCCCGATCCCGTGTCTTCCCAAAAGGCGGTGTGGCAGTGCCCTGAGGCTCCAGCTCAGTGGCCTCGGAGTTGGTGTTGCCCAGGGCTGCACAGTCTGGAAACAAGACCCAGAAGAGTGGCCTGACTTGCCCGGGACCCCACAGCCTGACCTTGAGCAGAGGCGCCGAGCATGGTCCTCTCCCAAAGTTTAAGGCAGAGGGAGGAGAGGCAGGCACGAGTGTGCAAGCTGATTGCCCCAGTCTTGGGGTGCTGCACGGTCGGCAGGGCCTGGGGACTGACAGCGGCTGTCCTGGGACTTGCCAGCTTTCCCCTCAGCAGCGAGGCTGACTGGTGACCCATCCTTGTCCCCTTCTCCCACAGGCCTTCTTTGAGGCAGCCAGCATGATGAGACAGGTCTCCCACAAGCACATCGTGTACCTCTATGGTGTCTGTGTCCGCGACGTGGAGAGTGAGTGTATTCTTTTAAGGGGCCCTGGCTGGGAGCGTGGGTGCTGTGGAGACCACCTGCAAGTTGCCCAGGCCTCCTGCCTTTCTGAGCACTGGAGGACATGAGGTGCTGAGCAGGTCGCCAGCTTCGTTTCGCAGAGGCTGTGCGATGCAAACAGACTCACTTGCACTCGGTTCTCCCGTGCTTCCTTCTGGCCAACTCCAGGCCCCTGTGCTTAGACTCAAGAAGCAGAGGGGCTGAGGTGAGGCCATGGGCTGAGTCAGAGGGGAAGGCACGCCAGGCAGCGTGCAGGGAGGATGAGCGTGGAGTGGCATGGGCTGGCCCATGGAGGACACCAGCCTGCCTGTCACCTGCTGGCGGGTGTGGCCTGTCTGTGCTAGGCCCGAGGGCGTGGGCCTGTGGAGCTGAAGTGGCTGAAGCTGCTGGCCACCGAGATGGGTGGCCCCAGCCTTGGAGTCCCCAGCATGTAAATTGGAAGAGAGTTTTTTTGTTTTAACTGCAGTTTATTTTCCATGAAACTCAGTAACGTGGGCTCTCTCGCGCGTTGGGAGCGAGGCGTGCATGCGCTGGCGGCCACCTCTCACTGCCCTCTGCACTGCGGCGTGTGCTCGCAGACCCCATGTCCTGTGTGCCAGGTGCTTCTCCAAGGCCCTCCGTGCCTTGAGTGGGCCCCGTAGGCTTCCCCAGAGCCCTCGGGAAGTTGGTGTTGCTCCCTCTTTGTGTGCAGAAGAGGGGACTGAGCCTCCGGGGGGTTGTTGGCTGCTCACGGTCACCCAGAATAGTGTGGGGTTGAAGCCAGGCCTGTCCGACTCCGAAGCACTCTGCCACACGCACCTGCCGAAGGTCTGTTTTATTCCTTGAAGCTGAGGACTGTCTCAGAAGTGGGCCCTTGTAAGGGGACAGGACTGTCCCGGACAGACAGAAGTTCCCAGATGTCAGGGTGTTTGTGCCTGTAGATATCATGGTGGAAGAGTTTGTGGAAGGAGGGCCCCTCGATCTCTTCATGCACCGGAAAAGCGACCTGCTCACGACGCCGTGGAAGTTCAAAGTTGCCAAGCAGCTGGCCAGCGCCCTGAGTTACCTGGTAAGATGCTCTGGTGTCCGTGGCAGCCCCCACCAGAAACCAGAGTTCTCGTAGGGGTGGCAGGAGGGGGTGCTGGCATGCAGGCTGGGGGTCATGGCCTCGGGTGCTGGGGCCAGGGCTATGTGATTGAGCATGGAACGCAATCACTTGGGGCTCATCTGGGAATGCTGTCACGTCAGAGGCCGCCTTAAGCATGGGCTGCGTGGTAAGGGCGGGAATGGGTGCAGAACTGGGCGAGGGAGGGCGTGGAACCGCCAGCATGCCAGAGCGTGCCCGCAGGCCCACTGCTCACAGGTCTTGTGATTCTGGTCGGATTCTGGCCAGTTTGGTGGGCACAGAGCCCTGTGGAGGTCCACGCCACTGCTGCCCGCTTCCCTGCGTGGAGGACGTGCCCGCGTCACACACTGTCGCTGGGAGAGGCGGCAGGGAGTGGGGGGGGAGGGGAGACGGCTGCCTGGGAGGCTCTGCTGAGCCAGCCCCTTTCACTCTGCAGGAGGACAAGGACATGGTCCACGGGAATGTGTGCACCAAGAACCTACTGCTAGCGCGCGAGGGCATCGACAGCGAGTGCGGGCCGTTCATCAAGCTCAGCGACCCCGGCATCCCCATCACCGTGCTGTCCCGGCAGGGTAGGGCGCCCCCGGCCCTGCCCCCACCCCGCCCCATGGGCACCCCGGAACCGCTCTGAAAATCGCTGCCGTCTTTCTCCAGAGTGCATAGAACGCATCCCGTGGATTGCTCCCGAGTGTGTGGAAGACTCCAAGAACCTGAGCGTGGCTGCTGACAAGTGGAGCTTCGGAACCACGCTCTGGGAGATCTGCTACAATGGCGAGATCCCCCTCAAAGACAAGACACTCATCGAGGTGAGCCGCTCTTCCCAGGGCCAAGCAGGGCCGGGGCTCTCCGATGTCCCTGGCCCTAAGCTCACACTGGGGTTCGAGGTAGGGCTGGGTTTGAGTCTCCCTCGCAGGTGCACTGGCTGTGTGACCTTGAAAGTGCAGCTTGGCCAGCGCTGCGGCTCAATAGGCTAATCCTCCACCTAGCGGCGCCGGCACACTGGGTTCTAGTCCCGGTCGGGGTGCCGGATTCTGTCCCGGTTGCCCCTCTTCCAGGCCAGCTCTCTGCTGTGGCCCGGGAGTGCAGTGGAGGATGGCCCAAGTGCTTGGGCCCTGCACCCCATGGGAGACCAGGAGAAGCACCTGGCTCCTGCCTGCGGATCAGCGTGGTGCACCGGCAGCAACACGCCAGCCGCGGCGGTCATTGGAGGGTGAACCAACGGCAAAAGGAAGACCTTTCTCTCTGTCTCTCTCTCTCACTGTCCACTCTGTCCAAAAAAAAAAAAAAGTGCAGCTTGTCTGAGCCTCAGTGCATGGGCCACGGGGAACGTGTCATGGAGCTGATTACTATCTACGGCTTTCTCCCATGGGCACTCAGGGCGAAGTGCCCACCAGTGTCAAAATGGTGTCTGCAAGTGTCACCCAAGAGCCCTGTGTATGAGGTGGGCAGTGCCACCCTGCTTTTTACCCAGCACTCTCCTGGGTGCATTGGCTGGAAAGCAGAACAGATGAGACTTGAACTCACAGATTCACTTTTGGGGAGAGTGGAGTCTCAGTAAAAATAGGGGCTGGTGTGGTGCAATGGGTAAGCTGCCACCTGTGATGCTGGCATCCCGTGGGAGCGCCGGTTCAAGTTCCAGCTGCTCCATTTCCCATCCAGCTCCCTGCTAATGCACCTGGGAAAACAGCGTTAGATGGCCCAAGTGCTTGGGCACCTGCACCCACATAGGAGACCCAGACAGAGTTCCAGGCTCCTGGCTTTGGCCTGGCTCAGCCCAGGTGGTTATGGCCATTTGGGGAGTGAAACAGCAGATGGAAGGTACCCCCATCTTTCTCTAACTCAGCCTTTCGAATATTTAAATATATAAATCTTTTAAAAACCTTAAAAAATACATAGATCGGTAAACCTCAGGCCTCAGGCTTGGGATCCAGGCATGGGATGTGTGTTGTGTTCAGCGGCTGGCATCACTTTGCGCTGGGAGAGGCTGATCCTAGTCCCAGGGGAAGGCAGCACTGCGGCTGCACGTGGAGCGTGGGGTGGGGGTGGGGTCAGGCTGTGGTGTCTTTGTTTCCCCAGAGACGGGACAGTGGGGGTGCGGTGTTGAGTGATGGCTGCGGGCGGCTGCGGGCTGGCGGCCAGGCTTCGGGGAAGGCAGAAGGGGGAGCTGCTGAGAAGCTGTCCGTAGGAGGCGCCGAGCTAACCCAGGGAGGCCGCCGGACTCCACATGTGCTGTCTGGAATGCTCAGCCTAAGCTTTTGGGAAACTCATTTTATTTTTCACTTCCTCGGAAAAAAGTTAGAAAACATGAATGGCATTCCCTTAGTCAGTGCCTGCTGAGCACCGGCATCTTTCATAATAAAACGGGCTCCTGGCTCCTGCTGGTCTCCAGGGGCACGGCGGCGCTCAGCCCCGGCTCGGCTCCAGTCCCCTTCCTCCCAGCCTCTGGTGCCTGGCCGTCAGGTGGCATCGGGTATTTGTTCATGGATTCTAAATCAGCTAACAGTTGGAGCAAGTTTGGAGACTACAGAAAATGACTCAAAAGGTCATCCCTATTCCCGATTCTCTGTTAGGACCTGGCAAATTGTCTTCTAGGCTATGCGTTGTGAAATAATGCAATTTAAGGATAGGTTTATCTTGGTGCAAAACAATTTTGAAAGCCACACATAGTTTTTTCAAAGCATGCATTTTTCCACCAAGTATCTGAAGACTTACATTGGAATGAATTTCAAAAAAGGTTTTCACTAAAATTTATCTTTTAATCTCATATTTCATGAGCTCTTAGAAGTGTCCTCATGTATCTTGAATTTTCAAATTTTTAAAAAAGGTTTTTTATTTATATGAAAGAGTTACACAGAGAGGAGGACTGCGGGGTGGGGGTGGGGGATTCTTCCGTCTGATGATTCACTCCCCAATTGGCTGCAAGGGCGGGAGCTGCGCCAGTCCAAAGCCGGGAGCCAGGAGCCTCCTCCGGGTCTCCCACATGTTACAGGGGCCCAAGGACTTGGCCATCTTCTACTGCTTTCCCAGGCCACAGCAGAGAGCTGGATTGGAAGTGGAGCAGCCAAGACTGGAACTGGCGCCCATATAGGATGCCGGCACTGCAGGGGGGATTTACCTGCTACGCCACAGCACTGACCCCAGATTTTCAAATTTAATCTTGTATTTTCCTATGAAATAAGTTTTACAATTTTTTTAAAAAGATTTATTTTATTTGAAAGGCAGAGCTACAGAGAGAGAGAGGGAGTGACAGAGCTCTTCCATCCACTGGTTCACTTCCCAAATGGCCAGAACAGCTGGGGCTGGGGCTGGGCCAGACCGAACCCAGGAGCCAGGAGCTTCCTCCAGGTCCCCCACGTGGGTGCAGGGGTCAAAGCACTGGGGCCGTCTTGGGCGGCCCTCCCAGGCGCATCAGGAGGGAGCTGGATCAGAAGTGGAGCAGCTGGGACTCAACAAACCTGTCAGTGGTGGTGACTTAACCTGCTATGCCACGGCGCCGGCCCCTCCATGTTCTTTCTAGCACTACAGGGAACACCTTTGTACCTAAGCCTTGGTTCACATCAGATTCTTTCCTGAGTCGCTCGATTATGGGCATGAAAGAGTCAAGAGGTCTCAAGAACGAAGAGCACTCTGTGTGTTGTGTTGCCAAGTTGTGTTCCAGAAAAGTCACCTGGCTTTGCTGAGTGCGGCTGTCGGGTGGATGGACTGCGCGTCCCCCTCCAGCTCGGAGGGTGTCCGTGCCGGCCCAGACCCCAGCGCCGGAGGGCGGCCGCTGTCACTCTCGCGATGAGCTCTGCCTTTCAGCGGCGCCGCTGGGGTCACGGAGGGACTGCGAGCTCCTTCCGCCGCGGTCACCGGCGCGTGCCCTCCCCTTTACAGAAAGAGAGATTCTACGAGAGCCGCTGCCGGCCAGTGACCCCGTCCTGTAAGGAGCTGGCGGACCTTATGACCCGCTGCATGAACTACGACCCCAACCAGAGACCCTTCTTCCGCGCCATCATGAGAGACATCAACAAGCTGGAAGAGCAGAGTAAGCGGCCGGCCGGGGGCGCGCAGGGGCCGGCGCGGTGCCGCGCAGCTGCCGCCCACGGCCATGCGTGCTCGCTCCTCCTTTCTCTTCTCAGATCCAGACATCGTGTCGGAGAGGAAGCCAGCCACTGAGGTGGACCCCACGCATTTTGAAAAGCGCTTCCTCAAGAGGATCCGGGACTTGGGCGAGGTGAGCCCCACGCGCAGCGCCCCCCGCCGCCCGCTTCCAGCGTGCCCCGCGCAAGGCCTGTTGGCAGATGCACCTTGCTGCTTCGGGGGCCGGTTGTGTCTGACCGCGCGCTCCGGACTCGGAGCTGGGGGAGCGAGCCCGGGCCGAGCCCAGAACCGGCCCCACTGGCTCTCGAGGAAGCTGCAGGGTCATCCGTCACCAATGCTGTCCCCGCCTTCGCTCAGCACCAAAGGGGAGTGGGTGAGGCCACCAGGGGGCCGCGGTGCGCGGCAGGGTCGGGGTGAGGCCAGCAGAGGGGCAGCTGCCGAGCAGGGCTTGCTTTCTCTGTCTGTCCGGGCAGCCCAGGCTTCTCTGGTGACAGCACGCGCGTGTCCCTGCAGGGCCACTTTGGGAAGGTTGAGCTCTGCAGGTATGACCCCGAAGGGGACAACACGGGGGAGCAGGTGGCTGTGAAGTCCCTAAAGCCAGAGAGCGGCGGTAACCACATAGCTGACCTCAAGAAGGAAATAGAAATCTTGCGGAACCTCTATCACGAGAACATCGTGAAGTACAAAGGGATCTGCACCGAGGACGGTAGGTTGCGCGCACCGGGTCAGGCTGTCGGGGTCACCGGGGCTAGCGCAGGGCAGGCCCCTCAACGTGCTTGCTGCCAGCTGCGCGGGCTCCTCCCGGGGTCGGCCACACGCCCGGCTGGGACTGGACGTGACCCATCCGGATGGCCGCCCTCGGGCCAGGGCAGCGGATGGCCCTGCTGCTGCCTCTCCTCGGCCGGGCTGCACTGGCCAGGGCACACTGCGCTCCGGGCGTCGAAATCGCACAGGGGAGTGAGACCTGTGAGCCAGCAATGCCTCTCCTGGGCGGTTCTTTAAAACTGGTCATGAAATGACATGGCTTATCACTGGTATTTATGAGGCAGACGTGGTTTATAATGCGTACTTTGTGAGGCACAGAGCCCCTGCTGCTTCACTCCCCAGGTACCCGCAACAGCTGGGCCTCCACCAGAACCTCCTGGTGCACCAGGGCCTGGAACTCCAGGGGCTGGAACTCCATCCAGTTCGCCCACGTGGGTAGCAGGGGCCTGAGTACTGGAGCCATCCTCCCTGCCTCCTAGGGTGCGCGTTAGCAAGAAGCTGGAATGGAAAGCAGAGCTGGGAATCCAGCTCAGGCACTCCGCATAGAGGGCGCCAGCCTCTTCTGGATTAACCGCTATGCCCACACTCGGGCTCCTCCTGATTCCTAGAAATTGCCGTCTGCCTCCTGCTCGACAGAACATCCTGACCCTTCCCCCAGTGAGCGCTGACGCCCAGCAGGGGCATGGGTGTTCTGCCCATCACACTGGGCAGCGCCTGTGGCGCTGAGGGAGCTGAAACCGCCCAGGTCCTGTGGCCTTCCCCTCCCACCCCACAGTCCCTGCCCTGGGCAGTGCCACACTGATGGGTGTTTCTTCTCAACAGGAGGAAACGGTATTAAGCTCATCATGGAATTTCTGCCTTCGGGAAGCCTTAAGGAGTATCTTCCAAAGAATAAAAACAAAATTAATCTCAAGCAACAGCTAAAATATGCCGTGCAGATTTGTAAGGTAAAAACAAAAGGCACACGTTTAACAGGTCGGCCCCTCCCTGGCAGCTGGTTTGTAACTGGTGTCTCCAAGTGGCAGCTGTGACGCTCACCGCACTGTGCAGATGAACAGTCAGCCTCTACTAAAAAGTGAATGGATTTGTTCTGCATGGCTGGTTTTGTTTTTTAATCAGTTGGGGCTATTCTTGCATAAAACACACAAACAAAAAAAATCCCAGCGATGTGTGAATGAAATGACATTTCAGGTTTTTACTGTGGAGAGCTACAAAATGCAATCAGAAACCGCTGTGGCCATGTACCTGACCTTTACTTCTCCTTTTTAGGGGATGGACTATTTGGGTTCTCGGCAGTATGTCCACCGGGACTTAGCAGCAAGAAATGTCCTTGTTGAGAGTGAACACCAAGTGAAAATTGGAGACTTCGGCTTAACCAAAGCGATCGAGACAGACAAGGAGTACTACACCGTCAAGGACGACCGGGACAGCCCTGTGTTTTGGTAACTGAGTCACACAGCTGCCTGTCATCTGTGACTGCTGGGGTTGTTAATGTCTCTTACTCCTCCGGCCCCGGGTCAAGGTTAGAGTAGAACATTTGGAATGGTTATCTGCCTTCCAGAAACACCTTTTAGACTGTTCACTGAAAGAGGCCTACACCAATGCCACTGTCTTGCGAGGAGCGGGAGAACTCTCCCAGCAGCTCCTGCACCCCCTGGACAGGGCATTCACCTGAGACAGTTCTCAGACACATCCGTGCAGCGGGCGGTCCGAGGGCAGGGAAGGGTAGGATAGGATAGGATGATTAGGAGAGTGGCAGTGGCACCTGAGGTTTGAGGAATATTTAAAGAAGCTAGATATGAAGTGCCTTAGTTTCTGGTGTGGGCCATCAGATGATTCATCAAAACTGGTCACACCGCAGACTCACCATGAGCTTACAGGAAATCAAACCCAGGACTTGTCTTCGTGTGACCCTCCTCCCCTGGGTGCATTTGTCAGGGAATGAAGAACACAACCTTGTCTACTTGGAGAAAACATGTGGTACTGAGAATATGTATGTATGTGAAGTATATTGCTCTGTATATGCAGCATGTACATGACAAGTATGTAACACACACATAGATGCTTTGAGTATGAAATTCTGTGACAAACCAGAGGTGAGTCTTTGGAGTCACTCTGTCATGTTTGTCAAAACAGCTTCCCTGGAAGTGAGGCTGTGTATTTGGCTTTCTTTCAGGTATGCCCCAGAATGTTTAATTCAGTGTAAATTCTATATTGCCTCCGACGTCTGGTCCTTTGGAGTGACTCTGCACGAGCTACTCACTTACTGTGATTCAGAATATAGTCCCATGGCCGTAAGTCATTTAAATCTAATACCCAATTAAAATGTGTCCATCCCTTCAACATTGTATTGGTTTTAAAGATTTATTGTATTTCATGTATTGAAAGCCAGAATTAGAGAGTGAGCAGGCTTCATTAATTCACTCCCCAAATGGCCCCAATGAGCAGGGCTAGGCCAGGCCAAAGCCAGCAGCCTCAAACTCTGTCTGGGTGTCCCACTGCCTTTCACCACGTGCATGTTAGCAGGGAGTTGGATCAGAAGCTGGGGCTCAAACTGGTACTTTTTAATTTTTTAAATGGAATCCAATCAGTGTATTAAGTGGAAAGAGAAAATGTCACCTGTTCAACTTGGTTTATAACTTCACAACTATTTGTGGGTCTCTTAAGGAGTCCAAAGTTCTCAAGGATGTTCCATAGATCTTATCTGTGAGGAAACAAGGGACAGTTTCATGGGAGTGAGTTAAGTAAGATAGCATTCAGTAGGGCCTTATGTGTACCTTGTTTATTCCAAAATAAGATCATTTTCATTATAACAGGCTCCTTGACAAGTGAAAGAAGTGATTGGTACAGTCTGAGGCTAAAATAATTTTGGGTTTTCATTTTTTAAGTAGTACTAAGGAGAAAAAGCCTTTTTTTTACTTTAATTTCAGGTTAACTATGGAAGTTTCACCCTAATCAATTTGATTTTTATATAAATGTTGAAAGTGAAACATTTTGTCTGGCTTTATTTTACATAGTTGTTCCTGAAAATGATAGGCCCAACTCATGGCCAGATGACAGTAACAAGACTTGTGAATACACTGAAGGAAGGAAAACGTTTGCCGTGTCCACCCAACTGTCCAGATCAGGTATTCATGGTCTATTCCACAGTAATAAACCCCAGCTTTCACTGTTTTTCTAGCTTGAGTGATCCAGCAAGGGGCGGAGGAGGAGGAAGCAGGGCAATGGATTAGAAAAATCCTTTAAAATAGTTTTTTCTAGCTGAATTTCAAGATATTTGAGAAATCCTCTCTGGGGCTGATGATACAACTTATTACATTCAAAGCACAGTTAGGGTCTACCAGAAGCAGACTCCCCTCAGTGTCTCTCCATTGCCCACCTCCAAAGAGAACTTGGCGACAGCATACTGTGACAAATACATTTTTGTGTAAGTCTGGCCCACTTAGTGACATAACATTGTTTTCCATACTCTAAAGTAAATTGGGCCTTTAAGATATACTGAATAGTGTGAGCGCAGGAGGTGGGACGTCAGAGACCTGCTCAGGCACACACTGACCCATCAGCTGGCTTCAGACACACACCAGATCTTGTTGAAGGCCACTCAGCCAGCCCAAGAACTTCTCAAATGTTAAAACATTATTCATGTACCATGTTGTAGCTCATTTTCTGCAAAACTGTTCAAATATTCTTGAAAGTCTTAGTTATCAACATCATTTACATTTTAAAAATTTTCTTACTGCTTATATCTAACATTTATACTTTTTTCCCCCAGGTTTATCAACTTATGAGGAAATGCTGGGAATTCCAACCTTCCAATCGGACAACCTTTCAGAACCTTATTGAAGGATTCGAAGCAATTTTAAAAAAGCATGAATAATATTTAAATTCTGCTGTTTGTCAAGTCCTTCTGCAACAAATAACCAAATCATTTAAAAAGTTTTTTAATGGAAAGAGTTTGTATTATGTCTAAAAAGGCACTCAAAAAAGTACTTGAGTATGTATCCATGTATAAGGCACACTGTGGCGCCTCATGTGTTTAAGGACTTCTTCCTTATATTTGGCTCCAGGAAGAGAGTTACAAACAGTGACAGCTAAAATATTAGAAAGCACCATGCCTTCTGGAAAGGAGCACACCACCACGGCATCTGGCTAGCTTGCCTTCACAATTGCATACTAACGTGGGAATTTTGGAAACAAGAGGAGTTGACCAAAGTATTTTCTCAAGAGGATTGCTTTTCCTAGCTGCCATTTGATCTGAAATGTTTTTCTGGCACAATTAGTCACTGATGAAACTTAGTGAAGTTCAAGGGCATGTTAGAATATCAGCTATCTATATGGTGACAACCAAGCAGTCTTAAAATATTAGATGCCAGTTAGTATACTGTTGTCTCTATACAGAAGTGAGTGTCAGTAGTAGGACTTAAACTTTGTTTCTCCAGTGGCTTAGCTCCTGTTCCCTTGGGTGATCACGGATGCCCATTTTGAGAAAACTGGTTATGCTGCATGTTAACTTCTTGAGAACTAAGCCTGTGCCAGTGCTTTCCTAGGCAGTCTATCTTTAATCTGAGTGGACTCCCAGACCCTGGATGCTGTAATACTGCTTTTAAGACATGTCCATGTATACCCTTTTCTAATTCTACCACTTTGGGCAAGCTGTTTCAGCATTGATTTTGGATGCTGTATATGCAACCAGTAAGAATAAACACCACCGCCATTGCACTGTTCTTAAAGAGTGTTTCGATACCACCCACCTACAAGGATCAATCACTATTTTGACCATCACCTTACAGTGCAAAACTTGAAAGACCCAGCTAAAAGGCACTGTGGAGTTCATGATCCACTAGACAGTTTTTGGTTTGCTTGTGGAGCTGTGTAGTCTGAAATATTTAAGTCTCTGATTCAATGTGAAGCATAAAGTTCTTTATGACCAAGAGTCTGAAAAAGTTTTTAATGCTGGTTAGTATTTGTCATCATAGATTTCACTTTTTGAGTTCAAAAATAATAATCAGGCCTGACTCAATGGCAGCAATAAACTTGCCATTTAAATCTGTTCACTAGCCCTCTATCACCAAGGTTTCTTTCCATGTCAAACCTGTGGCCACTCTACATGCACTTTGTTTACTCTTTATACAAATAAATATACTAAAGACTTTACATGCATATGCCTTTTAATATTAAGATTTTCAAAGCATTTCAAACAATTCACTTACATAGAAAAATAACATAGTTTGGGGTGGTGGTGGTGGTAATGGTCTTTATTACTAACACCACTTGAGTTGCACTTCTCTGTAAATGTCCAATGAAAATGGGCACAGGCCAAGTATGGATGGCAAATTCACATGTGCTATAATCCAAAACATCTTTGTTTTAGCTTTTTCAACCTCTTCCTGCTTTGTCTTTGCAGCTCTGATGTAAAAGTCACCATCCTCCCTTTCCTCAGGTTGTATTATAGTAGTGGTGTAACCAAGCACTGAAGAGGCTAAATGAGAAGAAGTACAGGGCATGGAGAAGCCACTAGTCATCTGCTGTATAACTGAGTGATGCCTACTCTTGATTAGTTATTTATAGGTAGTACTACTTAGAAATTAGCTTAGTTTAACTTTCTAGCTGTTATTTTCCAACACGAGCTAGTATAGGCAATAAATTAGACCAAGTAAAATTTTTTACAAAGCATACAACATGTACCAATTTTTTACTTCATCTCTTAAAAAAACAGGATATCTATATCATACTCAAAAACAAAAAGTTCCCAAAATGATATTTAATAATCTGATTTCAAAAAGACTAGAATCACTGAGATCCCAAACTTCATCAATTACAATCAAATAACAATGAACAAACAAATTTCTAGATGGCAAAAGGTTTCTCATGCATTTAACACCAAGGCCTTCAGGAAACAGTGATGTCAAAAGTTGTATGTAATAAAAACAAATTCAGAAGTAAATTGGGTTAAACAGCTGATATTTTTTCAGCCTAACATACTACCAAAGAATCAGAGACAAAGCAGAGACTGAGAGGTATAGCTTATTAGCTCAAAATGTTTATAAATATTTACTCCATAAGACTCCTTCAGAAAGGGCAGTACTGACTGCTTCACTATATTGTGGAAATAGAGCATTTGATGATCAAAATAGGCCCTGTCTTAGTAATCAGATCACTAGTATGTACTACAAGATGAGGCAAAGAAACCTATGTTCCTTGCCACTTGCAAGACTGTCTCAAAGGTCTTTGTTTAGGTGAAATAAAAAATTCCCTAATGAGAGCCATTACATCAGGGGTCAGCAAACTTCATCTCAAAAGGGCCAGATAGTAAATATTTGAGGCTTTGCAGGCCATATGGTCCCAGTTGAAGCTACTCAGCTCTACCATTACAGCACAAAAGCAGCCGCAGACAATACGGAAATGAATGAGCATGGCTGGGTTTTAATAAAACTTTTATTTGTGGATACTGAAATTTGAACTTCATAGAAATTTCATGTTGTAAGTTTTCTAAAAATGTAAACAACATTCTTAGCTTGCAAGCAGCACAAAGACAGGTGGTGGACCAAATATGGCCCCAGGTGTAGTCTGCCAACCCCTGTTAGGTTAGATCACCAAAGCTACTTTTTCATAAAAGGTATAAATGGTAAATAAATCTTAAAAGTAAAGCCTTGTAGCAGTGTATACCTTGGACGTTACGATCACTATTGTTGGGTTTAATATTAAGTGACTCGTGTGGGAGTATAACTGAGTTTGCATGTGGAACATCTTTATAACATTACCATCACCAAATTTGGTACTTGCACCCATGTAGTTCTAGGAAAATCTTTTTAAAATCTCTAAATGAAATTACTTCTAGGGAAAGTAAATTGAAATGCCCACTGGCTAGTAAGAAACTCATTCTAAAGGTTTAGGAAACAAGACTTATCCCATTTATTGCTTCGAACTTTTTTATATGGTGTCAAAATTATTCTCAGTCCTACAACATGGAATATTGGAACATTGTTAGTTTCTCCAATGGATTGCAAGTTAATTTCACACTGATTAAGATGCATCTAATTCTAGTGGAAAACGTCCTCATCTGAGATCTTTTCTTATTGCTACTTAATTTTTTATTTGGCAATTCTGCCTGCTGCACAACACAGTTACTTCTGGGAAATCATAAACCCGTATTTAAAGGATATGGCTAGTCTGAATGAAGTTTAAGGCAGCGATGAACAACAAAGATACTGCAAGAACCTTAGGTTATAAGGAGAGAGCTTAACTCAGTACACTCGCTTCTTTTTAAAGTAGGTTTCCATGTAATACGCTCCTGAGCCCCGACGACGCTGGTCTCCAAATTCCCCTGGACCACCTTCTGGGCCAGACATGAGATAGGATGAGCCTCGCTTTTCATGTCTTAAATGGGATGCCTATGAGAAAAGAAAACCACAGTTCACATTAAATTCAATCAAAATCAGCTTATTCATTAAAGCTACTTATAAGAACTACAAAAGCATTTCATTTCAGGTTCATGTAAATACAGAATAGGATTAATATCAAAGCTATACAAACTCCTTTGTTAAACTGGATTTTTAAATTTCTCTATCAATTACTTGTGGAACTTTTGCAAAACACCAGTTTCTAACCTCAAACCCACACATTTTGGAGTAAAGAAAATAACAGCACCACAGCTACTTCAGCTGTGTACACCTAGGTAAGTACCACCAAATAAGAATCTTAATATCAACTATTAGCATTCCCACTGGGGAAGGGGAGTGGCTGAGAAACCAAGCTGCACATCAAATCAGATGTTATGTCTGCTTAGTAAAAGGCGTGGTGAGAGACTAAACTAGGTGGTATAAGGCTGCTAAGTGACATTGAGGAAAATAATGACACTGGTAGAGATAAAAACTTTAGGGGCCAGCACTGTGGCATAATGGGTAAAGTCACTGCCTGCAGTGCAGGCGTCCCGGCATCCCATAGGGGCACTGGGTCGAGTCCTGACTGGACATGTCAAGGCTCCCTCCCCAAGCCTGTCCCAGCTCTGGAGGATATGGGCAACTGTGCATCCAGACTCACGCCTGGCACTAAGAACCTGGGTGCTGGAACTAGGACTCACACACCCTTGCCACTGCTGCCACGGATTAGAGAAAGACGGAAACATCAGTATCCAGTGGGAACTAAAGGCAAAGTAGCTACCAAACCAATACCCAAAGACATTTTTCCAGGCAAAGGCCTCCCATCCATGCAAGCTATCCTTTTAGTGACAGAAATAAATGACCTACAAAATGAGTAAAATTATCATAGGCACAAGTAAGAAAAAGGCAATATGATGCTCCAAAAGGAACATAATAACGCTTTATTTGGCATCAGACTCCAACAAAGGAGAATGACAAAATGCCCGATGAAGAATTCAAAACCAATGACAAAGGATGCTCAGAGATACAAAGAGAATACAGACACAACTGGGAAATCAATGCATGTTAATGAGAAGTTCAGAGAGAAAAATGAACCAAACTAAAATCTTAGAAATGAAGAACAAAGTAAAAAAGGAAAAATAAGATACAGCTGAAAGCCTCAACATCAGACTAGATCAAGAGGAATATCTAAACTTGAAGACAAGTCTTCTGAAATATCCCACTCAGAGTAGAGGAAAGGGGGAAAAAAAGAATGCAGGTAGCTTCCAAGACCTCTGGTGCATCATTAGGCTGGCACCATGGCTGACTTCAATAATCCTCTGCCTGTGGCACTGGCACCCCAGGTTCTAGTCCCGGTTGCTCCTCTTCCAGCCCAGCTCTTTGCTGTGGCCCGGGAGTGCAGTGGAGGATGGCCCAAGTGCTTGGGTCCCTGCACCCCATGGGAGACCAGGAGGAAGCACCCGGCTCCTGGCTTTGGATCAGCACAGTGCTGGCCGTAGCAGCCATTTGGGGGGTAAACCAACGGAAGGAAGCCCTTTCTCTCTGTCTATAACTCTACCTGTCAAAAAAAAAAAAAGAAGCTCAAAATGGAGCACTCTTCTGAAGAGGAGTAGAGGCCATAAAACCTATTCAATGAAGTAACAACAAAACAATTCCCCAATCTAGAGAAAGATATGGACATTCCAGTACAAGAGGCCCATAGTACCCCAAATAGACATGACCAGAAAAGATCCTCATTAGGACATGTCACAAAACCTCAAGAGTGCCACAAAGATCTGCCAAGTCACTTTTAAGGGAATCTCCATTAGATGAAGATTTTTTTTTACAGAAACCTTATAGGACAGGAGGATCTGTATAATATATTCCAAGTTATAAAAGAAAAAGAAAATACCAACCAGCAATACTTAACCCAGTGAAGATATCTTTCATAAATGAAGGAAAAATAAAGACTTGCCCAAACAATCAAAATCTGAAGAAATTCATCACCACCAGTCTGACCTTAAAAAAAGATGCTTAAGATAGTCCTAAATACAGGTAAAAAAGATAACTACCATTATGTAAACTATAAACACAAGAAATCATAAAGACCACTAGAAAACAAGGATATTCAAAAGATTTTTTTAAAAATGAATGGACTAAGTCATTACTTATCAACATTAATTTTGAATGTACATAGATTAACTGAATAATTTTAAAAAACAAGACCCAAGGGGTCAGTGTTGTGGCACAGATTAAGCTGCTGTCTGCAACAACAGCATCCCATTTAGGTAGGGGATGTCCCAGCTGTTTCACTTTCATCCAGCTGAGAAAGCAGATGACCCAAGTGCTTGAGCCACTGCACCCATGTAGGAAACATGCATAGAGTTCCGGCACCTGGCTTCGGCCTGGACTAGTCCTGGCCATTGTAGCCATTTGGGGAATGAACAAGGGAATGAAGAGCCCTCTCTCTTCCTCTACCTTTCAAATAAAGTAAAAAACAGCCCAATGATATGTTGCCTACGAGAAAAATACTTCACCAGTAAAGATGCACACAGACTGAAAAGTAAAAAGATGGGAAAAGTTATCCCATGCAAACAGAAACCAAAAGTGAGCATGACAGCTAAACTTCATAGTCATCATATCTGATTGATTTGGTCCCTTGATCATTATATAGTGACAGTCTATGTCTCCTTTTACACTTTTTGTCTTAGAGACAAGAGTGCTCTAATAAACAAGGGATCAATTCAGTAAGACAGAATGAATAAATGTACCGCTCTTAAAACCAGAGCACCCAATTTTAAAAGACAAGTATTAGATTTAAAGGGGAAAATAATAATAACAGGGGACTTCAACAGCCCACTTTCACCTAAGGACAGATCATCCAGACCCAAAAAAAAAAAAAAAAAAAACTAATAAAGACACAGTGGAATGACTATGGTTTTACAATGATACATTATATTCTGTAAAATGAACTAGAAGAGAGGAGCTGGTAAGGTTCCAAACACAATGATAAAGAAATAGGTTAATGTCTGTTATGATTATCTTATGCTGAGTATGTATGTTGGAATACTGCACTATACCCCATAAAAATGTGCAAATATCACATATTAAACCAAAATTTAAAAATGTTTAAAAATTAATTTCCAGGCTCCATCCCAGAGATTCTGATCTGGGAGAATAATATTCCTCATAAAGGTCACAACAGTCAGTACATCAAATCTTGTAGCACAACCTGTGATCTCTCAAAAGCTCTGTAGTTTTTGCTTTTGCAAATACTGAGTGCAATAAAAGTTTTGAAGCAGAATTACATAACTCACTCTACAAGAATGTAGAAATGACTGGTAAGGAAAGCTTCCAGTAACGCACAAGAGCAGTCTCACATTACAACTGAAAATGGCAACTGTTTGTGAACTACCACTGGACACAATTTTTATACTGGTGCCAACCCCAGAGGAAGCAGATGTTAAGTCTGTGATAATTCCTCACAGACAACACTAGTCAGTTCTCCACCATGTTAAAAGCAATGCCAGAGACTAAAAATCAGAACTCCATTTCAGTACTTTACTTCAGTGTGGTGATAACTATTGTGACAGTACAATAAATGCCTTCTTCATAAGAAGTCAGTTTAAAGGAATGCTGTTTAAGATGAAACTGATCAGCAAAGAATTCTGCCTTGACTCTCTCTGTCTAGAATGTTTCCTAATAGTAAAATATACCTGAGGTTTATGCTGAGGTCATCTGTGGAGAGAAGCAGGTGGTCATCAGTTGACAGCTCTTGAAGCTGAGTGGATGGGGGCAAGTAACTCAGTCTGAGAAAATGGCTGCCTACAAAATTTCAGCCTGCTCACCAGGCCCTCTCCTCCCACTATGAAGCCTCTATCCTTCCCAGCTGCCATCTCCTTGAGTCCCATCATTGCTTGGTGATCTTACTGCATACTGAACCTCAACCACAAACAGACCCTTCAGGCAAAATATACTTGTTCTTAACAGTTTTCTTCCTCTCATAAAATCACTATCCATTCTACAAATGAGATTTTCCAAAGGGAAAGGGAAGCAAACACCTCACTGGCCTTTAGAATTCTCTTGTTCACCTCACTTCCTTTCCTGATACTTCCTGCTATGTAGTATTCAAACCATTGTTTTAGGCCTGGCATAAGGCAAAGCAACAACCTGAATTTTCCACTCCTTCTATAGCATCTTTATTCTTAGAAGCCAGGCAGGAAATTTATTAGATTCTTTCATTCAAATGACTTCCCAGTGGTACTACAGCACTGACAATGAGAACCAACTAAGATCTAGGAGATGAGAACAGAGAAATATTAAATAACAGGAAATGAGATGTCATTACAGCCCACATTACCAAGAGAAACGAACTTTGATATAATCTAATCAAAAATACTAGTTTTCTGTATGAAGACTATTGAATGGGAAATGATAGTCTGTTTATATATCATTTAATGTTCAGAACAAAGAAAGTAGCGAATTCAGAAAGTAAACTGCCACAGTTGCAGAGTTTGCACTGGGATCTGTATGTTCAATTGGAAGTTTAAGTCCTATCATAGTCTGAAGAATTCTGGAGAGCATTCTAATCGAAATTCTACACAATGGTTTAATCCCTAGTAAGCCTCACTTCCATAAGGAGTCACTAACCCCTTTCAGGGTGTACACTGCCAAAAAAATATTCATATTCAGAGGACTCCAATCTTCAGCAAGATTTTCCTTTAGCATGACCAGAAATCATCCTGTGGACAGTGTCCATTCAGTGGCTCTGTTCTGTACTTCCAACAATAAAACCCTTTTTACCTACATTCTGAACTGATGACTTGCTTTCTACTTCATTGAGAAAACAAAATTAAAGCCCTGACATGTACAGGGACCAACCCCTGGTCCCTTTATTGCCCATTTACTTGGTGAAGTCATCCAATATATAGTGACTTACAGGAATACAATGGTTCTCTAATGTGTACCTCTGTTCGTACCCTCCCTCTACCTCCAGACTTGCATAATGAACACCAACAGCATAACATCTCTACTTGGGCATTTTAAAAGTATATCCAAAACTGAATCCCTACTCTTACTCTCTAAAACCTGCTCCACTCAGTCTTACCAATGACAATCCTATTTCTCTAGGCTAAAAACCTTAGACTCTTCTTTGTCTCCTCTCAAGCTCAGTATATCCTATTGAATCTACCTTCCGAAAAAAAAAAACAAAAAAAAACAAAAAAAAACAAAAAAAAAAAACAGCCACTTCGCACTACCTTCGATTCTTCTAGCCTGATTCAAGTTAGCAACATTTTTACTTGGATTATACCCAACACTTTAACAGATCTTGCTACATTTTACATTTATTGTTTAAGGTGACAGCCAGAGGTGTCCTGTTAAACTGTAAGTAGAGTCTATTATCCCTCTACTCAAAATATTCCACTAACTTTTTATCTTACACATCTAAAAAGTCTTTGTCTCTGCATACTACTTTTCCCCCCTCAATGTAATTTCACCTCTTTTCTTCCATTTAGCTCACTCCTTTTCTGCTTTAAGCATATTTTTGCTTCAGTGTATTTAACTTGCTGTTTTCACTCCCCAGAATGCATTTTGCACAGACGTTTATTTGGCACACTCCCTAAACTTCTGGTCCTTGCCCAAGAAACAATTTCAAAACAAGCCCTTCATTGGTATATTTAAAGTATAAAGCCTTCCTGTTGGGCATCCATCCTGATTTATATTCTCTCTGGAGCTAGCACTATTCATTTTACCTAATTTTTTTCTTTATTTCCTACTTCTCCATGAAGGTAATTTATATTATAATGATTTTTATCTATTTTGTTCACTGCCATATCCCTACTGCCGAGGGCAGTACTTGTCACATAGTAGGCATTCAATAAAAACTGGTGGAATACTTTTCAAAGACTATTTTTGAAGCATGCACTCCAGTTCCTTCAGCCAGTACTGCAGAACTGGCCATCCTTATCTGACCAGTACTTGCTTGGAAAAGCAAAGATTGCTGTGCTTATTTCTTCAGCACTTGCACTCTCTTGGTAGAACTTAAAATTGCCTTTTTCACTGCTGTATGCCAAATTCAAGCTTTTGTACAGACTTACTAGGAAATCCATTCTCTATCCATGCAAGTTGCTACTTTTTAAATTTTTAATCACATTTTCTTTCATATACTAAAGCAAATATTTCTATCTTCCTATAGATGTAGACTAACTTTTGTTTATCCTACATACTGCCAAGTGAAAGCAGAAAGAGAATGTCACAATTTTATTTTTTGGCTGCATATATCTCAAGCTCAATTTTTAAGCCCGGAACAATTAAATTGGGAATGAATTTTAAATGCTCATTTTATGAATTTGGAAAGTGGAATTTTAAATACCCCTCATGGAGATTCCTTTGGGATAAGTTAATGTCCATAGTGAATTTTGTTAGGCTCATCTGCAACCAGTACAACTAAAGATATTTATCATTATTACTCCTCTGAAAAGATATAATCAGTTAGCATGTAGTCCTCTAAATACAAAATAAAACTTGTTTTTAAAAAATTCTGCGGCTATTTAGGACTCCTTAGTCTCACCTTCACCTTTAGCACCACTTCACCTTTTATGTATTGTCTCTTTAAGTAAAGTTAGGTGATTGGAGAACCTAAAATTAACAACTGCACTAGTTCCTCTGAAATCTCAAATTCCTAGTGTTATCTCTCCCTGCCTTTCTCAAGATGCATTTGAAAGGCAGAACAGCAAAGAGATGGAGGAGACAGACACATCTTCCATCTGCTGGTTCACTCCCCAAATACCTGCAATAGATGAGGCTGTGTCAGGCTAAAAACCAGGATCTCTACCTGGGTTTCCTACATAGGTGGCAAGAGCTAGACTACTTGAGCCATCATCAGCTGCCTCCCATGTGCATTAGCAGGAAGCTGAATTGGAAGTGGAGCAGCCAGGACTTGAGCCAAGCAGTGGCTTGATCTGCTGTACCACAGTGACTTGCGGTGTAACCTGCTGGTAACTGTTTTCTTATAGCCTTGAGTGCAGCTTTTAGATTCCACACCTTTAGAAACTGATTGATTGTCTTTTCTACATTGAACATTTCCTTATTTAAAAAAAAAGTTTCAATTTGTGAGATGATATATGCAATAAATATCTCCCTCATATATACATGCATAGATGTTTTCAATTTTCATATTCATTTCTGCCTATCAACTACATGACTTTCCTCATGAATAATGGTAAGTCCTACCCTTGGACTGAATGAGTCATCCCCCAAAATATGTTATCTTGCCATTAAAAAAAAAAAAAAAAACTAATTGCCTCACAAGTTCCAGTGGACACACCACTGTGTGAATATACCTTCAATTTAATATGCTGAAACACTTATTAAAGATTAAGCACATTATCACTTCTCAGCCTTTTGGCTAAGATCAAGGGTAAAGATTAAGCACATTAAAATCCTCTAAAAAATTAGACTGTCAGAATAGCAATTCAAAACTGTCTTCAGATTTCCATATATGTATTTTTTCACTGGTATTTTGAATATTTAAAAGACCAATCTGGCTTCTAATCCTTATTTAAGTAAGATAATTTTTAATGTTTCTGAAAAACCTGCTTTAATTCTGTTTTTTTACCAAAATCAATTTTTCAAAAGTACTTCCAGGTTATCATTAAGGTTAACATGAGATAACCTGTGTTCCCACAAGCACTGTTTAAGTAGGTTTAGGCTTAAATAAATAGCTGATATGGTTAGCTGTCACAAGATTCTGATCTATCATGGTCCAAACCAGAATCTACACAATACTCATTCATTAAATAATGTACTCTGGGACAAGTCTGTCTGTATTAATTAGCCACAAGGTGGCAGCATTAGGCTCTGTAGTATGAACGGACCTAGATTTTCTAGGCCTTTCTGTTCCCTTTTTATTTCTCTTATCTCTTCACACCACCTCATCAGATAATCTGTGGTTGATTCCTTGGGATAGAGAGTTTACTGGCAGGAAAGATCCTTTTAACCAGGATAACCTAAAATTACAACATGCAAGGAGATAGTACTGATATTCAGCATACCAGATGACTGCCAGGTAGCAAGTCAAAGTATCAAAATCACAATGAAAAGTTAAATCACAATTTAAATGGTCATATCAAACAGCTGAAATGCCTCTTAAACTATTCCTTACATTATTAAAACTATTGGCTATGGCAAATTGAAAAGTATTTACTTTGATCTATTTTACTACTTTACTAAAGGGGGAAGAGAGAGGAATGTTTTTGAGATTAGATGTTAGATTTAAGTGTTTAATATTTTGATTCAAAGGTTTTTCTGAACCATGTGACACAGAAAAACTAACTTATCTCTAGCTCCAGAATCTAAAATTTCTAAGATTTATAAAAATTAAGATGATTGTATAGCTAACTATAATATTATCACTGCTAGAGTATTATTAGGAAATTCTTAATAACTATATTATGTTTTCTCAATCATAGTTCAAATATTTAAGGCATGCAGTTTTGGAGAGAACTGGTAACTGCACTCAATGGCAACTCTAGTTAATTGCTTAGAGAAAAGAGAGGGGTAGCACATTTAAAGCTCATTTGTAATTAGATCTATATCTGGAATGATAGGTACTTTCAGCGTCTCAGGCACTCACAGGATTGTCTACCACCACAGTGTCACTTCAAAAAGAAATCCTGTACCTGTTAAGACTCATTTCTGGGCCGGCGCCACAGCTCACTAGGCTAATCCTCCGCCTTGCGGCGCCGGCACACCGGATTCTAGTCCTGGTTGGGGTGCCGGATTCTGTCCTGGTTGCCCCTCTTCCAGGCCAGCTCTCTGCTGTGGCCAGTGCAGTGAGGATGGCCCAAGTGCTTGGGCCCTGCACCCCATGGGAGACCAGGAGAAGCACCTGGCTCCTGCCTTTGGATCAGTGCGGTGCACCGGCTGCAGCGCGCCAGCCGCGGCGGCCATTGGAGGGTGAACCAACGGCAAAAAGAAGACCTTTCTCTCTCTTTCTCTGTCCACTCTGCCTATCAAAAGTCATTTCTGAACTTCCATTTCCTTTAGTTCCCAGTGACCACGATCTACTTTTACTTTTCTATGGATCTATCCTGGAAATCCCATACAAATGGGATCATTAAGTCTGTGACCTTTCTCACTTATTAGAATATTATTTTCAAGGTTCATCTATGTTAAAGCATGGGTCAACATTTCATTCTTTCATATGGCTGAAAAGTGTTTTATTCACTTTGGTTATTACCTTGTATTACTATATTTTTTTTATTTGACAGGTAGAGTTATAGACAGTGAGAGAGAGAGAGAAAGAGAGAGAAAGGTCTTCCTTCCGTCGATTCACTCCACAAATGGCCACCACGGCCGGCACTGCGCTGATCCGAAGCCAGGAGCCAGGTGTTTCTACTGGTTTCCCGTGCACGTGCAGGGCCCAAGAACTTGGACCATCCTCCACTGCCTTCCCAGGCCACAGCAGAGAGCTGGACTGGAAGAGCAGCAACTGGGACTAGAACCCAGTGCCCATATGGGATGCCGGCACCGCAGGTGGAGGATTAACCAAGTGAGCCACGGCGCCGGCCCCCACCTTGTTTTACTATTATGAATAATGCTGCTCCAAAAAAAATTCGTGTACAATTTTGTGTGTGGGCATCTTTTCAATTCTCTTGGTTATATAACTAGGAATAAAATTCCTGGGTAAAGGTAATTCTAACTCATATTTTAACATTTTAAGGAACTGCCAGACTGTTTTCCAAAGCAGTTGCACCATGTTATACTCTCTTCAGAGATGTGTAAGGATTCCACTTTTTCCACATTCCCACCTACATTTGGTTCATTTTTCTTTATTCTGAGAAACAGAAGAGAGAATGATCTAAATTGCCCATATGTCATGTTTGTTGACTGTTATACCTGTTCAAATCTGCTGCTATGCTCTAGCAAATTTTACAATTTATTGTATTTTTCAAATCCAGAATTTCTACTTGATTTTTTTTTAAAGATTTTATTTATTTGAGAGGCTGAGACAGACAGAAATGTCTTTCATCCACTGGTTCACTCCCCAAATGGCCACAATAGCTGGAGCTGGGCTGATCCGTAGCCAGGAGCTTCCTCCTTGTCTCCCATTTGGGTGCAAGACCATTTTGGGCCATCTTCCACTGCTTTCCTAGGCCATAAACAGAGAGCTGAATTGGAAGAGGAGCAGCCAGGACACGAACCAATGCCCATTTTGGATGTCAGCACCGCAGGCAGAGGCTTAGTCTATTATGCCATAGCACCAGCCCCTTTATTATTTTTTTAATATATATATTTTTTTATTTGACAGAGTTATAGACAGTGAGAGAGAGAGAGAGAGATAGTCAGAGAGAAAGGTCTTCCTTCCGTTGGTTGACTCCCCAAATGGCTGCCACGGCCAGCGCTGTGCCGATCTGAAGCCAGGAGCCACGTGCTTCTTCCTGGTCTCCCATGCGGGTGCAGGGCCCAAGAACTTAGGCCATCCTCCACTGCCCTCCCAGGCCACAACAGAGAGCTGGACTGAAGAGGAGCAACCAGACTAGAACCTAGTGCCCATATAGGATGCCAGTGCCAAAGGCAGAAGTGAGCCAAGTGAGCCACAGCGCCTGCCCTCCCCCCTTTTATTGATCTTCTCTAGTTAGTGAAACATTGTTCTCGTACTTCTAGTATCTTAGATGTGGTTTAATTCTCTGAATATATTTTAAACTTTTGCTTATAAATCTTGTTAATGGAAAAAATTTAAAACCTTATTCTCAAATAATTTGCTATTATAAAGATACAATTTTTAAGCCGGCGCAGCGGCTCAATAGGCTAATCCTCCGCCTGCGGCACTGGCACACCGGGTTGTAGTCCCGGTTGCTCATCTTCCAGTCCAGCTCTCTGCTGTGGCCCGGGAGTGCAGTGGAGGATGGCCCAGGTCCTTGGGCCCTGCACCCACATGGTAGATCAGGAGAAGCACCTGGCTCCTGGCTTCGGATCAGCACAGTGCACCAGCCGCAGTGGCCATTGAGGGGGTGAATCAACAGAAAAAGGAAGACCTTTCTCTCTCTTTCACTGTCCACTCTGCCTGTCAAAAAAAAAAAGGCACTGTCTATTAATACTAACACCTGGGTGTTTTCTGTTTGTTTTTTTGTTTTTGGACAGGCAGATTTAGACAGAAAGGTCTTCCTTCTGTTGGTTCACCCCTCAAATGGCTGCTAGGGCCAGCGTGCTGCACCGATCCAAAGCCAGGAGCCAGGTGCTTCCTCCTGGTCTCCCATGCCAGTGCAGGGCCCAAGAACTTGGGCCATCCTCCACTGCCTTCCTGGGCCACAGCAGAGAGCTGGACTGGAAGAGGAACAACCAGGACTAGAACTCGGAGTGCCAGCGCCAAAGGTGGAGAATTATCCTAGTGAGCCACGGTGCCAGCCACCTGGGTCATTTTGAAGTCCATTTACATTATTCGCCTTTCTTTTCATTGTGGACCACTTTCTAGTTTCTTCAAACTAGCAATTTCTGGTTCCTGGACATTGTGAGTGATATGGCATAGAGACTAAAGATTCTATTATATTTCTCTATAGTGTGTTCTGTTCTAGAATTAATTATATGTGTTGAACTCAAACTCCAAACATTATATATCCTCTGTGCAGGGGAGGAGTTGAATCTTTTCTCAGTTCTTTCAGCCTTCCAGCTATTGTTTTCTACTAGGTCTCCTGGAGTCTCCCTCACACAAAGTTTAGGGATCAGCCAAGTATATTTGGGCTGAGTTTTCAATAGAATTTGATGTTCCTTTGTATGCAATGTCTTCTTTTTCCAGGATTTCTCTTAGTTTACAGTCTTGCTAATAGTCCTAAATTCTGTTCACTGACTCCTCAAGCCAGGAAGACTGCATCTTTCTACACAGTGTTAGGCAAAAAGCCAGATAAACAATACTTACCCTCTCTCTTTTTTCCTCGTGAGATTTATATATTTATTTGACAGGCAGAGTGAAAGAAAACACAAAGAGAGATCTTCAACTCCTGGCTCACTCCCCAGATGCCTGCAACAGCCATGGCTAGGTCAACTGGAAGCCAGGAACCAAGAACTCCATCCAGATCTCCCACATGGATGACAGGAACCCATGCACTTAGGCCAACATCCTCTGTGCCTCGCAGGCACAGCTGCAGGAAAATGAATGTAATGCAGAGAGCAGCCAGGAATCAAACCAGGTAATCTAACATGGGATGTAGACATCCCAAGAATAACTAAACCTGTCATGCCACAAAGGGCTGCCCCAGTTTCCTTCTTTCAAGGGCTGATTCTCCTTCAGCTTCTGCCTGCTTTTAGTCATTTTCCAATGCCTTCAAATAATTGTTTTTCTTTCTTAGTCTAGTTTTAGTAATACCCTACCTGCAGGAAGGGTATTATGATAACAAGCAATTTCACCAAAACTGGAAATGTCAAGTATTTGAGTTTTAAAAAATAATAGTTTTAATGGATATAGGGATTATTATATCCATCTATCCCTAGATATATCCATATGTTAAATCTTTACACATAAAGGTTTATACAGTTTCTATGAGATGCTACTTCCATGCTTGAAGAAAGTTCTCTATGGTATACTGAAAATAATGTTGACTTTGGAATCAGAGAAATCACGTACTAATTGTATGAATTTTGAAAGATTATTGCGGCCGGCGCCGCGGCTCAATAGGCTGATCCTCCACCTAGCGGCGCTGGCACACCGGGTTCTAGTCCCGGTCGGGGCGCCGGATTCTGTCCCGGTTGCCCCTCTTCCAGGCCAGCTCTCTGCTGTGGCCCGGGAGTGCAGTGAGGATGGCCCAAGTGCTTGGGCCCTGCACCCCATGGGAGACCAGGAGAAGTACCTGGCTCCTGCCATCGGATCAGCGCGGTGTGCCGGCCGCAGCACGCCAGCCGTGGCGGCCATTGGAGGGTGAACCAACGGCAAAAGGAAGACCTTTCTCTCTCTGTCTCTCACTATCCACTCTGCCTGTCAAAAAAAAAAAAAAAAAAAAAAAAAAAGATTATTGCTTTATGTTTTTCCACTTTTATTATACAGTTGATAACCTCAGAATTGTCAGAAAGCTTAAATGCTCTCATTGGAAAGCAAAACAAAAACTGTTATTTCCTTTCCTTTAAACCTCTTCCTCCATTCAAGCAATGGAAATGGAAGGAATTCCTATCACATGACCATCTTTTTCTACTATTTTTATTCCATTAGGAATAAAAGCTGTTTTTAATAAGGAAGAAATAACACGAGACAGAAAGAGTAAATGTCATTTTATGAACAAACATGAGGTTGTAGAAGCAGGAACTACCCAAGGGAACACAGAACTCAGGTTGGATTCACTCCACATTATCTATTCATAAGCAAATAAGCAGGAAGTATGGCAATCCAGAAGTTGCCATTATCACAAAATTTCTCCTAATATCAATGAGTCTGTCTATGGAATTAACCACAGCAATCTAATAAGCAAAACTTCTTGTGGGGAGGGCGGTGGTTGGTGTCAGGCATAGCAGTGAAGTTGCCACACCCCACATTAGAGCATCCATCAGGGTTCAAGTCCTGTCTCCTTTCCTAATTCCAGCTTCCTCCTGGGGCTCATCCCAGGAGGCAGCAGGTGATGACTGAGTGCTTAAGTTCCTTCCATTTACAAGGGAGACCTGAATTAAGTTCCTGGCTCCTGGCTTGGGCCTGGCCAAGCCTCAGATGTTGCAGGCATTTGGAGAGGGAACCAGCAGATTTCTCTTTCTTTCTCTCTCTATCTCAACCTTTCAAATAAAACTGAAAACCACAACTACCAAGAAAAGTGTGAAAAGTATATAAAAAAAAAAAGGCTTTTGATGCTTGGATCACACATTTAACAAATTTTTTTCTTTTGCTTCTGTTTATAAAAGTAAATTTTGTTCCTTGTAAATAAAACTGGAATTGTACAGCACTATGTTTCATAAATGTTATATATTAATAGAATGTTAAAATTTTGCCACGTATTTATATATTATTTTACATGACTTTTTAGAAAAGGTTTAGTTTTATTTATTTACTAGAAAGGCCACTGGATCACTCCCAAAATGGCCACCTCAGCTGGGTCTGGGCCAGGCTGAAGCCAGGAGCCAGAAACACCACCCAGATATCCCACGTGAGTGCCAGGGATCCAAGCACTTAAAACATCTTCTGCTCCCCTCTCAGGAGAGCATTAGTAAAAAGCTGGACTAGAAGCAGAGCAGCTAGAACTCGAACTGGCACTCCAGTATGGGAAGTTGTCATCACAAAAGCAGCAGCTTAACCTGCTGCACCACAATGCTGGCCCTTTACATGACTTAATATCTGCTCTGTACTTACTGGTATAAATATGATATAATTTGCCTATCATTCCTATGAACTATTAGAAATTTTAGCTGCTTTCAGTATTCACAACTGTAAATTTTCATTCACAAATGATTTTACACATTACCAACAAATTAGCATGTAGTCATTGTAATTATCTAAGTAATTACATAAAATAGAAGAAGATGGAGTTTTATGAAACAACATTGAGAATGCTTTCCAGGTTGCATCAATTCATGATCACATTATTTTAAATATAGCTTGTTACCATCTAACTAAATAATCTTCCAACTCCTATGACTCCATCTTACTCCAAATATGTCAGAATTCCATATACATTATCATGCATTTCACAAATACCAAGTTCCAACATTTTTAGAGAATTTGAGTTATTTTTCTAATACCTATCATAAAAGCATAATCAGGCCTCAGTAGTTCTAAGCAAATTCGCACTGGGTTTTCTAAGTGTATTAGACACAGATGAGGCAAATGCAGTATTGACCCAAGTAAGTCAGTCAAAGTGAGACTCTCAAGATTACATAATCAGATAGTACATACATGATACAGGCTGAGTACCCACCATCCAAAAATCTTAAATCCAAAACCAGAAACTTTTTGAGCACCCAAATGACACTATGGTGGAAAATACCACATCCTCAAACTCTGCTTCATGAACAAAATTACTAAAAATATTGCATAGGCTGGCACCGTGGCTCAATTGGCTAATCCTCCACCTGCGGTGCCAGCACCCCGGGGTTCTAGTCCTGGTTGGGGCGCCAGGTACTAGACCCAGTTGCTCCTCTTCCAGTCCAGCTCTCTGCTGTGGCCCGGGAGTGCAGTGGAGGATGGCCCAAGTGCTTGGATCCCTGCACCCGCATGGGAGACCAGGAGGAAGTACCCAGCTCCTGGCTTCGGATCAGCGCAGTGCCAGCCATGGCAGCCATTAGCGGAGTGAACCAATGGAAGGAAGACTTTTCTCTGTCTCTCTCTGTCTATAACTCTCTCTCTCTCTTTCACTGTCTAACTCTGCCTATCAAAAAAATATATATATTGTATAAAGTTACCTTAAGGCTATGTGTACAAGAAATATAGATTTGATGTTTCATTTTATTTATTTTGTAACTATTCCAAAATGTGTAAGAAATTCTGATATCCAAACACTTTCTGGTCCCAAGCATTTGGATAAAGGATACTTAATCTGTATATATAAGTTTAAGTCAACAAGAATAAGCTGAAGGAGAAAAAAACTAAAGCAAAATTGATGTATCTAAGTAATGACATAGTATATCTTTCAAATGTAATAGTTTTATGTTAGAATAGTAGTGCCTAGAAATGTGATCATTCTACATCAATAAACATAGTAAAGAACACACAGAGTTCTTGGGTTTCCTGGGCCTACAAGGTGTAAACCAGAGGACAGCATACTCTTTTTGTGTAAGAGCCAGAGATTAAATAATGAATCTTACAGGTCACATAGTCTGTTTTAACCACTCAACTCTGTTTCATAGTAGCATGAGTACCATAGAAAACACATAAATGAATGGTCATGGCTATGTTTCAATTTAATTTTATTTACAAATACAGGTAGTAGGCTGGATTTGATCTGTGGGCTGCAGTCTGCCAACCACTACTGTAAAAGCTGAGAGGTAGTTATGAAATGCAAAATGATAATAAAAGTCTTTTGAATACATGCTGAAAATTCAAATGGTTAGCAAGAAACACCATAAGGATCACGGCCACTTTACATTCCTATGCTTACAAGAAACACAATTTCAAATTAAGTGAACTTCATAATAGTTGAACCAATGTTTTATGTATCATAAGAACCAGAGAATCACTTACCTGTGCATAATCACCATAAGGTGGAGAGTAAGAAACACACTTTTCCAAGCCATGTTGTGATTCACTTCCCTGAGAGATTGCATCCAGAATGTTGCTTGCAATTCCAGTCTTATGCAGAGTGGTTTTATTTGCAAGGGCTACAGAAAAAAGTCGACATTTAGTTTACTCTGATTGTATTTTATAAATTATAAACAGAGTACAAAACTCAATAGCAGAACATGGTCCCCAAACACAACACAAATCTTAGTTTGCTAATATATGTATATATTTATTTTCCCCAAGGGAAATTATACATAAGCATATATGTAATCTTTGAAACAAGGGGTATAAAATATGAAATCTGTACTTTGTTGATGCAAGTTATTACTATTAATTTTTAGACCAGATCAATATATAATAGTTCATTACCATTATATATATTTTTTACTAAAAAATGAAACACATTTCAATTTTATTTCTCACTTTAAAAAAAAACTACAAATTAATGTCTGAGTTCAAGATGGTATTTCATAAGGAGGAAGTAACTTAAAAGGAAGCTCATCTTTTTGATTAAATCTTCTTCTAAGAGGTAACAGTTTAGAATTACTTTCCCAGGTTTGCTTTTTATGCATTTAGTCAAACATGTGCATAAAAACATGTAGGTATAACTGTAAATAAACACAAACTGAATCACTTAATGCATATTTACTTTTTCTACTTAAAATTATGCCTTGTTGATAATTTCATATAATCTATTTATATGTAGATAGAAACTCATTATAGCAAATACACATAAAACTCCAAAATATTAATACTGAACCCTCACTTACATGATAAGCATACACTGGGCAACACACTTGCCAAATTCAAATATGGATTTTTACTGAGCCGGATTTCTTTTGGTGGTTCTCCCAGGAGGGAAGTCTGATTCTTTGAGGCAGCCTATTTATCAAAACAAAAGAAGTGCTTACTAAGAGGTAAAAGAAAATAAAAATGCACAGAGACACATTTCATTTCCAACAAGTCTAGTGTGATAACAATTTATGGAACTTAATTTCTTGCTATTATTTTTTCAGTTAGTTTTTTTTTTTTTTTAAAGACTATTTATGTGAAAGGCAGAGACACACAGAGAAAGAGTGATGTCCCATCCTCCAGTTCACTCCCAAAAATGCCTGTAACAGCAGAGGCCGGACCCAGCAAAAGTCACAAGCCAGGAACTTCATCCAAGTCTCCTATATGGGTTGCAAGGACTCAAGTACTTGAACCCATCACCTGCTGCCCTTCAGGCACATGAGCAGGGAGCAGGAAAGGAAGCAAAGTAGCTAGGATGTGAATCAGTCACTCTGATATGGGATATAATGTCCCAGCAGCATCCTAACTTGCTGTACCACAACATCTGTCTCTCAGTTTTTCTATTCTAGAACCACAGAACTTCAAAACTGAAAGAGAATTAAAGGTCATGCAAAATCTTCTCACATGAGCCATGACAGAACTCTTACCAGAAAAAACAAATTTCAAATCTCATTTCCAAAAATACTATTAACATTTTAAATTTTTTATTAAAATTGTTTTTATTTTATTCTATATGACTTCAACAAGATGATAAAAACAAAACTTACCTCAGGTAGTAAAAATAATGCCAAACAAAGTAAGTAGACTTAGCAAACCCCAACTTCACATTTACACAATAATGCTACATATTCACATTTCTTGAAAATACACTGTCAGAATACTTTTATATGACCAGCTAAATGTGGAATTTCTTTTTTTTTTTTAAGGTTTTCTTTTCTTCTTTCTTTTTGGTTGTCATTTTTTTCAGGCATTCTTGCTTTATTTGTTTGTTTGTTTATTTTTTTGGGCAGGCAGAGTGGACAGTGAGAGAGAGAGACAGAGAGAAAGGTCTTCCTTTTTTGCTGTTGGTTTACCCTCCAATGGCCGCTGCGGCTGGCGCATTGCGCTGATCTGAAGGCAGGAGCCAGGTGCTTCTCCTGGTCTCCCATGCGGGTGCAGGGCCCAAGCACTTGGGCCATCCTCCACTGCACTCCCGGGCCACAGCAGAGAGCTGGCCTGGAAGAGGGGCAACCAGGACAGAATCTGGCGCCCCAACCAGGACTAGAACCTCGTGTGCCGGCGCTGCAAGGCGGAGGATTAGCCTAGTGAGCTGCGGCGCCGGCCCTAAATGTGGAATTTCTAATACTTCCTCAACAGGTTAAAAAAAAAAAAAATCACAGTATAGATTGTTCAGTATATTTTTCTGAGTTTTCTGTAAACATTTCACTCTCTGATGATGAAGATTTCAAAGACACAATTCAGATTAAGTAAAGCCAGTAGGTTTGTTTTCATTTTAAAAGTTTTTGTTTGTTTGTTTTGACAGGCAGAGTGGACAGTGAGAGAGAAAGACAGAAAGAAAGGTCTTCCTTTGCTGTTGGTTCACCCTCCAACGGCCGGCGCGCTGCAGTTCGTGCACCACGCTGATCCGAAGGCAGGAGCCAGGTGCTTCTCCTGGTCTCCCATGGGGCACAGGGTCCCAGGACCTGGGCCATGCTCCACTGCACTCCCTGGCCACAGCAGAGAGCTGGCCTGGAAGAGGGGCAACTGGGACAGAATCCGGCGCCCCGACCAGGACTAGAACCCTGTGTGCCGGCGCCTCAGGCAGAGGATTAGCCTATTGAGCCACGGCGCCAGCTAAAAGTTTTTCTTTTGTTCCCTGACCAGAATGAAGAAAGCATAATCACAAGGGTTTATTTCTGTGTTTATGAACCACAGCTCCTTACATTTGTTCCTTATCTACCCAAAACAGGTTGAGCACAATCAAATCCAAAATTCAAAATGCTTCGAAATTTGAAAGCACCAACATGATGTCCAAGTAGAATTTCCTACATCATGAACCCCTGTTTCATGCGCAAAATCATTAAAAATATTGTACAAAATTACCTTCAGGCTATGCATATGAGGTATATGAAATATAAATTAATGTTGTATTTAGACTTGGATCCTATCCCCAAGACACCTCACCTATATTACTAATGTTCCAAAAACCCCAAAATGTTTGAAATCTGAAATCCCAAGAATTTTAGTTAAGTGATACTGTATCATTGTATTTGGACACAAGATCTTCCACATCTTCATAAGCCCCCAAGAAGTCATATATATGATAGGTAAATCACTGATATAGATGTATTCATTCATTCACTCAATATATATATTTTTAAAGATTATCTTCAGAAGATTTTCAATTAGAGTCACAGCTGATTTCTCATGAGAAACGCTACAGGGTAGGAGAGAATGGAAACATACTCTAAGTCTCAAAAGAAAAAAACTATCAACACAGAATACTGTAACCCTGCAAAGCTCTCATTAAAGACTTTCCTTAACAAATAGAAATTCCAAGAATTTGTCATCATTTGTCAAGCCTTACAAATGATGCTAAGGATGTGCTACATATGGAAACACAGAAACACAGTCATCATTATGAAAAAATGTGAAGGCAAGAAATCTAGTAAAAGTACAAAGGAAATCCAAAACAATCAAAAGGAATATTTACAGAAAAATGACAGGGCCAAGTTGTTACTTATCAATAGTAACCTTGAACGGCTGGCCTTGTAGCATAGCATATTAGACCACAGGTCTGAGTCCTGGCTGCTCCACTTCAGATCCAACTCTCTGCTAACGTTCCTGAGAAAAGCAGCAGATGATGGCCCAAGTATATGGGCCTCTGTCACCCACATGGGAGACCTGGAAGAAGCTCTTGGCTTCAGCCTGGCTCAGGACTGACTATGCAACCATCTGGGGAGTGAACCAGTGGATGGAAGATTTCTCTCTTGTTTCTCCTCCTCTCTAGCTCTTTCAAAATAAAGCAAAAAAATCTTAAAAAAAAAAAAAAACCTTGAATGTAAATTGCCTAAATTCTCCAATTAAAAGATACATATCGAATGGATTAAAAAACAAGATCTATTTGCTGCCTCCAAGAAACACACTTCAGCAACAAAGATACAGAATTAAAGTTAAGGGATGGAAAAGATATTTGATGCCAATGGAAAGCAAAAATCAGCAGGTGCAGCCATCCTACTATCAGACAAAACAGACTTTAACACACAAAAACTGTTAAGAGAGACAAAGAAGGGCATTATGTAATGATTAAGGTATCAATTTAACAGGAAGATGTGACTATAATAAATGTATATGCACCTAATTAAGGGTGCCAAGCTATGTTAAAGGAGCCTAAAGGGAGAGAGATTTCAATACCATAATAATGGGGGACTTCAACATCCCACTTTCAGCAATGGACACATGAACCCAACAGAAAATCAAGAAACAGAGCTGATCTACACTATGAACCAAATGAAGTGAACTAATATCTATAGAACATTTCTATAGATAGTATATCTGCAAATTACACATTCTTTTCATCAGTGCATGGAACTTTCTCTAGGACAGACCATATTGCGAGGCCATAAATTATGCAAGTCTCAACAAATTGAAAAAGACTGAAATCATACCATGTATCTTTTCTGACCACAATGAAATGAAGCTGGAAAGTGAACCTCCCAGAGCCCTTGTTGTGGCTTAGCAGGTAAAAAGCCCACTGCCTGCAAAACCGACATCCCATATGGGCACCAGTTTGAGACCTGGCTGCTCCATTTCCTATCCAGCTCCCAGCTAATGTGCCTGGGAAAGCAGCAGAGGATAGCCCAAGTGCTTGGGTCCCTGCACCCAGATGGTAGACCAAGAAGAAGCTCCTGGCTTCAGCCTGGACCAGCCAAAGCTGTTGCAGCCATTTGGAGAGTGAAGCAGTGGATGGGAGACCTCTTTTTCTTTTTCTATAAATTTGCCTTTCAAATAAAAATAAATAAATCTTTTTTTTTTTTTTTGACAGGCAGAGTGGACAGTGAGAGAGAGAGACAGAGAGAGAAAGGTCTTCCTTTGCCGTTGGTTCACCCTCCAATGGCCGCCGCTGCAGCCGGCGCACCGCGCTGATCCTGGCAGGAGCCAGGAGCCAGGTGCTTTTCCTGGTCTCCCATGGGGTGCAGGGCCCAAGCACCTGGGCCATCCTCCACTGCACTCCCTGGCCATAGCAGAGAGCTGGCCTGGAAGAGGGGCAACCGGGACAGAATCCGGCGCCCCAACCGGGACTAGAACCCGGTGTGCCGGCGCCGCAAGGTGGAGGATTAGCCTATTGAGCCACGGCGCCGGCACAAAATAAATAAATCTTTAAAAAGAAAAAATATATACCCCAGATAACATGCAAACACATGGAGATTGAACAACATGCTCCTGAATGAACAATGGGTCACAGAGGAAATAAAAAAATTCCTGGAAATAAATGACAACAACACAACATATCAAAACCTAAGGGATGGGTCACAGAGGAAATAAAAAAATTCCTGGAAATAAATGACAACAACACAACATATCAAAACCTAAAGGATGGGGCATAGTGGGTTAAGCTGCCACCTGCAGCACCAGCATCCCATATGGACACCAGTTCTAGACCTAGCTGCTCAACCTCCAATCCAGCTCCCCGCTAATGTGCCTGGGAAAACAGTGGAAGATGGCCCAAGAGCTTGAGCCTCTGCACCCATGTGGGACATCTGAAAGAAGCTCCTGACTCTTGGTTGTCGCCTGGCCCAGCCTTGGTCATTGTAGCTATTTGAGCAAACAGTCAGCAGATGGAAGATTTCTGTCTCTGTCTATATCTCACTCTCACACTCTTCCTCTGTGTAACTGACTTTCAAATCAATCAATCAATCTTACAAACCCCCCCCCCAAAAAAACCATTACATAAACTGCTAACAAAAGAATACAGCACAAGGGACAATGAGAACACTCAATGATGAAATACATACCGAAAAGTCAGAAATAAGTGTTTGTTGTGTAAGCCAGCCACTCTATAGTATTTTTGCTACAGAAGCCTAAATTAAGAGAGCTATATTCAAAAAATAAATCAAAATGCAAAACCAGAAAACTGGTGTTAGCTAAGAGAAAAATTGGGATACTGGTAGGAAAGTAAAATGGTGGGGCCAGTGCTGTGGCACAGTGGGTTAAAGCCCTGGCTACTCCACTTGCAATCCAGATCTCTGCTATGGCCTGGGAAAGCAGTACAAAACAGTCCAAGTCCTTGGGCCCCCGCAACCACGTGGGAGATCTAGAAGAAGCTCCTATCTCCTGATTTCAGATCGACACAGATCCAGCCGTTGCAGCCATCTGGGGAATGAATCAGTGATGAAAGACCTTTTTCTCTCTCAATGCAACTCTGGCTTTCAAATTAATTTAAAAAAAAAAGTTATAGCTGCTATGAAAAATACTTTAGTAGTCTCTCAAATAATTAAACATAGACTTACTGTATAATCCAACAAATCCACTCCTGGGTATATAGCCAAAAGAACTAAGAGCAAGGAATCAGACATTTGTATACCAAGATTTATAACTGGATTATTCACATTGGTCAAAAGGTAGAAATCCCCCAAATGTCCATGAATGGATAAGCAAATTTTAATTATTCTCTCTGTCCCTCTCTCTCTCACAGAAACACACAAATATGAATATTCAGTTTAAAAAATAAATTCTGGGCTCGGCGCCGTGGCACAGGTTAATCCTCCGCCTGCGGCGCCAGCAGCCCATGTGGGTGCCGGTTCTAGTCCTGGCTGCCCATCTTCCAACCCAGCTCTTCGTTATGGCCTGGGAAAGCAGAAGATGGCCTGGGTCCTTGGGCCCCTGCACCCACATGGGAGACTGGGAAGAAGCTCCTGGCTTCAGATTGGCGCAGCTCTGGCCGTTGTGGCCATTTGGGGAGTGAACCAACGGCGGAAAGACCTGTCTCTTCCTCTCACTGTCTGCAACTCTCTCAAGTAAATAAATAATCTTTAAAAAAATTTTTAAAAAAATTCTGATACAAGCTACAAAGGATGAACCTTGAAAATATTGGGCTGAGTGAAATAAGCCAGATACAAAATAACAAATATTATTGCACTCTACTTCTATGAGGTACCTACAATAATCAAATTCATAAAAGAAGCAGGTAGAAACAGTATGAGCTGATCCTCTGGAGACAGCAGTAATAGTTGCACAACAATGCCAAAGCATATACGTATTTATTAAATCCTATATTTTAAAATGGTTAAAATGGGGTGAATATTTGGTACAGCAGTCAAGACTATACTTGGATACCAGCACCCCATTTCAGAGTACCTATGTTTGAGTCCTAATCCAACTGGAAGTGGGACCAGGACCCACTTTCAATTCTAGCTTCCTGCTAATATGCACCCTGAGAGGCAGTAGGTGTCAGCCCAAGTAGTTTGGTCCATGACACTGGCCCAACCTTAGCTGTTGCAGCCATTTGGGCAGTGAACCAGCACAATGAAGACTATCTGTGTCTGTCTCTCTCTCTCCATCTATGTGCCTTTTACATAAATGAAAAAAAATTTTAATAGCTAAAATGGCCAACTTTATGTTATGTATATTACCTAAGTACACACAAACAAAAAACCACAGACCTCATTTAGAGTCCAACCCCCACTCTCCCTTTTTTTTAATTCAAGGTGATTCTAGACACAAAAACCCAGAATCAGGAATCACTGTTAGGTGCAGGAATCTGGACTACAAGTTAAGATACTATCTAGGGGCCGGCGCCGCGGCTCACTAGGCTAATCCTCCACCTTGCGGCGCCAGCACACCGGGTTCTAGTCCCGGTCGGGGCACCGGATTCTGTCCCGGTTGCCCCTCTTCCAGGCCAGCTCCCTGCTGTGGCCAGCGAGTGCAGTGGAGGATGGCCCAGGTACTTGGGCCCTGCACCCCATGGGAGACCAGGAAAAGCACCTGGCTCCTGCCTCCTGCCATCGGATCAGCGCGGTGCGCGGGCCGCAGCGCGCCAGCCGCGGCGGCCATTGGAGGGTGAACCAACGGCAAAGGAAGACCTTTCTCTCTGTCTCTCTCTCACTGTCCACTCTGCCTGTAAAAAAAAAAAAAAAAAAAAAAAAAGATACTATCTAGGATATTCAGGTCCCACATCTCTAGCCTGGATTCAGCTTCTGGCTTTGGTTCCTGATTCCAATTTCCTGCTAATGCAGACACTGAAAGGCAATGGTGATGGCTCCAATGGTTGGGGCTCCTGCCACCCAAGTGAGACATTTGGGTCGAGTTCTAGGCTCCTGGATTCAGCCTGGCCTAGCCACAGCTACTGCAGGCATTTGGGGAGTAAACCAGTGGATGGGAGTACACTTACATTCACTCATTCTCTCTTTAAAAAAAAAAAAAAAAAAAAAAAAAACACAAACCACTAATCATACAAAACACAGTATAAAAGATGTAGTTCTAGAAAAAAAATCTCAAAGTTAAACCAATTATTTAGCAAACTACAAATTTGGAGAATTGGAAAACATATTTTGGGTTTATCTTGGCTATTGCGGCCATTTGGGAAGTAAATCAGCAGATGAAAGGTCTCTCACTCTTTCTCTGCCATTCTTTCAAATACATAAATCTTCTGGAAAAAAAAGGTCTGCTCCCTGTTTTATTTACTGGACTAGTTCTGTCTACCAGAGAAATATAAAATGCCAAGAACTGCATGAATATTTTTTAAAATACATCATCTGGTCAGTCATCCTTTCCTAAGTTCCATACATCCATTTCCTCAGTTCTTCATGAGTCATTTTCCAGACTCTGCCCTGTTCTGGTTGTCATCCTCCCAACAGACTCTTGTTTACCTATTATGTAAATTGTCTCAAGTCCAGTTTTTCTAAAATCTCTGGAACTTTCAATGAATTACAGATGGCAAAAAGATATAGAGAGTATGTATATGTGAGCTCTGTTTAATTTTCCTTGACGAACCAAGCAACTGATATTGGAGATAACCTTAAAAAACTTTATTCTATAATCTCTTTAGCTTTCTCAATGGACAATTATTGGATGTTCTATCTATACCTCCTCTGTGACTACGTGATATCAAAACGTAGGAGCTCAAGCACTTCATCACAGAGTACGACACTTCCACTCAAGAGTTCGGAGAGCCTTTTTAGAAAACTTCACCCTCAGAAAAGTGTTCTTGATCCCCCACCCCTGGATTGTATAAATCCTTAATATATGGAATTTTTGCAGTGAAGAGACATACTTTATGATAGTTGACCACATTTCCGTATCAAATAAAGATGTCAAACCAAAGAAACCTCTTAAAAATTCAGTATTAGTGATCTAAAACTTGAATACAACTAATTACATGAATAATTTTCCTTATCTCGCTAAATTTTACATCACTTACAAACTAAAGAGTATTTGAGGGTATGAATAAAATCAGATGAACCTTATTTTATCTATTTACATGACATTCACAAATAAGCCAATAAAATAACTGGATCTAAACTTCCAGAATTAAAACAGACCAGATTCTCTTGAAAAGACCAGTTTAATAACTTACTTGGATACTTTTCAAATAAAATTGACTCTGCCTTTAAATGTCAAAATACCTCACATAGGTATAGAACATACACATAAAATAGGAAGAAAGAGTATTTTAATCCTCCGCCTTGTGGCGCCGGTACACTGGGTTCTAGTCCCAGTCGGGGCGCCGGATTCTGTCCCAGTTGCCCCTCTTCCAGGCCAGCGCTCTGCTGTGGCCCGGGAAGGCAGTGGAGGATGGCCTAAGTACTTGGGCCCTGCACCCCATGGGAGACCAGGATAAGTACCTGGCTCCTGCCATTGGACCAGCGCAGTGCGCCAGCCGCAGTGGCCATTGGAGGGTGAACCAACGGCAAAGGAAGACCTTTCTCTCTGTCTCTCTCACTGTCCACTCTGCCTGTCCAAAAAAGAAGAAAAAAAAAAAAAAAAAAAGGAAAGAGTATTTTAAAAAACAGCATTATTGTTTATACAGAAAACCTCATAAGATAATTATCACCACAAAACTTGATGTGTAGTGTTGATACTACTAAGCTTTTCCAAAATGCAAAATTTTGCATTTAAGCTAGCTTATATTTTATTTTTAAAATACCAAGTATTTTTGGGAGGGCCAGCACAGTGGTGTGGCGGGTTAATGCCCTGGCCTGAAGCGCCGGCATCCCATATGGCGCTGGTTCTAGTCCCAGCTGCTCCTCTTCCAATCCAGCTTTCTGTTATGGCCTGGGAAAGCAACAGAAGATGGCCTAAGTCCTTGGGCCCCTGCACCCACATGGGAGACCCAGAAGAAGCTCCTGGCTCCTGGCTTCAGAGAGGCGAAGCTCCGGCTGTTATGGCCAATTGGGGAGGGAACCAACGGATGGAAGACCCCTCTCTCTCTGTCTCTGCCTCTCCTCTCTGTGTAACTCTGACTTTCAAATGAAAAAAATACCAACTATTTTTGGAAGTCATGCATACTGCAAATGATTCAGCAAAAATTCATATTCCAATATTTTTAACAGATGTAAAAATGCATTTTATACAAATTACAACTATTATACTTAGCAACTGACAAACAAGCGTATTACCAAATGTTAGCTGGCATATGTATCAAAAGCTGGATTTTTTTATTTGCTTATTTGTGACAGGATTTTTAAAGATTGCTATGTTTTCTTCAACCTTGAGACATAAATGTGAACTATTAAAAAAATTTGACAAACCAATTACCTAATTTATAATCCGTATTTATATACCGTTAAAGTATATTAACTTCCTTTCAAGCTTAAAAGTAGTTGATTGCTTTATGAAACTTTATAAATTATACTAACTGTAAAATAATTACAACTTAAAGTACTATTAGCTAAATTGAACACATAATTGAAAAGCAATATACAGGAGCTGGCACTGTGGCATACTGGGTAAAGCCACTGCCTACAGTGCCGGCATCCCATACGGGCACTGATTAAAGTCCCAGCTGTTCCACTTCCAATCCAGCTCTCTGCAATGTCCTGAGAAAGCAGTGGAGGGTAGCCCAAATCCTTGGGCCCCTGCATCTGAGCAGGAGACCTGGAAGAAGCTCCCAGCTCCTGATCAACCCAGCTCTGGACGTTGGGGCCATTTGGGGAGTGAACCAGCATATAAAGACTTCAATCTCTCTCTCTCTCTCTGCAACTCTGCCTTTCAAAGAAATAAATAGATCTTTAAAAATAAAAAGGAATATATATATATATTCATATACATATAAAATAGGTAAGCATACAATTTAATAAATATATGAACCCTCTCAAACACACACAATTTTCTTACCTCTGAATTTATCTCTGTGCCTTGTGTCTGACTTTGCTGTTTCTGGTGTCCTGCCACCAAGCCTCCAGTAGTGGGGTTTGGATAGTTGTGAGATCCGGAGAAATTTCCTTCTGTAATTCCCACAGTGGCTGAGTGTTTCTCTTGAGTATTACTATGCCCAGGCCCAGCATGTCCACCCATGTGCTGATTTGGAAAGGACGGTAACATGCCCATTCTACCTGTTATTAGAGTTCAATCAGATTAGATGATGTAGTGAACCATAAAATGCAAAAAGCTTTTGGTTAGACAAGATTCAAATTAGTGCTCTTGATTTTGTTATGGGCAAAATGAGGAAACCTATTTCGTACCTATTAGAAAACAGTTAAATTCAGAAAAGAGAGGTCAGAAGTTGTAGAGTACAGAGATTCCTTTATAAAAAAAATAGGAATGATGCTCTTTTTATTTCTATAATAAACTCAATTATATTTATACTCTAAAATGTATGTTGATTAGTTTAAATGCTGAGCACAGGATTTATGTTTTTTGGCATTTAAGTTCTATTCATATTTAAACAGAATAATTAAAATTATTAAGTTTAAAAGTTCTCTAGGAGCATGCCTTCCAGCACAGCAGGTTAAGCCACAGATGGGACAATAGTATCCTATACTGGAGTGACAGCTGAGTCCCAGCTACTCTGCTTCTAACGTAGATTCCTGCTAAAGTCCCAGGAAAGCAACAAATGATGGATCAAGAAAGTATTTGAGTTCCTGCAACCCACATGGGAGACCCATTTAGTTCCTGGTTCCTGGCTTCAGACTCGCCCAGATGGAAGATCTCTGTGTCTGTGTGTATGTCTGAAATAAATAAATAAACCTTTAATAAAGTTTGATTAAATCCAACAGCAAATTTGGTTAGCAGCTTAAACTTGCCAATGAGAGTCAATTATGTAACTCTTTTCAAACTAAATCAGCCTACACATAAGACTTCGTTTATACCTACAGAACTGGCTGTTAAACATTAGCACATCATTGTTGCTTTTCTTTTTAATTTGTGCTTGTGAATAGATAAGTACTAAATTTGAAATAAAAGTTTCATGTTTTTATTTAGAGAAATGAGAAATTCTGGGAGAAATCAAAAAGTTTTAACAGAGAAATCTGGAACCACTCCACTTTGTAAAAATCAATAGGTTGAGGCCAATGCTGTAGCACAACATGTTAAGACATTGCCTGTGACACTGCCACCCTCATACTGGAGCACTTGTTCGAGTCTTGGCTGTTCCACTTCTGACGCAAGCTTCTTGCTAATGTGCCTGGAAAAGCAGAGGAAGATGGACCAAGTACCTGGAACCCTGCCATCTACCCGGGAGACCAGGATAGACTTCTGGGTTCCAGGCTTTAGCCTAGACCAGCCCTGGCCATTGGTGCCATTTGGAGAGTGAACCAGATGGAAAATCTCTATTTCTGTCTTCTCCCTGTCACTCTGTTTTCAAATAAATAAAATCTTCTTATTTTATTTATTTATTTTTTTGACAGGCAGAGTGAGTGAGAGAAAGAGAGAAAGGTCTTCCTTTTTCCATTGATTCACTCCCCTAATGGCCGCCATGGCTGGCGCTGGGCCGATCCAAAGCCAGGAGCCAGGTGCTTCCTCCTGGTCTACCATGCGGGTGCAGGCACCCAAACACTTGGGCCAGCCTCCACTGCCCTCCTGGGCCACAGCAGAGAGCTGGTCTGGAAGAGGAGCAACCGGGACTAGTATCTGCTGCCCCAAGCACCGCAGGCAGAAGATTAGCCAAGTGAGCCACGGCACCAGCCAAATAAATAAAATCTTCTAAAAAATAAAATAGGAGCCAGCATTGTGGTGCAGTCGGTTAACTGCTGCCTGTGACACTGGCATCTCATGTAAGCGCAGGTTTCAGTCTTGGCTGCTCCACTTCCAATCCAGCTCCCCTATTACTGCGCCTGAGAAATCAGTAAAATATGGCCCAAACACTTTGGCCCTTGCTACCCATGTGGGAGACCTAGAAGGTCCAGGCTCTTGGCTTCAGTCTGGCCCAACGTGGGCCATCT
This sequence comes from Oryctolagus cuniculus, assembly GCF_051225735.1. Taxonomy (NCBI): domain Eukaryota; kingdom Metazoa; phylum Chordata; class Mammalia; order Lagomorpha; family Leporidae; genus Oryctolagus; species Oryctolagus cuniculus. Next base: position 108,538,457 of record NC_142873.1, read on the forward strand.
TGGGAGAGAACCAAGAGAAAGATCTCTTCATTCCTCTGTCTCCCCCTCTCTTTCTGTAACTCTGCCTTTAAAATAAATGTTAAAGAAACAAAAACAAAATGGCCGGCGCCATGGCTCAATAGGCTAATCCTCCACCTTGCGGCGCCGGCACACCAGGTTCTAGTCCTGGTTGGGGCGCCGGATTCTGTCCCGGTTGCCCCTCTTCCAGGCCAGCTCTCTGCTATGGCCCGGGAGTGCAGTGGAGGATGGCCCAAGTGCTTGGGCCCTGCACCCCATGGGAGACCAGAAGCACCTGGCTCCTGCCTTTGGATCAGCGCGGTGCGCCGGCCGCAGCGCTCCGGCTGCGGCAGCCATTGGAGGGTGAACCAATGGCAAAAGGAAGACCTTTCTCTCTGTCTCTCTCTCACTGTCCACTCTGTCAAAAATAAAAAATAAAAAAAATTAAAAAAAAAAACCTGTATACCATAAAAAAGTCAAAAGGACAAAATTAAATGAAAAGAGCTAATTTTGATGAATACTTTAAACCAAATTTACATTTTACATATTCACTATACATACTTCCTAAACCTCTTTTAATATTAAACATTTGGAGATGGATAGTTTGTTTCTCCTATCTTTTAGTGATGTATTTATTTGGACACTAAATTTTCAATGTTTTTAATGTAGCATATGCTAAAGCAAATAGCTTATTACTTAATCCAACATGAGTTATAATAACATAAGCTTTTAGTCAAAGAAAATTGAATTCTGGAAGAGGACATCACACCATAAAAATTCCTTCAGACTTAATTTACAAACACTAGATATTCCTTTTGTAAAAGCAAAGGGATTTTTACCCATGCAAAAATTAAATGCATACTTATATAACATGCTGTCAACCCAGTGGGCAGCATGTCAGTCTCAAATGGATCTATGTCTTTACCTCATACTGCTGTGAACCTGCATAAAATATTAAAGCATATCCAACAGGGAAAGTCTTATTTTGGCATGGTAGCAAGTCTATCAGTAAACTATCAATATTAAAAAATAAAACAGTCAAGAGAGGTATTGTTATCTTAAATGACTGAATAAAACCCAAATGTGACCTTCCTAATAAGGGTAGGAATATTTTTTCTGGCAAAGGCCATTTGGATATTTGTAACATCATTCACAGGCCATGCCATATGAAATTATCAACATATAATTAACCTGCTAAGGATTTATTGCATTTCAAGTCCACCTGGGGTCCTTTGGCAGGGACCAGTAGTTGCCATGGCAGGACCAGAAAAAATCATTCTGAAGGCCTTGCACAGCCCACAGGCAAGACCCTACCCACCCATGCTGTAAATAAAAGTATCATACAGGTAAGCTATCTTTAAATCTTGAACTTCACTGTTTACTGACTTCTCAGTAAATACACATTATTTACTTTTATGTGCTTCACCAGGATGTCCCAATTCCGTTTTCAATGGACGTGATGACCCTCTCCCTAATGCATTCTGAAGTACCATAGGTGGGGCTTCTCCAAGTAAACCAGGTTTCTACAAATAAAGAAAAGATAGTAAAACTGTTGCTCATAGCAGAAGATATAACCCAATTCACAGGCTGCACATATGAAAATTCACAAACAATCTGATCAACAGCCTGATTCTAGGAAAGGAGAAAACTGATTTTGGAAGAAAAAAGCACTGTAGTTACCTTATTAATATGGATATTCTCAAACTTCATAAACTGTTGCTGTGTCATTGGTACATGAGAAAGATTCTGAAGGAATAAATTAGAAGTATTACCTATAACTGAGCCCTGTGAAAATGATAAATTATTAACCCATCGTCCTATAAATAGGACACCTGCAAAAACTTAAATTAAGCAATATACTACCTATGGTAACTTTGAAAGAAATATTGTTTTTAGAGTTCTTTTTTTTTTTTTGAGGATAAAGGACTATAGGATTTGAAAATACTTTTAAATTCATGAAAATGGCATAGACTTCATCAGAAAAGTTACTTTTACTGACTATTCAATGAAACAAAACATTATGTATGGAACTAGTATGTAATACAAGAAATGCATTCATAGAAAGTAATTTCTGGGGCCAATGCTGTGGCGCAGCACATTAACACCCTGGCCTGAAGTGCCGGCATCCCATATGGGCGCTGTTTCTAGTCCCAGCTGCTCCTCTTCCAATCCAGCTCTCTGCTGTGGCCCGGGAGGGCAGTGGAGGATGGCCCAAGTCCTTGGGTCCCTGCACCCACATCAGAGACCCAGAAGAAGCTCCTGGCTCCTGGCTTTGGATCGGCACAACTCTGGCCGTTGTGGCCAATTGGGGAGTGAACCATCGGACAGAAGACTTCTCTCTTTCTGCCTCTCCTCCCTCTCTGTAACTCTTTCAAATAAAAAATAAATCTTAAAAAAAAAATTAGGCTGCCATTTTGAGGAATGCACTGTACTTCAAATGATCAATGTTCAAAATAAATAGATGGCTGGCGCCGCGGCTCACTAGGCTAATCCTCGGCCTAGCGGCACTCGCACACCGGGTTCTAATCCTGGTCGGGGCACCGGATTCTGTCCCGGTTGCCCCTCTTCCAGGCCAGCTCTCTGCTGTAGCCCGGGAGTGCAGTGGAGGATGGCCCAAGTGCTTGGGCCCTGTACCCCATGGGAGACCAGGAGAAGCACCTGGCTCCTGCCTTCGGATCAGCGCGGTGCGCCGGCTGCAGCAGCCATTGGAGGGTGAACCAACGGCAAAGGAAGACCTTTCTCTGTCTCTCTCTCTCACTGCCCGCTCAGTCAAAAAAAAAAAAAAAAAAAATGACCTATAAGTAGGACGCTGGAACCATGTATACTGTATAGTAATATGTAGTGAACTATACTCTTGCCTGACAAAATCCAATCTGTTGCTACTTGTGATTCTTTGTGGACAGACTGTAACCTGTGTGCTTGGGAGTAAGATAGTTCTACAAATCCTTAAAGTGGTAGGGAATCCACAATCACACTGTTTTTTAGAACAATCTACTCACTGATTATGATCTGTTGAAACATCTTGGTACTGGAGTCCAAGCTACATGCACCAAAAGGAAAAAGAGACTAAACAAGTACCCTCAGAAACTGAAAACACTGATAAAGAAACAAGCAAAAGGGTCATATGATTACAGATTCAATACAAAAAATGAATCAATTGCTTGGTTCCAAATATTCCATTTCTTTTTTTCTTTTTTAATTAGGCAGAGTTAGAGAGGGAGAGAGAGAGAAAGGTCTTCCTTCTGTTGGTTTAACTCCTAAATGGTTGCTACACCAGTGCACTGCGCTGATCCAAGCCAGGAGCCAGGTGCTTCCTCCTGGTTTCCCAGCGGTGCAGGGCCCAAGCATCTGGGCCATCCTCCACTGCCTTCCCGGGCCACAGCAGAGAGCTGGACTGGAAGAGGAGCAACCAGAACTAGAACCCAGTACCCAATGGGATGCCGGCACCGCAGGCAGAGGACTAACCAAGTGAGCCATGGTGCTGGCCCCTAAATATTCCATTTCTATTTGAGGTTAAAAAAAAAAAAATGGTTTTAGCTTTTGTTCACTCAAATAACTGATACATGTATCAGAAATGTATGGGCTATTTACAAATTTGAGAACAAATTCAAGAATGGTCTCATAAATGTATTGGGTTTCAAAAGAGACATCTGTTTAACAAACCTAAAAGAATGCAATAAGAAATCATCAGGAGCAAGACAGAACTCCTAAACCTACCACTGTCCAAGTTGGTATCAGATTTGACATGAAAAGGTATATTAGTCTCAAGAGTCACAATGTCAAAACAAGCCACGTCCTTAAAAACAACACACTGGGGTGGCACTGTGGCGTAGCAGGTAAAACCGCCACCTGCGGTGCCCACATCCCATATGGGTGCGAGTTTGAGTCCTGGCTGCTCCACTTCCAGTCCAGCTTTCTGCTATGACCTGGGAGAGGAGAAGATGGCCCAAGTCCTTGGGAACCTGTAATCGCATGGGAGACCCAGAAGTAGCTCCTGGCTCCTGATCAGCGCAGCTCCAGACATTGCGGCCATCTGGGGAGTGAACTAGCAGATGGAAGACTCTCTCTCTCTCTGTAACTATGCCTTTTAAATAAATAACTCTTTTTTAAAAATCATCTAAAATGTAATACAACCCTTTGTTTAAGGTGTTTTGCTCCTTTCCAACAAAAGTAATTATTGAACAGGTCATGAAAATTGCTTCTTTGTATACTGTACAATGTATGAAAGGAATATATATTTGTTCAGTATCCTGTAAGAAGGCTTATATATGTAAAAGATATCATATTGTCCCAGTGTTCCATTTATAGGACAATCTATATTTTTATTCTTAATGATAATAATAAGGAATACAGCAACTCCTGATTATGATTTCTAAACTATTTCAATTTACCTGTGTCAATTTCATTGCAATATTGGCAGAACTGAAAACTTGGGGCTTAACAGATCAAGTTAGCTTAATTATAAATTACTTGTATAACCCAAATCATTAATGGTCACCTCTCCAGGTGACTTGAGTAAAAGCTACACATTCTTAATATAATATCCCACTTTCCAACTTCAGGCAATGTTAATTTTAATTATTCTTTTGATAAAACACAAGAGGTGACCATGTGGTTATAAAACTAATCCACTTCCTTTGTCCTTCCCTCTCTCACTCTGTTCAAGCTTTAATGACAATGACATTATATGCATTCATTTGATCGATCCAAGATCTACTGGGCACTTTCTAAGTGACAGGCATTGTGTTACACAGTGAGAAATAGAACAGTATAATATGCCCTCAGGGACCTTATAGTCTTCTGAGGAAGAGAAACACCCAATGGGAAAACCTAAGTAACTACAAATGTTAATTACTTGAAAGAAAATTACAAGGAGTTATGAGAACAAATTATGGAGGAATTTGATTTAGACTGGAAGATTCAATGACTGTTTCTCTAAGGAACTACCTCTTGCGTTAAGATTGAAGGCTGGACAGAGTAACTATGGAAAGGTGGGGGATTATGTAGTATTGGGGTGGGGGGCACATTCCTGGAAGGGGCAACAGGAACAAACACTTAAGGAGAACAAGGTTTTTCAAAGACCAATGGTAGGCAACTGTAGCAGGACAGTGGTGTGCAACAAGCATGAAAGGCAGAGGGACCAGGTGTACACACATTAAAAGTAAAATTAAACATTCTGATCTTTCTCCTAAAACAAAGAGAATATTACCAATCTCTGAAATCTTCCTCTCATATCACTCTCAGCTACTGTAATTTATTATTTAATGTTTCTTTTCCCTATTGGTTGAGATTCTCTACAAAAGACATTATGAATGTTCTGTACAATTACTAACACATACATGTTATCAATTCTCAATAAAAGATGTTGAGGAGTAAATGAATAAAAATCCTATAATATAAATAATAAATATAAATATAAATAAATAATAATAATAATTAATATAAAGTCCTATGTTAGCTTTTTAAAATTAAAAAAATAAAAGTAAGCTTTTTTTTTTCTCAAAATTCTAGATTTAGGACCACACACTGGATTAATTCACTCTACTCAAGTGTTTACAATATATTAATTTTTATTTGTAATTAGAATTCTATACTCTTAAAAATATGAAATTTTTATCTAAAATATTATGGTTATTTACATACATCAATATAGATGTTGAGTGTCTGAAAATAGCAAGAAAAAACTCTTTATGTAAATATATGAAATTTTATAACACTGAATAAACTTTAAGAATTAACAGGCATTTGTTTCTTCAAGATGAGAAAAGAAGCCTTGTTTCGAACAACTAATTATGTGGCACAGCGGGAAAACGCCCTGGCCTGAAGGGCCGGCATCCCATATGGGCGCAGGTTCTAGTACCGGTTGCTCCTCTTCTGATCCAGCTCTCTCCTGTGGCCTGGGAAAGCAGTAGAGGATGGCCCAAATGCTTGGGCCCCTGCACCCACGAGGGAGACCCGGTGAGGCTCCTGGCTCCTGATCGGCACAGCTCCGGCCGTTGCGGCCATCTGGGGAATGAACCAATGGATGGAAGACCTCTCTCTGTGTCTCTAACTCGTCTTTCAAATAAATAAAATGAATCTTAAAAAAAAAAAAAAGGCTATTACTGACAGTGCTTTATTAAAAAAAAAAATTCATAGTTCTTTCCTTCTTATGCTTTGGTTTGCCTAACTGATCTGATATACTCATTAACTTCTAACTTTATGTAACTATTATTATGGATTATTTATAATATACTCAGTTAATTTCTTGAGAACTTGAAGTGTTAAGAAAAAAGTATTCAATCTAAATTTTGATGCTTCAGTACTCCATGTTATTTACAAACCTGATGTGCTTTATTCAATTGTAAGAGTGCTGAAGAGACAGAGGGATTCATCAAAGGTGGCAAGTTGTGTGGTGCTCCAAGACCTTCAATAGAAAAGCAAAAATTAAACGTTTAAGTTACAGGGAATTTAAAATAAACAAAATAAGTTCCAAAAAAGAGTAAATGAATAGTTCTTTAAACTTTTAACAAGCTGTTTAGAAGTCCAAGGATAAACTGACCTTGTCATTGGTAAAAGAAGAGACTCCTTGTGACTCAACCATGGAATGTGTTTTCAAATTCCAACATCTTCTGCCATAATTGTGAAACACCAACTACTCTAGTAGTAAAACTCTAGCACTCAGTGCAACAAAAATAATTCCATCTTTCAATGAGTATAGTGCTAACAGAACCCATTTGCTTTAAACTTTCTATTTTTTTTTTAGGTGTTTGGGACAGGGGAAGGGTATCGATAAGATACAACTCTTGTCCTTTAAAAGCTTACGTAAGAGGCTGGTGCTGTGGCATAGCGGGTAAAGCTGCCGCCTGCAGTGCCAGTATTCCATATGGGCACCAGTTCAAGTCCCAGCTGCTCTACTTCCGATCCAGCTCTGCTATGGTCTGGGAAAGCAGTGGAAGATGGCCCAAGTCCTTGGGCCCCCACACCCACATAGGAGACTCAGAAGAAGCTTCTGGCTCCTGGCTTTGCATCAGCGCAGTTCCGGCCATTGTGGCCATTTGGGGAGTGACCCAGAGGATGGAAGATCTCTCTCTTTCTGCTTCTCTTTAACTCTGCCTTTAAAATAAATAAATCTTAATTTAAAAAAAAAGCTTACATAAAATGAACTCTTGACACTACATTTTGTAATTTAAATATAACAAATTATGTAATACAGAACTACTGTCAGGTTAGTGAAATAAATCCTTGTTGCATCCAAACTTTTTAGCAATTGTGTAAGTCTACACTGGAATCATCTCAGAGGGCAATAAAACAATAACACCTTGGGGCCAGCGCTGTGGCATAGCGGTGAAGCCACCGACTGCAATGCCGCTATCCAATATGGATGCCAGTTTTAGTCCTGGTTGTTCCACTTCCTATACAGCTCTCTGCTATGGCGTGGTAAAACAGCAGAAGATGGTCCAAATCTTTGGGCCCCTGCATCTGTGTGGCAGACCCAGCAGAAGCTCCTGGCTCCTGGCTTCAGATCGGCCCAGTTCTGGCCGTGGTGGCCATTTGGAGAGTCAACCAGCAGATGGAGGACCTCTCTCTCTCTACCATTCAAATATATAATAAATACATATAATATATATAATAAATATATATATAATAAATCTTAAAATAATTTGAAACAACATCTTAGTTTCACATATAAAATTTTATCAGGTAAGGCCGCCACCAGCAGTGCCGGCATCCCATATGGGTACCAGTTCATGTCCCAGCTCCACTTCTGATCCAGCTCTCTGCTATGGCCTGGGAAAGCAGTAGAAGGTGGCCCAAGCACTTGGACCCCTGCACCCACGTGGGAGACCCAGATGAAGCTCCTGGCTTCAGATCAGTGCAGCTTCAGTTGTTGCAGCCAACTGGAGAGTGAACCAGCAGATGGAAGACCTCTCTCTTTCTGCCTCTCCTCTCTCTTTGACTTACAAAGAAATAAATAAATCTTTAAAAAAAAATTCTATCAGGTAATCAAATAAGCCACAAAAAAGTATGTAAGTAAAAACTTTCAATACTCTTTCCTTCTAATGAGGAATGTGTAGGAATAGTGGGAACGTTGAATTATAATATTAATTAAGGGAAGTTATAATAATCTGAGGGTATATGAAAGAGGGGCCTTTTAGGACTCAGCTACATCATTGGGCCATTTCTTTTTCTTTTTTTTTTTTTTTAAGATTTATTTATTTGGGGGGGGTGGGGGGTCTTCCATCTACTGGTGGTTCAGTCCCCAAATGGCCCCAATGGCCAGAGTTGAGGTGATTCGAAACCAGGAGCTTTTTCCAGGTCTCTCATGTGGATGCAGAGATCCAATGACTTGGGCCATCCTCTGTTGTTTTCCCAGGTACATCAGCAGGGAGCTGGATTGGAAGTGGAGCAGCTGGGACTCAAACCGTGCCCATATAGGATGCTAGCATTACAGGCCAGGGCTTTAACCCCCAGCGATGGCCCCAGTTGGGGCATTTCTGAGTGGACTGAAATACCAACAGAACTTCCATGTAGCAATGTTACGCAATTATGTATAGAAAATTAGGGAAAATGTTACTTGACTAACAAAAATAACATGAGTGAAAGAGTTATCACTATTTTTAATTCTGGAGTTGAAGTCCAAAGAATTGGGTTTCTGAAAAAAAACGCATCCCCTCCTAAATAGTAAGAACCTGGGGCAAACCATCTAAATTCCAGGTGCTGGCACTATGGCATACCAGGTTAAGCTGCCACCTGCAGAAGCGGCATCCTATATGGGCACTGGTTCAAGTCGTGGTTGCTCCACTTCCAATCCCAACTCTTGCTGATGCCCTAGGAAAGCAGTAGAGGATGTCCCATATAATTGGGACCCTGCACCAGCATAAGAGATTTGGATGAAGCTCTTGGCTTTGGACTGGCTCAGCACTGGCTATTCCAGCCATGTGGGGAGTGAACTAGTGGATGAAAGATCAATCAATCAATTGATCTCTTTTTCTCTCTCTCTCTCTCCATTTTCCAGTCTCTGTAATTCTGAATTTCAAATAAATAAATCTTAAACAATAAAAATAAAACTACAAAGCTGTAGATGTATCAACAATGTAATAAGGCAAATGAAAACATAACTCCTCAAAAAAATTATTGTGAGAAACATTAAGTAGTATGCCAAAACATTTTAAAAATTTCACTCAAGTCATAGATTCATTATTCAATGAGTTGCCAATAATAATGCAGGAAACAGGAGAAAGGAATTTCCTAAGATAACATAAAATTTAAACCCATCTGGCAACTTCCAAAACATTGATTATACACATATACATAGACATGATAGCACCAATTTTACTTTATTTTTTAAATTTATTTTATTTATTTATTTGAAAGTCAGAATTACACACGGAGAGAAGGAGAGGCAGAGAGATGTCTTCTATCTGCTGGTTCACTCCCCAATGGGCTGTAACAGCCAGGAGCTGAGAGCTTCCTCTGGGTCTCCCATGTGGATGCAAAGACCCAAGGACTTGGGCCATCCTCTACTGCTTTCCCAGGCCACAGCAGAGAGCTGGATTGGAAGTGGAGCAGCCAAGGACTCGAACCGGTACCCACATGGAATGCCAGCACTGTAGGCAGCAGCATCAACCACTACACCACAGCACCATCCCCAATACCAATTTTAAAAACTGGTAACCATATTAATATCAAAACAGGACATAAATAAATCCATTTTAAAAGGGGTTGGGGAGGGTCTGGCATTATAGCATAGCAGGTACAGCTGCTGCCTATGATACCAGCATCCAGTATGGGCGCTGCTTCCTATCCCAGCTGTTCTGTTTCCAATCCAGCTACGTGCTAATTCCCTGGGAAAAGCAGCATAACATGGCCCTAGTCTTTGAGCCCCTGCCACTTAATGTGGGAGACCTAGCTGAAGCTCCTGGCTCCCAGCTTCAGCCTGGCCCAGAACTGGCCATTGTGGTCATCTGGGGAGTGTACCAGTGGATGGAAGATCTTTCTCTGTCTCTCCCTCTATCTGCAACTCTTTCAATAATGATATTTTTTTTAAACAGTACAGAGCAAAGAACATTAACCAAGAATAAAAATGGCCATTTCTTAACAAAGGTGCCAATCATCAAGAGATGAAATCTTATTAAATGTGTACCAAATAATAAAGTGTTAAAATACATAGTTTACAGAACTGAAAGGAAAATTTAACCAAGCTACAATTATTAATAGAGTTGAACACCCCCTCCTGTCAGTCACTATGTTTTTGTTCTAGAACACTGAAATAAATTTTCTTCATAGCTTGTACTGAACACAGTATCTCCCAACTTACAATAAAAACCACAAGATGAATAATGATTCAATTGAAAGAAGGTATAGAAGCTCTGCATTCGGGACCCTTCCTAACCTGGCCTCAAGGACCTCTTCAATTAGCTGTTCCTGACTTACATCCTTTACAACAAAACTGTAATATTAACTAGAATGCTTCTCTGAGTTCAGTAAGTCATTCTAGAGAATTACTGAACCTGAGGGGATCAGAGGAACTCTCAAATTTGTAGCCAATTGACCAGAAGTGCAGATGGTTTAGTGGAACCCCTGACCTTGCAGCTGGGGTCTAAAGTACAGACAACAAACATATGGAAGAATGAGCCCTTAACTTGTGAAGTCCAGATAGGTAGGGGCAGAATTCAACTGCAGTACATATTTTGGTATTAGACCAGTGCATACTGACTGAAAAATACATTTAATACATGTACTTTAAACATATTTGTTCTAAATATTAGTGCTGAATTTAGAAAATCACTCACTCATAAAGCTAAACAGACTTTCAGTGTATGTAAAGCTGTGTGTTTAAAAAGGAAGTTCTTATCAAATAAAGAATATTAAATATTGATCTATGTTTATATAAGTACTTGTGTAATACTTAGAAAATAATGCTTTTGTCATTTGCTGTAAAGTGAAACAATTTTGCAGCAAAAAAGGAAAGAACAAAGAAGAAACAGACCTGTATTTTCAACAAAATAATTCAGCTAAAAATATTACATGGGAAAGAATTATGCCCCTTGTAGATATAGAATGTAACAATGGGGGCCAGAACTGTGGCATAAGATAAGCATCCGCCCGTGGCACCAGCATCCCACATAGGTGCTGGTTCAAGTCTTGGCTGCTCTACTTCCAATCCAGCTCCCTGTTAATGCACCTGGGAACACAGCAGAAGATGGCCCAAGCATTTGGACTGCTGTACCTGCCTGGGAGACCCAGATGAAACTCCTAGCTCCTAGCTTTGGATCCACGCAGCTCTAGCCACTGTGGCCACTTGGAGAGTAAACCAGAGAATGGAAGATTCTCTGTCTCTCCCCTCTGTTTGTAACTACGCCTCTCCAGCAAATAAATAAATTAAAAAATGTAGTAATTATTACCTATATAAATTCAACCCAACTAAGAGCTAATCTGAATCTTTTATATTTAGCAAGTATTAGTGACAATAAAAATAGGAAATATGTAAGTGGATTGCATCAACCAAAAACAGAATACATTATCATCTCAGACCACTGATTAAAATTCATTACTAGGTTCAGGAAAAGTTACTTTCAGAATAATTTAAATGTATTATTTTATGTGCAAATACATTTTTCACATTTCATATGTAAAGCAGCACACTGAACTTCACATCAACATTCTATATTTAATATACACTGTGCTTACCTGGTTTAACACCTCGTCCACACAACTGGGGTTGTAAAAGAACTTGTAACATGGCAGGGTTATTTAAACTTTTCATAATTTGTTCTGGATTTGGCTCTGGAAGTAGGCCCTTTTGATTACTGTGCATCTTTGATGATACAGAAATAAGAAATATTAGAACATACATAAGTACAAATGACAAAATTTTAAACACTGTCCTAAAGAAATCTCATTCACCTTATATCATCTACTTTATAACACAATTTGCCTTATGGTGCTTATCTGTTGTAAACTCTCTACAGTTCTCAATTATCTTAGATGTTCTACTATACAAAGATATACACACAGAATCTCTCCTTTAAATACCAATTGGTTTCAAGAAGACTAATAATTTAACACAATAATTATCTTCATAAAATCTAAATAGAGGGGTGTAGTGCATAAAGCTGTCCCTGTGATGTCAGCATCTCTTATGTTCATGTCCTGTTTGCTCCACTTCCAACCCAATTCCCTGCTAACAGCCTTGGGAAAAGCAGCTGACGATTACCCAAGAGCTTGGACCCCTAGCTCCCACGTGGGAGACGGATGAAGCTCCTAGGCTTGGCGTGGCTCAACTCTTGCCACTGCAGCCATCTGGGGAGGGAAGCAGCGGATGGCAAGTCTCTTTCTCCCTCTCTTTCCTCTCTCTCTGTAGTCTTTCAAATAAATAATCAAATATATACGTATAAATAAGTAGAAACATAACAAATACCTTGATCCTACAGAAAAATATTATTGTTACATAGACCTAAAAGTGTAATAATGTGAATTACCTTACAGGAAGGTTTTTATTACCTTAATCCTCCAATATGAAACTAAGATGAATACCTTTATTTACATACATGTAACTAGATTTACATACATGTTATTGGGTAACTTCCTAGGAAACGGTTTCAGTTTTAAAAACCAGCCTGGGAGCCAGCATTGTGGTACAGTGGGTTAAGCCTCCACCTGCAATGCTGGCATCCCACGAGTGGTAGTTCCAGTCCTGGTTGCTCCACTTCCAATCCAGTTCCCTGCTGATGTGCCTGGGAAGGCAGCAGAAAGATGGCCTGAGAGATTGGGCCCCTGCAACCCACATGGGAGACCCAGTTGGGAGTTCTAGAATCCTGGCCCAGCCCAAGCAATTACAGTCATTTGGGGAATGAACCAGGATGGAAGATGGATCTCCTTCTCTCCAATTCTGCCTTTCAAATACAGAAATAAATCTTTAAAAAAAAAAAAAATAAAGGAAGTGAAGACTGAAGTGTCAGTTCAGCAACAGCCTAGTGGCAGCCATACTGATTAGAATTAAGAGCAGAGTGGTACATAAGCAGACAGTGCATGCTGGATAACACTGGGTGCAGGTAGAACAGATGGTCACAGAAAATCTAATTCGAATCTCCCCAACCTTCTCAGTTCTCCTCTTCTGCACCCACTGTGCATGGCAGAAGAGTTAGGAGCTGAAGGCGGCAGAACCTGGAAAGGGCAGGGATGGGAGTGGAGAAATAAAGGTTCACTCAGGTGCAGGGATGCCTAGCTGGTGTGGGAAGGGAGCTGTAGCCAAGTCCAGAAGCTAAAGGCAGAGTATCTTTGCCCCTGAGGTCCCTGTCTGCCTTCCCAAACCTCAGCTAAGACCAGTCTTCAGCTCTTTAGGGAAGGTGTGTCCTTCCCTACCCCAACCTCTAAATGTTGACATATACAAAGAAGCTGATACCCAGGAAATATATATTCATAGAAAAAAATTAGCTAGATATCTGGAAAATATAATCACTAAAAAATGAAGTTAACAAACTGGACAATCTGTAAGAGAAAAAGCAGAATTAACAGACAGGAAATAGAATGCCAAATAAATAGAAACCCTAAAAAAGATAGTGAATTTTTATTGTTTACAGGAAACAAAGACAAGCAGTCAAAAAAAGAACCAATGAGAAATACTACGTATGAAATGGCTGAGACACTATCAACTCACCATTATTCAGGATTTTACCTTTAGAGTATTTAACCCTCAAACACAGATCAACAAGGTTTGTATTATTAACCTCACCCTACCAATGAGAAAACTAAAGAAATCTATGAAATATTATTTTTAACCTCTATCCTACATTTTAAGAATGGGTTAAATGGGATATTTGTGACTAAAAACAAAATAGCGATCCAGAAGATCAGGTAAAAGAGACGGAAAATGCAAATAAAAAGCAAGCTGACAAAAGGATAAAGGCAGGAGTGTAACACACACACACACATATACATACATACATACATACATATATATATATATGACTGATGCTGGAAAATAAAACAGAAAATCTTTTAAGAAATAACTGCTTAGAATTCCCATTACTTTGAAAAAAAATTAAAGAACACAGAATCAAAGGGTTCACAGTGTCCCAAATGTAATGTATAAGGAGAAACAGACCTAACCACATATTCTGGCATGAAATTTAAGAACATCAAAGGTAAAGTGAAACAAGAAGAAAATTAATATTATCCTCTTTTTTTAAAGCATCGATATTTAGATTCAAGAAGATAATGAATTAATATTTTCCAAGTGTTGCAGGAACGAACTCTAAATCTAGATTTCTATATTCAACTAAGCTATTATTTAAGTATCAAAAAGTTCTTGATTACACAAATCTCACAAATTTTGGCACATAAATGTGTAATGTCAAAATTTCCCTCTGAAAAGGACACAAGGACTTCATGTCCACTTAGATTATAGATAACAGCTCTCAAAATTTCAAACATTTATTTTATTCAAGTTGATCCAAGAAATAGGAGAGGAGAGAAGATATGAACATCATTTCATGAAATCATGTTATCTTAGTTCTAAAGTAAGGATCATACAAAGGAATTTAAGCATCTTCCACTTAATGAGCACATTCGCACATACTTAAACACCATCCAATCAAATAAAACATTAGGAAAAAACTATCAGTAATGAGAGTTTACAAAAGGGTGGCTTAATAGTGTGATGCACTCACATTAATCAACTTAAGGAGAAATCATGTAATCATCTCAATAGTTACAAAAATACTCTGATAAAGTTCAGTACCCACTTTTGATTTTTAAGACTCTCAGCAGGGATTAAGATGGCACCAGCATCCCATATGGGCGCTGGGTTCTAGTCCCAGCTGCTCATCTTCCAGTCCAACTCTCTGCTATGGCCCGGGAGAGCAGTGGAGGACAGCCCGAGTATTTGGGTGCCTGCACCCGCATGGGAGACCAGGAGGAAGCACCTGGCTTCAGATAGGCACAGCATGCCAGCCATGGCAGCCATTTGGGGGGTGAACCAACACAAGCAAAACAAAGAACTGGTTTTTTGTTTTTTTGTTTGTTTTTTTGACAGGCAGAGTGGAAGTGAGAGAGAGACAGAGAGAAAGGTCTTCCTTTGCCATTGGTTCACCCTCCAATGGCTGTCGCGGCCGGGCGCACTGCGCTGATCCGAAGGCAGGAGCCAGATGCTTCTCCTGGTCTCCCATGGGGTGCAGGGCCCAAGCACTTGGGCCATCCTCCACTGCCTTCCCGGGCCACAGCAGAGAGCTGGCCTGGAAGAGGGGCAACCGGGACAGAATCCGACGCCCCGACCGGGACTAGAACCCGGTGTGCCGGCGCCGCAAGGGGGAGGATTAGCCTGTTGAGCTGCGGCACCGACCAAGAACTGGTTTTTAAAAAAAAAGAAAAAACAAATTGGCCCAACTAAGCAAAAAAAAAAAAAAAAAAAAAAAAAAGATACAAGTCAATAAAATTAGAGATGAAAAAGGAAATGTAACAAGACACCACAAAAATAAGAATTATCAGAAATTATTACAAAGAGCTGTATGCAAATAAACTGAAAAATGTAGAAGAAACAGATGGAATGCTAGACACATACAACCTACCTAAATTAAGCCATGGAGACACAGAAACATAAATAGACCCATTACCAAGACAGAAACTGAATCAGTAATAAAGAACCTCCCGGCCGGCACCGCGGCTCAATAGGCTAATCCTCCACCTAGTGGCGCCAGCACATCGGGTTCTAGTCCTGGTTGGGGCGCTGGATTCTTTCCTGGTTGCCCCTCTTCCAGGCCAGCTCTCTGCTGTGGCCAGGGAGTGCAGTGGAGGATGGCCCAAGTGCTTGGGCCCTGCACCCCATGGGAGACCAGGAGAAGCATCTGGCTCCTGCCTTCGGGATCAGCACGGTGCACCGGCCACAGCACGTCAGCCGTGGCAGCAATTGGAGGGTGAACCAATGGCAAAAGGAAGACCTTTCTCTCTGTCTCTCTCGCTGTCCACTCTGCCTGTCAAAAAAAAAAAAAAAAGAACCTCCCAACAATGAAAAGCCCAGGATTGGACAGCTTCACTGCTGAATTCTACCAGATATTTAAAGAAGAATTAACTCCAATATTTCTCAAGTTATTCAAAACAATTGAAAGGCAGAGAATCCCCCAAATTCTTTCTATGAAGCCAGTATCACCTTAATTCTTAAACCCGGAAAAGATGCAACAGACAAAGAGTACAGATCAATTTCCCTGAAGATTATAGACACAAAAATCTTCAACAAAATTCTACAAAATCGACCAACAACACATCAGAAAGATCATTCACCCAGACCAAGGGAAATTTATCCCTGGTACATACAATGGTTCAACATTCACAAAGCCATCAATGTGAGACATCACATTAACAAACTGAAGAACAAAAACTGTCAAGAGATGCAAAGAAAGTATCTGATAAAATACAACACCCTTTCATGATGAAAACTCTAAGAAAACTGGGTATAGAAGTAACATTCCTCAACACAATTTATGAAAAACCCACAGCAAGCATCCTATTGAATTGGGAAAAATTGGAAGCATTCCCCCTGAGATCCAGAACCAGATAAGGATGCCCACTCTCACTGCTGCTATTCAATATAGTACTGGAAGTTTTAGCCAGAGCCATTAGACAAGAAAAAGAAACCAAAGGGATACAAATTAGGAAAAAGGAAGTCATCCTGTTCCTATTTGCAGATGACATGTTTCTATAGATAGGGGATCCAAAAGACCACTGAGAGACTATTGGAACACATAGAAGAGTTTGGTAAAGTAGCAGGATGTAAAATCAACACACAAAAATCAACAGCCTTTGTATTTGCAGACAGTGCCACAGCTGAGAAAGAGCTTCTAAGATCAATGCCATTCACAATAGCTACAAAAAAAAAAAAAAAAAAAAAAAAAAAAATCAACTACCTTGGAATAAATTTAACCAAGGACGTCAAAGATCTCTACAATGAGAATTACAAAGCAAAAAAGAAAGAAACAGAAGGGGCCGGCAACATGGCGCAGCGGGTTAAAGCCCGGGGATGAAGCGCCGGCATCCCATGTGGGCGTCAGTTCTATTTCTGGTCACTCCTCTTCTGATTCAGCTCTCTGCTATGGCCTGGGAAGGCAGTGGAAGATGGCCCAAGTCCTCGGGCCCCTGCACCCACATGGTAGACCTGGAAAAAACTCCTGGTTCCTGATCAGATCAGCTCACCTCTGGCAATTGCAGCCACTGGGGGAGTGAACCAGCGGATGGAAGACCTCTCTCTCTGTTTCTACCTCACTCTGTGGCTCTTTCAAATAAATAAAATATATCTTAAAAAAAAAAAAAAGAAAAAAAAAAAGAGGATACCAAAAAAAAAAGAAAAATCTGCTACTTTCATCAATTGGAAGAATCAATATCTTCAAACTGTCCATTCTTTTAAGAGCAATTTACAGATTCAATGCAATACTAATCAAAATACCAAAGGCATTCATCTCAACTCTGGAAAAAATGATGCTGAAATTCATATGGAAAGAGTCATCATCAAATAACTAAAGCAAACTTATACAACAAAAACAAAGCTGGAGGCATCTCAATACCAGATTTCAAGACATACTACAGAGCAATTATAATCAAACCAGCCTGGTCCTGGTACAAAAACAGATGGATAAACCAATGAAACAGAATAGAACACCAGAAATCAATCCAAACATCTAAAACCAACTTATATTTGACCAGGAACTAAAACCCATCCTTACAGCAAGGACAGTCTCTTCAACAAATGGTGCTGGGAAAACTGGATTTCCCCATGCAGAAGTATGGGGGGGGGGGGGGGGGCGCTGTGGTGTAGCAGGTAAAGCCACAGCCTGCAGTGGGCATCCCACATGGGCACCGGTTCCAGACCCGGTTGCTCCACTTCCAATCCAGCTCTATGCTATGGCCTGGGAAAGCAGTATTAGATGGTCCAAGTCCTTGTGTCCCTGCATCCACATGGGAGACCCGGAGGAAGCTCCTGGCTCCTGGCTTCAGATCGGCGCAGGTCCACTCAACTGGCACAGCTCTGCTCGTTGTGGCCAACTGGGGAGTGACCCAGCGAATGGAAGACTCTCTCTGCCTCCCCTTCTCTCTCTGTAACTGTGACTTTAAAATAAAATTTAAAAAGTAGTATGAAGCAGGACCCCTTCCCTACACCTTACACAGAAATCCATTCAAAATGCATTAAATACCTCAATCTACAACATGATATCATCAAATTATTAGAACATTGGGGAAACCCTGCAAGACATTGGCACAGGCAAAGAGTTCTTGGAAAAGACCCGAGAGGCAGAGGGAATCAAAGCCAAAATTAACAAATGGAATTACATCAAATTGAGAAGCTTCTGTACTGCAAAAGAAATACTCAGCAAAGTAAATAGGCAACCGACAGAATGGGAGTAATTATGTACAAACAGTGCAACTGATGAAGGATTAATAATAATATATAAAGAGAACAAGAAACTACACAACAAAACAATCCACCCAGTGAAGAAATGGGCAAAGGACTTAGACATTTTTCAAAACAGGAAATCCAAACGGCCAACAGACACATGAAAAAATGTTCAGAATCATTAGCCATCAGAGAAACGGAAAACAAAACCACAATGAGGTTCTACCTCACCCCAGTTAAAATTGCTTTCATACAGAAATCAACAAACAGGGGCTGGCGCTGTGGCACAGTGGGTTAAAGCCCTGGCCTGAAGTGCTGGGATCCCATACGGGCAATGGTTCTAGTCCCAGCAGTTCCTCTTCCAATCCAGCTCGTAGACCCAGAAGAAGCTCCTGGCTTCAGATCAGCGCACCTTTGGTCATTGCAGCCATCTGGGGAGTGAACCAGCAGATGGGAAGACCCCTCTCTCTGTTTCTACCTCTCTGTAACTCTTACAAATAAATAAATCTTTAGGCCGGCGCCGTGGCTCAATAGGCTAATCCTCCACCTTGCGGCGCCGGCACACCAGGTTCTAGTCCTGGTTGGGGCGCCGGATTCTGTCCCGGTTGCTCCTCTTCCAGGCCAGCTCTCTGCTATGGCCAGGGAGTGCAGTGGAGGATGGCCCAGGTGCTTGGGCCCTGCACCCCATGGGAGACCAGGAAAAGCACCTGGCTCCTGGCTCCTGCCATTGGATCAGCGCGGTGCGCCGGCTGCAGCGGCGGCCATTGGAGGGTGAACCAACGGCAAAGGAAGACCTTTCTCTCTCTCTCTCTCTCACTGTCCACTCTGCCTGTCAAAAAAAAATAAATAAAAAAAAAAACTTAAAAAAAAACTTAAAAAAAAATAAATAAAATAAATAAATCTTTAAAGAAAAAAAAGAAATCAACAAAGAACAAATGCTGGCGAGGATGTAGGGAAAAAAAGACACTAATCCATTGTTGGTAGGAATGTAAACTTGTAAACCACTATGGAAATCAGTTTGGAGATACGTCAGAAATCTGAATTTAGACCTACCAGATGACCCTTCCGTCCTACTCCTGGGAATTTACCCAAGAGAAATGAAATCAGTAAATAAAATAGTTATCTGCACCTCCATGTTTATTGCAGCTCAATTCACAATAGTTAAGACATGGAATCAACCTAAATTCCCATCAACTGAAGACTGAATAAAGAAATTATGGGATATGTACTCTATAGAATAGTACACAGTGATTAAAAATCCAGGCATTTGCAACAAAATGGATGAATCTAGAAAACATCATACTTAGAGAAATAAGCCAGTTCCCAAGGGACAAATACAACATGTTCTCCCTGATCTGTGATAACTAACAGAGTACCTAAAAGGAAATATGTGTAAGTGAAATTGACACTTTGAGAATCAATGACTTAAACAGCCCTTGTCTTGGCTGTTGAGGAAGGTTTTTTTTTTCTCCTCCATATTATTTTTGTTTTAACTCTTTACTTAGCATAGAGTTAATCACACATGTATAAAGTCAACTGAAAATAGATCTCAGTAGAAAAATAAGAGTGGGAATAAGAGAGGGAGGAGAAGTTTGTAACTGTAAAGTTGTGTAGTTCTGTATACATTCCTACAGACTTACTTCTAAGGTCACAGTTTAAAAACTTGCCATGGGGGGCCAGCACCGTGGCTCATTCAGTTAATCCTCCACTTGCGGTGCCCGCATCCCATATGGGCACCGGGTTCTAGTCCCGGTTGCTCCTCTTACAGTCCAGCTCTCTGCTGTTGCCTGGGAAGGCAGTAGAGGATGGCTCAAGTTCTTGGGCCCCTGCACCCACGTGGGAGACCAGGAGGAAGCACCTGGCTCCTGGCTTCGGATCAGTGTAGTTCCGGCTGTAGCGGCCATTTGGCGGGAGAGCCAACGGAAGGAAGACCTTTCTCTCTCTCTCTCTCTGGCTAACTCTGTCAAATAAAAAAAAAAAAAAAAAAAAAACTTGCCATGGGATCACAAATCTCATTAAGCTGGGTGCTGGGCAGTCAATATGCCATCTTAAGTGTTAAAGTGATCATTTAGATAGGATTAAGTTTTAAAGGGATCATAAAAATAAGATCAAATGTGTGCTAATAATAAGAGAAAGAATTAAAAAGGAGAGAATATTCCAACATGGGAAGCAGTCCACACAGCAAACTCATGACAATCGCCTTAAGCAGCACTATGAGCTCAGAATCAGCCCTTAGGGCATTCTGGTCTGGCTGAAAAGCCCATGAGAACATTCCAAGCATGGAAAGTCAAGACACTGTAGCAAAAAAAAAAAAGTTTTACATGAAGGATCTCTGTGAGAGAGAACCCAGTGGAATGAAGTGGTTATCAAAGAATGATGTACTTTTCTCTGAAGGGAGGAGAGAACTTCCACTTTGCCTGTGGCCTTGTCTAAATACTGATGGAGACTGTGGATTCAAGACTTCCACAGCCTTGGCAGCTCATGTCAAGAGCCTCGGGTGATCACTGACATCATACTTAAGAGTGTTAATTGTCAAACCCAGGAATCACTGTGCACTTACTTCCCATGCAGGACTTCTGTCTTCAATGAGTTGTTTTATGAAAATTAACTGTGAAACTTGTTTCTCAATTTGTGTTTGTGTGTGTATGTATGTGCAAACTGTTGAAATCTTTACTTAGTACAGAGTTGGTCTTCTGTGTATAAAGTTAATTGAAAACGAATCTTAATGGAAAATGGGACTGGGAATGGAGAGGGAGGAGAAGGAAGGGGGGGGTATGGCAGAAGAATCACTATATTCCTAAAGTTGTACTTATGAAATATGTACTCATTAAAAAAAGATATCTGGCCAGCACTGCGGCTCAATAGGCTAATCCTCCACCTGCGGAGCAGGCACCTCAGATTCTAGTCCCAGTTGGGGCGCCAGATTCTGTCCCAGTTGCTCTTCTTCCAGTCTAGCTCTCTGCTGTGGCCCAGGAGGGCAGTGGAGGATGGCCCAAGTCCTTGGGCCCTGCACCTGCATGGGAGACCAGGAGAAGCACCTGGCTCCTGGCTTCGGATCAGTGCTGTGTGCAGGCCTCAGCATGCCAGCCACAGCGGCCACTGAGGGGGTGAACCAACAGAAAAAGAAAGACCTTTCTGTCTCTCTCTCTCTCTCTCTCACTGTCCACTCTGCCTGTCAAAAAAAAAAAAAAAAGATATCTTTGGGGAAAAAATAAAATAAATGGGGTGTGGAGTATATGGAAACTCGTGTCTTTGTAAATTTTCTTAAATTATTTCTAAATAAAAAATTTTTCAAAAAAATACTCAGAAAACTTGATAAAGGATATATACCAAAATTATACAGAAATATTACACATAATACTTTACCAGTGAACTAATGGCTAAAGTAGTGAATTACGCAAGCATAGATCTAAGAATGACAGAAGAACCTGCAAGGAAACAAAGGGGAAAAAAAAAAAACAAAACAGGGATCTAGGACCAGAGGTAAGGTCAAGGAGTTAGAGCAGGAACAAGGTGGGAGATACAAAATCTCTCATCTGATCCACTTTCCTCTAACCTTCCCTCTCTTAGTTCACCTTTAAATCCCTTTCAGATTGATTTCCTGATGGCATGACTCTTATTCTATCATTACTTGCTATTCACAGATCAAAGAGGTAGCAGTTAAATCAGTGAACTAGGGCTTATTTTAAAGTTCCCTAATGTTTACAAAATCTACCTAAAATTCCTTGGGCATTCAATAGTCTTCCCTGCCTTGGCATCAACCTAAATCACCTACCTCCCCTAATACATCCAGCAAGACCACGGACCACTCCACCAAGCATGTAACTCAGCTCCCACTATTGCTTGAGTGGTGTGTCCCTTACAGTCACCCAATTTAGCAGAAAAATCACGAAAATGTTCAGTTAGATTTGGAATTCAGATAATTTTTTTATTATGTCTCATGGAAAAATTTGTATTTATCTGGCAATTCCATCTTCTACCCATAACACATGTGAATATCTCATCCATTCTTACAGGTCACATTCATACGTCAATTTCATCACAAAGTCTTTCTCAATTTCTTCTAAAGTGTACTCCTTCTTTCAATCAACAAAAATTTATGCTAAGTTCTAGGGTAAAAACTGTAAACAAGCTCAAGGCTGGTGCTGTGGCGTAGCAGGTAAAGCTGCCACTGCAGCACCCTTCTATAGGCATCACTTCAAGTTCTGACTGCTCCACTTCCAATCCAGCTCCCTGCTAATGCGCCTGGAAAGCAGTGAAAAGACGGCCCAAGTACTTGAGCCCCTTCACCCACTTGGAAGACCTGGAAGAAGCTCCTGGCTTAGGATCAGCTCAGCTCTGGCCACTGCAGCTATTTGGGGAGTGAACCAGTGGATAAGAGACATCTCTCTCTGTCTCTCTCTCTAACGCTGCCTTTCAAATAAATAAAGCTTATGGGTGGGGGGAAGGGGACGATGCTGTGGTATAGTGGGTAAACCTGCCACCTGCAGTGCCAGCATCCCATAGGGGCACCCGTTCCAGTTTGAGTCCTGGCTGCTCAACTTCCTATCCAGCTCTCTGCTATGGCCTGGGAAAGCAGCAGAAGATGGCCCAAGTCCTTGGGCCCCTGCCCCCTCATGGGAGACCCAGAGGAAGTTCCTGGCTCCTGGCTTTGCATCAGCACAGCTCCGGCTATTACAACCAGCTCAGGAGTGAACCAGTGGATGGAAGATCTCTTTCTCTCTCTCTGCCTCTCTGTAACTCTGCCTTTTAAATAAATAAATCTTAAAAAAAAAAAATCACTTTTTTTAAAAAACCAAAAAGCACCATGAGGAAGCTATAGTCTCTATTTTCCATGTACTTACAGGCTAGAGAAGTAGAAAACTTTAAGTATACAGTTACAATAAAGAAATACAATGTGCCATGTGAACAAAAAGGAGGCACACATTTTCTTAACTATACTATGGATCCTTATCCAAACTTCTTGGGGGGAAAAAAATAAGTTACGCTCAATGAATGAAATTTCTTCAAAAAACTACATAGACTTTCTGGAATGTTTTGGCTTGATTTGATAAAGATACCATTTAGCCAACTTTTTTAAAAAAGAATGTCTTTAATGTAATGGAAAGATAATGATGATGCAAAGATCATTATTTTCGACAGATTAAAATGGCACTAGAATTGTCTACACTCTATAAAAGAAGAAAAAGCTTACCACATGTTGAGCAACTATCAATGCTGCTAATGTACTTCGCCCTGGTGCTCCTGGGGCACAGAAGGAAACATGGACTTTGCTTCCCTTGATGGTCATACCATCTGCTGCTCTCTGAACCTCCTCAGCTTGCTCTGCCGTGCTATATTCAACCACTGCAAAGTCACCAACGTAACTACCTTCATCCTGTGCAAGCTGATGCAACACATTTTATTAAAAGGGAATTCTGATACTTACTTGGAAACATTTATTTACAATACATAATTTTCAAATTCATGAACAAATGTTATCACAGCATGATAATGGTGAAAATTACATATTCTATGAAAACATTTACTAGTTGCTTAAACAGTCTTTGCTCAAGAAAGGAAGATTAAGAATTGAGTCAAGTTTCTTTTCAATTCTTTGATTTTCTCATTTATTTATTTTAACAGTCAAAGCCCCAAATGATAATAGTCCCTACGTATTTAAAGACAATAAACTGGAAATTATAGGAATGAGGCAAAAATTAAAGCTTTCTTTAAAAATTCATCAGCTACACAAAGCAATGAATCATGCCAAATAATTACTGGACCACGTATCAGTATAAAATAAAGTTAGCTTTATCAAAAGAAAAAAGGTAAAAGCAATCATATTCAACTTTTATTTCAATATTTTATGTTGATTCTAGAAATTAGGTCAAATACACCAAAACAAATCCTATTTAGGAAAACTGTTCCACAAGTTTATAAGAATACCAAATGCAACACATAACCTTTATTTCTGAATATGAACCTACGTAAACTCCTACCATGCATAACTCAATTTACTTTTAGTTAATCTCCTCTAAAGAGTGTCAAGGAAAACACTGAAGTTCTGGGTGTATAAAGACTGATACAAAGGGCAAAAATAAAAATAAGACACTAAAATGTTTTTAAGCTTTGAATATGTATGAATTATGAATTATCTTAAATACAATCACACTATAAAATGGTAAATGTGACAAAATTCAGCTTGACAATGTCTTTTTGTTGTGGTTAATTTTATTTGAAAGAGAGTTACAGAGAGAGGGAGAGACAGACAGAGACAGAGAGAAAGAGAGAACTTCTGTTCCCTGGTTCACTCCCCAAATGGCCACAATAAACATGTTTACAATACATATTGGCTTTGGGATCTCTTAAGTTAATATAAACAGTCTTCAAAAAGTTCATGGAAATGTGCTTTGTAAGAAATACATGGACTTTGAGATTTTTGAACCAAAACAAACATCATTTTAGCCTATTTTTCTGTTTTGTTCACATGGAGGTGCACCCAGAACTAGAACCTGGCACCCATATGGGATGCTGGCGCCACAGGTGGAGGATTAACCGAGTGAGCCATGGCACCGGCCCCTCTTCTGCTTTCTTAGATAGAAATTTCTATTTTTTTCTTCTTGTTCTCCCCTTACAAACTGTCCTCAAAAAAAACCTTCTCTATAAAACTTTTTCCAGCCGGTGCCATGGCTCAATAGGGTAATCCTCGCCTGCAGGGCCGGCACCTCAGGTTCTGGTCCTGGTTGGGGCACCGGATTCTGTCCCGGTTGCAGCTTTACCCGCTATGCCACAGTGCTAGCCCCAAGATGGAAGATCTTTTTCTCTCCCTCTTTCACTCTCTCAATAAATAAAACAAATCTTGGAGGGAAAATATATATTTAATTTCAGTTAAATAGTAAATTTAAGGAGTCTGTTGTACAACATGACTATAGTTAACATACTGTAGTTTTAAAAAATCCAAGAGATGTTAAGTGTTCTCGCCATAAAAATAACTACATAATACATGTCAATCAGCTAAATTAAATTGTTCTACAATGTAAAAGCATATATGCTTCAAAACATGTTTTACTTAATAAATACACTTTATATGTCAATTTAAAAATAAACACACATACACACTCCAATTCCAAAATTTCTACTGCAATAGTAGCAACTCAACAAATGTATGCTTAAAGAAAAAAAGAAAGGGAGCCAGTGTCCTGGTTTAGTGAGTAAAGCCATTGCCTAGACACCAGCATCACACATGGGCACCTCTTTCAGTCTCAGCTCCTCCACTTACAATGCAGCTCCCTGCTAATGCACCTGGGAAAAGCAGCAGAGGATGGCCCAAGTGCCTGGGCCCCTTTACCCACAAGGAGACCTGAAAGAAACTCCTGGCTCTGGTCTGACCCAGCCCTGGCCACTGTGGCCATTTGTAGAGTAAACCAGCAGATGGGAGATCTGTCTCTTCCTCTCTCTCTGTAACTTTGCCTTTCAAATAAATAAATCTTTTTTTTTTTTTTTTTAAAGAAAGGATGGGCCAGCACTGTGTCACAGTAGGTTAAGCCTCCATCTGTCATGCCAGCATCCCATATGAGTGCCAGTTTGTGTCCTGTTTGCTCCTCTTCTGATCCAGCTCCCAGCTAATGTGCCTGGGAAAGCAGTAGAAGACGGTCAAGTGCTTATGCCCCTGCATCCACAGGGAGACCTGGAGGATACCCCAAGTGCCTGGTTTCAGACCAGACCAGCTCCTGGGATTGCAGCCATTTGAGGAATGAACCAGCAGGTGAATACCTCTCTGTAACTCTGCCTTTCAAATAAATAAATAAATCTTAAAAAAAAAAAAAAAGATTCATTTTAAAAAAATCTTTAAAGAAAAAAGTAGGAAGAGGAAGGAGAAGAGTGGTAAGAAGAGATGGAACGGGGCCGGCGCTGTGGCATAGCAGGCAAAGCTGCCGCCTGCAGTGCTGGCACCCCAAAAGGCACTGGTTCTAGTTCCAGTTGCTGCACTTCCAATCCAGCTGTCTGCTATGGCCTGGGAAAGCAGTAGAAGATAGCCCAAGTCCTTGGGCCCCTGCACCCGCATTGAGACCCAAAAGAAGCTCCTGGCTCCTGGCTCCTGGCTTTGAAACAGCGCAGCTCCAGCCATTGTGGCCATCTGGGGATTGAACTAGCGAATGGAAGACCTCTCTCTCTGTAACTCTTTCAAATAAATAAAATAAATCTAAAAAATAAAAATAAAAAAGGGCCGGTGCCGCAGCTCACTAGGCTAATTCTCCACCTTGCGGCGCTGGCACACCGGGTTCTAGTCCCGTTCAGGGCGCCGGATTCTGTCCCGGTTGCCCCTCTTCCAGACCAGCTCTCTGCTGTGGCCAGCGAGTGCAGTGGAGGATGGCCCAAGTCCTTGGGCCCTGCACCCGTGTAGAGACCAGGATAAGTACCTGGCTCCTGCCATCGGATCAGCGGGGTGCGCCGGCCGCGGCGGCCATTGGAGGGTGAACCAACGGCAAAGGAAGACCTTTCTCTCTGTCTCTCTCTCTCTCACTGTCCTCTCTGCCTGTCAAAAAATAAATAAATAAAATAAAATAGAAGAGATGGGACATGGAAGAGAAGAGAAAGTAGTTAAAGGAAAAAGAGCAAAGAAATAAAAGAAGGCAAAGAATTGATTTGCTATCAAAAATCTGTAAGAAGGGTATTTTTAATATAGTATATTTTATTTACTTATTAGAATACATTTAATTTTATTATTATGATAGGGTAATTCAAATTTCTTACCAGTGTTATCCGTTTTCAGGATCTTCTGTCTCACCTACTACAACTCCATTAAAATAGAAACTCTGCATTCTTTTCAATACTTTTTTATTCTCCATTGTTATCACTCTTCATAAAGGATTTGCAAATATTTACATACTTCTCAGTCTGCTCTACCAAATTTTAAGAAATTGAAATACATTCTATCCATATTTCTCATACTTAACATAGTGCCTGCACAGAAAAGGTGTTAAATAATCTGTACAGATGAATGGAACAAATGAATGAAATAAGAAAGTGAATGAATAAGCTAAGGTTTACTTAACTATGTAACAATATAGTCTGGCCCATTAACAGAAGGAATTCATTTAAAATTCCCCATGAGATTAAAGTCTTTATTACAGACTAAACCAGAATTAAATTATTAATTGTGATAGTCAGACATAAAAAACATATTTTGAATTCATGTAAAATAAACATATATGCACATATTTTAAATATTTCTAACAATCTCTTCAAAATACTTACCTGGCAAAACACAGGTTTATGGACACTGGAAAAATATTGCAACAACTCTTCTGAATCCGTGTAGTCACCAGGGAGTTTATCTACACAAAGGCACTTAGAATGAATGAGCTCTGAGGCCAATAGGTTAACATCCATCCATTGTGCAAAGAGTGCTGATTCCCCTAACTGTTTACCCAATAGATCCAATCTAGCCTTTGCAGCAAAGTCCTTTTTCATGTATTCCACAAATCCATAGCCTTTGGAATGGCCAGTAATTTCACTGTAGATCAGAAAACATCTTTCAACATTTCCATAACCACCAACAAGTTCTTCAAACTCTTCTAATGTAAAAGAAATGGGCAGGTTGGTAATACACAGCAAAGCATCTGTTGGCTGGAGCTGGACTATCAAGTCTTTTCCTCGAAAAGAATATTGATGAAACATCTGAATTGCTTTCTGGGCTTGTTCCCCATTCAATAAGGTAACAAAAGCTGGAAGATAATAACATGAATTGAAGTTTTCTAGAGCAATATTTTTATTTATTTTTAATGTGACTCACATAAAAAAGCATACTCCACGTTTGTGAATCAGTATAAAAACTCACACTTATCTAAAATCAAATAATTATAAAGTGATACTCTACTATATGCAAGCACTCTGATGTTCTCTAATGCTGACACCTCCAACAAACTAATTCCATGACTTACTACTTAAGAATAATATTAAAGGTTCTATTTAAGACTTTTATAGGCTGGGACCGGCGCTATGGCACAGCAGGTTAAAGGCCTGCCTTGCAGTACCAGAATCCCATACGGGCACCAGTTCAGTCCCAGCTGCTCCACTTCCAATCCAGCTCTCTGCTAAGGCCTGGGAAGGCAGTAGGAGGATGGCCCAAGTCCTTGGGCCTTTGCACCCACGTGAGAGACCCAGAAGCTCCTGTTCCTGGTTTTGGATCGGCGCAGCTCTGACCACTACGGCCAACTGAGGAGTGAACCAGTAGATGGAGGACTTCTCTCTCCTGGCTCTACCTCTCTCTGTAACTCTTTCAAATAAATAAGAATAAATCTTTTTAAAAAATGCATTGAATTCTATGCAAAACAAAAAGATTTTTATATGCCAAAGCTTTTTTGATAATCTTTTCTAACTACAAACAGATTTGATTTTCCCCCAATGTGATAAAAAATTTTATGAAGCCTTTATAAAAAACCTTGCCTGAAACAGAGTGAGGTTATAAAATCTTTCTTCTCAGAGTTCTGTAAAGCTCCCTTGATAGCTAAAATAAATGAGGCTGGTGCCGCGGCTCACTAGGCTAATCCTCTGCCTTGTGGCGCCGGATTTTGTCCCGGTCGCCCCTCTTCCAGGCCAGCTCTCTGCTGTGGCCCAGGAGTGCAGTGGAGGATGGCCCAAGTGCTTGGGCCCTGCACCTGCAAGGAAGACCAGGAGAAACAGCTGGCTCCTGCCTTCGGATCAGCGTGATGCGCCAGCCGCGGCGGCCATTGGAGGGTGAACCAATGGCAAAAGGAAGACCTTACTCTCTGTCTCTCTCTCTCACTGTCCACTCTGCCTGTCAAAAAAAATAAAATAAAAGATAAACAGACATCAAAATGTCCAATTGATGTCAATTCCCTAATTCATGTACATATACATACATATATATAATTTGGTTTTCTTTTTAGAAAAAAATATCAAATGAAAAATATGACTCCGACCGGCGCCACAGCTCAATAGGCTAATCCTCCGCCTGCAGCACAAGCACCCCGGGTTCTAGTCCCGATCGGGGCGCCAGATTCTGTCCCGGTTGCCCCTCTTCCAGGCCAGCTCTCTGCTGTGGCCCAGGAGTGCAGTGGAGAATGGCCCAGGTCCTTGGGCCCTGCACCCGCATGGGAGACCAGGAAAAGCACTGGTTCCTGGCTTCGGAACAGCATGGTGCACTGGCCGCAGGAGCCATTGGGGGATGAACCAACGGAAAAAGGAAAACCTTTCTCTTTCTCTCTCTCTCACTGTCCACTCTGCCAGAGAGAGAGAGAGAGAGAGAGAGAGAGAGAGAGAGAGAGAGAGAGAGAGAGAGAGAGAGAGAAGGAAGGAAGGAAGGAAGGAAGGAAGGAAGGAAGGAAGGAAGGAAGGAAGGAAGGAAGGAAGAAAAAGAGGGAGGGAGGGAGGGAGAGGAAAGGAAGGAAGGAAAGGAAGGAAAGGAAGGAAGGAAGGAAGGATGGATTCCAACTTTAGACAAGTGGCTTAACTTTAAATCTTTGTTAAGTAAGAACTGTCTCTTCACATATCTACCTAATGAAGCTGCTCTAACATCAAACAAATATACATACGATAATACAGAGAATTAACAACATGATACAATATAAGGTTGTGGGGCCTGCACTGTGGCGCAGCAGGTTAACATACTGCCCCTAAGCACCAGCATCCCATATGGGCACTGGTTTGAGACTCAGCTGCTTCACTTCCGATCCCTCCCTCTGCTATGCCCTGGGAAAGCAGTACAAGATGGCCCAAGTCCTTGGGCCCCTGCACCCACGTGGGAGACCTGGAAGAAGCTCCTGGCTCCTGGCTTCGGATCAGTGCAGCTCCGGCCATTGTGCTCAACTGGGGAGTGAACCAGCGGATGGAAGGCCTACCTACCTACCTACCTCTCTCTCTCTCTCACTGCCTCTCCTTTCTCTGTATAACTCTTTCAAATAAATAAATCTTTAAAAAATATATATAAGGTTGTAAAATGAATATCCTATATATTCACATCTGTCAAGCTGTTCCTCTTCCGATCCAGCTCTCTGCTATGGCCTGGGAAAGCAATTAAAGATGGCCCAAGACCCTGGGCCCCTGCACCCAGGTGGAAGACCCAGAAGAAGCTCTTGGCTCCTGGCTTCGGTTTGGCACAGCTCCGGCAGCTGTGGGAGTGAACCATCGGATGGAAGACCCCTCTCTCTCTCTCTGCCTCTCCTCTGTGTAACTCTTTCAAATAAATAAATAAATCTTTAAAAAATAAATATAAAGAGTTATAAGTTGAAAACTTTGTTATCATAAGTTTAAGATTTTTAAGGTAAGTTTTATAAAAAAGAATTTTAAAAGGTTTTAAGTTCAAAAACTGATGTGAAAAAGGCAAACTATAAATTACAAATAAATTACTCTATTTTTATTTTATTTTTTGACAGGCAGAGTGGACAGTGAGAGAGAGAGAGACAGAGAGAAAGGTCTTCCTTTGCCGTTGGTTCACCCTCCAATGGCTGCCGCAGCCGGCCCGCTGTGGCCGGAGCACCTCACTGATCCGATGGCAGGAGCCAGGTGTTTCTCCTGGTCTCCCACGGGGTGCAGGGCCCAAGCACTTGGGCCACAGCAGAGAGCTGGACTGGAAGAGGGGCAACCGGGACAGAATCCGGCGCCCCGACCGGGACTAGAACCTGGTGTGCCGGCGCTGCAAGGCGGAGGATTAGCTTAGTGAGCCGCAGCGCCAGACAACAAATAAATTACTCTAAAAGCTCCTCCTTCTCCCTCTTTGGAACCTATAGTGAAGTTGCTCTGAGCATTAATATACAAAAACTCAAAAAGAACAAAATGGCAGGATCTTGTACACACAATCTTCAAAAGTTCACAAAAAATGCTTACTAGGAAAACTATACATGGATTTAAAAAATTTTGGCACCATAATAAACTAGTTTTAATTCCATCTTTCCACAAACCTTTTAAAGTATGTATTTAGCGAAGAAGAAAGGGTTTAAACAGCATAGAGAATTCTGCCTGTCATTTCACTCAATCTGTTCTTTCCTCAGTTCACCTCAATGCACATGTGATTCTCAGTGTGAGCATCTCACTGCACTGAGTGTGAATGCTAAGCATTTGAAGAAACACATCTTTCCATGGTCTCTACATGTAAGAAAACTACTGCCAAAGGAACAGTTAATTCTTCTCAACTCTAGAGAGAAAAATGACTTTGCCACTGTATGGAGAGAATATGCCTTTATTTTCAAAACCCTTTCTAAAAGGCTTATTTTGATTCTATGCTCTTTCTAAAAGGCTTATTTTGATTCTATGCCCTTTTTTCCTTATTTAATATACCATTTAATTTTCCTAAATCAAGCCAACAATTGTTTGTAAACACTGACTATGTTCCTATTATCAAATCATGAGTTCATATTTGACTTGAATTCTTGGTACAGTGAAGTTTATTCATCCCCTTTCTTAACTTCTGTGATGTGCTGTTTTCTGATGCTTCCCGTACCTGTAAAAATATTCCTCCCATTTCCTTCGCTGGATCTTTCTCTACCGTTCACACTTTCTAGGTGGCACTTGTTAAGGCCATCCTGACAGATTTGTACACAGTAACACCTCTGTGGTTGTACCTGACAGTTCCCAGCCACTTAATTTCTCCTCTTTCACCTACACCTTCTTCCCCTGGGGGAATCTAATCCAATCCCAAATACCTGGGGAGGGGGCAGGTATAAAGTGAACAATGAATCACCACTGCTCTGAAATCTTCTACTTACACATGTCATTTCCACTATTATTTCACTTGTCAAAAAAATAAATCATGTGTCTAGTCTAAATTAAAAGAGGAGAAAGAGGCCAGGCATTATTAGGCACAGTGGTTAAAAGCTACTTGGGACACCCACATCCCACATCAGAGTGCCTGGGCACAAGTCCAAGCTCTGCTTTCCATTCCAGCTTCCTGTTAATGCGCACCATAAGAGGCAGCAGACCACGGCTCAATTAATTGGATCCATGCTACCCACATGGGAGACCTGGATCGAGTTCTGCCAGGCTCTTGTTTTTGGTGTGGCCCAGGCCTGGCTACTGCAGACATGTGGAGAATGAACCACGGATAGAAGATTTTTGTCTCTCTGCCTTTCAAATAAAATGAAAATAAACACAAATTAAGATTTAAAAAAGAGGGGAGACCAAGCAAGTACTATCTTACCTCATGCCCAGAAGAAAAAGAATTTGTGAACAGCTTTAATGACTACTATGACATAATGGCACAGATTGAAAAGTATGCACCATGCACATTAAGTGCTTACCCCTAGGTAAGTAGGGTAGGAAGAAGCAAAATCAGAAAATAGCATAAACTAGACTTTATCTTTATCCATAATGGTTCTTAACTATTTTTTTAGTATCTAGGAAAAAATAATAATCCCAAAAATACTTATGGAGGTTCTAGCATGTATATATTTTTAAAATACAAGATATAAACATTTGTTAGTTTGGGAGTTATGTATAACAATCATTTTCTTCCAAACTTAATTACAGCAAAAAAAAAAGTTTTTGAACACTTACATATTACATATACACAAAGGAATAATAATCTAGCTTAATGAAGTTAGTCCTAATTTTACCAACTTAAGGTCAAATCAGAGAATATTCACTAAATCCAATCACATATTATTAAAACCGAGGAACATCAATTCTATGAAGAATACTATGACAGATAGCATTAGAACATTCAGTATAAAAAATCCTAAGTGTCTGGCAACAACATATTTATGTGGTTAAAATTTAGCATACTAATATTACTTTCAGAAAATAAATTGTGTGACATTTATATGATTTCATACCAAAGAATTTCACAGATTAGCTTAAGCATGGAAAGAGAGTAACTTTTTTTCTAAAATGGCTTTATGCAGAATCACAACAAAGGTGGATGCTTAGAAGTAAAACCTTACCTGTTCGTTTATTTCTGTCCACATAACAGTACTTTAACTCATAGTCTTTCAACAAATCATGAATTTCCTAAAAGAGACAAAACCATGAATTCAATAAGCACACAGAGTTCACAGATGATACAACTCCTTTAGTTTACCACCACTATCACCATCACGACCTCCAGGCTCCATGTGAAAAATAATCTTCCATGGATTCCCCAATTATATATTTAAAGTAAAGGCATACCTAGGTATAGTATTAGCCTACCACTCCAAATTTATCTCCTGCTATACATCTATTCATAGCACATATTCCTGCTCAAACAGAATATTTATTATCTCATAAGCAAACTATGCACTGATCTGACTCTGCATGTCTGTTCACAATTATACATTGACCTATAATAGAGCAAAATATCACTCAAGTTCCTAAACTCTGAAATCATATATAGCCTTTGAAATCCCACCTCAAATGTTTGTTCATGAAGGTTTTTTTTTTTTTTTTTTTTTTTTTTTTTTTTGACAGGCAGAGTGGACAGTGAGAGAGAGAGACAGAGAGAAAGGTTTTCCTTTGCCATTGGTTCACCCTCCAATGGCCGCCACGGCTGGCACGCTGCGGCCGGCGCACCGTGCTGATCCGAAGGCAGGAGCCAGGTACTTCTCCTGGTCTCCCATGGGGTGCAGGGCCCAAGCACTTGGGCCATCCTCCACTGCACTCCTGGGCCACAGCAGAGAGCTGGCCTGGAAGAGGAGCAACCGGGACAGAATCCGGTGCCCTGACCGGGACTAGAACCCGGTGTGCCGGCGCCACAAGGCGGAGGATTAGCCTAGTGAGCCGTGGCGCCCGCCCTATTCATGAAAATTTTATGATAATTTTTCACATAATGTAACCTCAGCTTCCTTTATGCAAACTTTGGTCCTAACCTTATTTATGCTTCCAAGTATACTTGCTGCTATTACTGTGTACCATATACTGAACTTGTATATACCTGTATATTGTAGGTAGCACAAACAGGAAGAAAAATATGAAGATTGTAAACTTTAACTTAGAGATTCCTAAATATTAAAAAACACCTAAAAACTACCAAGATATAGCATGTACTTCAATTTCTTTTCCCTTGGCTTCCCAACACATCTAAACTGGCTTCTGGCTTGTTTAGTTTTTATTACTAGTCCAGCCTACACTTTTTTTTTTTTTTTTTTGGATAGCACAACTTCTATTCACTTGGAAGCCTCAAACAGTAGATTTCTTCCTTTTTTTCCTAATTTCTCCTGTTAAACTGACAGAACTGGAATACAGGAATTTTATATTTTTATATATTACCTGTCTTACTTTGCATATCATAGCCATTCAAATCTACATCAAAGTGAATATAACTTGTTTTGTCATTAAATTGACATGTGGCCTTGAAAAGCTTACTCATAATACACAACACTATCTGATCCCAGACTAGAAAGTTACAGCCAACCAGTTCTATATTGCAAATCAATAAGCTAAACATACACAAGTGCTAGTATGTAAAGAATATAACCTAAAATTCACAAATCAGTAGGAAGTATTAATACTGCTATTATTATGGTTAAAATCTATTTAGCTTTTAGTAGTTACGAGGCACCAAATTCACTTCTTTATTAAAAATTAAGAGAGCAGAGCAGAACGAAGTTGCTGAATGGTGATTCACACTATTGGTCTGGGTCTGAGGACCACACTTTTAACTTCCATGCCATATTGCTTACTCCTTCCAGTACTATCTTTAAAAACAATACACCAACCACCATTACAGTTACAAAAAAATACTGCCACTAGTGTCATAATTTGTAGTCATAAGAGCAATGTAGAAATGGAAAATAAAGGAGAATATATATATATCACATATATTTCCCCTGTTAACCCAGTGCAAGAGGGAAAACAGATTGCTATAACAGGGAAAGTATAAAAAGTAAAGCTGAGCAAATAACCAGTTGATGCTTTAGCATTCCTTATTAGTAAGCTGTATCAGAAATGTTTTAAAATACATATTTATGAATTTTAAAAAGTTCGCTGAATCATGTTACTAGAGTCAATATAAAAGTTGATAATATTACTATAGAAATTTTTCTTACAAGATAGCTTTTTTGACTTACACAAATATCTTGTTCTTTATTAAGAAAAAAATCTCTCGGGGGCGGCGCTGTGTAACACCCTGGCCTGAATCGCCGGCATCCCCTATGGGTGCCAGTTCTAGTCCCAGCTGCTCCTCTTCCAATCCAGCTCTCTGCTATATGGCCCGAGTCCCTGGGCCCCTGCACCCAAGTGGGAGACCTGGAAGAAGCTCCTGGCTTCGGATTGGTACAGCTCCAGCCCTTGAGGCCATCTGGGGAGTGAACCAGCAGATGGAAGACCTCTCTGTCTCTACCTCTCTCTGTAACTCTTTCAAATAAATAAAATAAATCTTAAAAAAAGAGAAAAGAAAAAAAAAACTATCATAAACACATCTTAACAATTATTGTAATACTTCATCTAGATGGTGACATGGTTTCTATTTTTGAAGGAATCCTGTATGTCCATTTAGTTGAACAGAATCTTATCTTTCATTTCATTACCAACCATCAAGATGACATGATACAACTCTTCACATTATCAAGTATCCATACGTAAGTATTCAAATACGTATTTTTGAAACTTTAAAATTTTACTTTGCAAACATTCATATTTCTAATCATAGATGTGGGATGCAGACTTTGCCAAGGGAAACAAAACTTCCTAAAAAAAAAAAAAAACACTGATTACTTTCCCCCACACCCTGGTTGTTGTGACCCAGGCAAAAGTAGGTCAACTCTAAATTTGAGCCTCCATAAGTTGGTCAAACTAAGCACTTGAAGCCTGAAAGAGTTCTGTAACTATTTGCCAAAATTC
Source organism: Oryctolagus cuniculus (assembly GCF_051225735.1). Lineage (NCBI taxonomy): Eukaryota > Metazoa > Chordata > Mammalia > Lagomorpha > Leporidae > Oryctolagus > Oryctolagus cuniculus. The sequence goes on from NC_142873.1 coordinate 108,574,575, forward strand.
TACCACACTCTACTACAAAAAAGTGAAAGGACCAAGATGACAGTTTCCCATATTAATCTAGTTTTATCACATTTCCACTAATTTACAAACCAACTTTAAAGTAGCATCTTTAGGGGCCAGCATTGTGGCACAGCAGGAAAAGCCACCACCTGTGACACTGGCAGCCTATATGGGCACCAGTTTGAGTCCCGGCTGCTTCACTTCTAATCCACAGCCCTGCTAATGCACCCGGGAAAGCAGTGGAAGATGGCCCAAGTCTCTGGGCCCCTGCACCCACAAGGGAGACCCAGAAGAAGCTCCCAGCTTCGGCCTGGACCAGCCCTGGTTGTTGTAGCCACTTGGGAGAGTGAACCAGCAGATGGATGATCAATCTCTCTCCTTCTAGTTCTACCTTTCTAATTAATTAATTTAAAAAAAACATGGCTGAAGACTCAGCACACCCGCACCTCATCATACAGCTAAGCTTAATTTTCTATCATGCACCAGGTGCCAGAAAACCTTCCTGGAGATCACATCTGCTGCAGCCCCACTTCAGGCCCTGCCCCAAGCACTACCCTTCCCCCCCCCCCCCAAAAAAAAGGATAATCCCAGTCTAGGTGGGGGCAATTCTCCCTCATAAGGTTTGCTTTTCAATAAATCCTTCTTTGCTGCTCACCTTTAAACAGTTTATTTGACTAAATACTTCATTTTCTGATCAGCAATTACCAATAATTTTCTTACAGCAGGACATTTATCTAAACTGGTATCAGATGGCTTTAGTAATACATTTTCAGACCAACTTCACTATCACTCCCTGAAGTCAAGTTAAAAGTCCTACACAAGGGCCTGCATTTGTGGCTCAGTAGGGTAATCATTGCCTGTGATGCCAGCATCCTATATTGCAATATAGATAAGAGTCCTGGATGCTCCATTTCCGATCCAACTCCTTGCTAAGGAACCTGGGAAAGTATTAGAAGATGGTCTGAGTACTTGGACCCTGCCAACCACATGGAAGACACAGATGGAATTCCAGGTTCCTGTCTGGCCTGGCCCAGCCCTGACAGTTGCAACCATTTGGGGAGTGAACCAGTGGATGGAAGGTCTGTCTTTCCATGTCTTCCAAAGAAATAAATCTTAAAAAAAAAAAAAAAAAAAAAAAAGAGAGACGTATAAAATGCTTCTGGAAACAGGATCTCAAATCAAAGAATGACACCCCTGCCCCTAACTCCAAAAGTTAAATAACCATTGTTCCAACTGGTCTGGAATTTTTTAATGAAACTTGGCCTTAGTTATAAACCTAAACTGCAACATCTTCTAAGCCCTTCACAAATCTAGCTTCATTCCTTTTAATTGTTCTAAGAAAAGCTTTCATAAATTAAAGGCTATTAGCTAAAATGTCACGGCTCTGGAAACAGAAAAATAAAATGAAACTAAAGTTTTGTTAATTTTCTTTTTGAATTTTAAGTGATTCAATAATATGAAAAGACTACTTATAGCACATATTAAATTATGAGGCATAACAAACAACCTGGAGCTCAATTCCAAATTTAAGGACTACAACACTAACAAAAGTGTTGCATCTACTTACCCATCCTGCCTACCTGGGTATGTATCCACAAAAATATATTATTTTGCATAACTTGTTTCTTTTGAGCTTTATAAAAATGGTATATATTGCTTTCAATCTTCTGTGCCTAGACTTTCATACTCAACATATTTCTAAAACGTACTTCTTCCATATGGCTGTCATTCATGTACTCAGTTTGACATTTTATGTATCCATTTTTTTTTTAAGATTTATTTATTTATGTATTTACACAGAGAGAAGGAGAGTCAGAGAGAAAAAGAGAGAGAGAGAGGTCTTCCATCTGCTGGTTCACTCCTAATTGAGTGCAATGGCCAGAGCTGCACTGATTCGAAGCTAGGACCCAGGAACTTCTTCCGGGTCTCCCACACAAGTGCAGGGGGCCCAAGGAATGCTTTCCCAGGCCATAGCAAAGACAGGGATCAGAAGTGAAGCAGCCGGGACTTGAATGGGTGCCCACACGGGATGCCAGCAGTACAGGCGGCGGCTTTACCAGCAACGCCACAGCGCTGGCCCCATATCCAATTTATTTCTATCAATGAATATTTGGTGGGTTTCCAAGTTTTTATTTTATTATTTATATTTTTTAAAAACTATCACTCTTATAAATTTTACATATAAGAGCTCCTCACAAAATGAAATTTCTAGGCTATATGCATACAAATGATCCACTTTATAATAAAGTGCCAACTTTGCCAGAATGGTCTACCAGTTCACATTCTTATCAACATTATACATAAGCCCACTGATCCACATCCTTTCAGGGCCTGGTGTTACCAAATACATGTTTTGTCAACTTGGTAGGTATAAAACTATGTCTCACTGTGGTCTTATTTTCTATCTTTTAACAAGTTAGGGTATTGTGATATTAGTTTCACATGTCAATTTAGCTACAGTATTCAGTTATTTTATCAAACACTAAAACAGTGCTACTGTGAAGGTTATTTTGTACATATATTTAGCACTCACAACCAGCTGATTTAAGTAAAAGAACTTACATCATGTCTACTCTAGTTCAGGTTACAGAAAACATAAGTATGAAGTCAGAGAAATGGAGACTAATTTGGAGTGAAAAGCAAGTAATAGGGTAGGAGCCGACCCTATGGCTTAGCAGGTAAAGCCGCTGCCTGCAGTGCCAGCATCCCATATGGGTGACGGTTCAAGTCCCGGCTGCTCTACTTCCAATCCAGCTTTCTGTTATGGCCTGGGAAAGCAGTGCAAGATGGCATAAGTCCTTGGGCCCCTGCAACCTCATGGCAGACCCAGAAGATGCTTCTGGGTCCTGGTCATTTGGGGAGTGAATCAGAGGATGGAAGACATTCTCTCTCTCCCTATGCCTCTCTGTAACTCTGCCTTTCAAATAAATAAATATTTATTTATAAAAAAAAACTAATAGGGTAATAGGAGACCCAAAGTCCAAGAGATATAGGAAAACTGGGAACTAAGAGTGGATAATCACTACAGTGCACTGAAGAAAAGATACAGGACAGAGGAGGTGGGGGTGTTATATGGGACAGAGATTAGGAAGACAGAATGCTCTCATACACATACAGGTTCAAACAAATTCCAATAAATTGTCATTCAGGTGATGATAAGCATTTAGTAAGTTTACAAATCTCATTATACTAAATAAACAGGAAATTAAGTATCAAATGCCTACAAAATAAGCTTAAGGACTCACAATAAGCTGCACTGCTGAAATCTAATGAGACTTTTTTTCTTAGCAAGCAATACTTACTGTGAAAAACATTAATATAATGCATGATACTCTTTCGCAAAGAAAACATTCTCAGTATCACTCTTTTAATAAATGTTAAGAGTGGAAGACAAGTATTATACAGCAACTCCTTGAAAATATCTTAAGAAAAAATTTTTGAGCATCCACTGCGTGTCAGGCACGGTACCTAAAAGGTAGTTATAAGAGCAAGCATTTGGAATAGCTGTTTAAACACCACTTGCAACCCTGGAATCCTAAACTGGAGTGCCTGATAATGTGAACCTGGGAGGTAGCAGGTGCCACCCACGAGACATCTGGTTTGAATGCTGGGCTCCTAGCGTAGGCCTGGTCCAGCCCCAGCTATTAAAAGCATTTGGGGGGTGAACCAGCAGATGTAATATCTATTTCCCTTCCCCCCACCACTGCCTTTCAAATACATTAAAAATGATTCTTTTTTAAATTTTTAAAAGTAAATAAACCAAGTATCAGTCACAGACTACTGAATAACCAGAGAACAATAAGCTTTCTGATGAAAACGCTTTGCAAGAAGCAGCTTTGAATCTGCTTGAGCAGTCCACACTCACGTGAAATCCCAAAGATATAAACAGAATTATGTTGACCTACAATCCCTAGTGAAATCAGGGATATAAGATCCACAACCACTTGAAAAACATGCAAATATTGGTGTGCCTATTAATATTAACACTTTTCTGAAGGTTTATAATTTAACACTCATATAACATAAATAGTTAACTGAATAATTAAAAGTGAATGGAGGACCGGCGCCGTGGCTCACTAGGCTAAACCTCCGTCTTGTGGCGCCGGCACACCGGGTTCTAGTCCCGGTCGGGGCGCCGGATTCTGTCCCGGTTGCTCCTCTTCCAGGCCAGCTCTCTGCTGTGGCCCGGGAGTGCAGCGGAGGATGGCCCAAGTGCTTGGGCCCTGCACCCCATGGGAGACCAGGAGAAGCACCTGACTCCTGCCATCGATCAGTGCAGCGCGCCAGCCGCGGCGGCCATTGGAGGGTGAACCAACGGCAAAGGAAGACCTTTCTCTCTGTCTCTCTCTGTCTCTCTCTCACTGTCCACTCTGCCTGTCAAAAAAAAAAAAAAAAAAAAAAAAAAAAAAAAAAAAACCTGAATGGAGGGGCCGGCGCCGCAGCTCAATAGGCGAATCCTCCGCTTGCGGCGCCAGCACACGGGGTTCTAGTCCCAGTCGGGGCACTGGATTCTGTCCTGGTTGCCCCTCTTCCAGGCCAGCTCTCTGCTGTGGCCCGGGAGTGCAGTGGAGGATGGCCCAGGTTCTTGGGCCCCGCACCCGCATGGGAGATCAGGAGAAGCACCTGGCTTCTGGCTTCGGATCAGCGCGGTGCGCTGGCCGCGGCGGCCATTGGAGGGTGAGCCAGCAGCAAAAGACCTTTCTCTCTGTCTCTTTCTCATTGCCCACTCTGCCTGTCAAAAAATAAATAAATAAAAAAATAAAAATAAAAAAAAAGTGAATGGAGAGGCCAGCACTGTGTAGTGGGTAAAGCCACTGCCTACAGTGCCAGCATCCCACATGGGTGCAGATTCGACTCCCGGCTACTCCACTTCTGATCCAGCTCTCTGCTCTGGCCTGGGAAAGCAGCAGCAGATGGCCCAAGTTGTTGGGCCCCTGCACCCACGTAGGGGACATGGAAGAAACTCCTGGCTTCGGATCTCCCCAGTTCCGGCTGTTGCAGCCATTTGAAGAATGAACCAGCAGATCGAAGACCGCCCCCCACTTCTTTCTGCCTCTGCCTCTCTGTAACTCTGCCTTTCAAATAAATAAATCTTAAGGGGAAAAAAAAGTGAATAGAGTTCATTGCCAAAAATGTTAAGTCTTAACATTACAAAACTTATGCACCCAACAAATCAATCCTGAGAGCTTGTCATGTAGACATATTAATAGAGTATATCATTTTAGAACAAAGTAGGTAGGCGTCCTCTTCTGTTTTACATTTCCCTTGGAACAATATGTCAGGCTCCAGGTTAAACACTCCTGATGCAAAGGTAAATATTACATAATTCCTGCCCTTTAAAACACTTACAATAGTTATAGAGAGAAATTACAATTATAATATAGTGTGAGACAAGCATAGGAGCTTTGGAATCAAACAGACATTATTTCTTCTCCACTCTTCCATTAATTAGCTAAGTCATCCTCAGAAAATGGTTTGACATCAATTTTGCATACCCACTTCCCTATCAATAAAAGTGGGATAAGAAATTCTGACCTTACAGCCTTGATATGAGAATTAAGTACAAAATAACTGAAGTTCAAAGTGCATTGCTTGGTAAGATAAAACAGGAAAGAAATTATTCTAGCTGGGGATATGTGGAGATGTCAACTAGACTTCTATACTCAATTGTGAGTGTCACATTTTAAGATACAATGACACAGTGGTAATAGTGTGTGTTCAGATTAAAGTAAGAGGGTAAGGAAACCTGGAAACATGTCCTAAGAACTAATGATTTAAAGGAATCTAAGTTGTAAGTCAAAAAAGAATATCTATTGTATGTATCATAATACTAATACTGTTAAAGGGCAGACACTGGATCAAGATATCAAAATTTGAAGGAAATAAATTTTGGACATTCAATATAAATAAAGTCAGTTATAGCAAAGAAAGCTGTCTGAAGAAGGGATGGGATACCTTACAGCACAGTGATTTCTATGCAACAAAAGCTTTAAAATTTGCTAGAATCAATGTAGAGGAGTCAATAAATCAGATTCATATGTTGAGCAAAAAGATGAAATTCCTTGTACTATCCCTTCCAATACTGAAATTTAATGTTTTTTTATTAAAATTCTTTGCTAATTAGAATAGTATTGGTTGGTAGTAACCTAAGACACAACTTGAAATAAGTTAAACACAGGGAGAATTTATTGGCTTGCAGTCATAAAATCCAGAGGTAGGTCAAGCTTCATTTAGTTTGATCAGTCTTCAAGCTCAAGTTTTCTACAAGTTTTCCCCAGATCAGTCCCCTCTTCAGGTGTTTGCTCTCTTCTGTCAGCTAAGACCAGGGCTACACATCTCTATATTCATATCCTTTGGGGAGAAAGAATGTCATTAACCCTCACGAAGTCCTAAACTGTCAATCCAGGTAGAAAAAAAACTGTTTCGAACAGGGGACTAGCATGTACTGAGTAGCTTAGGTAGCTGCTCACCCTTTAACCAATTCTTCTGGCAAAAAAAAAAAAGAAAAAAAGCCCTTTTATTTGATTTATGTCACCCTTACAGATGCGGATGGAATAAAACAGGGTTGGGTCCTCACAGATGAAAATCTCAGCACTTTTAGGAAAGACAAGAGGAAGAAAGGAGACTAAGTAGACAATAGTGGGAGTATCCCCACAAAAAGCAGATGGGAAATTCAAAAGCTAAATATTTGGAGAGTATATACATATATATATATATTGACAGGCAGAGTAGACAGTGAGAGAGACAGACAGAAAGGTCTTCCTTTTCCGTTGGTTCACCCCTCAATGGCCGCTGCGGCTGGCACACCGCACTGATCCGAAGCCAGGAGCTTCTCCTGGTCTCCCATGGGGTGCATGGCCCAAGTACTTGGGCCATCCTCCACTGCACTCCCAGGCCACAGCAGAGAGCTGGACTGGAAGAGGACAGAATCCAGGACAGAATCCGGCATGTGAGAAAATCCTATTGTTTTAAAAATAATTTTTAAAAAAGTAGCTTTCAGGTCGGCACCGTGGGTTCTAGTCCCGGTTGCCCCTCTTCCAGGCCAGCTCTCTGCTGTGGCCCGGGAGTGCAGTGGAGGATGGCCCAGGTGCTTGGGCCCTGCACCAGCATGGGAGACCAGGAGAAGCACCTGGCTCCTGGCTTCGGATCAGCGCGGTGCACCAGCCACAGTGGCCATTAGAGGGTGAACCAACAGAAAAGGAAGACCTTTCTCTCTGTCTCTCTCACTGTCCACTCTGCCTGTCCAAAAAAAAAAAAAAAAAAAAGGTAGCTTTGAGATAATACCAACCAGAGTTTCCCATATATGGAAAAGTGCTTAATTGACAATACTTTCAAATAGGCCTCTGTAAATTAACCATTAATCTTTTCAACTTCCATTTCAAAGGTTCCTTGAAATAAGTTCCTAATACCAAAAGTAGGACAACAGAATGCTTTGTTTCATTTATTACTAATCCTGGATGTTAACCAGCACTTCAGATTTTCTTCTAATTACACAACAGAATCTTTTACAGATTTTAAAGTAAAAATAAAACACATGTATATACATAAGAAAAAACTGAGTGAACATAACCGATACAGGAAGTGAATGCCTCTACGATATAAACACTTTCTCCATTTTGATATTCCAATAACAATATTATTCAAACAAAACAGGGCCATGAAGGTTCAAGAAAGGCTGGGAGGAGCTGACATGTGGCATAGTGGGTTAAGTCACGGTCTGTGACAAGGGCATGTTACACTAGAGTGCTGGTTTGAGTCCCTGCTACACTGCCTCTGATCCACTTCCTGCTAACATGCCTAAGAAGGCAACAGAAGATGGCCCAAGTAGTTAGTTGGGCACCTGTCACCATGCTCCGGGCTTAAGCCTGGCCCAGCCCTTGCTGTTGTGACCTTTCAGGGAGTGAAATAGCAGGCAGATCTCTTGTCACTCTGCCTTGCAAATAAACAAACAGATCTTTGAAAAAATAAAAAAGATTAGGAAGCCGACCACATAGAACCTGACTGAACTGCATAGTAATTATTCAATGAGACAATTTTTTAGAACTTTTTATAAATATAAAAGTATTCATTTGTTTACAGCTAGTATTTCTGAAAGATATTTGATACCTTTACCACTAAAAGTAAAAATAATACTTTAGGGGGCCATTGTTTGGCCTAGCAGTTAAGACCTCCACCCCATAAAGACCTGGGTCTAATACCTGGTTCTGCCTCTCAATCCCAGCTCCCTGCCAATGCAAACCTTAGGAGGCAGAAATAAAAATAAATATCTTTCAGTGTCACTTTTTTTTTTTTTTTTGACAGGCAGAGTGGACAGTGAGAGAGAGACAGAGAGTAAGGTCTTCCTTTGCCATTGGTTCACCCTCCAATGGCCGCCGCGGCCGGCACGCTGCGGCCGGCACACCGCGCTGATCCGATGGCAGGAGCCAGGAGCCAGGTGCTTTTCCTGGTCTCCCATGGGGTGCAGGGCCCAAGCACTTGGGCCATCCTCCACTGCACTGGCCACAGCAGAGAGCTGGCCTGGAAGAGGGGCAACCGGGACAGAATCCGGCGCCCCGACCGGAACTAGAACCCGGTGTGCCGGCGCCGCTAGGCGGAGGATTAGCCTAGTGAGCCGCGGCGCTGGCCCCTTTCAGTGTCACTTTTAACCCTAGAACCTGCAAAGTTGTGGAAAACTATAAACTAAATTTAAATAGACATGAAAACTGTTTAAAAAGAAAACATACTCATGTTTTCAAAATTTAAAAAAACAAATTGGTTTCCTACTAATCAGTAGCTTTTATAGAGATATAAGTACAGTTTCAGACATTTGAGTTGCAAATGCCTTTGATTTTTTTTAAATTAATTTATTTATTTGAAAGGGTTACACCAGAGGAGAGGCAGAGAGAGGTCTTCCATCCGCTGGTTCACTCTCCAAATGGCCACAACAGCCAGAGGTGCGCCGATCCGAAGCCAGGAGCCTGCAGCTTCTTCCGGATCTCCCACGTGGGGTGCAGGGGCCCAAGGACTTGGGCCATCTTGTACTGCTTTCACAGGCCATAGCAGAGTTGGATTGGAAGTGGAGCAGCCAGGAGGCGAACCAGCACCCATATGGGATGTCAGCATTGCAGGCGGCTTTACCCGCTACGCCACAGCGCCGACCCCATGCCTGCGATTTTTAATGTGATATTCTATAATAAAGGTATGAGGACAGAGGTTTGGCTCAGCAGTTAAGCTACCCGCATTCCTTATCAGGGTGCCTGAGTTAGATCTCAGCCTTTCTTCTGGTTCCAGCTTCCTGCTTACATACACCAGGGGAAGCAGCAGGTGATGTCTCAAATATCTGAGTCCCTGTTACCCAGATGGGAGACCTGGATTGAGTTCCAGGCTCTTGACTTCAGCCTGTCCCAGTCCTGACTGTTGGGGCACTTAGGGAGTAAAGATCTCTACCTTTTCAACAAAATGAATGTAATTAAATAACATTTTAAAATAGGAAACAAAGTAAGTGAATAGATAAATACAGAAAGTTTTCTGGAAAATAAGAATTTAAGAATGGGAACATCTGATTACTTACTTAGTAACTGAACAAATACCATTTCAGTCATTTCATAAGGGTAAATATGCAATTTTAGCCCAGGTGATTTAATATAGATCTTATTGGCTAACAGAGACAAAATAAAAGTCAAAACTTCTTTAGTAGGTTGACAGTAAAATACAGTAACTAAAATAAACATGAAAATTGTTAAAGGAAATTGATAAAAGGCAAATGCAAACAAACCACATAGAACACAGCCATGAACACACTGCAACTTGGGAAGTGCATGAACTAAATATGAAACTTACTGGACAAATAAAAATAGCAAGTCTTGGTATAAGTAAACTACAACAAACATTGTCCTTTAACTGACTCTAAACTAGCATACTTTGTCTATTTTACAAACTACTAACAGTTATAACATGATTTGATTATGACTGGAAAATTAGCAAGAGCAGTACAAGTACTAAAGATGACAGGAATAAAGGCTACTGCTTAAGCAAACATTACAGGTTTTAGACTGGCCTGTTTTAGACTTTAAAATTCTATACCAGGAGTTGGCACTGTGGCACAGGAAGTTAATCCTCTGCACCTGCAGCACTGACAGCCCATATGGGTGCCAATTCCAGTCCCAGCTGCTCCTCTTCTGATCCAGCTCTCTGCTATGGCCTGGGAAAGCAGTAGTAAAAAGCCCAAGTGCTTGGGCCCCCTGTATCCAAGTGGAAGACCTGAAGAAGCTCCTGGCTTCAGATTGGCCCAGCTCCAGCCGTTGTGGCCATTTGGGGAGTGAACCAGCAGATGGAAGACCTTTCTCTGTGTCTCTCCTTCTCACTGTCTGTAACTCTACCTCTCAAATAAATAAACTCTTTTAAAAAAATTATATACAAAAATAGTAAAAATTACATTTTATTTTGAAAACTATTATGGGTACAGTAAATGCTAGGATAAATCTGAGAAAAAGTCTTGTTCTTAACTTTGCTTTTTGATGAAAAAAAAATTTTTTTTAAAGATTTATTTATTGAGGCTAGCGCTGCATGTAGCAGGTAAAGCCACTGCCTGCACTGCCTGCATCCCATATGGACGCCAGTTCAAGTCCCAGCTGCTCCACTTCCGATGCAGCTCTCTGTTATGACCTGGGAAAGCAGAAGATGGCACCAGGCTTGAACCCCAGCACCAGATGGCAGATCAGAACGAAGTTCCGGGCTCCTGGCCTAGGATCGGCTCAGCTCCAGCCATTGCAGCCATTTGGTGAGTGAACTAGCGGATGGAAGACCTCTCTCCCTCTCTCTCTCTCTCCCTCAGTAATACTGCCTTTCAAATAAACCAATCAATCTGTTTAAATAATTTCATTTACTTATTTGAAAGAGTTAGAGAGGGAAAGACAGGGACAGAGATCTTCCATCCACTCGTTCGCTCCCTAGATGGCCACAATGGCATGGGTCGGACCAAGCCGAAGCCAGGAGCTTCATCCAAGTCTCCCGTGTGGGTGGCAAGGGCCCAAGTACTTGGGCCTTCTTTTACTGCTTCCCCAGGCCATTAGCAGGGAGCTAGATCTGAAGTGGAACTACCAATGGGATGCCGGTGTCCCAGGTAGCAATTTTACACTATCCCAATTCTTCACCTCTTAAAAAACATGGCATAAGATACTTCACTTGGGATTAAATTCATGTGGTGTACAGAATTTACACAAATTTTATTTGCTAGTTTATGCATGCTACTTTACAGGAAATCCTAAGATTTAGGCTAAACATAAACTCGTAACAAAAATACACCAAAAATGTAAATCACACTAACTCTCAGAAAGTCTTTCTCATCACTAATAACAAGTCTAAAACTATTCTTTACCATTTGAGAAGACACGAGGAAAAAAAAAAACGTAAAACTGCCTTGAATATTTAACCTAAATACTTTCAGAATTAATGTAATAAAATGTGGTAAACAAAAATAAGATTTCTACAATGGAAATCAAGGCGCTTCTCCATTTCTCTTCCATATTATCTACACACAAAGTTGCTATTTGATTATTTACATGGGCAAGGAAGTTGCTTCTAAGTAAACAGTCCATTGCAAATGTCCTTATTGGTATGTAGCATCACAAAATTTACCTGACAGATGGAAGTATACAATGGCAGAATGCAAAGAGTTGACAGAGGGATAATATATACAATACTGACTTTTTACACTGCATTTCATAAAATCTTTAAAATTTTTGGAGAGACAGAAATGTCCCATATGCTGGCCCACTGCCTACCTGCTCACAACAGCCAGGACAGGGCCAGGACAGGGCCAAAAGCTCCATCCAAGTCTTCCACGGAAGGAGGCAAAGATTATTTGAGTCGTCATCTGCAGCCTCTCAGAGTACTAGCAAGAAGCTGGAATCTGAAGCTTAATTGGGACTGGAACCAAACACTCAACTATGGGATGCAGGTGTCCCAAGCTCTATCTTAACTGCTTAACACCAGCCCTCGCCACTTTGCATCGTGAAACAAAATGGCCCCTCGTGCATATGAGTTATAAAGTTATATACTCACATTTATAGTGAATGGCTATGTCATGCCTAATTATACAATAATGGGACATTAGTTTCATTATTTTATGGGTCATACATTAGAACTGTCAGACAACTGTCAGTAGCCAGTCATCCCGCAATTCCATGCCTCCAGTTATAGTAAGAACGACATGAGCGGGCTCAAAAATCTAAAAAATACCAGGACAGCCCATCAGAATCAATATACAAACTCAAGTCACATATGAAATATGTTCACATCCTTACAATGAAGACACACTCAATCAAAAAAGATCTCATTTTTTTGATAAAAACAAAAATAGCATGCATACATACGCAGAGGAAAAGAAAGATAATATCCCAGGTTAACAACAATGGTTATCTTAGAGTACCAGAAATACAGGTGATTTTTTTCCCCTCCACTCTCCGTATTTTCTAGCTTTCCTACGACAGCACGTAACTTTTCCAATGTTTAGGGAAAAAAAGTCAAAAGGCCGCGGAGCTTCTAATCTCAAAGCAACAGTCTAGATTAAAGACAGAACAGTCTATCTTTAAAACCCCATCCGAGTAACTGGGCAACAAATCCCTCAGTTTGGCACTGCAGAACACGCTGCAAGCTCCCTGCTCCGAGGCCTTGGCCGCCCTGGGAGACAGAGTTGTTACACACAAACTAAATCTCTCCCAGCTCTCCCGTGTCCCCGCCCACCATGGCACGCCCTAGGCCCGAGGGCCCCACGAAGGACCCTCTGCCCCGGCGTTCTCGAACCCTCGTCCCCCGCCTCCACACCTGTGCTCTACGGCGCACCTCCACGCTCCTCCCATGGGCCAAAGAGAAAGGCGGGCCGGACATGGAGGTAGCCGACCGTGACCCCAGCCACCTTGGACAAACCGCGCCCCCCCTCCCCCAGCAGCCTCGATTTCCTAATCTGCCCCGCTCCCTCGCACGGAGTCAGGAGGCTCGGACACCCGAAGGGCTCCGCGAGAGCGAGCGCAGCCCGGTCTCAGCCTGCGCCGCCGCCCCACCCCCACGCTATGGCGCGGGGTCTCAGCCCAGAAGCTCGGGTTTTCCCCGCAGCCCCGGAACGCGTCGTCCCCATACCTGGCAGCTGCAGTCCTGGGGCAGGTTTCGCACCAGGATTTTCCTGCGGTTGGTCAGCTCGCGCCGCATCCGCTGCAGCCGCGCGGTCACCTCCTCGGGGGGCAGCGCCGCGGGCGCGAGGTTCCGGCCGCCCTCGGGCGCCTCAGCGGAGCTGCTCGGCTCGGGGGGCCCCGGCTCCGGTTCCGGCTCCGACTCCGACTTTGGGCCCGGCTCCGATTCGGGTCCTGGCTCCGGCCCTGGCTCCGGCCCCAGATTAGGCCCCGGCTCCGACAAGGGCTCTTGTTCCGACTCGGGCCCCGGCTCGGGCTTCGGCCTCGATTCCGGGCCCTCCTCAGGCCCGGGCTCCGGCCCCGACTCCCGCTCCGGCTCGGGCTCGGGCTCGGGCTCGGGCTCCGGCCCTGACTCTGGCCCCGGCTCGGGCCCGGGCTCCGGGCCCGCCTCAGACTCCGACTCCGGCCCCAGCTCTGGCCGCGGCTCTGCCACGCTTAGGCTCGGGCCCCCCTCGCCGCCGTCGTCGCCCACCGCCGCCGCCATCTTTCCGGGCGCCCCGCGGCTGCGAACTCCTCGGAGACTCGAGGGGAAGCGGAGAAAAAAAAGCGAGAGGAGACGAACAGAGGCCGCAGAGTGGGCCCAAACACCGACCAGGAGGGAGGGAACCAGGGAGGAAGAGAGCCAAGGAGGCGGCGCCACAGCCAGCAGCCGGCGGGCGGAGAGGAGAAACCTGAGGAGGAGCCGGAGCGCCACCTCACAGGAACCCCCCCCTCCGGCGCCAACCCCGCGTAGGGCGGTGCCCCGCCCCCTCCCGTAGGCCCGCCCACCAGGGCCCCCGGCGCGGGCGCCGGGCTGACACGACACACCTGCGCGGGCCAGGCCGGGCCGGCTCTGCTCTCCGCCGGCCTGAACGCCCGGGGTTGGGCTGCGGGAATGCGGCCCCTTGGCGTTGGCTTCCCGGGGCTCTGGAGCGCCAGGCCCCGGCCCCTGCGTGTGCGCCCGTGACCCCGCAGCTCTCCCGAGGCTCCCCTCACAACTGCAGCGCTGTAGGACTTAGGGGCGGCTGGAGGGAAGGCAGGCTTCCCAAACCCAGAGAGGCAGGACGGTCCCTGCCCGCAGCCGGAAGAGGTCCGGGCGGTAACCTTTGAGCTGTGTGCAAGTTGGGCGTATTTGGCAAAGTTTGAGATAACAATGAAGAAAATTGAGCTACTCTAAGGAGAAAAAAAGGATGTTGGAGGTGAAATGCTTAATGTATTTAGGATATATCTGACCGTAATGTATTTTTCTTGCTGTGCAATGAGAAAGCCCGTGAGTCCCTGTAGTAATTCTTAAGAAGCAGCCTGGGGGGGCGGGGGGGCGGGCGGTTTAGTCTGCAACATAGAAATCAGTGCTGAAACAATGCCCAGAGGCGGCTGGCGGGGCTGGGCTGCTCCACTTCCGATCCAGCTCTCTTGTATGGCCTGAGAAAGCAGTGGAAGATGGCCCATGTCCTTGGGCCCCTGCACGCGCGTGGGGACCCGGAAGAAGCTCCTGGCTCCTGGCTTCGGATCAACGCGGCTCCGATGCAGCCAATTGGGGAGTGAACCAGCGGATGGAAAACCTCTCTCTCTCTGCCTCTCTCTCTGTGTAACTCTGACTTTCAAATAAATAAATCTTTTTTTAAAATTTTAATAAAAAAGAAACAACGACTAGAAAGAAAGAGGAATTAGGCGGAGGGCTGGAGAATTACTTGAATAGAAGCTTGTGGAGAATCACCTTTGTAGATCTGTATTAGTCAAAGTGAAATTATCAGATCAAACAATCCTGTAGCCTTTGGTGCCAGCCCAAATGACCATCGGCAAAAGGAACACGGCATCTTAAGTGTGTAATATGCTAACACATATAACATAAACTAACCAAAAAAATAAGTCTGTTTTAAAATGTTTATTTTCATCTACTTGAAAGGCAGAGGAACAGAGAGATCGTTTATCCACTAGTTCACACCACCATTTGCCAGCCCCAAGATCTATCTGGATCTTCAACCTGAGTAGCAGGGACCCATGTACTTGGAACATCAACCAATGCCTTCTAGGCGCATTAGCAGGAAGCTGGATCGGAGGCAGAACAGCAGGAGACTCTGATATGTGATGTGGGTGTCCCAAGCGCACCCTTTATTGAGCACTGTGTAATCTGTTAGGGGAAATGTAAATAAACGTAACCAGAAAAAGCAAACAAAAAGGAATTTTTTAAAAAGATACAGTGAATTTAGTACTTGTGCCCCATGTGTTACAAAACACTACATATATTTCATTTCTCGTCACAATAATCTAAATTTGTTTTCCTCACTTTACATTTGAAGAAATGGAGTCAGGTCTGATTAATTCTGAATCCCAATGCTCTAAATAATATAAAATGATTCACCTGTAATCCCTCTACCCAAAAATATGGCTGCTAATATTCTTGAATTTATTCTCTGCTAACACATGTTATCAATATCAATATCAATAAGTGATATTCTATAGTACACTCATGATCAGAGCAGCACTATCCCGGATGGCCAAAAGGTGGAAACAATCCAAATGTCCATCTGTTGATGAATACATAAGCAAATACTGGGGCACATATATAGATGTAAATATAACAGAATATTGTCAAACCAGAACACACTGCTACAAGGTAAAGAAATCGCCAAAACATTAAATGAAAGAAGCCAGAGACAAAAGGTCACATATTGTGTGATTCCATTCATATGGAACATCCAGAATAGGTAAATCTACTGAACAGAATACTGATAGGTAATTGCAAGGGGCTAGAGAGAGGGCATATCAAGAAACAACTGCTTCATGGGGAAAGCTGTCCATTTGGAGTGATAAAAATGTTTGGAGCTGAATACAGGGTATTTAAAAAGTGTGTGCAAAATGAGACTAAAATAAAAATTTATTTTGGCTCTAAAAATGTGAAATCTATATATATTGGGGTCTTCAAAAATTCATGGATAATTAGTACTATGAAAATTACTATGCATGGGTTCCAAAAGGTTTTGCACCAAAATAAACATCTTTTAATTCCATTTTCCTATGAACTTTTTGAAGTGCCCTCATAGAGACAGCAATTTCCCAATATTGTGAATGTACTAAACAGTTACTAAAGTGTTGTAACCTTATTTCATGAATTTTACCTCATAAATTTTTAAGTGACATTGTGCAGTTTAAAGCTTGGTTTCTTTTTATTTATTTATTTTATTTTATTTGAGACACAAAGTCACAGATAGAGAGAGATAAAAAAAAAAAAAAAAAAGAAAGACCATCCATCTACTGATTCACTCCCCAAATGACTGGCAACAGCCCGGGCTGGGCCAGGCTGAATCCAGGAGCTTTATCTAGGATTCCTTCGTGAGTGTCAGGTGCCCAAGGACTTGGACCATCCTCCGCTGCTTTCCCAGGTGCATTAGCAGAGACCTGGATGGGGAGTGGAGCAGCCAGGACTCCAACCTGCACCCATATGGGACATCAACATCACAGGCGGTGGATTAAGCCACCACAACACAAAGCAGGCTCCATATAGTTCTGTTTCTTTACACTGTGTATTCTGAGCCTCTTCCTATGCCAGTGTATTTGAACATTGTTTTTCATGGCTGCATATTACTGTATTATGAGAATTATCATAATTTACTAATCTCCAAGTGTTAGTTTTATCTATTGTATAAAGCATTGGTTTTAATATACTTATTCGGGGCCGGCGCTGTGGCTCAGTAGGCTAATCCTCTGCCAAGTGGCACCGGCACACAGGGTTCTAGTCCCAGTTGGGGCGCCAGATGCTGTCCCGGTTGCCCCTCTTCCAGGCCAGCTCTCTGCTGTGGCCAGGGAGGGCAGTGGAGGATGGCCCAAGTACTTGGGCCCTGTACCCCATGGGAGACCAGGATAAGTACCTGGATCCTGCCATCGGATCAGCACGGTGCGCCGGCCACAGCGGCCATTGGAGGGTGAACCAACGGCAAAGGAAGACCTTTCTGTCTGTCTCTCTCTTTCACTGTCCACTCTGCCTGTCAAAAAATTTTAAAAAATGAAAAAAATATATATACTTATTCGGGCCCATGGCTCACTTGGTTAATCCTCCGCCTGCGGCGCTGGCACTCCATGTGGGCACCAGGTTCTAGTCCCGGTTGCTCCTCTTTCAGTCCAGCTCTCTGCTGTGGCCTGCGAAGGCAGTGGAGGATGGCCCAAGTGCTTGGGTCCCTGCATCCACATGGGAGACCGGGAGGAAGCGCCTGGCTCCTGGCTTTGGATCGGCGCAGCACCAGCCATAACGGCCATTTGGGGGGTGAAGCAACAGAAAAAAGACCTTTCTCTCTGTATATAACTCTACCTGTCAAATAAAAAAATCCTTGTTCCATATTTTATTTTGTTTATTTTTGAAGATTTATATATTTATTTTGAAACTTAGAGTTATAGGGAGAGAGGTAGAGACAGAGAGACATCTTCCATCCCCTAGATGGCTGCAACCACCAAAACTGGGCCAGGCTGAAGCCAGGAGCTTCATCCAGGTCTCCCACGTGGATGCAGGGGCCCAGACACTTGGACAATCTTCTGCTGCTTTCCCAGACCATTAGTAGGGAATTGGATCAGAAGTGGAGCAACTGGGACATGAACTGGTGCCCATTTGGGATGCCAGAATCACAGGCAGTGGCTTTACCCACTATGCCACAACGTCAGCCCCTGTGTCCATATTTTAAAACTTTTCCACAAAGAACTAGATGCAAATTATGTGTATCAGAGAGGAAGCATATTTAAATAGTATTTATATGTAGTTTCAAACTCTCTTCCTTAGTTTTCTATATCACAAAGCTTTATAGGAGTGTTTATTTCTCTGCCTGTATGTCCATAATATTCTGACATCAAAAATAGCTCATTTTTGTTTCAAATTTCATTCCTTTGATTTAAAATTGTATGCATCTTAAACTCCCTATTGCCCTATTTTGTAGAGCTGAAAGACTTTGAAAAGCATATTCTTCAATGTGGACAAGAAACATGATGAAATATGCTATAGCCTTGAGTCACTCATTAAGTTTCAAAACATATGTTTATCAAAATGAGTACCATCTCCTTGACAAACATTTATTAAATGTCTATTACATGCCAGACTATAAATATGTGCACACATACATAAATGCAGAAGTAATAGCTTCCTATAGGATAGGAACTCAATTTCATTCTCAGAAAATTATACAATAATTATAATTCAATGTGATATTAAATATATAAACACAAGCTTCAGAAGTTCTAGAAAATATGATCTGAATCTAACTTTAATGATGCTGCTCAAAACACTTTACAAGCTCCTTTTTTTAGTATTGGCTTGAGAATCTATGGCAAATTCCTGTGCATGGTTTCTGTGGTAGCAAATGCTCATCTCTTAGAGACAAGTTCAATTTGGGGGACTAACGAAATGTTATTTCAAGCCCAGTGTGGTGAATGAATCAGGTGTTGATTATGTTGTGGGAGCTATGATGATGTAATTGAGGTTTGGGCCCCCACTGGGGACATGATTATTATGTCATCAAGCTATTAAACCAATTTTAAGAAGTGGCTACTTGGAATTGATCCTATTCCTTGAGCAGTATTAGTGTATCTTTTAGGAAAATGACTTTCAAATTTTTTGGACACAATTGGGAAAGAATGTGTGCCACATGGAAAATAAATTTTAGGTAACAATCCAATAATTATACACATAATTGGAATGAAGATATCATGAAAAATCAGACCTTTCATCATGGGTACACTTTAGTATTTCCTACTCTGTTCTATTTCATTGTTTAAATTGCTAACATGACACACAAAATTGACTTTTTTTTGTGCCACTAAAGAATCATTACTCACACTTTGATAAGCACTGCCCTAGGTTTCAAATCAACTCCTTGTGTTGTTACTTTTGCTCAATTATTTCTAATAAATTTGGGGAAGTGGTAGGAACTGCTGATCTGAAATGTTTAAAACTGAATTAATTGTTATTGCTGCACAAAGGAAATGGATGGAAACTGCAAACTTGGAACTGCTACAGTAAATCCAAAGAGTTCATTTCATTTCAGGTTTCAGCCTGACTCTTTAAATAGCAGCTTCATGGCAAACTGAAAAAGCACTCTAATCTGACCTTGAAGTGGAGTACAATCGTCCAACTCAACGTATTTACCAATACCCACAGGTGATTATCATGATCTATATAATTACCTGTTCTTAAAATATGAGCCTAGTGCTCACTATAGACTTTATGTTAAGAAATATTGGTTGTTATTTATCTTAAGGCTCTGCACTTGAAAAGGTTGGAGAAGCTTAATAAGTCTCAGCTTGTAATATCAATAACAAAAACAGCCTTTTTATCCAAATAATCTTAGGCGTATAGATTATGGTAATGTGATGGAATTAAGTATGTGCAAAGAACTTGTGAACTGAGGTGGGTGTTAGACATGATGGTTGAGATGTCCGTATTTGATATTGCAGTACCTGGTTGAAGTCCCATTTTAACTTCTGATTCCAGCTTCCTGCTAATGCAAGAAGTGGTTGGGTTTCTGTCATCTGCGTGGGAGACCCCGGATGAGTTATTGGTTCCTGGCTTCATTCTGGCGTCACAGAGTGAGCCAGAAAATGGGACCTCTCTCTCTGTCTCTCTGTCTCTCTCTCTCCTCTCTGCCTTTCAACTTAAGTAAATTAGTTAAAATGAAAGGAAAAGGGGGAAAACTCCAAACCACAAGAACAACGCACAATATGTATTAGGTGTCTGCAGTTAATCAGTTACACAATCAAAACACCAGATTGGATTGATTTTTATTCAACAGTGAACTTTTCTCCAGGGAAAGTAATTTCAATTCAGTAATTGCAAATTCAGTAGGATACATATTATGAATAAAGTGCTTTTAGTAGAACAAAGTAGTGTTGGATTTTGACTCAGGGGAAACCATCATGAGGAGGTGAAAGACACACAGGAGTTTTCTAGATGATATACGGGCAACTACTGAGACAGGGCACAGAAAGAGTGCCAAAGGCATCAAAGGGACTAGTGTCTCCAGCAACGAATAGTTTGGAGTCTGTGAAGGCCATGCTTCTTCAGGGAGAGTAGCAAGAAAGGAGAAAGGAGTAGCAGATGCCATTACAGTTTTAAGAAGTTGATTTCTTTTTTAAGTTGAGGCTTGTGTATGGCATGAAAGGCAAGCCCACAGAGAAAACGAACATTACAGGTTTTTGGCAGGAACCTGACAGATCAATTTTAGCTTTTTAAAAAATAATTCTGACAACAATGGAGAAAATGAATGTATCAGGTCTTATTTCAAGATGGACAACTAGGAGTCTTTTGAAACCGTCAAAATGAAAACATTTGAAGGCCTGCACTGCAGTAGAATAGGAACAATAACAGCAATTAAATATATAGAGCTTTACATAGATTATCCAAGTTTTTTTAATTTCTTTAAACTATTTCACTTAAACCCTACAATCAGACCTGTGACGTAGTTAGTATGTACCTACTTATTCATGAGGAATCAAAGGCCAAAAAGGTCAGGTCCATTGTCCAGATCTCATAGCAAGCAGGGGCTGCAGGGTTCCAATGCAAAGCTGTCTGCTTGGAGCCCTTGGATATAACCTTGTGCAACTGTAGCTAGAGGAGGGGCTGCATTTGTGAAATTTGTCTGAGAAAAGGTAGAGCAAAGGTAAAGCCTAAAACAGTAGTGAGAAAACGAGATCCAGAATCAAACCACCTGGATCCAATTCTGAGCAACTGGAGCGACTTTTTTTTTTTTTTTTTTTAATATTGATTTATTTGTGGCCAGCATTGTGGCTCACTTGGCTAATCCTCCACCTGCGGCGCCGGCACCCCGGGTTCTAGTCCCGGTTGGGGCGCCGGATTCTGTCCCGGTTGCTCCTCTTCCAGTCCAGCTCTCTGTTGTGGCCCAGGTGCTTGGGCCCTGCACCCGCATGGGAGACCAGGAGGAAGCACCTGGCTCCTGGCTTCAGATCAGCGCGGTGCGCTGGCCACAGCGGCCATTGGAGGGTGAACCAACGGAAAAGGAGGACCTTTCTCTCTGTCTCTCTCTCTCTCTCACTGTCCACTCTGCCTGTCAAAAAAATTTATTTATTATTATTTATTTGAGAGACTGTTACAGACAGAGAGAGAGGTCTTCCATCTGCTGGTTCACACCTCAAATGGCCTCAACGGACAGGGCTGGGCCAATCTGAAGCCAAGAGCCAGGAGCTTGTTCTGGGTCTCCCACGTTGGTGTAGGAGCCCAAGCACCTAGGCCATCTTCTACTGCTTTCCCAGGTGCATTAGCAGGGAGTTGGATTTGAAGTAGAGCAGCCAGGACTCAGGATTCTAATAGGCACCAATTTGGAATGCCTGCCCCACAGGCAGGGGCTTAACCTATTCCACAGCATCGGCCCCATGGAGCGACTAGTTAAAGCATGAAACAATATTTTAAATATGCTGATCCTCAGACTTTTCATCTCTAAAACAGAAATATAATGGCACCTATAAGGTACTATTATTAAAGGTTAATATGAAGACAAGATGAAATAATATGTATATAAAAGATTTAACATATTGCTTATTTCAAGAGCTATAAAAATGGCAATCAGAATATTAATAGCGGTCATAAATACTTAATAATTAGTTTAAAAGTCTTGATGACATTGGATGTCAGAAAAGAGAGTGGCTTCATGGTTTCTAATATGAGAGTGATGAATAAGTGAAAGAGGCAGCCGTTTAGGAGGTAAAGGGGGCTGGCCTAGAGGTACAGTGCTTAAGTCACCACCTGTGACTCTGGCATCCCATACGAAGGCTGATTTGAGTCCTGGCTGTTTCACCTCCAGTCAAGCTTCCTGTTGATGTGACTGGGAAAGCAGTGGAGGATGGCCCAGGTACTTGGGCCCCTTCCACGCATGTTAGAGACCCAGGCAGAGTTCCTAACTCCTGGCTTCCATCTGCCAGCCTCCCTTCCCCCCCACCAAAACTACCCCATATCTGTAACTCTGCCTTTCTTTCTTTTTTTAAAATATTTATTTATTTGAAAGTCAGAGTTACACAGAGAAGGAAAGGCAGAGAGAGAGAGAGAGAGAGAGAGAGAGAAAGAGAGAAAGTCTTCCATCCACTGGTTCACTCCTCAGTTGGCCGCAATGGCTGGAGCTGCGCCGATCCACAGCAAGGAACCAGGAGCTGCCTCCAGGTCTCCCATGTGGGTGAAGGGACCCAAGGACTTGGACCATCTTCTACTGGTTGCCCAGGCCATAGCAGAGAGCTGGATAGGAAGTGGAACAGCCAGGACTTACTTGAATTGGCGCCCATATAGGATGCCGGCACTGCAGGTGGCGGCTTTACCCACTACGCCACAGCACTGGCCCCCCAACTCTGCCTTTCAAATAAAGAAATAAATCTTTTTTTAAAAAAATTTTTAAATAAAGACACCAAGCTCAATTAGGCATCTGAACTTCAAATACACTGGGACATATAGATAAAAATACCCAGAAGACAGTCAATAACTTGGTAGTTAAAAAATGAGACAGAATGAGGTCATCCTGGCTTTGTGTAGAAAGAGAAGTCCAAGAAATAAGATCTTAAGGGAAGAACATAAAGGCTAGCAGAGGAAGAAAATGGAAAGTATTAGACAGCTTTGTCATGACTCTGCTGATGTGGCCAGCCCATAAAAAGAGAGCCAGGTAAAAATGAAAAAGACTTCAGGCAAAAATAGCTAGAAGACATTAGGGACTGATCCCCATGTCCTTATCTCCCATTCTCTTTGTGTTGTTCTCCGGCTCCTGACCTTGGCTCCAGCTTTCCATTATAGCTTCTGGCACCTCACTTCCTTGGCTTCCGTGTCTGTACAGTATTGACCTTGGTGTGTTTTTATTTCCTTTTTGGATCACAAACTGAACTGACTTACCACTCACTGCTTTCTGCTGTTGACCTTGCATTCCATGTCATACCAGCTATAAAAAAAAATCAGAAAAAAAAAGATTAGAAGTGAATTAGGGAATGAAGCAGAATGTCTTAAGAATAGTCAACATGTCAAAGACTCAAAGAGGATGGACAGAATGAAGACTGGAAAGGAGCTAAGTGGAACAGTTAGAAGCTTGTGGTGTTTCTGAATGACAGCAACTTTCATAAAACAGTAAGGGCAGGAGATGTGTGTATGCAAAAGAATTGATTTGATAAACTTCTTTAAACCCTCTTGACGAGGCCAAGGCAACTTCAGCTGGCTGACAAGGTCACAGCAGAAGGTCTGTCTCAGCAAGGCATGAGAAGGACAGCTGCGGTCCTCTTGGTGGTTTTAGATTTGATGGGAACTACAAGCTGGAGCTTCCTGGTGGTCCTGCTAATGATTGCTGTATTCCTAATTTTATAGAAGAGCACTTAGTCTCATAACCTCCAAAATGTCCATTGCCTTGTAGAATTTTAATCAAGCAGAATGTTAGTGTAGAAGAAAGGGTTAATGCCTTTTGCAAGGTTGAGCTGTTTGTAGAAAAGAATTAAAAGGCAACAGGCTCTCTGGTATATACTTCCCACTGGAATAAAGATAGATGTTAATAAAGCTTTAATTCCCTATATGCTACAAATACTACAATGGTTAGGATGTCAAAACTGTAGAATAGAGCTAAGCAAACCTTTAAATAAGTGCAATAAAGAAATTAAAGAATTAGAGAAAAAATTGCAAAGAGGGGATTCATTTTAAAAAGGGTCTGCTTTGAACTTGGGGCTTCTAGTAAAGATTAGATTAGGAAGGTACTATTCTAGCCTATGTAGCCAATTTCTGCATAGTTCAGCAGCACTCGAGGTCTTGGCTTGTGTGGGCAGCCTGTTATCTTGCACCTGTCTGTGATTGTAACCCATGCTCTGAGTATGCCCTTGAAAATCAAAAAATTGTAATTAGGAAAAATGGACAACAGGCTTTTCATTGTAAGAAGAAAGAATCAATCTGGTGCTCCAAAGCCAGAGCCATGCCATCAGCCTTGCTGTGAGTGTCTCTCATTTCTTCGAGCGCCGACAGCTCTCACACCTTGGGGCCCCTGAACTGGCTGGAGCTGGTCTCCGGCACCCTCTTCTTGAAGCCCAAGGAGGATCATCCTCTGATAGTGAAGAGATTGTAGCAAGACATTAAATTGTATAGTCCACATAGGTGACTTATATATGTTTAATCCTCACAAACACTATGTGAAGTGGGTATTATAGATGTTCTAGATAAGGCACTGACATAATGAAAGCAAGCAAGCCGCCAAAAGTCACCCAGCATTAGAACTCAAACCCAGGTCTGTGTCCAAATTTTCTGCTTTTCTTCCTGCACTGAGGTTTATAGCAGTCACCAAGGAGGATGTGCAAGTGTTATGTAACAGTGTCAGTATCATAAATATTATCACTTCTATATGTATATAATAGGAAGAATAAGGATGAGAAAGATGAATCAGGCAGTGTTGATGCTAACAAAAACAGAGGAATGAATGGTTCTGCTGCTCAAAATTGACTTGCAATAATTACCTCATATTCTCCTTTATGTCATGAAATACAGTGCCTGTAGTTATTACTTAATACAAATGAGTGGCCGGCTCCACGGCTCAATAGGCTAAACCTCCACCTAGCAGCGCCAGAACACCGGGTTCTAGTCCCGGTCGGGGCGCCGGATTCTGTCCCGGTTGCCCCTCTTCCAGGCCAGCTCTCTGCTGTGGCCCGGGAGTGCAGTGGAGGATGGCCCAGGTGCTTGGGCCCTGCACCCCACAGGAGACCAGGAGAAGCACCTAGCTCCTGCCTTCAGATCAGCGCCGTGCGCCGGCCGCAACGCGCCAGCCGTGGCGGCCATTGGAGGGTGAACCAACGGCAAAAGGAAGACCTTTCTCTCTGTCTCTCTCTCTCTCTCACTATCCACTCTGCCTGTCAAAAAAAAAAAAAAAAAAAGAAAAAAAAGAAAAAAAATACAAATGAATTACCTTAGTTTAAATTTTGTCACAAAGTTTCATTCTAGATCTTTTTGCCATAATTTAAATGCATCTTAAAAATATTTTAAGGCCTTACTATAACTGATATTTATAAAGTTATAAAAGATATTGGAAAAGGCATAAATATATGAACCACAAATATTTCCCTTGAACCCTGAATTACATTAAGTCAAGGAAAAGAATTGTCCTCTTTGACACTGAAATTTAGATTCTATGGACATCCTGTTTCCTGAATTGTGGAAGTCTAAGGAGGTACCACACTTCCCACCAAATGTGCAATTTTTAGAAACGGTAGAATAGTAGCTATAAAATTATAGAAAAAGCCATGGAGGAGGCAGCATGAATATTTGAAAGACGATAAAGTATATAGCAGCTGTCTGGCAGGGAAATAAATCTTTTGAAATCATTAAGTTTCTGTGTAGAACACAGCAATGTACCATTTAAGCATGTGACATTTTTAAAAATTAAGGTTTTTATAATCTTTCAAAAGAACTTATATGAAGATGTATATTCTTACCTCATAAAACAGAAGATACTCAACTTGAATTATCCTTCTGTGATGATTCCAATAACAGAGCGATTGCCCTCTGGGTATACTGAGGATTAAAGGATGCTTTTGCCCTTCATTAAGTGGCTCCATGAAGCTATAGCTTCTTAATTCTTTTGTCTGCTTTTTAATAGATTTTTTTCCTCCTTGTTTGTTGATGCTCAGTTCTCAAGGCTGCCCATGTGCTTGCACCGATTCATTGACACTGTTGTAACATTGAACCAGCCCACTACATTTATATACATGTAAATAAAGGCCCATTTTGCACATGCCCTTGCTATTTTTTAGTTTTTAACTGACACACAAAAAGTGCACATTCTTATAGAGTACAATGTGATGTTTCAATACATGCATACATGGTGTAAGGATCAAATTACGGTGATCAACATATCTATCATGTCAAGCACTTATCATTTCTTAGTGGTAAGAACATTCAAACTCCTCTCATCTAGCTATCTTGAAATCCATAATGCATGATTGCTGACTATCGTCACCCTACTGGGCAATAGAACACCAGAACTCGTTCCTCCAATCAAATTTTCGCACTTTTATTTATTGCCCACAGAGCTCTCTGGCAGTCTCCCATTCCATTTTCTACCTGGCCTCCTGAACTTAGCCTCCCTTCTTCCTGTTTCTGTCACTGAAACTTGAAGGTGTGCCTCCCAGATCCTCTTTCAAGAGCATGTGTTGGGGGCCAGCATTGTGGCACAGTGGGTTAAGCCACCCCTGAGACTCCAGCCTCCCACATAAGCGCTGGTTTGAGTCCCAGCTGCTCTATTCCCAATCTGGCGCCCTGGTAATGTTCCTGAAAAAGCAGCAGCAGGTGACCCAAGTTCTTGGGCTCCTATAACCCGCTTAGGAGACCTGGATTAACATTTATGGCAGGTTGACTCATTTAGTGCCTTAGCTAGTGCAGTAAGAACTATCACATTGGGGAGGCCAAAGAGAAGACTCTGAAACTACCCTCTTCCTGAGTCAGGAGCAAGAATAAAAAAGATTGCATTGCAGAAATGATGGCAGACGTTAGTACCGCTGTGATGATCAGTTCTGTGTGTTGATTTGGCTGGGCTACAGGGCTACAATGCCCAGATATTCAGTCAAAGGGTGTTCTGGATGGTTCTGTGAGAGTGTTTTTAGAGGAGACTGACATTTACATCAGTGAAGTTTAAGTAAACTCAATTGTTTGAAGACCCGAGTAGAACTGCCCTGTGCCAGAGGAAATTCTACAATAGACCTGCTTCAGACTTCTGTGGTTCCTGGCTCCCAGCAGGCTGCCTTTGGATTTCAACTGCAGCTTTCTTGAGTCTCCAGCCTGCTAGCCCCCTTTTGTCAGATTTTGAACCTGCCACAATCATATGAACCAATATGTACCAATTCCTTAAACCTTCCACACATGTGCATGTACATGCATACACATAACTTACTGGTTGTTTCTCTAGAGTACCTTTAAATAGTTAAACAATGGTTGTCCTCAATTGAATTATCTCCATTGAATTAATCAGTCTTCACTCTATAGAAATCACATGATTTCTGGGTTCTAGTCCTCCCTGGATAACCCCAGATTTCCACATGCTCAACCAAGTAGTAACTCCAGTCATACTTACTGTGCCAGGAAGGATGGTGGCAGACACCTCGGTAAAGCCTCCACTTTATAATATGACGCATCGATTTGATGCGAATATTCTTTCCTATTTCAAAGGACAGGATTAGAAATAGTTCACATTGATATAGAATGAACAAGATTGACTTATAGTTTTGTTTTCCAGCATGTTAGCTCTTCTACTTTCCGCTACAATATGGTTCAAAGATTTTCTATCATCACACTGATCCAATACATCACTGATATAATGCTGATCTGGCAGGACCAGCTAGAGAAGATTTATATATTGGTGGCCTTGGGAAGGCATGCGAGCTCCAGAAGGTGGGAGAAAAAATCCTGTGTATAATCAGGCAGTTTAGTGACCAGGCTCAGGTCAAAACTTCTTCTCCAAAGTGAAACACAAGTTGCTGCTTTTTTTTTTTTAGACTTTTGTTATTATGTATTTGAAAGGCAGAGTGACAGAGTGAAAGGTAGAGACAGAGATTTTCCATCCGCTGATCTACTCCCCAAATGGCCACAATGGCCAGGGCTGGGCCAGGCCAAAGCCAGAAGCCTGGAACTCTAACCAGGTCTTCCATGTAGGTAGCAGAGCCTTAAGTACTTGGGTCATCTTCTGTTGCTCTCCCAGCTACATTAGCAGAGAACTGGACTGGGAGTGGAACAGCCACGACTCAAACTGGTGTCTGTTTGGGACGCTGGCATCACAGGCGGTAGCTTAACCTGCTATGCAACAAGTTGCTGTATCTTATATCATTTACTACAAACAAGGAAACACAGAACCCAGTGGACTTCCTTGGATTCTGGAGGCCAGCCCCTCCACACTGAATGCTGGGACTAACCCGTACAGTTCCAGCCTACAGACCAGGTAACTTGGAAGACTTGCAACTGGAGCAGAAAAAAAGCTCTGCAGGCCTAGGGAATACCCAGTTCCTCCAAACCATAGAATAATAGTACTTATTCCATTTAGGAAGGCAGAATGCTCAGGGCTTACCCATTTCCCAAAGGCCCTACTTCTTTACATTATCACATTAGCTCTTAGGTTCTGATATATGAATTTTGGGGGATATACATACATTCAAACCTTAGCGATATGTATTATTCTTATGCCATCCTTGGTAACCCACCTCAGTTTCATCCCTTTCGTACTTAGCCCCTAACACATTACCAGATGGTGTTTGTGAATCTATGCTGGCATCTGGCATTTAAGCACATTTTTAAGGCCATATCCAATCAGCTTATTCCTAACATTCTTATTACTGATTAGTAATGGGTTACAGTCCTTGGACAATTACTGCAGTTGTAGCCAAGCTAACAGGTGCTTCACATTGTCAATGCATAAATTATCTGGTCTTATTTAGCAGACAACTTAAAAAAATTAAACTTCCTGTCACAGATTCTATATTTGCATGGTCCCACTGAGCCAAACCCACTGAAGTATGGGTTTTCAAGCTGCTTCTCCGCACACCTTTCCAAATATATTGTTGCAGCTAAATTCCTAGGCTCTTTTAGCTAAAGCCTGAATCATTAGCATTTGAGCTGCCCACTCAAAAGGAGTGTTCCTACAACTGCCTGTGCCTTAGCTACTTTTACATCCCTGCCCAGTTCTCTTGCCAGCCAGCCCGTCCATTTCTTTCTTTCTTTCTTTTTTTGATTGTAAGATTCCATTACCCCTTCTGCTTTTGCACTCAATTGTCCCGTTGTGGGCAGTATTTTGCTTTGATTTGCCCAATAAGAGAAACCTAACCTTTGAAGTTGTACTGTTCCAGAATAGTTTTCACATGCGCACCAATCTTTTCTCCTAATATCCTTTCCAGCTGGTTATTTCTCACACAGAAAAAAACGTCCAAGGTAGGGCATGACAAAGAAAACTTCCGTAAACTAGGTTAGCTTGTTCCATAAGACTACTGAAAATTTCCCAAGAGCCCATGATCACCCATCAGAGGCAATTATAACTTTTTTACTTACAAAATGTCCATTCACAAAGCTCAGCCGAGTTTTCTCTGAATGGAGTCTGATACAGTGAAAGCCTATCTATAATTGCTTCATAGCACTACCTTAGAGAATCATATGCCTGACAGAGCCTGAAGAAACTCTGTCGGCTTCTTCTGCCCTCAGGCAGAACTGCACACAAACAACCCAGATAGGACAAAAATTTCTCCAGGAAGAAGTCAATAAGTTCATGCCCAAGTTTAACAACAAGCGCAGTCAAGAATTTCTTCTTTGAATATAAAAATTTCTGTTAGCTCACATCCATCTTTTATGATAAGTATGATATAGGAGTTCTAAAAAAATCTGATGTTTTTAATACACTGAATATTTCCCCAATACACAATGGTTTATTTCCTGTAGTTCTAAATTTTCACTTAAGTGACCATGTTCTATTTGTATCAAAATAAAATTCACTAATTCAATTAATATTTATTAATCTTGAACTATCATTTCAGCATTTTTTGTAGCTTTTATCTTTGAGTGTTTGTGTGTGTGTGTGGTATTTTTTGTTTAAAATAGCTTCTTTTAAAAAATTACCCTGGACTCATGGCTCCTTTGACAGACTCAATATTTTCCAATTACTGCGGTCAGTTTATTACCAGATTCATCATCATCTCAGTAACTAATCTTTCCAGGCTAAAAACCATATAAACATTTCTAAAAAATCTTTAGGTTGTTTTGTTTTGTTTTGTTTTGAAGATTTGTTTATTTGAAAGACAGTTACAGAGAGAGATCTTCCATCCATCCATTGGTTCACTACCCAAATGGCTGCAATGGCCTGCAGGAGCTAGGCTGATCCAAAGCCAGGAGCCAGGAGTTTCTTCTGGGTCTCCCACATGGGTGCAGTGGCCCAAGCACTTAGGCCACCCTCTGCTGCTTTCTGCAGGGAGCTGGATTGGAAGTGGAGCAGCTAGGACTTGAACCAGTGCCCATATGGGATGCCAGCACTGCAGGTGGCAGCTTTATCTGCTGTGCCACTGTGCTGGATCCACATTTTAGTTTTGACAACAAAGTACATCAGCTGTTCTTGCTTTATTTTTCTCTAAGATTTGGTCAAATATCTCTTTTTTTAAAGATTTATTTATTTATTTGAAAGTCAGAGTTACACAGAGAGAGGAGAGGCAGAGAGAGAGAGAGAGAGAAAGGTCTTCCACCCGATGGTTCACTCCCCAGATGGCCATAATGGCCAGAGCTGTGCCGATCTGCCGATCTGAAGCCAGGAGCTTCTTCCCGGTCTCCCACAGGGGTGCAGGGGCCCAAGGAGTTGGGCCATCTTCTACTGCTTTCCTGAGCGATAGCAGAGAGCTGGGCAGGAAGTGGAACAGCCGGGTCTTGAACTGGCGCCATAAGGGATGCCAGCGCTTCAGGCCAGGGCGTTAACCCAGTGCGCCACAGCGCCGGCCCCCAAAAATCTCTTACAAGTAGTCCTAATTCCTTTACTGAAGAATATATTTTTTTAAGATTTATTTATTTGTTTGAAAGGTAGAGTCACAGAGAGCAGAGGCATAGAGAGAGAGAAAGTCTTCCATCTGCTGGTTCACTTCCAAATAGCCGCAGCAGCCAGAGCTGGGCCAATCGGAATCCAGGAGCCAGGAGCTTCTTCCGGGTCTCCCACATGGGTGCAGGAACCCAAGGGCTTAGGGCATCTTCCACTGCTTTCCCAGGTCATCAGCAGGGAGCTGGATCAGAAGAGGAGCATCCAGGATTCGAACCAGCGTCCATAGGTGATGCCGACACTGCAGCTGGTGGCTTTACCTGATACAACACAGCGCTAGCTGCTACTGAATAATTTGATAGGGAGAGAAACTACATGTACTTGAAGGTCACACTAAACTTTTCTTGTGACTGTTAGAAATTGAGCTGAGGTGTATAGAGGATGTAGAAGTCAGCCAGTTGAAGCAGAGGCACAAGAGTGTTTTAGGTGGCAGGGAGATCTAATAGGGCAAGACCATGATTCAACAAGCAGTAAAATAGTGTGAACTGATAGGAAAGAGGACACGAAGGGACTAGAGGAACACATCAAAACAGCACCTTACTGGGGATCGAGGAGTGTTAGTGGAAAGGCCCTCTAAGCAAAGTCACTATTGTCTTAGGTATTAGGCATTTCAAATGCTCACCAACAAACGCTCCATTCCTTGTGGAGTATACAGAAGGCACATAGCTAGCTAATAAAGTGTGAACAGAAATGCCCTGGGACGCTTCCTGGAATAAGTAGTGAAAGACTCTGATGCCCTCTTCCCTCTTGGACATAGTGGCCAGCAACATTCCAGAGGAAGGCACCTCCAGCACCTGGGTCCTTGAGTGACTAGGTGGAGCAGAGCACCTCTCTCTCAAACTACAATGACTTTGTGCTGAGCAGGAAATAACCTCTATGTGGTGAGCTGCTAGAATTTTGAGACTGTTGGTTGCTGTAGCAAATCTGGGTAATTATCCTCCTCATACAAGTTGGGTAAACTTGACCCTTCTTGGGTTGGCACGGCAGGAGAGAAATTGGGCATCAAGACCTTGAATTTGCAACCTGCACTAACTCACAGAAGTCATTCGGAAAGTATGTTTTTCTGTCTCCTATCCAAGGGCCCATCTGGCAAGAGATGCTACAGATCAAAAAACACTAAATCTGTTGCCACTAGTTATGGTCAGATCTGTAATTTAACAAGTCTTTAGTCCCCAGAATGCTCTTGAGTTATTCTATCCCTTATTATAGTTGGCTTTATTTGCAGGTGGCCCTTCTCACTATGCCTTCATTAATATGGGGAGAGGGTTATGCAAGTCCTGAAGTACAGGCAACTGGAAATGCTGCCTATTCAACTGAGAGTTGGCAGACCTCCTGCCCCATGTCATCGTCAGATTCCAAAATTCTTAGTTTATCTCAAGTATGTAGTTGCAAAATGTAAAAAAGAATGTACAGTCTATATATCTTGTCTATGTTTTTAATTGGCCAAACACAATCTCCTAAACCACTAAATTAAATATTGTATTTTTAAAAGAAATATTTATTTATTTGAAAGGCAGAGTTATAAAGAGGGAAAGATAGAGAAAAATCTTCCATCTGCTGGTTCACTCCACAGCTGGCTGTGATGATCAAGCCTGGGCCAGGCTGAAGCCAGGAGCCCAGAGTTCCATCTGAGTCTCCAACATGGGTGGCAGGGCCCCAGTTATTTGGGCCACTTTCTGTTGCCTTCCCAGGTACTCAGCAGAGAGCTGGGCAGGAAGCAGAGCAGCTTGGACTGGAACCTTTGCTCTGATATGGGATGCTGGCTTGCAAGACTGTGGCTTAACCCACTGCACCACAACGCGAGCCCCAATACATTGTATTTCTACTAATGTGACATAGACATACACATAATATACAAAAAGTTCCCAGTATACTTTCCTACATAGTTACAGAATTTGAAATCCTTTGTTGGCCCAATTATGGATCATTTTATGTTTCATATTTGCCTTCTTATTAAAATTGAAACTCCATGAGGTCTAAGGCTTATCTGTTTTGTGCTCTGCTCCCATCCACAGAGCATCCGTAGCACAGGTCCTTGGCACCCAGTAGGCAGGCACTACATACTTATTTTTGTAAGGATCACTTGTAGTTTCAATGAAAAGAGTAGATTAGAATTCAACGATACTGGAAGCAGAGACTCCAGATGGAGATCACTGCCGTTCTTCAAATGGGAGGTGGAAATGACTCAGATCAATAGACTCACAGCGAGACTGGAGAGAAATGAAGATACAAGACAGACTTGCAAAGGCAGAGTAGACAGGACTTGGTGATTGATTAGATGTTAGGAACCATGCAGTGGCAACAGTCAAAATTTCGATGTTGGGTAATGAAATGAGAAGGGAAACCCTAAGGAGGAACAGGCTTACTAGTGTTCAAGGCAGATGATAATGACTACAGCGGGTACAGATTCCCAGGCGCTATGCAAGCATCAGCGTCCAGTGGTCAGTTATGTGCATCACTTACGTAACTCATAGCACGGAACAGTAGCCTGTGTCTGAAAAACGGGTTTGGGGAAAAATGTTGCCACAGAAATTTGCAGCTACTATGTAAGCAGATGAAAGCAGCCAATGGTCTGGGATGGAACCTGAGGCCTATCCACATTGAAAATTATTTTCTTTGAATCAGAGCTTGTTTACCACCAGTTCACCTGTGAGAGTATCTTGAACACATGCCATTCATTTCACCCGTCACAGTTTTCAACATGTAACATTTTCATATACACAAAACTTTCAGACCGATCTAAACAAAACACTTCCACTTCACACCCCTGCCAAGAGCTCACCCTTCTTCCAGCTCAAACTGATACAAGCAGCCAATCATGAATTGCAGAAGGATTGAATCTGTTCTTTCATGTACACTTTTTTGTTCATAGTTTTCCTCATTCCTTCTTTTGTTCTTGGTTCCCTCCAGGTGAGGTAGGAAAATAAGACAGAATGTGACCAAAACAGTTCTTTTGTAGTTGGCTGTCAATGGCTCTCTGCCCTAAGAGATGTTAAAATGCTCCTCTTGTGGGGACCTTACAAGGTCTAAGGACTCTCACCCAAACCTCTAGGGACCTCCATAGTGTCGCTCCCCCTCTTTGTGGAGGAACGACACTAAACCCTGCCTAGGCTTCATATCCGAGTCACGGCACCATTATGTCGCTCCCCGTCTTCGTGGAGGAACGACACTAAACCCTGCGCTGTTCTTTCGTCTGCTCGGCCCTTCCCGGGTTTGCAGCTGGTTCTTCCCGGGTTGGCTACCGACCCTTCCACCTCCGTGGAAGGGCGGTTCCCCCTGCCACATTCCCCACTTCCGCGGGGGAGCGGCACACCGCCGGCCGGCTCTCTCGGGGGCTGCACAGGTGTTCCTTCAGATAGATGTTCCCCTTAGATGTTCCTGGTGCATGCCGGCTCTCTCCTCCTTTATAGTCCTCTTCCACCAATCCCAACTCTGCTACCCACATGCCGAGTACGCTGCTCTCCTCCAATCAGGAGCAGGTCCCACAGTTTATTGGTTGAACTGGAGGCAGCTGTGTAGAAGCTGTTTCCTCCTCTCCCAGCGCCATATTGTGGGAAAGCAGATGCATAGAATAAGTCTTAATTCCAGTAACTTAGTCTAGTCCGAGTTGCTCCCAGTTGCTCCCCACACCATAGCCCATGCCTTCCTATCTCAGAAAATCCATTACCCAACTGACCTCTTTTTTGTTTGTTTGTTTTTAAGGTTTGTTTGTTTGAAAGCAGAGATACAGAAAGAGAGGCAGAGGGGAGAGAGAGAGAGAGAGAGAGAGAGAGAGAGAGAGAGGCAGGCCTTCCATATGTTAGTTCAGTCCCCCAAATGCCTGCAACAGTCAAAAATAGATGAGGCCAAGGAACTCACTCCAGGAACCAGGAACTCACTCCAGGTCTTCCACATGGGTGGCAGGAACCCAAGTACCTCAGCCATCGTCTGCTACCTTCTAGAGTGTCCGTGAACATGACGCTGGATTGGAAGCAGAGTGAGGACTTGAACCCAGGTACTCAGAACGGGATGGGGGCAGCAGTATCTTAACCACTGCGTCAGATGTCTGCTCCGATACTCTCTCTGTACAGTGTTATCATAGTTCAATCCTGTGGCTCCAACCTATCAACCTGATCCAGTCCCATCGTTTCCCCACCTTCACCCTGACTGGATCAGGTCTCCTCCCTGAAGTCATCAATCGGTAATCCACTAACTACCATGCTTATACTTTGGGGTTCATGACAGATTCTGTTCAGACCATAAAGGCGAGGTTATACTCCAAGAGTTCCTAAATTTCAGTCTAAGTTTACTTTCACTCTTGTTGCATGTCCACTGAGGTTTAGCAGCAGTGTTCTGCTTAGTGTTGTAGTCTCCAAGGTGGACAGAGAAGCTCTCTTGACTCGCGCCTCTATGAGCACCACGGCAGGTCTAGAAAACACAGTGAATCCTGCACTGACTCTTCAGGCTCCTGCTGGGAAGTGATACCTCTCTTTCTGCTCACACGTCATGAGCCAAAGCTGGTCACATATCCAAGTCTAACTTGAGAGATGGTGAAAAAGCACAATCCACATGGCCAGGTGGATAGAACTAGATCCATTTAAAAAATTATTTTTGAGGGGCTGGTGCTGTGGCATAGTGGGTAAAGCTGCCATCTGCAGTGCTGGCATCCCATATGGGCGCCAGTTTGAGTCCCGGCTGCTCCACTTCCGATCCAGCTCTCTGCTATGGCCTGGGAAAGCAGTAGAAGATGGCCCAAGTCTTTGGGCCCCTGAACCCACGTGGGAGACCTGGAAGAAACTCCTGGCTCCTGGCTCCTGGCTTCGGATCAGCCTAGCTCCAGCCACTTGGGGAGTAAACCAGCGGATGGAAGATCTTTCTTTCTCTGTCTCTGCCTCTCTGTAACTCTGCCTTTCAAATTAGTAAATAAGCTTTTAAAATTATTATTATTATTTTTTTGACAGGCAGAGTTAGACAGAGAGAGACAGAGAGAAAGGTCTTCCTTTTTCTGTTGGTTCACTCCCCAAATGGCCGCTACGGCCGGTGCTGCGCCGATCTGAAGCCAGGAGCCAGGTGCTTCTCCTGGTCTCCCATGCGGGTGCAGGGCCCAAGCACTTGGGCCATCCTCCACTACACTCCTGGGCCACAGCAGAGAGCTGGACTGGAAGAGGAGCAACCGGGACAGAATCTGGCACCCCGACCAGGACTAGAACCCGTGGTGCCGGTGCCATAGGCGGAGGATTAGCCTAGAGAGCCGTGGCGCTGGCCTTAAAATTATTTTTTAAAAATAGCTTAAACTCTTTCAAAAGAGATTTAGTTAATTGAAAGGCAAAGTGACAGAAAGAGAGATAGACAGACAAAGAGCTGCCATCCACTGGTTCACTCCCCAAATGCTCACAACAACCGTGACTGGGCCTGGAAGAAATCAGAAGCCAGAATTCCATCTGGGCCTTCCACATGGCAGGCAGGGACCCAAACACTTGGGCCATCTTCCACTGCTTTCCCAGGCACAGTAGCAGGTAGCTGGATCAGAAGTGGAGAAGCTGGAACTTAAACTCCTATATAGGATGCTGCCATTTCAAGCAGCTGCTTAACTTGCTGTGCCACAATACCTGCCCCAAGGACTAGACCATTTTAGAACAGCCCCATATGGTCCAGGTGACCTCAAGGAAATACCCCAAATCCTGATAACAACATCAGCTCCCACTGTCTCTTCCCGTCTTTGCATCCTTCTTGCTCACTCTGTGACAGAGCTTTTCAAACAGTTTGTCTTTATTAGATAAACATTTTTTAAAAGATTTATTCATTGATTTGAAAGGCAGAGTTACAGAGAGAGAGAGGGAGAGAGAAACAGAGATCTCCCTTCTGCTAATTCACTCCCCAAATGGCCACAGCAGCCAGACTGGGCCAGGCCAAAGCTAGGAGCCAGGAGCTTCTTCTAGGTCTCCCACTTGGACACAGGGGCTCAAGCACTTGTGCCATCTGCTGCTGCTTTCCCAAGTGAAGTTGCAGGGAGTTGAATTGGAAGTGGAGCACGTGAACCTGTGGTCATGTGGAATGCTGGTGTCATATGATGCTGGTGTCGCAGACGGTAGGTTAACCTGTCATGCCACAATTCTGGCCCTGACTCAACTGTTTGAGTGCTGTGTCAGGTGCTCCAAAGTCTTTGTTTGGCTCTGGCAAGAATCTGAAGATGGACAGAGGAATTTTTGCATTTCAGCAAAGGTCTATCTGGGAGTAAAGGGTCAGTATTCATTTTTGGAAAGCAACAGTCCTGAATTTCTCTGCTCACTTTCTGCTCTGTCACTTGGGTTGAGGTGGGATGGCATGCCCCTCACTTCTTCCACTTGAGGAGAAAACATCCGGGCACAATAGTCACTGGTTGCCAGAAATTAGTGGAGCGGAAGAAAGTAGATTTTTAGGGCAGTGAATGCATTCTATACGATTCTGATTTTAGACTTGTCAAAACCCAGCAGCTATAGACCGGCACGAGTGAATCTTAATGTAAATGATGTGCTTTGTGTAACTATTGTGATGGTGTAGATTTGTGGATTGTCACAAATCACCACTCTGGTATGAGAAGTTGAGGAGGGAGATGGGGACAGAGGTAGATAGGAAATCTGTACTTTCCCTTTTTTTTTTTTTTTAAGATTTATTTCATTTATTTGAAAGGCAGAACTAGAGAGAGAGAGAGAGAGAGAGAGAGAGATTTTCTATCTCCTGGTTCACTCCCTAGATGGCCACAACAGCTGGGGCTGGGCCAGGCCAAAGCCAGGAGCCAGGAGCTTCTTCTGGGTCTCCACGTGGGTGCAGGGGCCCAATCACTTGTGGAGCCATTGAGACTCAAACAGGCATCCACACGGATGCCAGCGTCACAGACGGTGGCTTCACCCGCTATGTCACAATACCGGCGCCAAAATCTGTACTTTCTACAAAATGCTGCTGTGAACATAAATCTGCTCTAAACACAAAATCTATTAAGAAATAAAATAGGGGCCAGGGCTGTGGCCTGAAGCACCGGCATCCCATATGGGCGCCGGTTCAAGACCCAGCTGCTCTCTGTCTCTACTTCTCTCTGTAACTCTTTCAAATAAATAAAACAAATCTTTTAAAAAAATAAATAAAATAAAACACGGAATACCGATCCATAAAACAGAAACAGAAAACAAATGCCACAGCACTGCTTACTTGGCCAGCACCTCCCTTTCAATAAATGCTCTAAGAAGATCTGTCCACTCCCACCAAGGTTTGGTTTCCGCTTTAGGGTTCACCCGACTTTTGAGACATCAGAGAAAACCTCAGTTGTCATTTTATTCCATCTCTAAATGGACTGAGGACAAGCTAGCAAAGATGTAGGAAGAAAATCTGGAGAATATGCCGTCTAGGGAGCCAAGGAGAGTATTTTGAAAGCAAAAAGTGTCCTAACACTTCTAAATCTGTAGAGAGGCCAAGAAAAATAAGGACAAAAAGTGTTCTCTGGGTTTTTGGGAAAATGTGGTGACCTTGCCAAGGATGGTGTTAGAAGAAGGGTGGGGACTGACAAAGTTACATAACAGTGGGCTGCGGAGTGAGAGGGAGGGGGGAGGGGTGTGACAGCTGTCACAGCAAGCACGCATCAACCAGTGTGGCTGTGATGGAAGACGGGGCGAGGTAGCGCTCAGGGGAACATGGGGTAAGAGGAAACTTTATTTTTTAAAGAATGAAAGACTTGATCATGGGGTCAGTGCTGTGGTGCAGCAGGTTAAGCCCCTGCCTCTGACACAGGCACCCCCCTATTCAAGTCCTGGCCACTCCGTTTCTGCTGCAGCTCCCTGTGAATGCATCTGGGAAGGCAGTGGAAGATGGCACAAGTACTTGGATCCCTGCCACACATGTGGGAGACCTGAATGGGATTCCTAGCTCTTGGCTTCAGCCTTGACCAGCCCTGGCCATTGCAACCATTTGGTGGGTGAACCATGGGATGGAAATTCTCTTTCTCTCTCTGTCTCTGTTCCTCTCTGCCTTTCAAATAAATAAAATGAATCTTAAAACCAACAAACAAACAAAAAAACTTGACCATGTCTAAGTGTGAATAAAAAAGGAACTGGTTGGGGCTGGCACTGTGGTGTAAGCGAGTAAAGCTGCTGCCTTCAGTGCTGGCATCCCATATGGACACTGGTTCGAGATCCAGCTGCTGCACTTTCAGTCCAGCTGCCTGCTGTGGCTGCTATGGCCTGGGATAGCCCAGGTGCTTGGGCCCCTGCACCTTCACGGAAGACCTGGAAGAAGCTCCTGGCTCCTGGCACCTGGCTCCTGGCTTTGTATTGGCCCAGCTCTGGCGGTTGCAGCCATGTGGGGAGTGAATCAGCGGATGGAAGACTTTCGCTTTCTCTTTCTTTTCTCTCTTTCTCTTTTCCTTTCTCTGCCTCTGCCTCTCTGTAACTCTGCCTTTCAAATAAAAAAAATGAAACTTAAAAAAAAAAAAAGGGATTGTCACTTGAAAAATGTGACCAGCTTGTCTGGACCTCAGAAATAGAGCAGCAAGTGGCCTAAATCCATTTCAAGATTAGAAACTATTGGGACTACAACAATGTAAATTTAAACATGTAATTTTCCCTCCTTTTTTTTTTTTTAAACATATTTGTAAACTTAAAGCTGAGCGGAAGTGAATTTATTTTCTCCAGCTGAATCCTGAGTTGACTGCATTTCTTCCTACCACTTTGTGGTTACCCTTTCTTTCCTAAGGCAATAGTGTAAAACTTAGGTTATTTTTGCTTCCAAAATTTGAATGAAAATTTCATGCCATGGGTTTCTTTTTTCTTTTGCAAGGCACCTGTTTGTCATGTTGTTCAAATGTAAATGTTCCCTTATGCTTTTGAAATAAATTTTCTTTTATAATAAAAAAAAAGGGAACTGGCTTGCGAATGAGAGATTAAATGGATGATTAAATCATTTTCAATCAGCAATTTTTTCATCTCCAGAGGAAAACAAACCGACATAACTGATATTAAAGTTCTCTGCAGAGATGCTGCGAGGCAGGGGGATGCCAGAGCTGATGTGTGTAGGCGCGGGGTGGGGGATGAGAGGAAGCAGCAGCATTGGAATAAATCTCCATGTGAACAATCAAGGGGCTTGGGCAGCTGTGGTTAGATCAGGGGCTCTGAAATTGTGAACAGCGTCGCAGTCCCGAGTGAACGCTTCTACTCCCCTGATGATGACTCAGAGGCTTAATTTGCTAATTGAAGTAAATTTATTATTTCATTGCTTATAATAGGATAAACTCTAAAGGTACCAGCTAGCATTTGTGGATAAATAACTAACCTGCTGAGTGCTTTTTGGCTTCCAACTCCCTCTCAAGGACTTTGCCGCAGCAACAACTGTCTCAGAGCCTCTGATTTCTACACACTTTAAATCATTTAATTTTGGACGATTTTTTTATACCAACTTCCTGTGGTATATGTAAAAAAGATGTGTTTCCACACCTCCGTTTCAAACTCGTTTCCAAACTGAGTCATGTGGATCGCTAAATTTGATCTGGAAACATTCGTAGCCCGTCATAAAAACCAGGTCATTATTTTCATCTCATTCCCTGACATGTCTTCTCACTTCCTCCAGTCATCTCATTTTGTGCCTAGGAATAGTAAGAGTTCATTCAGTGTCATACGCAAGAACTAATGAAAAGACAGATTCAGGAATGCATGAAGGAATAAAGAAATACTGGGGCCGGCGTAGCTGGTAAAGTCGCCGTCTGCAGTGCTGGCATTCCATGTGGACACCGGTTCGAGTCCCACCTTCTGCACTTCCAATCCAGCTCTCTGCTATGGTTTGGGAAAGGAGTGGAAGATGGCCCAAGTGCTTAGGCCCCTGCACCTGCATGGGAGACCCAGAAGAAGCACCTGGTTCCTGGCTTCAGACTGGTGCAGCTCTGGCTGTTGTGGTCATCTGGGGCGTGAACCAGCAGATAGAAGACCTCTCCCTCTCTGCAACTCTGCCATTCAAGTAAATAAATAAAACATTAAACAAAAAAGTATGTGTGGCAAAAAGAATGAAATGTCTTACCTCCATCCCAATTTCCTTGTCCAATGCCTTAGTAAGCGATGGGCTGGGAAGCTCAAAGGCTGTGTGTTTCAGCCTTCTTATGGCTCATTTGCCATGTATAATTCACTTTCACCAACCAAATGTATCCACGTAAAACTTGGAAGATGGAAGTCACTGTCGTGAGATGGAAAGAGTGGATCTGCTAATTCACTTGAGAAGCCACTGATTTTTCTGCGGCAGTGGTGGGTGAGATTCCAGTACCCCGTTCTTCACTTTGAGGGTATTTGGAAATTAATGATGGACTCTCCAAGAAAAAGAGTGACTGTACAACAACATGGCCGGGGCAGGGCGGTGCTAGAATCGGCTGTCATGGCTGCAGCTTGCCAGTCTTTGCAGAGGCCGCTCTAACCTTGGGAGGTTAGCTCTGCAGTGTTGTGAGGGTCACTCTCCGAATCACTAGTCCCTCCAATGATTGGATAAGCAAGGCAGACGTTAGTGCTGTTTACCAAGTGTATTTCTGGTTTCCTGTTTTCTGGGCACATGGTAGTAGGATTGCCCTACCCTGCACCCTTGAACTTGGTTTGGGAATGTGACCTACTTGACTGAATGAAACGAGAACAATAGTGAGTTTTCTGGGTGAAAGCTAAGAGACAGTGCACAACTCATCACTTCTCTACTAGAACTAGCAGCAATATTCCAGAAAGTAGCTGGTTCAATAGTTTGGAATGAGGATGCCACAGAATGGAATC
The DNA here is from genome assembly GCF_051225735.1 of Oryctolagus cuniculus. Taxonomy (NCBI): domain Eukaryota; kingdom Metazoa; phylum Chordata; class Mammalia; order Lagomorpha; family Leporidae; genus Oryctolagus; species Oryctolagus cuniculus. Next base: position 108,615,999 of record NC_142873.1, read on the forward strand.
TCCAGTCAACCCATGATATTCACATAGTTTATAAGAACTGATCTTGAAAAAAAAAAGATTTATTTATTTATTTGAAAGTCAGAATTACAGAAAGAGAAGGAAGACAATCTTATATCTGGTGGTTCACTCCCCCAAAGGGCAGCAATAACCAGGGCTGGGCCAGGCTGAATCCAGAAGCCAGGAACTTCTTCTGGGTCTCCCACATGGGTGCAGGGGACCAAGCACTCAGGCCATCTTCCACTGCTTTCCCAGGTGCAGTAGCAGGAAGCTAGATCAGAAGTAGAACAGCCAGGACTCAAGCCAGTAGCCACATGAGATGTCAGTGTTGCACACAGCATCATCACCCATGTGCCATAATGATAGCCCCAGATGTAATCCTCTATTATTTTAACTGAGATTTGGGGGCTACTGGTTGTTACAGTACAAACCAGGAAATCCTGTTGACCAATAATCATTCTTTTCTTCTTAAACTATCTAGACTGAATCTCATTATTTACAAATGAGCTCTGAGTGAATTATTTCCAGGAACACGACATTGACAAATAGTTTAAAAACTAAACACTGTTAATTTTATAACTGAGGCTGACATTGTGGAACAGCTGATTAAGCCACTGCTTGTAATGCTAGCATCCCATATTGGAGCTGGAGTCCTGGCTGCTCCACTTCCAATCCAGCTCCCTGCTAATGCACCTGGGAAAGCAGCAGAAGACAGCCTAAGTGCTTGGGCCCTGTACCTATGTGGGAGACCAGATGAGGTTCCAGGCCTCTGGCCTGTTGTGGTCATTTGGGAAGTGAATCAGTGGATGGAAGTACACGCGCGCTCTCTCTCTCTCTCTCTCATTCTGCCTTTCAAATAAACAAAAAAAATCTTAAAAATTCTATAACTATTAAACTTATAACTCCTGAAAATGAAGGGCACCCTTTTCTACTTCTTTTATTTCCCCATCATGTGTGGAACCTAGCAGCAGGGGCACATTGCACACCCCCAGGGGGCACTACTTGCATAGTAGTGGTTCCCTGAGGGGCCTACACTGTGAACAATATTCCTGGATTTTGGCTTCACCATGGCTCAGACAAGCAGAGTGCCAGAGGTGTAGAAAAACAACATCTTTGGGCCAGTGCTGTGGTGCAACAGATAAGCTGCTGCCTGCAACACCACACCCCATTTGGGTACCAGTTCAAGTCCCAGCTGTTCCATTTCCCATCCAGCACCCTGCTAATGAGCCTGGAAAAACAGCAGAGCATGGCTCAAGTGCTTAGGCTCCTGCCACCATGTGGGAGACCCAGATGAATCTCCTGGCTCTTGGCTTTGGCCTTGTCCAGCCCTGGCTTTTTTGGCCATTTGGGGAGTGACCCAGTGGATGGCAGATCTCTCTCTCTGTGTAATTCTGCCTTTCAAATAAGTAAATAAATATATAAACTTAAAAAAAAAAAACCTCTTATTTGGTTTGTCTCATAATAAGAAAGTTAAGTAAGCAAAACTAATGTTTACATCATAATGTTTCACTAAATTATTAATTGCATCTATATAGTTATAATGATAGCAAGACCCCAATGGCAAGCTGATTATTTGGTACCACCTAGATTTTTATTAAATGTACAATATAATCTGAGATAGCCCAGGAAGGACAGCTTCTTGAAGTTGTCAGGGCCCAGACTCTTATCATCCTCAACAAATGCTTTCCATGTTGTAATCTTTTTTTTTTTTTAATTTTTATTTATTTATTTGACAGGTAGAGTTTTAGACAGGGGGAGAGAGAGAGAGAGAGAGAAAGAGAGAGAGAGAAAGGTCTTCTTTCTGTTGGTTCACCCCCTAAATGGCCGCTAGGGCCGGAGCTACACCGATCCGAAACCAGGAGCCAGGTGGTTCCTCCTGGTATCCCATGCTGGTGCAGGGCCCAAGGACTTGGGCCATCCTCCACTGCCCTCCTGGGCCACAGCAGAGAGCTGGACTGGGAGAGGAGCAACCGGGACTAGAACCCGGTGCCCATATGGGTTGCCGACGCCGCAGGCAGAGGATTAACCAAGTGAGCCACAGCGCTGGCCCCATCCATGTTGTAGTCTTGATAACAGCTTGGCTAGATTCAAGTCAAGCCACCATGTCCACATTCCAGGAGGAAAGAAAGAGAGGGTAAGGGGCCAGTGCTGTGGCGTAGTGGGTAAAGCCACCACCTGCAGTGCCGGCATCCCATATGGGCACTGGCTTGAGTCCTGTTGCTCCAGTTCCCATCCAGCTCTCTGATATGACCTGGGAAAGCAGTAGAAGATGGCCCAAGTGCTTGGGCCCCTGTATCCATGTGGGAGATTCGGAAGAAGCTCCTGGCTCCTGGCTTCGGATTGGCCCAACTCTGACTGTTACGGCCATTTGGGGAGTGAACCAGTGGATGGAAAATCTCTCTCTCTCTCTCTTTTTCTGCCTTTGCCTTTCAAATAAATAAATTAAAGAAAGAGAGAAAAAAAGGAAGGAAGGAAGGAAGGAAGGAAGGAAGGAAGGAAGGAAGGAAGGAAGGAAGGAAGGAAGGAAGGAAGGAAGGAAGGAAGGAAGAAAAAAAGGAAGGAAGGAAGGAAGGAGGGAGGGAGGGAGGAAGGAAGGAAAGAAGGAAAGAAGGAAGGAAGAGAGGGTAAGGTGTGGGGAGCAACTCGGACTAGACTAAGTTACTGGAATTAAGACTTATTCTATGCATCTGCTCTCCCACAATATGGCGCTGAGAAGGGAGAAACAGCTTCTACACAGCTGCCTCCAGTTCAACCAATAAACAGCAGGACCTGCTCCTGATTGGAGGAGAGCAGCGTACTCGGCGTGTGGGTAGCAGAGTTGGGATTGGCGGAAGAGGACTATAAAGGAGGAGAGAGACAACATGCACCAGGAACATCTAAGGGGAACATCTATCTGAAGGAACACCTGTGCAGCCCCCGAGAGAGCCGGCCGGCGGTGTGCCGCTCCCCCACGGAAGTGGGGAATGTGGCAGGGGGAACCGCCCTTCCACGGAGGTGGAAGGGTCGGTAGCCAACCCGGGAAGGACCAGCAGCCAACCCGGGGAGGGCCAAGCAGACGAAAGAACAACACAGGGTCCTGTGTCGTTCCTCCACAAAGACGGGGAGCGACATAATGGTGCCGTGACTCGGATATGAAGCCTAGGCAGGGTTTAGTGTCGTTCCTCCATGAAGAGGGGGAGCGACATAAGGGAATGTGTTCCTTCCTTTAAGGATTCACGCTAGTCTGACTGAACCTTGCTGACCAGAACTTAGTCACAGGATCATAATCTTGGTTGCAAGATTGGGAAGTAACATATTTATTTTGGATAGCCCTGTATCTAACTGAAAATTAAGATTTATGTTATGAAAGAAGAAAGAAAAAGATATGGGGAAGATAGTCAGCAATCTATATTCCAGAAGTTTAGTGTAGTGGGCTGAATAGTGTTTACCCAAAATTTATGTCCACCTCAACCCTTCCGATGTGACCTTATTTGGAAATTGGGTCTTTGCAGATACGATTATTTAGAATCAGGAGATGAAATCATCCTGGATTTAGAATGGGTCATAAAGCCAGTGATTGGTGTCCTTATACGAGGGGAAGACGGGAAAGCCACGGAGAAGGCCCTATGAAAGTTGGAAGCAGAAATCAGAGTTACATTACTGCAAGCCAAGGAACACCGCGAGCCACCGGAAGCTGGGACAGGCAATGAAGGATTGGTCCCCAGACCCTTCACAAGGAGTGCGTCCCTGCCAATAGCATTATTTCAGACTTCTCTCCTCCCCCGGAACTCAGAGAAAAGAAATTCCTATTGTTTTGAGTGATCAAGATGGTGAAGATTTGCTATTGCAGTGCTGGAAACTAATACAGTTCAACATTTCTTGTAGCTATTACCTAAGTTGACAGCTAACATAGCGTAGCTATATTAATGATGTTCATGTTTCATTTTGATTATAATTATTGTAGTAATCAGAGGTAGGTTGGACATCGCCCTAGGAGGGTATACACAGTTCAGTGTCTGATCTTTCGCTATTCTCATCATAGAGCCATGATTTTCAGTTTCACACAGAAGAAAGTGGTGATGTAATGTAGACAATTTCACCTACATAGCAATAACTGACCATATGTTTTCTCATTTCATCATCACAACTATATGTTTGGTATTATACCCATTTTACAGATGAGGAAACAGGATGAAAAAGGTTAAGTATGTACGTAGTCAGTGACAGAGCTGACACCTACTTCTCGGTCTGACTCAAATTCAAACTCTTTCCCATGGGGGTAATTAGAGTGGGGAATGACTGACTCACTCACCTGACTGACTGATCGATTTGTGCCAGCGGCCAATCCATCTGCAGAGGAGATGAGACTTTCTAACGACCATGTGTTCACTTCTGGGTACAACCTTCCCATTTCAAAGCTTTTCATTCAATTCAAATAAACTCCACAAATGTTTATATGCTGGCACTGAAAGGATGTGATGGTGTGTAACACATTCCTTCTCACTTGGCTTGCAATCTCAGCAGTGGCTAGGCACTAGGAATCTATAATATTAATGTCTTTGAACACAAGGCTCTTATACAAGGTCACACATCAGAATCAGTTTGGCATACTCTTGGGAATGCAGATTCCTAGGTCCCACCCTAAGCAATGGAATCAGAAGATCTGAAAGTGGGCTCCAGCTAAGACTCTGTACTTAAGGAAAAAATCCCAGGGAGAGGGTAGCATTGTGGTATAGTGGGTAAAGCCGCTTGCAAAGCTGGCATCCTCTATGAGTGCGGGTTTGTATCCCAATTGCCCTACTTTCTTTCTTTTTTTTTTTTTTTTAATTTTTTTTGACAGGCAGAGTGGACAGTGAGAGAGAGAGACAGAGAGAAAGGTCTTCCTTTTGCCGTTGGTTTACCCTCCAATGGCCGCCGCGGCCAGCGCACTGCAGCCAGCGTACCGCGCTGATCCGAAGGCTGGAGCCAGGTGCTTCTCCTGGTCTCCCATGGGGTGCAGGGCCCAAGTACCTGGGCCATCCTCCACTGCACTCCCTGGCCACAGCAGAGAGCTGGCCTGGAAGAGGGGCAACCGGGACAGAATCCGGCGCCCGGACCGGGACTAGAACCCAGTGTGCTGGCGCCGCAAGGCGGAGGATTAGCCTAGTGAGCCTCGGCGCCGGCCCAATTGCCCTACTTTCAATCAAGCTCTCTGCTAATGGCCTGGGGAAAGCAGCAGAAGATTGCCCAAATGTTTGGGCCCCTGACACCCACGTGGGAAGCCTGGATGAAGCTCATGGCTCTTGGCTTTGGCCTGGCCCAGCCCTGGCCGTTGCAGCCATCTGGGGTGGGGGTGGGGGTGAACCAGTAGATGGAAGAGCTCTCTTTCTGTCTGTAACTCTGATTTTCAAAATAAACAAATACATCTTTTGAAAAGGCTCTTTAGGTGACTCTTACCTAGCCAACCCAGACTTAGTGTAAGGAATACAATACTTTTCTTATATGCTACCTTAAATATTATTGATAAATGAAAACACTAGCCATATATAATGATAATGTTATAATTCCTAAAAGTAATTTTATGCTATTTATATCTGAGGAGCTCAAGTATGAATAGGAACACTATTTAGACTATTTTTTTAAAAAAATTCCTTATTTATTGTCTTTTTATTTGCAACACACACACACACACACACACACACACAGAGTGAGAGAGACAGAGATCTTCTGTCTCTGATTCTCGTTCCAAATGCCCATTCCAGCTGAAGCTGGGGCAGGCTGAAACCAGGAAACTGCAATTCAATTCAGGTGTCCCATGTAGCAGCAGGGACCCAAGTACTTGAGCCATTATCTGTTTCTTTCCAGGTGCACTAGCAAGGAGGTAGATCAGAGCAGAGGCAGGATTTGAACCCCGGTACTTAAATATGGGATGCAGGCATCTTCAGTGCTGTACCAAACACCTGCCCCTATGCTACTTCTATGTATACTTTCAGTACAACCCTTGCTTCTCTGGTAAATATGACAGCGGATTACAAGGAGGCCATCTAATCTTACCTACACACCATCAAAACTATCAAGCAATAACCTACCACGATGACATCTAGATATTTCACACCCAGCATGGAGGTAATGGATGTTTTTATTTTCTCAAACTTGCCCTTGACAAATTCAGACTTTGGGGATTCACAAAAGAAAAAACATTACTTGCCATCTCAGTTGGATTTCTCGCAGCTAAAAAAGTTTGAATCATAAACTTCTGATTGGACCTGAAGTTTTTGCCTATTACAATAACGTCTATTCACAAGGAATCGGTTGCTTCTTAGCTTTCACTCGAATTGTGTGTAACTTCACTGCTCCCCAGGAATGTATTTTTCTTTAAAATTCTTTCCACTTAGCAGCGAATGGAATGCTCCAAAGCTGCACTCTATTGAATAGTCACAGCAGCTGCCAGATAAGCCTACTGGCAAACTTATTTAAACGTTTTAATCATCATGGAAGATGAACACAGAAGGAAAGACCCATATAAAATCCCCCACTAGTGTAGAGACAAAATATCCAAATCCCACTAGAAAGACTGATTTAACTAATTTCCACCTTGTAGAAATAAGTTTTGCTGGGCACACTGCACCACTTTTTTCTCATGGCCAAAAAATACTTCCAAGATATATATTCAATTAGTTATTATATGATATATATTAGATTTAATTTTATAATAACAAAAATATTGAATTTCCCCTTAAAAATACATTTTCCCACGAATGTAAAGCTTTAAATTAAATCAAGAGTTTGATTTAGGAAAATAATTTATTGAAGGAAACTTATAGTAGGTGAATGTTGGGAAAAACAGTTTCTCCACTCTGTATATGAGCAAAAGCAAAGAAATATTAAAACATTGAGATAAATCTTTACTAACTTGATCTTTAAAATCCTCTCAGTGGGTCGGGGTATTTGGAGAAACAGTTGATGCTCTTGGGACACCTGCATTAAAGTCCTGGCTCCACTTTTGATTACAGCTTCCTTTTTTTTAAAAAAAAAAAAAAGATTTTATATATTTATTTGATAGAATTACAAAGAGAGGGAGAGACAGAGAGAAAGGCCTTCCATCCACTGGTTTACTCTCCAAATGGCCACAGGGCCTGAGCTGGGCTGATCCAAAGCCAAGATCGAGGAGTTTCTTCCAGGCACCATGTGGGTGCCAGGGCCCAAGCACTTGGGCCATATTCCACTGCTTTCCCAGGCCGTAGCAGAGAGCTGGATTGGAAGTGGAGAAGCCAGGACTTGAACTGGCGCCTATTGGGATGCTGGTTCAGCAGCCAGAGGCTTAGCCTATTACACCATAGCACTGGTCCCATCCATCTTCTTGCTATTGTGTACCCTGGGAGGCAACAGGTGATAACTCAAGTAATTGGGCCCCTGACATCCACGTGGAAGACCAGAATTGAGTTTCCAGCTTCCTGCTTACACATTGGCTCAGCCTCAGCTGTTATGGACATTTGAGGAGTAAGCAAGTAGAGAGAAGACTGATTTTTCTCTTGTTCCGAAAAATAAAAACAAATAATATATATATTTTTTGACAGGCAGAGTGGACAGTGAGAGAGAGAGACAGAGAGAAAGGTCTTCCTTTGCCGTTGGTTCACCCTCCAATGGCCGCCACAGCCGGTGCACCGCGCTGATCCAATGGCAGGAGCCAGGTACTTATCCTGGTCTCCCATGGGGTGCAGGGCCCAAGCACTTGGGCCATCCTCCACTGCACTCCCTGGCCACAGCAGAGAGCTGGCCTGGAAGAGGGGCAACAGGGACAGAATCCGGCGCCCCGACCGGGACTAGAACCTGGTGTGCCGGCGCTGCAAGACGGAGGATTAGCCTAGTGAACCGCGGCGCCGGCCATATTTTATTTTTTTAAAGATTTTTTTTTAATTTATTTGAAAGAGTTACAGAGAAAGGTAGAGACAGAGAGAGGTTTTCCATCCACCAGTTCACTCCCCAAATGGCCGCAACAGTCGGAGCTGCACCAATCTGAAGCCTGATGCCAGGTGCTTCTTCCCGGTCTCCCATGTGGTCCTTGGGCCTCGGGCCATCTTTTACTGTTTTCCCAGGCACATCATCAGGGAGCTAGGTTGGAAGTGAAGCAACTGGGACATGAACCTGTGCCCATATGGGAATCTGGCACTGCAGGCTGGGGCTTTAACCCACTGTGCCACAGCACCGGCCCCAATAAGTAAGTATTTTAAAAAACATAATGGGAGCAGGTCTTTGGCACAGGGGCTTAAGTCTCCTCTTGGACACCTGTGTCTCCTGTTGGGGTGCCTGGCATCAAGTTTGGGCTACTTCATTTTCAACACAGCTTCGTGCTAATGTGCATCCTGAGAAGCAGCAGATGATGGCTCAAGTACTGGGGTCCCTGCCACCAATGAGGGAGACATGGATGGGAATCTAGGATCCTGGCTTTGTCCTGGCCTAGTCCTGGCTGTTGTGGGTATCTGGGGAGTAAAGCAGAAGATGAAAACTCTTTCTCCCTCCTTCCCTCCCTCCCTTCTTCCTCCCTCCCTCCCTCCCTCCCTTTCAAATAAAGTGGGAAAAAAAAACTTTTTTAAATAATAAAATAAAATTCCATGAGTGAAAACAAATTCTGAATAAACCTTTACAAATATCGGGGAGGGTGTGAAGAGGAGGCCCTGTGCCCCTCCTGCTAATCCTGGTCACGATGTGTCTGGCATCTGGAGTCCTACAGAGGCTTCGCTCCCTGAGCGATGTGCTCCTGAGAGATGCAGAGGTAGTGGGGGAGATCCCAGACCCTGGTTTAAGATTGTCTGGGCTCAAAGACTGACTCTGCCTCTCACAGACTGTGTGACATTGAACGTGATCCTTAACTTCTCTGTGCCTCAGCTTCCTCCCCTGTAATGACAACAACAATAGCACCCACTCACAGGGTTATTGTGTGAATTAAGTGATCTCTGACATGGGTTGAAGACTATTATCACTTTCCAGAAGAAAGGGGTCAGCACTTACTGACAGGCTGATAAGGGCCTGTGTAAAGTGCACCTTAGGGGCTGGTATTGTGAGGTAGTGGGTAAAGCCACTGTCTGCAATGCTGGCGTCTCATATGGGCACCGGGTTGAGTCCTGGCTGCTCCACTTCTGATTCAGCTTCCTGCTAATGCATTTGGGAAAGCAGTGGAGGATGGTCCAAGTCCTTGAGCCCCTGCACCCATGTGGGAGACCTGGAAGAAGCTCCTGGCTCCTGGCTTTAGACTGGCTCAGACCTGGCCATTGTGGCCATTTGGGGAGTAAACCAGCTAATGGAAGATCTCTCTCTCTCTCTTTGTCTCTCACAGTCCCTTTCTCTCTCTCTCTCTCTCTCTCTCTCTCTCTCATTCTGCCTCTCTGTGACTCTGCCTTCCAAGTAAATAAACACATCTTTAAAAAAATCAAATAAAATGCACCTTAGAGTAATGGGTAATTCAACAAGTGAATATTTACTATAAGCTGGCATTGTTCTGGGTATCTGGGCTACATCAATGAGCACAAATAAACATAAAAAATTCCGCTCTCATGGAAGTTACATCCTAGGAGAGGCAAATGGAAAATAAATAATAAACAAGAAATACAATAAATAATGAAATTGTACAGCATGTCAGAAGAGAATAGCACTTGGTAAAAATAAAAAAAGAGAGAAAGAAATAGAGCCGGAGAGGGGACAAGTTATACTGAGAAGGTGTCATTTGACCAAAGACATGGAAGAGATAAGAGGAGCTGCCACCGGTTCTCTGCTCCATTCCAGCCACTTTGGCCTCGTGGTTTTAAATATCCACACACTGACAAGTCCCACACTTACATTCCCAGCACGGACCTTGCTCTCCTCTCGTGACCTTCACACCCAGTTGTGAAGGTCATGGCCTTTCCCTCGTGGTTAATGACAACTCCTGCTTCCCAGCCGTTCAACCAAGCCTTTGCTATTATCTTTGAATCTCTCACATTGTGTATCCAATTTAGCAGGGAATGCTCATGACTTAACCCTCAAAATGTGTCCAAATTCCACCTCTTCTTGCCTTCTTCCTGGCTACTCCAGCTTGAGTTCCCAGCACCTCTTGCCTGGATTATTACAGTAGTCGTCCCAAAGGGTTCCCCTTCTGCCTCCTCGCACTCCGTCGTATATTCTCAACGTGGGATCCAGAATTCTCCTTTTAAAATCTGACTTACATGGGGTCACTTCTCTGCTCACAGTCTTCCAGTGGTTCCCCATCTCACTGGGACCATCAAATGAACTGCCAGTTCTGACGCAAGGTGCCCCTCCTCCACGTCCCGCTTCCTTCTGTTCGAAGCTTGCCACTACGATTTTGCCATTCTTCCCCCTCCTCATCCACTTTGCTCCAGCCACACTGTTCTTCCCCCCACCCCCCTTCCATCTGATTTATTACTTTCATTTTATTTGAAAGGTATTAGCAGGAGCTGCATCAGAAGTGGAGCAGCCAGGGCTCAACCCGGTGCCTATATGGGATGCCAGTGCTGCAGGCAGTGTCTTTACCCACTAGAAGAGTGGCAGGGACTCAAGTACTTGAGCCATCACTTGATACCTCCCAAGGTGCATATTAGCAGGACTCTAGATCCAAGAGCCAAAGCCAGGCAATGAACCCAGACACTGCCTTGTGGGATGCAGGTCTTAATTGACATCTTTTTTTTTTTTTTTTTTTTTTGACAGGCAGAGTGGACAGTGAGAGAGAGAGACAGAGAGAAAGGTCTTCCTTTTGCCGTTGGTTCACCCTCCAATGGCCGCCGCGGCCGGCGCACTGCAGCCGGTGCACCGCGCTGATCCGATGGCAGGAGCCAGGTGCTTCTCCTGGTCTCCCATGGGGTGCAGGGCCCAAGCACTTGGCCCATCCTCCACTGCACTCCCTGGCCACAGCAGAGCTTTGTGGGATATTTTTTTCTTGCGTATTTGCTCTCTTCTCCACTAGAATATAGGCTCACGTGGACTGGGATCTGTGTTTTGTTCACTAGTAAATCCAGGTGCCTAGTGCAGTGCCTGGCACGGGGCATGCTCGACAAATGTAACATGAGATGAGTATCACTCTCAATATCAAGTATGACGTTTCCAACAGAATCGTTTTCAATTTTGCATTCACAATTTTTTTAGAGCTTACTTACTGGTATTTCTCTTGTTAACATTTATCCTGATATTTAATTTTTTTATTATCCATGATAAGATGTGAGTTAACGAATGGTAAAAAAAGTGTCTAGAATTTTGGGTTTATTTAGGGATGGTGAGGCCAACAGATGAGGCGATGCCTGCTGTTGTAAAGATAACCTGGGGCTGGCACTGTGGCGTAGCGGATGAAGCCGCTGCCTGCAGTGCCGGCATCCCATATGGGCACTGGTTTAAGTCCCGGCTGCTTCACTTCCCATCCAGCGCTCTGCTATGGCCTGGAGAAGCAGCAGAAGACGGACCAAGTCCTTGGGCCCCTGCACCCACCTAGGAGACCTAGAAGAAGCTCCGGGCTCCTGGCTTCTGATCGGCACAACTCTGACCATTGCGGCCAACTGAGGAGTGAACCAGCAGATGGAGGACCTCTCTCTCTCTCTCTCTTTGCTTCTCCTTCTCTCTGTGTAACTCTGACTTTCAAATAAATAAGTAAACCTAGAAAAAATAAAATAAAAAATAAAGCTAGCAAAAGGAAAGAAATAATAAAGGTTAGAGTGCAGGTAAATAAAAAAAAAAAAGAAGAAAGAAAAGAAAAGAAAATATGCTATTCAAAGAAGAGGCATGGTGTGCCACGCAGGGCCACAGGGGAGGCACTGGGGTTGGTGAGGAGGCACAGGGACGAGGGAAAGCATGGCTGAGAGCCTTTCTGTGTGTGTTTTGTTCAGGAAAGGCAAGACAGAGTAAGAAGACTTGGGACTGGCTGATTTGGCTAAGTTTGGCAGACGGTGTTCTATATGGGTAGCCCTTATCTGCTCTGTTCCTGGTCCTACAGTGAGTCAGAGCAGTGGGATGGTGTCCTGGACAGCAGGGGCCTGATAAATCTGCCCTAGCAGAGATTCAGGATTGGTTGGTTTGCTATCAAAAGCACGCTCAGGGCAGGCGTTTGGTCTAGTAGTTAAGTGCCTGGGTTCAAAACCTGGTGCTGCTCCTGATCCCTGCTTCCTGCTCATTGCAGACCCAGAGAGGCAGCAGGTGATGGCACAGGAAGTTGAGTTCCTGCCATGCATGTGGGAGAACTGGATAGAATTCCCAGCTCCTGGCTGAAGACTGGCCCAGACTTGGCTATGGTGGACATTTGGGGAGTGAATCAGCAGATGAGAATTCTTCTGTCTCTCAAATAACAAACAAACAAAAACATGGTCATAGGTAAGCTGTCTGTAATCTCTAAGAATGAGCTAACCCTTGAAGGGGCAGTCCCTCTCTAGGTTCCCAAGGCCATGCGACATCAAAGCAGCATCAAATACAGAAACAAACATAATTAATATAGGTACATATTTAAAATTAACTCAAAAGCTTTCTGTTTCATTCAGACCTTCTGATCACCATCCCTTCTCTTTTCTGTGCAACCAATACTCATCCTTCAGATCCTAACTTTTTTTTAAAATTTTTTATTTTTTTGACAGGCAGAGTGGACAGTGAGAGAGAGACAGAGAGAAAGGTCTTCCTTTGCCGTTGGTTCACCCTCCAATGGCCGCCGAGGCCAGCGCACTGCGGCCGGCGCACCGCGCTGATCCGATGGCAGGAGCCAGGAACCAGGTGCTTTTCCTGGTCTCCCATGGAGTGCAGGGCCCAAGCACCTGGGCCATCCTCCACTGCACTCCCTGGCCACAGCAGAGAGCTGGCCTGGAAGAGGGGCAACCGGGACAGAATCCGGCGCCCCGACTGGGACTAGAACCCGGTGTGCAGGCGCCGCTAGGCGGAGGATTAGCCTAGTGAGCCTCGGCGCCGGCCCTTTTTTTTTTTTTTTTTTTTAAGATTTATTCAAGAGGCAGAGTTACAGAGAGAGAGAGAGAGAGAGAGAGAGAGAGAAAGAGAGATCTTCCATCTGCTGGTTCACTCCACAAATGGCCTCAATGGCAGGGTCCAGGGCCAGGCTGAAAGTAGGAGCCAGGAGCTTCATCCGGGTCTCCCACATGGGTGCAGGGACCCAAGCACTTGGGCCATCTTGCTCTGTTTTCCCATGCACATTAACAGGGAGCTGGATCAGAAGTGGAGCAGGTGGGAGTCAAGCCAGTACCCACACAGGTTGCTGGCCTTGCAGGCAGTGGCTTTACCTGCTACGCCACCATGCCAGCCCCTCAGATCCTAACTTGAAGGCCATGTATCAGAGAGGCCATGTGCGAGCAGAGCTAGTCCTTTTTGTCCATCACTGTATCCCCAGCTCTCAGCGCTGCGTCCGGCATGAGGTGGAGGCTCGGCAGCTATCATTGTGATTCGAGAGAGAAATCGAACACGAGCAGCAAACCTCAGCTGACGAGTGAGAATTACAACTCTGTTTCCCAAAGAGTCAAAGCTGTGCATTGTAGATTCTTGGGTGGCTGTGATTCACAGTGTTTTGGTTTGCTTGCTATTGGCCCTACCAGCTTCTCCCTTCAGGGTTATATAATTGTGTAAAACATACGTCTAGCAGAAGAGTTTTAAATTAGCAATAAAATCCATCAATTAACAACCCGACCTTGCCATTTGAAAGTAGTGCGTGCCACGCTATTCCGGGCCTCATAAAACGCCTATTTAAGTTTAGTAGGTCAGACAACTTCTCAAAGATCTCACACTGTTACAATATTTAGTAATGCTGTTCCTGCCAGTGGTTTCTCAACCTTGAAATATATGTTCCCATTTCCAGAATAAGATTTTGGAGTTGCTGGAAACTTTTTAGACATCTGGCCTGGTTTCTTCATTTTATAAACTCTCCAAACGTTTACAAGCCACTGTACCTATAGACCAGCCATGTTTGGTCTCGTTGCCCCGGGAGGGAAGACCCACTTAAAGTGCCTCTGCACTTTCCCTAACTCACCACTAGCACCTGGCAGCGAGGCTGCCCTTGAATGTCTAAACAAAGCAATGACACATTGTGGAGGGTGGCATTTGATTACATTTAGACCTCGATTTACATTCTTTGCCTTTGATGAGAAACTTCTTAAGTTTTCCAGTGAAGGATTTTGCCCCTGAGCAATAAGGGAGTTTTCAGCTACATGTAACCTTTAAGTGCAAGTGGATCTGGGTGCTAATGAAATCTCAATGGAATGTAACAAAGATGACGTTTTCCCAGGCCATCTGTCCTCAAGGAGGAGCTCAGAAATGTTCTCAGCCTGACCCTGAGACACTCTCCCTGAGTACTAAATAGGAGTACACAGCAAGTAGGAGCAAAGGCGTAACGACACACTCACTGTTTGTTCCTGAACCTTATCAGCCAGCACGCTTGTGTCCAACCCCTGGCCACGTGTCCAGAACCTGGCTAGGGGATGCAAACCCGAGCTGAGACATTTAGTCCTAGTCCCCACAGACTGGTATCATTTGGAAGCTCTCTTACTGAGCTACACGTCTCTCCTTATGGTCCCAAAGATTTGTAATAGTAGGACCTCTTTGGGCTGGCGCTGCAGCTCACTAGGCTAATCCTCCGCCTGCGGTGCAGGCACACTGGGTTCTAGTCCCGGTCGGGGTGCCGGATTCTGTCCCGGTTGCCCCTCTTCCAGTCCAGCTCTCTGCTGTGGCCAGGGAGTGCAGTGGAGGATGGCCCAGGTGCTTGGGCCCTGCACCTGCATGGGAGACCAGGAGAAGCACCCGGCTCCTGGCTTCGGATCGGCGCAGTGCGCCGGCCACAGCGGCCATTGGAGGGTGAACCAACGGCAAAGAAAGACCTTTCTCTCTGTCTCTCTCACTATCCACGCTGCCTATCCAAAAAAAAAAAAAAAGTAGTAGACCTTTTTGTTTCAATAAACACCAGCTGAGCTGATTTAGATTAAGGAAGAAAGGGAAATTTTTATAAGGCCCAAGGATAATTCCTGGGATGTAAGGTAGGGCTTCAGGGCCTCAGGGAGGAAAGGGGGGAAGTGGGCCACACGGGTCCTGGGAATCCCGCAGCACCCGGTTGCTGCCTTTTCTCTTCTCCTTCGTACAACGGCAATGCTTCTTTTCATCTCTGAAGATGACATTTCTCTGCTCACATTTCTCTGTCCTCAAGTAGAAAATACAGTCTGATGTTTAAATCTCTCCACTCAAGAGATACTTGATTTGGGAAACCTTTTAATCCTCCAATTTTCTTTTTCTTTCTTTTTTTTTTCTTTTTTTTTTTTTTTTTTTTAATTTTTGACAGGCAGAGTGGACAGTGAGAGAGAGAGACAGAGAGAAGGTCTTTTTCCGTTGGTTCACCCCCCAATGGCCGCTGCGGCTGGCGCACCGCGCTGATCCGAAGCCAGGAGCCAGGTACTTCTCCTGGTCTCCCATGGGGTGCAGGGCCCAAGCACTTGGGCCATCCTCCACTGAACTCCCTGGCCACAGCAGAGAGCTGGCCTGGAAGAGGGGCAACCGGGACAGAATCCGGCGCCCCGACCGGGACTAGAACCCCGTGAGCCGGCGCCGCAGGTGGAAGATTAGCCTATTGAGCTACGGCGGCATCGGAAACCCCCCAGTTTTCAACAAATGTAATGTGATTGCCCTAGAAGGGGTTCAGATGCCCAGCTGGGGACCGAGTGACCGTAGCCAAGGGGACAGGGTACTGTGCATTCATGGGTCCTCGACTCACCTCCATGAGCTGTGGACAGAGTGCGAAGTTTGGGGACACTTTCCAGACATCTTGTCTGGAAGATGGATAACCCAACACGTGTCTGAAATACGCGGATCCTTTAAAACCTTTGTGGAGGAACTGGTGCTGTGGTGTAGCGGGTTAAGCCTCTGCCTGAAGCGCTGGCATCCCATATGGGCACCGGTTCAAGTCCCGGCTGCTCCACTTCCAATCCGGCTCCCTGCTGATGGCCTGGGAAAGCAGTGGAGGATGGCCCAAGTGCTTGGGCCCCTGCACCCACCTGGCTCCTGGCTTCGGATCAGCTCAGCTCTGGCCATTGTGGCCATCTGGGGAGTGAACAAGTGGATGGAAGAACTCTCTCTGTTTCTCTCTCCTTCTGTCTGTAACTCTGCCTCTGAAATAAATAAAATAAACCTTTTAAAAAAATTTGTGGAAAAATGAGATTTTTCCATGAAATTTTTGAAGCACACTTGTAACTTTGCAAAACAAACCTTTTTTTCTAAGAAAGTAATAATCATTAGGGTCTGGTGTTGTGGCATTGTGGGTAAAGCCGCTGCCTGCGACACTGGTACGCTATATAGGCACCAGTTCCCAGCCCTGACCATTGCCGTCTGGAGCATGAACCAGCAGATGGAAGATATCTCCCTCTTTCTCTCTCTCTCTCTCCCCCCACCCCCCACAACTCTGCCTTTCAAATAAATAAATAAATGTTTTTAAAAAATATAGACTCTCTCACTAGCAAAAGCAATTTTTAGCCTTCCCAATTTTTTTCAAAAACATATTTTGTACATTTCCTCATATAATTAAATAATTTTTTATAAAAAACTTTAAATTCCTTTATATAATACTTTCTTTAATCAATTATAGGTTCTTTTTTTCTTAATATTGAAAAAAATTAGATAACATGGTAATAAATAAAGCTCAATGTATTTCCATAGTTATTACTGTCATTAAAACTAGGACAAAGGGCTGGCGCTGTGGCACAGTGGATTAATGCACTGACCTGAAGCGCCCACATCCCATGTGGGTGCTGGTTCGAGTCCCGGCTGCTCCACTTCCAATCCAGTTCTCTGCTACGGCCTGGGAAAGCAGTAGAAGATGGTCCAAGTCCTTGGGCTCCTGCACCTGTGTGGGAGACTTGGAAGAAGCTCCTGGCTCCTGGCTTCGGATTGGTGCAGCTCCAGTCATGGCCAATTGGGGAGTGAACCATCGAATGGAAGACCTCTCTCTCCATCTCTCTCTCTCTCTCTCTCTCTGCCTCTCCTCTCTCTGTGTAACTCTTTTAAATAAATCAAAAAACAAACAAACAAACAAACAAACAAACAAAAAAAACAAAAAATGAGGACAAGCACAAGGTTGCAGGGATAACTGTAGTCTCCTGGCACTATAGTAAGAGTTCATTGAACAGTGAGGCTTACCACCTTTTATGGGAAACAGACAAGTGGAATGTCAAATTTTACAGTAGTACCACCACCTTCTCTTTCTTGTCTTCCATTGGCAGCCTGTCACCGAGAAAGTGTTGTTCATTTTTCCTCTCTGGCCTTCCCACCTTTCTCCTGAGCCTCCAGACTCCTCCATTCCCATAAAGGTTCACCACCCCTGCACAGGGCACAGTCTTTCCAGGAACAGGTCTGACTCTGTGTTGGAATTGTGTGAGCTTGTGAGTTCCTGGAGGTCAAGGATGGTGTGTTTTTGCTTTTTATTTATCCAGTGCCTAGCACAGTGTTTGGTACATACTATATAATCAATACATCGGTGAAACAATAAATCAGTGAGTGGATAAGTAAACAAATGACTTGATTGATTAGTTACTTAACTTCCTACTAAGCACAAGAATTTCCCTCTGAAGGTTTTTTTTATATATATTGCTCCAATGTAATATAAAAATAGGATGGGACTAATTCATGATATATGCATTTGTTTATTCAATAAACATCTATCTTTGTTTATTGCTTGCCAGGCACTTTGACAGTTGTTGGGAATCACCCTTCTGCAGTGATTCTTACATATCACACCTGGATTTCTAGGGACTCAGGGGCCTGCAAGCTGACAATGGACTCTATTGGTCAGGGTTCTCCAGAGAAACAGAGCCAATAGGGTATCTTTCTCTCCCTATAGACAGTGATTATAATAAAGAGTTGGCTTCAAGATTATGGAGGTTGAGCCGGCGCCGCGGCTCACTAGGCTAATCCTCCACCTTGCGGCGCCGGCACACCGGGTTCTAGTCCCGGTTGGGGCGCCGGATTCTGTCCCGGTTGCCCCTCTTCCAGGCCAGCTCTCTGCTATGGCCAGGGAGTGCAGTGGAGGATGGCCCAGGTGCTTGGGCCCTGCACCCCATGGGAGACCAGGAAAAGCACCGGGCTCCTGGCTCCTGCCAGGATCAGCGCGGTGCGCCGGCTGCAGCGGCGGCCATTGGAGGGTGAACCAACGGCAAAGGAAGACCTTTCTCTCTGTCTCTCTCTCTCACTGTCCACTCTGCCTGTAAAAAAAAAAAAAAAAAAAAAAAAAAGATTATGGAGGTTGACAAGCCCCAAAATCTGCAGGGTGAGTTGGCAAACTGGAGCCCCAGGAGAGTCAATGGTTTAGTTCTAGGCCAAGTCCAAATATCTGGAAACTAGTAGAACAGATGGTGTCATTCCAGTACCAAGGCCAGAAAGCTCAAGACCTGGGAGGGTCAATGTTTCAGTTCAGTCTGAAGGCAGGAAGAGCAACTAGAGTCCTAGGCTGACAGCTGTTAAGGCAGGAAGAATCTTTCTCACTAAGGGGAGAACAGGTCCTTTGTTCTGTTCAGACTTTCAGTTGATTGGGTGTGGTCCACTCACATTATAGAGAGCAATTGGCTTTACTCAGTTAATTAATTTAAATGCGATAAAAAAAAAAAAGCATTATAGGGAGAGGGCGAGACAGGGGGAGAGGTCCTCCATCCACTGGTTCACTCCCCAAATGGCTGCAATGGCTGGAGCTGGGACAATCCAAAGCCAGGAGTCAAGAACTTCTTCAGGATCTCCCACATGGTACCAGGGCCCAAGCACTTGGGCCATCCTCCACTGTTTTCCCAGGCCATTAGGAGGGAGCAGGATTGGAAGAGGAGCAGCCGGGACATGAATTGCTGACCAAATGGGATGCCGGCGCTGCAGATGGAGGCTTAGCCTACTACACCACAGCGCCAGCCCCTTAAATGTGAATCTTATCCAGAAACATTCTCACGGAAAAACTCAGAATGATTTTTGATCAAATATCAGAGCACCCTGTGGCCTAGCTGAGTTAACCTAAAATTAACTACCATGGCCTCTAAATGTTGTTTCCCATATGTTTAATAAAAGATATTTCAAAGCAAATGTTCTGTTTTGCTTTCAAACAAAACTGGCAGTCTATAAGGCAATAATAAGCTAAAATTGGCTGACCTTGTACAGTTGGGGGATTTATTGATCCCTCCTAGTTACTGGACTGCTAATTCACTTATCCAAGAAATATCTGTTGAATGTCTGTTTTATGACTTGCAGGTTCTAGCAGGCATTTGACATCATGGTTTTTGTATTAGACTAACCCATCTGGGTAGCTAGCGTACAATAAACAGGGGGTATGGTAGAAAGAGCTCCCTAGTGCCTGGGCATTTATGAATCGAGGGACCTGGATTTGAATTCTGGCTCTGCCATCATTTAGCTTTGTGGCCTTGAACTAAAGAATGTCAACAGACGTTGCACTCAGAGGGGCATGTTTTTCTCCCAAGCGTGCATCCCATTTGCTTGTTCTTTGCCCTTTCCAACTTTTCCATAATTAAAAGGCTGAACTGGTGTCCTTTTCCCCTTCATGTATTCTGCTTCCCATCTCTGTAAACTGATTCCTGAGCACTAAACATCTGCTGATTAGTCAGCACAGTGAATGACTCTTGGCCTCTCCTCTGTCCCCTTGGAGGGGCTGGCCACACAGCATACACAACTCATTTCCACAAACACAACTCCTGCCAACTGCTCACATTTTATACAAATCCCTCCATGGCTGCCTGGCCATCCTCCCACGGAGTCTTGGCTGACCCGTGATCAACACAACAGGACAGCAGAGTCGGGGATTAAAGGATGCACATGTGTGATGAAGAACTATCTAATTTGGGGCAAAATGGATCTTAAAAACATTGTACCATGATAGACACAATACCAGACACTTAATAGTAATTTTATTTTTTTATGTGAAATTACACACATGGAAATGCACAGACCACAACTGTACAATTTTAACAAACGGTTTCACTCCCACGAGCCACATCTTTCCGTCATCCCAGTGCCCCACAAGAGTCACCCCACCTTCAGAAGGAAGCACAGCTTGGGTTTTTGTTTCACTACAGCCTGTGCTTGCCTGTTCTAGAACTGCAACTCAATGGACCTATCCTGCATGCTCTGCCTTCTTTTGCTTAGCATAGTGTCTGCGGGATTCGTCTGTGACGTTGTGTGTATGAGTAGTCTGTGTCTTCAAATACGTGAAGCAGACCTTATTGTTTGGTATTTAATTTAAATTTCCAGTTATTTTAATTCAAACTGTGTTTGATTACATTTTGTCTCTCAAAACTTTGAATCATGTAAGTTAGAAATGCTAACATCTTTTGGCTACTGGTGCTCTTTCCTACTCTTACCTTGGAATACTTTCTGGGGTCTGTTGGTACAGATTTTTTTTTTTATTTGAAAAGCAGAGTTATAGAGAGAAAGAAGGAGAAATGGAGAGATCTTCCATCTGCTGGTTCACTCCCCAAATGGCTATAATGGCCAGGGCTGGGCCAGGCCAAAGTCAGGAGCCTGGAACTCCATCGGGTCTCCCATGTCAGTGGCAGGGGTCCAAGCACTTGGGCCAGCATCCACTGCTTTACCAGGTGCATTAATGGACCTGGATTGGAAGTGGAGCAGCCAGGACTCGAACCCGCACTTGTATGGGATGTCAGCATCGCAGATAGCAGCTTAACCTGTTGTGTCACAACACCAGCCCTGGTCCAGATCTGCATAATGGCTTTCTTTCTGTGCAACCACACACAAGTGTATGTTTCTTTAGAAAACATATAGGGTTGTCCCTCAGAACTCACAGGGGATTAGTTCCAGGTTCCTATGTGGATACCAGAATCTGGGGGTGCTCAAGTTCCCTGTACGAGACGGAGCAGTGTTTGCATACAGCCTACATATATCCTCCCATATAGTTATTTACTTAGAGAGAGAGAAAGAGAGGGAGGGAGAAATTCCATCTGCTGATGAGCCCCCTAAATGCCTGCAAAGGGCCCGGCAGAAGGTCAAAGCTGGGAGCCTGGCACTCTGATATAGGATGCAGACTTCCCAAGTGGCATCTTAACAGGCATCGCAACCACTGGGCCAAATGCTCGCTCCTGACACCTGCTCGTTGAAACAAAACAAAAACACGTTAACAGAGGTCCTCCCCATCTGATGTGGGGCAGCGACTCAATTACTTGAGCCATCACCCCAGAATCTGCAGTCGTAGGAAGCTGCAGTCAGAAGCCAGAGACAGGGGGCTGGGGGCTGTGGCTGGTGGTGTGTCTCAAGCCATTTGGCACACCAGCATCTCACATCCCAGCGCTGATTCAAGTCGCGACTGCTCTGCTTCTGTTCCAGCTCCCTGCTAATGCACCTGAGAAGCAGTAGAAGATGGCTCTAACGTTTGGGCCCTTGTCAGCCATGTGGGAGATGCAGATGGAGTTCCTGGCTCCTGCTTTGGCCTGGCCCAGCCCCAGCCATTGCACCATTTAGGGAGTGAGCCAGCAGATAGAGAACCTCTCTTTTTTTGTCTCTCCCTCACTCTCAGTCACTATGCCTTTCAAATAAAGAAATACACTTAAAAAAAAAAAAAAAAAAAAAAAAAAAAAAAGAGCCAGAGCCAGGGAATGGACCCAGGCATTGAATTCAAGCACTCTGACTTTTCTTTGGTACATGGGTGTCTTGATTGTTTTGCTGGTTTTTTTTGTTTGTTTGTTTGTTTTAGATTTATTTTTATTTATCTGAAAGGCAGAGAGACAGAGAGTGAGAGAGAGGTCTTTCATCCACTGGTTCACTCCCTAAATGGCTGCTAAGGCTGGGGTTGGGCCAGGCCAAAGCCAGGAGCCAGGAGCTTCATCCGGGTCTCCCAGGTGGCTGCAGGGGCCAAAGCACTTGAGTCATCTCCCACTGCTATCCAAGGCGCATTAGCAGGGAGCTGGACTGGAAGTGGAGCAGCCAGAACTTGAACCAGTGTTCATATGAGATGCTGGCACTGCAGGAGGAGGCTTAACCTTCTATGCCACAGCACTAGCCCCCTGAACTGGGTTTTAACTACCAGGTTAAACACCCACCCCTCCTATATATTTTATACATTTAAAAATATATACCGGCCGGCACTGCGGCTCAATAGGCTAATCCTCCACCTTGCGGCGCCGGCACACTGGGTTCTAGTCCCGGTCAGGGCGCCGGATTCTGTCCCGGTTGCCCCTCTTCCAGGCCAGCTCTCTGCTGTGGCCCAGGAGTGCAGTGGAGGATGGCCCAAGTCCTTGGGCCCTGCACCCCATGGGAGACCAGGAGAAGCACCTGGCTCCTGCCTTTGGATTAGCGTGATGCGCCGGCCACAGTGTGCCGGCCGCGGCGGCCATTGGAGGGTGAACCAACGGCAAAGGAAGACCTTTCTCTCTATCTCTCTCTCTGTCCACTCTGCCTGTCCCCCCCCAAAAAAAAAAATACATATATATTTATTAATTTGAAAGGTAGAGAGACAGAGAGAGGGAGAGAAAGAGAGAAAGATCTTTTATCCACTGGTTTAGGCCCCAAATACTCACACTAGCCAGGGTTGGGCCAGGCTGAAACTGGGAGCTAGAAATTTAGTCTGGTTCTCCCATGTGGGTGGCAGCCACCACTGCTGAGTGAACATTACTGGGAAGCTGGAATTGAGGGCTGGAATTCGGACTTGAACCCAGGCACTTCAATATGGGGTGCGGCATCCCAAGTGGCATCTTAACCTCCGTGCCAATCATGCCCCTCCCCGCCACATAGTGTGAATGATCTCTATATTACTTACTAACGCAGTGTAAGCAGTTGCTACAGTGCGTTATTCGGGAGTAATCACAAAGGCTGTCTGCATGTATTCGGTGCAGCCACAAATATTTTTCCAAATGTTTTCAATCTGTTGTTGGTTGACTCTGACAACACAGAACCCACAGATGGGGAGACCTATGTAATTGTATTTTTTTTTAAAGAGCAGGTGTCAAGGGTGAGCATTCGGCACAGTGGTTGAGATGCTTGTTAAGATTCTGCTTGTGTGTGTGTGTGTGGGGCAGCGCTGTGGCATAGCAGGTAAAGCTGCCTCCTGCAGTGCCAGCATCCCATAGGGGCGCAGGGCCCGCATGGGAGCCCCAGAAGAAGCTCCCGGCTCCTGGCTTTGGATCAGCTCAGCTCTGGCCATTGCGGTCAATTGGGGAGTGAACCAACAGATGGAAGACCTCTCTCTCTCTCTCTCTCTCTGCCTCTCATTCTCTCTCTGAATAACTCTGACTTTCAAATAAATAAATAAATCTTAAAAAAAAAAAAACTTTGAAATGGTGGTCAGCCAAGGTGTGAATAATATTTTAGTTTGTATTGGATGCATCCCAGAAAGAATATTTTCACACATGGTCACTAGCTATTTGTGTTTTTTTTTTTTTTTTCACTGAAAAGGAACTTTTTTTTTTTTAAGAAAATTTTTTTTATTTGAAAGTCAGAGTTACACAGAGAGAGAAGAAGAGGCAGAGAGCAAGGCCTTCCATCTGCTGGTTCACTCCTCAGATGGATGCAATGGCTGGAGCTGCACTGATCCAAAACCAGGTGCCAGGAGCTTCTTCCAGGTCTCCCACATGGGTGCAGGGGCCCAAGGACTTGGGCCATCTTCTACTGCTTTCCCAGGCCACAGCAGAGAGCTGGATCGGAAGTGGAGCAGCTGAGACTTGAACCGGCGCCCAAATAGGATGCCGGTGCTTCAGGCCAGGGCTTTAATCACTGCGCCACAGCGCCGGCCCCATGAAGAGGAACTTTCAACCTAAGTTTTCTATTGCGATATTTCTCTTTTGCTTAACGGGTTTATAGGCACTCATTCAGAAATACATTATTTGTCTTAGTGTTCTATTCATTGCAACTAAAAATAAGCAAGCAAGCAAACAAAAATTTTGGGCTGTTTTTGTAGTACATAAGTTTTAAACTATACCAATATTTGGCTGATGGCTTTTGCTTTTCCTGTCCCTGTTTAAGACAGTCTTCCTTACTCCAAGGTCATAGGCATAGGATTTTATTTCCCTCTGATAAAATTTTTAAAAGTTTATTTACTTATTTGAAAGTCAGATTGGCAGAGAGAAAGAAAGAGAGAGAGAGAGAGAGAGAGAGAATCTTCTATCCTCTGGTTCACTTCCCAAATACCTGTAACAGTTAGGGCTGGGCCAGGCTGAAGCCAGGACTAGGAAAACTCCATCTGGGTTTCCTGCATGAGTGGAGGGACTGAAGTTCCTGAATCATCACTTGCTATACCCCAGAGTATGCATTAGCAGGAAGCTGGATCAGCAGCAGAGGGAGGACTTGACCCCAGGCACTCTGACATGGCGTGTGGTATCCAACGCAGTGGCTTAACCTACTGTGCCACAAAGCCTGCTTCTCCACCTGGTAATTTTATAGCTATGAGTTGATTTTAATGTGCTGCAGGGCATTCTGATAAATAAGACAATTCCAAATAAGACCTATCACTTTAAGCAATTTAATTTATCCATTGTATCTTTTAACCCATATCCTGTTTGGGCATGGGAGTTAAACAACCAGTATGATATGGGCTGGTTTGTGTTCCTTGGAAAAACCTACCTTAAATTCTGGTCAGGAAAATAATTAGTGGGCAGACTTTAGCCCAGCAGTCAGGATGCCCGGTAGGATGCCTGTGCCCCATATCAGAGTACCTAGGTTTGAGTCCCTGCTGTAGCTCCTGTCTCTGGCTTCCTGCTAACGCACACCCTGGTGGGCAGCAGGTGGTGGCTCAAGTAACTGAGTTCCTGCCACCCATGTGGGAGACCTGGATTGAGTTTCTTGGCTCTGGGCTTTGGCTCTCGCCCAGTCCTGGCTGTTGTGGGCATGTGGGGAGTGAATCAGCACATGGGAGCCTTCTCCCTGCCTGTCAAATAAAGGAGGCTTTTCTTTTCTTTTCTTTTCTTTTCTTTTCTTTTCTTTTCTTTTCTTTTCTTTTCTTTTCTTTTCTTTTCTTTTCTTTTCTTTTCTTTTCTTTTCTCTTTTCTTTCTCTCTCTCTCTCCCTTCCTCCCTCTCTTTCTTTCTTTCTTCCTAGAAAAGATAATGATATCACCCAGCAAGTATCTTTATGTGCCTATGTGCCACACATCGAGACGCACAGGAAGATGGTCAGAGCCCCGTGTGCGCGCAGAGGCTTGTGGGAAGGAAGACACAAAGCAGGCAGCTCTAAGTGTGTTGGGAACCAAGGCAATGTGTTGTGTAGGCTACCGCCGTACATCCACATCAGAGGAGGTGAAACCGTCCTTGGAGATTTAAACAGAACGCGCGGGGCCCTTCCATCCCATGTCCTGAAGGCAGCACAGTGACCTTCCGGGATGGCCGTGGCTTCCCTGGGGCCTTGTCACCGAAGGCTCTGGGTGTCTGCCTCCTCGACAGTGTCGCCTGCAGTTATGCTCTGCTGTCCTGGCCTTGGGAGCCTGGATCATGCTCCTCCGTCTCCCTTCAAGTCGGTCTCGCTCGGGCTCTTGTTGCTGAGCCTCCCATGAGGCCCTGGGGTGACGGGCGTGTGCGTGCGGGCGTTTCCAGGCAGCACACCTGTAGCTTTCCAGGCGGCGGGTGTCCTCGCACTTTCCCTGTCCTCTTTCTCTGTGGGCTGCAGGGGGCTGAGCCGTCCACACAGCCATCTTGGAGATGGCAGCCAATGAGAGTCCAAGTACCCGGGCTCCTGCCACCCCCGGTAGACCAGGATGGGGTTCCCGGCTCCTGACTTCTGCCTGGTGCAGCCCTGGCCGTTGTGTCCATTTTGGGGAGCGAATCAGTGGATGGGAGACGGATCCCTCTCCCTTTCAAATTTATTTATTGGAATAAATCTTAATAAAAACTGGCAGAGGAGTCATAATTTCGGTCTGTCTTTGTTTCTCTCTGTAAGCGGAAGAAGCCGGAGTGCGGGTAGGTTTTCCCTTTGAAAAGAACTATGCTACCCTTTCTCTTAGCAGACAGGAGCAGCCATACTCAAGTTACTAAAGTTAGGGGCTTAAGTAACCTTTTCCCCCAGCAGAGGAATGTAACAGTGGAAGCAGATGCAGAGTGCCTAGTCAGTGAGGAAGCAGCGCTGAAGTTGGGGGTTGAGGTCAGAGGGAAGAGTTGTCAACTAGGGGACAGATGGGCTGGGAGGAGTGGGCTTGGAGAGGAAGTGCCCTAGACAGAGAAGAAGCACATGCAAAGGCCCTGAGCAGATGAGACCAAGGCTTATTCAAGAAGGGAAGAGAAGACAGTAGGAATGAAGACACTGGGTGAACAAAATAGGAGTCAGGGATGTGGGGAGCAACTCGGACTAGACTGTTACTGGAATTAAGACTTATTCTATGCATCTGCTCTCCCACAATATGGCGCTGGGAGAGAAGTAAACAGCTTCCGCACAGCTGCCTCCAGTTCAACCAATTAACTGTAGGACTTGCTCCTGATTGGAGAGCAGCATACTCGGCGTGTGGGCAGCCGAGTTGGGATTGGCGGAGGAGGACTATAAAGGAGGAGAGAGACGGCATGCACCGGGAACATCTATGGGGAACATCTAGCTGAAGGAACACCTGTGCAGCCCCCGAGACGAGCCGGCCGGCGGTGTGCCGCTCCCCTGCGGAAGTGGGGAATGCGGCCAGGGGGAACTGCCCTTCCACGGAGGTGGAAGGGATAGTAGCCAACCCGGGAAGAACCAGCAGCAAACCCGGGGAGGGCCGAGCAGACGAAAGAACAGCGCAGGGTCCTGTGTCGTTCCTCCGCGAAGAGGGGGAGCGACATAATGGTGCCGTGACTCGGATAGGAAACTTAGGACGGATAGGAAACTTAGGAGGGAAGAAACGGGAAGAAGCAGGAAAATACCGGAGAGAGAGACTAGCGAAGAGCCTAGGGGAAAGCCGGACGAGAAAGGTGCTGGAAGAAGCTATTGAAAGCCTAGGCATAGACTTGGATACGGACTGTGGGAAAGAAGTTAGGATTGAAAGCGAAAGTGAAAGCTTTCATAGACTCGGATGCGGACTATGGCGGGGAAGCTAGGAGATTGAAAGCGAAAGTGAAACCTGGAAGAGGCTTGGACTCGGATACGGACTGTGGGGAGAAGCCAGGAGAAATGAGAGGAATATTGTTGGAAGAAAACTTAAGGAAACATACCGGGTAGAGAAAAATGTTAGGGAGGATGAAGCCGCGAGTGCAGGCCGAGGCGGAGATATAAGCCACCTTGGAATTCTTCAAGTCACCCCGGGGAGCAAGAGGCGAAGATCTGGAACCAGAGGCAGAGACGTGGGCCGCCAGGTTGAAATTCGCCAGGTTAGTCCGGGGAACTTGGACTGAATGCCGGTGGTGGCGGAAACATTCGCAGAAGCCACTGCGTGCAGAGAGAGCACGGGGCGTGAATAGATGGGGAACGCGGGGCTGGCGCGAGGCCGTGGTGCGGGCGCGAAGTGCGTGGAGACCGCGGAGCGTGCGCGCAGAGCCGGGAACCCGCCGGCGGGGCGAGGCGCCGGGAAGCCGCGCAGAGCCGTGAAGCTGCTGCGGGGCGAGGTGCCGAGAAGCAGCCTCGGGGCGAGCGCCGCCGGGAAGCCGCAGGGATAAGAGAAACAGAAGTTTTAGAAGTAAAGTGAGAGAAATAGGAATGCTGGAAGATAGAAGTGGAATGGGAGAAATAGGAATGCCCGGAGATAGAGAAATAGAGAAATAGAAAGGCCTCCCTACAACACTGCAATGTGAGAGCTTGGATTCGTTTGCCTGATTAAGTGAGGCGATGAGCACCTGGGCGGCTAGCAGCTTATGCGCCGCAGGTCACCGAAGACAGGCACGAATTAACATCAGTAAGGCTTCCCCATGATACAACAATTAGGAGGCTTGGATTCGGTCTGCCTAATTAAGGCGGTAAGCGCCAGCAAGCAGCTCGACCAAAGCATGAGCTGCAGGTCACCGAAGATAGGCACAAACCAACACTAATAAGTCTCCCCCACAATACGGCAATGAGAAGGCTTGGATTCGGTTTGCCTGATAGGTTTTGTAAGCACCTGCGGGCAGTTCTAGCAGAGTAGAGCATGCGCTGCAGGGCACCGAACACAGGCATGCATCAGTGCCTAAAAACCTCCTCACAACATGGCAAAGAGAGGACCCGGATTCGGTTTGCCTGATGGATAGGACTTGTAAGAGCCTGTGGCAACTCTAGCAAGTAGAGCAGAGTGTGTGCCGCGGGACACCGAAGACAGGCGCGTATCAACGCCAAAAAATAAAAAGAAAGGGGGATCTGTGGGGAGCAACTCGGACTAGACTGTTACTGGAATTAAGACTTATTCTATGCATCTGCTCTCCCACAATATGGCGCTGGGAGAGAAGTAAACAGCTTCCGCACAGCTGCCTCCAGTTCAACCAATTAACTGTAGGACTTGCTCCTGATTGGAGAGCAGCATACTCGGCGTGTGGGCAGCCGAGTTGGGATTGGCGGAGGAGGACTATAAAGGAGGAGAGAGACGGCATGCACCGGGAACATCTATGGGGAACATCTAAGGGAACCCGTGCAGCCCCCGAGAAGAGCCGGCCGGCGGTGTGCCGCTCCCCTGCGGAAGTGGGGAATGTGGCCGGGGGAACTGCCCTTCCACGGAGGTGGAAGGGATAGTAGCCAACCCGGGAAGAACCAGCAGCAAACCCGGGGAGGGCCGAGCAGATGAAAGAACAGCGCAGGGTCCTGTGTCGTTCCTCCGCGAAGAGGGGGAGCGACATAATGGTGCCGTGACTCGGATAGGAAGCCTAGCCAGGGTCCTGTGTCGTTCCTCCACGAAGAGGGGGAGCGACAAGGGAGATTTTCTCTTAAGGGAAATGGCAAAACATTTAAGCATGCTTTTTATTTATTTGACAGGTAGAATTACATACAGTGAGAGAGAGACAGAGAGAAAGGTCTTCCTTCCGTTGGTTCACCCCTCAAATGGCCGCAATGGCTGGAGCTGTGCCGATCTGAAGCCAGGAGCTAGGTGCTTCCTCCTGGTATCCCATGGGAGTGCAGGGATCCAAGCACTTGGGCCATCCTCCACTGCTCTCCCGGGCCACAGCAGAGAGCTGGACTGGAAGAGGGGCAACCGGGACTAGTACCCGGTGCCCATATAGGATGCTGGCGCTGCAGGCAGAGGATTAACCTAGTGCGCCATGGCGTCAGCCTCCTAAGCGTGCTTTGAGATGATGAGACTTCACATCCTCTAGATGGTTATAATGGTTAAAAAAGAAAGAAAAAGAAGGAAGGAAGGAAAGAAAAGAACAAGTCTCATCAAGGAAATAAAGCACTTGGAACGCTGGGACATTACTGCTGGGAATGGAAGGTGACACAGCCATTCTAGAGGTCAGTAACCCGGTTCTTCCAAATGCTAAGCACTGTATTAGCATATGACTGAGCCAAACTCTAAATCTGTGTATATGGCCCAAAGATTTAAACATTGGGATTCAAACTCTGGTATGCAATTGCTCACAGCAGCACTATTCATAATTGCCAAAAGGTAGAAACCACCCAAATGTCTACAAACGGATGGACTGGACAAACAACTGTGATGTGTCACACAACCGAGTGGTATTCAGCCACCAAAAGGAAACAAGTACTGATATATGCTACAATACCAGTGGATCTCAAAAATGTTAGGCTGGGGCTGGTGTTGTGCTGTAGTAAGTTGGGATGCCATCTGCAGTGCCAACATCCCATATGGGCTCAAGTGCTGGCTGCCTAACTTCTGATCCAGCTCCCTGCTCATGCACCTGGGAAACCAGAGGAAGATGGTCTAAGTGCTTGGATCCTTTCACCTACATGGGAGATGAGGCTCCTGGCTCCTGGCTTTGGCCTGGCCCAGCCCCAGCCACTGTGGCCATTTGAAAGTGGAACAGCAGATGGAAGATCTCGCTCTCTCTCTTTAACTCTGCCTTCCAAATAAATGAAATGCATCTTTAAAAAAATTTTAAAAATTATGCTAAGAAGTCAGACACAAAAGCTCTGTATTTCTTTCCATGAAATGCCCAGATTAGGTAAATCTACAGAGACAGACAGTATATTGAGGAAGTATATTGGTGTTCGGCAGGGGCTGGGGTAGGGGTCAAGGGAGGGATGACTGCTTGGTAAGGAGAGAGTTTCCCTTGGGGGTAGTGAAGATGTTCAGGAACTAGGTGGAGGTGATGGTTATATAACACCTTGAAAGCATTCAATGCCACTGAGCTGGGCACTGCAAAATGGTTAACTTTATGTTACATGACTTACGGTACTTACCAGGCACAGCAGTGGGGAACCTGGGAAGAAAAAAGGTTACTGTGACCTCCAGGTAAAGAATGAATTGGAGGAGATAAAAATGGAGCCAGAGAAGAGAGGCAACTGCAGCAGTCCAGGGTGAGCCATGATCGCAGCTCTTGCGGGGCAGATGGTGGGATTTCTGGTGCTGGGGCTGCCCTGGGAACACCCATGTGCAGAAGCACTCAGGCACCGGCAAAGCGGGTCAGACATTTAGGAAAAAGAAAGAGGGTGCAGGGGGTAGGTGTGCGGACTGGGAGGGGGGCCATGTCTACAGCTTCCAGCTAAAGTCACAGCACAGGACCAGCTCAGTGAGGCAGGGTGGGCAGCAATGGGACGGACTGAGGAAATATCGAAGACAGAAAGATGTAAGGGGAAAGCAAAGAAGCTTTGTGATTTTTAGGAAAGAGGCTGAGTGTGCTCCAAGAGAAAGAAGTCCTGGCTGGGGAGGTGGAACCAGGGCATGCATATTTGACGCAGCTGGATCCACAGTGCATGGGCCAGCTCCAGAAGGCACCTTGGAGACAGGACAGAAGAGTGCTTTTGATGGGAAGGAAATAAGTGGGCGACTCTACCCAAACGCGAACCTAGGGGTGGCCGTGGACAGGCTGCAGCAGGACAGAGAACAGGGTGAGAGAATCTGTGCAAGTTTTGAACAGATTTTAAAGAGAATGTGCTAGAGAATCAACTGGGTCTGGGTAAAAGATTGCCACGGAATCCTGCAAGTCAAGAACATACCTTTGTATGAAGCCAAGCTTCTTGTTATGTAATTTTTTTCCAAAAGCACCAGGCCAAAGTAAGAACTAAGGCAATAATCCTGGTGGGTATATTATTACATAAGATATTTTAATCAAGCTGTACCCAAAATAGAAAGGGACTAGTGTGAAAGAAATACAAGTCCTCTTATAAGAGGTAGGATTTGAAAGCCTTCTGTAAGGAAGCTCCTCCTTCGAGAGAAATGCAAAAAGAAACCACACTGGATAGATGGCCAGACATTTATGTTAGCTGAAAGGAATTATTTCATACTGAGATGTCTGTATATAAACTATCATAATAAAATACTAAAGGCCTATATTGTGAAACTATGCTTTAGGAAGTTACTGAGTTATAAAGCTGTTTTATTCCAGGGATAACAAAAACTCCCAAATGGTTACATTGTACCAAATGTAAGCACGATATACTAAAAATCTGCTGTACTAATTAATTAAGTCTAGTGCTGGAGAAATCAACTGGCTTATTAACTGCTAGAAATACTATATATTAGTATAGCCGGTAACTAGTAAGGACTGCAGTTGATATTCAAGAAATGTAATTTTTCTGATAAACATTAAGGCCCTACGAGTCCCATGTATGGTGCCATGAGCATTACAAAGAGGACTAGAAAACAGTGCTAGCCCTAAGAAGGCCAAAGTCTATTTGAGGCCAGAAATCAATTCCTATGAAGATGCAACTAACATCAACAAGACCAACTGGAAACCCATGACTGGTGCAGGAGTTATGAGTCTTAGAGGATTTGAAGCGTCAGAGCTCACTTTTTATTAGGAGTAGCATGCATAAATGGGCTTTTTTTGGACATGGAAGTTTGAATTTACAGGTGCTACTGTGAGGTGACTATTTCTATTTTTGATTTATTTATTGTGAAAGGCAGAGTTACAGATAAAGAGAGAGAGGTCTTCCATCTGCTGGCTCACTCCCCAAATGACCACGATGGACAGAGCTGGGCCAATCTGAAGCCAGGAGCTTCTTCTGGGTCTCCTATGCAGCTACAGGGGCTCAAGGACTTGGGCCATCTTCTACTGCTTTCAGTACAGGCTGTATTAAAGAGCTGGCTGTATCAGAGAGTTGGATCAGAAGTCGAGAAGCCGGGACTTGAACCGGCCCACATATGGGATGCCGGCACTGCAGGCGACTTTACCCACTATGCCACAGTGCCGGCCCAAGGGCCCCATTTTCTTATCTCTTCACACTCTCATTACACCCACTGTCCCTTTACGGGCCAGTGCTCGAGATCTAATGCTTTCCTAGCTTAGGCCCACAGCACCTTCAATTCCCTCTGCCTGAAATGTTAGCCTCACTCACTGTCCCCTTGCCCCAACTGGTTTTCCTTGCTCCGTAGGTAACAACTTTAATGTCACCCTCAGGGACTTTCCCTGGGCACTGAATTTAAAGTACATTCCTTTCCTGCCTATACCACCTTCTTTTGCCTTCATAGCAAATAACCCTATTTGAAATTGAGTTTATGACTTTTGTATTGGTTCGTTTCATGCCTATATTGGATGCTTGCGAAACAGATATTAAAAAGCCAATTCAAATAGTCTTGGATAATGAGGGATTTTTATTATCTTAAATAAATAAATGGACACTCCGAGGCAGGAGGGGATTCCGAGCTGGCTGAGCCAGCAGTCCAGGACGTGCTGCTCCTTCATTCTCCCCGCCACACCGCTGTTATCCTAAAGCTGCTGGCATTAGTAAAAGCAAGTTGGGCAGGATGTTAGCTGCAGACTTCCTCACATTTATTGGGAGACACAAAGTCCTTTGGGTCAGATTGAACCGAATGAGATTCTGTGTTCTCCCCTATCACCAGGAAGAATGTTTTACACTGGTTGCCTTGAGTCTGAGCTTCTGAACAAATACACTTATCAAGGGACTAACCCAGCCCTATGACTTCAGTCTGCTAGTGGATCACAAGACTACTCCACCCTGGAGGAACAGTAGGGTAAACACTGGGGAGCCAACACTGTGATCCATTCACGAAGGGAAAGAGTCCTATCTGTTTAATTCATTCCTGTAGGCTCAGCTCCTAGCACATTACCTGACACGGGGTAGGAGCTCAATTAATATCTGCTGAATAAAGAAATGGAAAAGAGAGGGCCGGCGCCGTGGCTCAATAGCCTAATCCTCCACCTAGTGGCCCCGGCACACAGGGTGCTAGTCCCGGTCAGGGCGCTGGATTCTGTCCCGATTGCCCCTCTTCCAGGCCAGCTCTCTGCTATAGCCCGGGAGTACAGTGGAGGATGGCCCAAGTGCTTGGGCCCTGCACCCCATGGGAGACCAGGAGAAGCACCTGGCTCCTGCTTTCGGATCAGCACGGTGTGCCCGCCGCAGCGTGCCGGCCGCGGCGGCCATTGGAGGGTGAACAACGGCAAAGGAAGACCTTTCTCTCTGTCTCTCTCTCTCACTGTCCAATCTGCCTGTAAAAGAAAAAAAAAGAAAAGAAATGGAGAAGAGAATCGGGGAACCACTTTGGAGGTACATAGGAGGCTTGCAAACAGTCACACACACACACACACACACACACGCACACAAAGGGACAAACGGGAAGGCATCCTGGCAGAGCAAATTAAGCCGCTTCTTGGGAGGTCTGCCTCCCATTTGGGAGTGCAGGTCCTGGTTACCCTGCTTCCTAGCCAGTTTCCTACTAATGCACCTTAAGAGGCAGGGGTTGATGGCTAAAGTGAACCCACATGGAGTTCAGGGTTCCTGGCTTCAATGTGGCCCTGGTCCTGGTTATTGCAGGCATTTGGAGAATGAACCAGCAGGTGGAAGATCTCTCTCTGCCTTTCAAGAGGATGAAAATAAGGCCGGCAGCGCGGCTCACTAGGCTAATCCTCCACCTGCGGCACCGGCACCCTGGGTTCTAGTCCCGTTTGGGGCGCTGGATTCTGTCCTGGTTGCTCCTCTTCCAGTCCAGCTCTCTGCTGTGGCCCGGGAGTACAGTGGAGGATGGCCCAAGTGCTTGGGCCCTATACCTACATGGGAGACTAGGAGGAAGCACCTGGCTCCTGGCTCCGGATCGGTGCAGTGAGCCTGCTGCAGCAGCCATTTGTGGGGGTGAACCAATGGAAAGGAAGACCTGTCTCTCTAACTCTGCCTGTCAAAAAAAAAAAAAAAAAAAAAAAAAAAAAAAAAAAAAGGATGAAAATAAATAATTAAAAGTTTTGAAAAAAGGGATAGATGAGTGCAAGTGATACTGTTTAGTCAAGGACTTTGGACTTGGTGGTTGTCCAGATGTGAATATGAGGGAGAGGAAGAATTCTGAGTTTTGAGCCTGGACTTGGAACTTGGACGCCCTTGCTTTCAGTCCAGGGCTCAGTCCTGTCAAGCAGTGAGAGAAGTGACAAGGTGGCAGAGGTCAAAACTTTGAACATCTTAACTTAAGGCGCACATTCACAGAGGGAGGTACTGTCCACAAAGGGTTGAAATGGATTCTTGGGGAAGGAACTCAGGTATTACAGTGGTTTGCAGTTTTCCAAGAACAACCCTAGCAAAATTTTATCCCCCAATACTTAACTTCTTTTGTTAGGGATAATTCAGAAGAAATTAATCTTCTGTCCTTAGGGAGAGGGAGCAATAATGAATGAAAATCGAGAGGGATGAGGGAAGCAAGAGTCCTATTGAGCAATTTAGGGAGGTTGGAGGGAGATAAGAAAAAGCTCAAAACCTAAATTGGGTGTAACTATTACAATACAGTTACACATGGTAGACATAAAAAAATTGTTCCATCTAAGATTCTTTTTAACTGAAAAAAATTCTTAAAATGGTTTTGTATCTTAGCCAGGAAAATCACCATTCCTTTGTCCGGAAACAGACCAGAAAGGACACAGCTGAGCCTGGCTTGGTATGTTTTAAGAAAATGATTGTTTGATCAGATACATAGCATCAGAGCCGTGTGCTACCGGGGGAAACTCAGCGGAACCGATTTTCCAGAACATACCTGAGTAAATCCGATGAGGGTTTTCAAAGGAATATGTTAATAAGGTTTAGTCTGAGTATTCAAATTAAGTCAACAAGTAGACAAAGGAAAAATGACATACTCTCCAAAACAATCTGAAAAGCAGATGCACATACATCCCAAGGACTGGTAAGAGTATGAATCCTAGGGCTGGTGCTGTGGCCTAGTAGGTAAAGCTGCTGTCTGCAGTGCCGGTATCCCATATGGGCACCGGTTTGAGACCCGGCTGCTCCATTTCCGATCCAGCTCTCTGCTGTGGCCTGGGAAAGCAGTAGAAGATGGCCCAAGTCTTTGAATCCCTGCACCCTGTGGGAGACCTGGAAGAAGCTCCTGGTTCCTGATTGAATCAGGTCTGGCTGTTGCGGCCATTTGGGGCTGAACCAGCAGATGGAAGATCGTTCTCTCTCTGCCTCTGGCTCTGCCTCTCTGTAACTCTGCCTTTCAAATAAACAAATAAATCACAAAGAATGCCAGTTTGAGCGCTGGCTGCTCTGCTTCTAAAATAAAAATAAATAAATAAATAAATAAAGAGTATGAATCCTGTTTTCTTTGGATCTAATAGGAGGTTTTCTTTTCTAGCTACATAAAAGTAGCTGGAGCACCTGCAGCTCTTATTTCTTCCCAGCACTGACGAGCAGGGTTGGATGCAGGCGTCAGGAAGACTTGGAGAACCAGGACGCACTGAAGGACCCTTATTAGGATTTCAGAGAAAACTGAAGTTCAGGATCAGAGTCTTACCACAAAACACAAGAAACACATTTCTGTTACTGTGTTTGCATAGATTGTTCATACAAGGATTCTTCAAAAAGTCTGTGGAAAATGGAAACAAAACATAAGTTTATTTTGGTTCAAATATAAGGGTCTTTGAAAATTTCATGAAAACACGTATTAGGAAAAAACTTAATGAATTTCAATTTTTTTTTGCACCTAAATAAATCTACTTATTTATTAAAACACCTTATTTATTTACTTAGTTGAGACAGAGTGATAGAGATTCCATCCATTGGTTTGATCCCTAAATGCCTGCACTAGCCCGAGGAAGCCAAGAGCTGGGAACTAACTCCAAGTCTCCCACACGGGTGGCACAGACCCCATTACTTGAGCCACAGGGTATGCACTGGCAGTCTCTCTCTCTCTGCCTCTCCTTCTCTCTCTGTGTAACTCTGACTTTCAAATAAATAAATAAATCTTAAAAAAAAAAAAAAAAGTTACAAACCCAGGGACTCCAGTCTGGAATGGGAGTACTCCAACCAGTGTTTTAACCACTAGGCTAAACAGCCACATGTAAATTTATCTTTTAAGTCCATTTTCCATGAACTTTTAAATGTACCCTTGTTTTTCATATGGGTGCTAGTTCATGTCCTGGCTGCTTCACTTTCAATCCAGCTCTGGCCATTTTGGACATTGGGAAGTGAACCAGCAGATGGAAGACCTCTCTCTCTTTTTGTCTCTCCCTCTTTCTCTGTAACTCTGTCTCTCAAATTTTTTTTTTAAAAGAAAAACTAGGATTCCATAGAGAAGTTTACTTTTCTTGAAATAGAAAACTCATTCACTCTCTCCAGCAGTTAGAGAATAACCATTTTTTATTATTATTACTTTTTTACAAAGATTTATTTATTTGAAAAGGAAAGTTAGAGAGAGAGAGAGAGATCTTCCACCTGCTGGCTCACTCCCCAAATGGCTGCAGGCAGTGGCTCTACCCGCTACGCCACAGCACCGGCCCGAGAAAAACCATTTATTATTAATGATACAGATTTAGATGCTCAGGAAGGGGGGATTCTGTATTTTAAAATGTTAGCTTTCTATTTCATCCAATTATATCCTTGAGCCTCTTTGCATGTTTAAGATGATCAAAAAGCCCCTGAAGCTGACTGCCCCACGGGAGGAGGGCCTACTTTCAGTTTCACCTGCTGGGTGACCAAGTGAACGGAACCTGCCTGAGGCACAAGCGGCATGAGAACAAACCACGGCAGCCACTCGAACTGTCCATCGCATACAGTTTATTTCACTAGACTGCAATTTTATACAGAGTATGAAGGGGTTTCCTGATAGCACATATATACTTGACTTTCTGGTCTGCTTAAGAACCACATTTTTACATTATATTGTGATACCCTATCATTAAAACATTATTCCACGGGTTTTTCCCAACTACATATAAACGGAGATTTACCACACACACGGTGCAAGAATGTCTTTATAACATATTTGAATCACAAAATGTGAATCTAAAATACATCACTGTAATTAGAACACTACTGCAAAATTACAATGCCCCATGTTCTAGTAGCCAGACTGGATTAATCCCTGTATAAATCATAAAGCAGTTTGGTGGGTAACTTCGTAGAGAACCGGCAGCAGCTTTTAACTAAGACTTCAAATGAAATCTTTAAGAACAAAATTTCACAATTTTAAAAACTTCTTTGCTTATGTATTTAATTCTCAGAGACACAATGGGACATTTATGATTTTATAGTCTCTAAAATAAGGAGAATAAACCCACCCCTTCCTTAGTGGAAAGGCTGGAGTTGACATGTTAGGTTTCGTAGAAACCTAAGAATAGCACTGTCAGGGGAGTGGAAATGAATTATAAAGAAACAAACTTTTTCTTAAAACATCTTGGATTCCTCAGCCCCTCCCCCACCACACACAAAGAATACTGCATTACAAATAAAGATTCTTTTTTCCCAATGAAATGATGTAAACAAGTCAGAGAGGGAGATTCTTCATTCTTCATTTTCCCATTCTTCGGAGTAGGGCAATGGGCTGATTATCAGTTAAATAAGAGGACTTCTTGATCAAGGAACCACTTCATGACACACACACACAGCAGCTCGGGATAACCGCTGAGAACGTCTCTTGAGTTTCCTTTCCGTTCCCCCAAAGTATGAGAATGTTTGAAAGTTCAATAAATAGTAGAAAAATAATCCTTTACTTAGAAATTTTGAGATGCATCACTTAGAGCTTAACATACGTTCCGTACAGCCCCGTGGTATCCCGGTACTGCCGAGATACAGAGCGCGCGCTGGCTGTGCCCGGGTGTGCTGCGTTCCCGGTCTCCGCGCGGGCACACTTCTCTCTTCCAGTTAAGGACAGCCGAGTGTTTCTGGCTCCTTGGAACATTCCTCTGGCTCAGCTTGACTCACAGGTTTTGTCTGTTTGGAGGTTGGCCTTGTGCTCCATTCCACGTGCATTACGGCAGGTTCATTCCTCAGGCTTATTTCCCCTCCATCCCAGGTCAGCTTCACATCTTCACAAATGTGACCTTGCTGTGGTCTCTCTTGCTTCTAAACAAGTCAACAGGCAGGAAGTGAGTTCAACCACTCTGGACATCGTGCAAACACGTGGAGTCTCTCGCTGAGTTTATGTTGGCTTTTTCTTTCCAGAATGCTCTGTGTTTCTTAGACCCCTTGTTCTCATGGAGGCGCGGGAACCGTTAGCATTCTGCGTCGACAGTGTGCACCGTCACGGCCGCCTGTAAGTGGTGGCTGTGATGGAGCGGGGGGTGGTGCGGGCGGTAGTGGTGGAACTTGTGACTCAGTAGGGCAGCAGTCTGAGGCGGGGTGTCCAGGTCTAAGTCCTCGTCGTGGTTCCCCACGTCGACCCCGGCAGACAAGGGGTCGTTGTTGCATGGAGGGTTCTCGCTGTCTTCCTGGGGGCTCATGGTGCTGTAACCTAGAAAAGGAACAAGACAAGCCACTGAGAGCTTCAAGAGGCAGAGAGATTTCACTTACAGTGTCTAGGGCACTGGGAGGGAGGCACATCCTTGTCGTACAGAGGTGTGAACACTGGCGGGCTGGCTGCAGGTGTCCAGGTAACTTATTTTTATTTGTTTATTTTAAATATTTATTTATTTGAAAGGCAGAGATACAGCAAGAGAGAAGGCCAGAGAAAGAGACAGAGAGATCTTCCATCCACTGGTTCACTCCCCAAATTGCTGCAATGGCTGGGGCTGGGCCAGGCTAAAGCCAGGAGCAGGAGCTCTCTCTGAGTCTCCCATGTGGGTGCAGGGGCCCAAGTACTTGAGCCATCTTCCACTGCCTTCCCTGGCACATTAGCAGGGAGCTGGATAGGAAGTGGAGCAGCTGGGACTTGAACTGCCACCCATGAGATGCCAGCATTGCAGGTGGAGGCGTAACCTTCTACGCCACAGTGCAGGCCCTGAGGTAACTTATTTTTAAAGAGATCTAGAGTTAATTGGCTTACTCCAACCATAAAACAACTACACAATAATACATACTAATTTTAAACAATAGGAAATATGTAGGAGAAAAATAAACAAGAACTCTCACCTCAAATCCCTAAATTAACAAATCAAACATTAAAAAAAGACCCAAAGAGGACTCAGATCAGTTGGGGGCCGGAGGGGAAAGTCAGGATTCAAAGTGCCTGAATGTGATGCCACAGTAAGAATAAAACAACCGTTACTGTTGTCTGCACACCTGCTCCATGGCAGGTGCTTCTGCCAGGTAATTCTTGCACACCAATAAGGCACGCATTTTAATACCCATTTTATAAGTGAGGGAAATGATGATCAGAGAGGTTAAGGAATTTGCCCACAATCCTCAGACCTAATCAAACACAAGCTACACATATGCTCACAGCAACTGGCAGAGGAATCAACCATTCTCTGTGTAAGCTGGCTCACCATATTTAAAGATTAATTTCTTTTGGTATTCTAAGTAATACACGTTTCAAAAGAAAATACCCTTGTTGATCAAAGGATTCCATTCCAAGAACCTTGGCATGCTTTTAAATATTGCAAAAATCTCCTTTAAACATTTTGAGAAGTGACAGCTCATTAATATTTTCACTGCATCTACAGTTAGCATCAATCAGCCCTTACCCGTGGGTAGTGCTAGTCACATGTGTGGCTTCAAAACTGATGTGTGTGCACACAACCAAGCAGGAGTAGCTGGTTTAAAAATGTATGCCCTGTGCAAAAATCAGAAAGATCATTCTCCGTCGTTGATGAAACAGTATTCAAATGACAGAATTATCCAACAATCCAATTCAACAATATTTATTGGGCATCTACTATGTACAAGTCACTGGTTGGGCAACTGGCTGGAAGAGATATGGAGATGAGAACCTGGTCTTGCACAAACTCAAAAGCTGGTGTTGACAGATAAAACAAGGTGCGCCTAAGCCATTCAATCATTCATTTATTGGCGACCACAATGGGCTGGTGAGAGAGATGACAAAACATGAATAAGAGATGTCTCCTTTCCTTAATTTTACAATTGAGCATGAGACAGGTGTCTAAAAGCTACTCTTCGCCTAATGCAGGTACTGGTGAGCACAATACTTGAAATCCAGATTTCAAGGCTGGCACCGCGGCTTACTAGGCTAATCCTCCACCTTGCGGCGCCGGCACACCGGGTTCTAGTCCCGGTCGGGGTGCCGGATTCTGTCCCGGTTGCCCCTCTTCCAGGCCAGCTCTCTGCTATGGCCAGGGAGTGCAGTGGAGGATGGCCCAAGTCCTTGGGCCCTGCACCCACATGGGAGACCAGGAGAAGCATCTGGCTCCTGCCATCGGATCAGCACAGTGCGCCGGCCGCGGCGGCCATTGGAGGGTGAACCAACGGCAAAGGAAGACCTTTCTCTCTGTCTCTCTCTCTCTCTCACTGTCCACTCTACCTGTCAAAAAAAAAAAAAAAAAAAAAAAAAAGAAGAAGAAAAAGAAAAAAAAGAAATCCAGATTTCAGTTTTGGCTCAGGGGATGAGGAAACTTCACGGAAGAA
The DNA here is from genome assembly GCF_051225735.1 of Oryctolagus cuniculus. Taxonomy (NCBI): domain Eukaryota; kingdom Metazoa; phylum Chordata; class Mammalia; order Lagomorpha; family Leporidae; genus Oryctolagus; species Oryctolagus cuniculus. The sequence goes on from NC_142873.1 coordinate 108,656,648, forward strand.
TTCCTATTCCAGTTGGACTTGGGTGGATGAGTAGGACTGTGATGAAAAGAAATGAGCAAAGGGCCCCAGAGGTAGGAAAGGCCATTCCTGTGCCGTGCGACTTGGATGAGAGCCTGCAGGAGCTGCAGAACAGCGCATGGGAAGGCAGGGGGGTAGGTTACAGTCAGATCAGAAGGCTCAGGGCAAAGAACTGAGATGAAGAGACAACACACGACCAAGCAGATGCACGATCGTTGCTGTGTTGAGTCCTGGCGGCAGTTAGAAGGTTACTGCAATAGCCAAGATGAGAGATGAAGAGCTGAAACTAGAGGAGTGGGTCTGGACTGATCCAACAGCTATCTGAAGGCTGGAAGGAAGAGAGGTCGGCAAGCAATCAGCTGTGGGCGACTGAGGGCAGTGAGGGATGGGTAAAGGTCACTACGACTTCAAATCAGAATGGTGAGGAAGACAGGGAGAGGCGGAGACCAGGTCTTAGGAAAGAACATGGATTTTGTTTCTGAACATCTTAATCTGGTAAATCTGTGGGTCACACACATGGAGATCTTGGGGGCATCACCTCCATCAGTACAGAGGAGGGAGAGTTCACTGACACAGGTGTCTGCTATTTCTGAGCCCTTCTAGGAGAGAGGCAGGTGCCAGAGTAGAGGCTGAACAGAAAGGAAAAAGGGTAAGGTGAGGCCTCAGCTCCCGAGAAGTCCACAGTCCCGAAGAGGAAACACACATATGCTAAGACAAAGGCATGGGGAAGGAATTCCAGCGCCAATGAACCTGACCTAGATCCTGGAGGGTCTTGGCACATGCAAAGGTACAGCAGCCTGAAAGGCTCTTTATGGGTCTTGGGGCTGGGTGGAAGGTTTGGTTTGTGCACAGAGAAGTGGGAGGTGCCACTGGGCAGGTGGGCTAAGGCCCAACTGCAAAGGCGGCCAAAGCTCTGAGCGAGGGTTTACTAACGGGTGGAGAGTGGGTGGCGGTGAGGAGGCAGGCTCAGAGGATAAGAAGCTCAGAGGGCATTGTGCTGGGGCCCGGAGCTCCAGGGGATGCTGATGACCTGAAGTGGGACAGAGGCAATGTTTGGAAATGGAGCAAGAAGCTGCCTTCAGGAGACTGCTGAGTGCAGAGGAAGCTGGATTTGGTGACCAAATGGAATTGCCTAGGCAAGATAGAGGGGCGTTGCATAAGATCAAGGTTGCTAGGGTCAGAGGCTGGGCAAACAGCGATACCTTCACCTGTGACTCAGAGACCAGGAGCCAGAACACACATCACACCCTCTCAGCTTTGGCGGCGCTGAGTCTTGCATGTAGGACCAGATAGGAAGTCCTAAAGCCTCAGGGACAAAGCGCTGTGTGTGCTCAAAGCACCTCATGCTACACACGTGAACGGCTGAGTAGAATCCTTGAGAACTCAGCATCTACGTCAATGACACAAAACCCTCCTGGCTGGCCTGCCACCTCTGCTGAGCCACAAGCACCCGCAGTAACTGTTAATTCATTCCTGGCATTCCTGGCCTTCTGCTTGTTTCCCTCCCCTCACCCCATCTTGCTACTGTGCTTCGTGCTTCAGTCTGAAAGCCTTCTCCGGGAAGCCTTCCCAACCAAACACACGGGGTCTTGCGTGTTCTTTCTGTGCGTTTACATGACATTGGGTATACTTCTCGGTCTTCAATTTTACCATCTAATAAAAATGCCTGTTAGCAATTTCTTTCTTAAATCACAGGGATTTATTTAAGTCTATACCTTATCCAAAGCAGGTACTGAAAACAAAAATAAATCCTCACCCACCCCAATACTGTATTTCCAAAGTGATGACATGAGTGAGTTTTAGTTATCTGTGGCTGTACGTCTTAGACACTCACCAGTCTCATCTAGTAATGCACACACTAGGCTGGCTCTGCCCAGCAGTTCTGATAGTCCTATGATGCTATGAACCCAGTTGGACACAGGCCCTAGACCACATCCAGGTTGGTAGGGAGGGTATGGAGCTGACTCTAAGGCAACTTGGAGACCACCCCATTTCTTTCCTTTTAAAATTTATTTATTTATTTGAAAGGCAGAGTAACAGAAAGACAGCTTCCATGTACTGGTTCACTCCCCAGATGGCCCAGGCTGAAGCCAGGAGCCAGGATCTCCAACCAGGTCGGTAGTAGGGACTCAAATACTTGGGCCACTTTCTGCTGCTTTCTCAGGTGAATTAGTAGGGAGCGGGATTGAAAGCAGAGCAGCTGGGACTCAAACTGGTGCTCCAATTTGGGATACTGGTGTCGCAAGCAGCTGCTTAACCTGTTGCACCACATGCTGCTCCATTTCTTTCTGTTCATGCTGTCTGATGAGAACCCCAGCAGAGGCTGTTCCCAAATAAAGTCCTCACACCAGGACCATTCCCTTTAACTTCCTCCCTAGAATACTATTGTTCAAACTCCTGTAACTTCCTCTTATTTTCTCACTCAATAAATTGTTTGCTCAGTGCCAGGCAATTCTGTTGAGCACTTGGAATAGTGAGGCGTATAGACAGACTGCACGCCTGCTTCACGGAGGAGGAAGCACAATTTACAACACAAAGGATATTATTTGGGACCACTTTTAAAAGCAACATTTCTTCATTAGTCAAAGGCATATATAGGAAAGTGTCTGTAAACCTCAGGTGAGAAACAGGCTTCAGGGAAGAGGCCAGGAATCCAAAAAATAGAAAACCAGAAAAAAAACAAAAACAAAAACAAAAAACAAAACAACAAAATACAAAAAAAATTATAGAAAACCAGGATTCTGGGGCCGGTGCTGTGGCGTAGTGGGTAAAGATGCCATCTGCGGGGCTGGCATCCCATGTGGGAACTGGTTTGGCTTCTCCACTTTGGATCCAGCTCCCTGCTAATGCACCTGGGAAAGCAGTGGAAGATGGCCCTGCACCCACGTGGGAGACCCAGATGAAGCTCTTGGCTTAGGACTGGGCTGGTTGTTGCAGCCATCTGGGGAATGAACCAGCCGATGGAAGGTCTGTCTCTCTACCTTTCAAACAAATAAATAAATCTTAAAAAACAAAAAGAGCCAGGATTCCACATCTACTCTTGGTCATGCTATCTGCTCACGTATTTATTTGACGGTTCCTAAGAAACCTCTCTCCACTGTAATAAATGGGAGATCCCTCTGGGGGCTCATTCACCATCTGGTGGCCACAGACAGTAACTGCAGGGGAACATAGGTGCAACCAGAAAATGGCCTGGTGGTGTCCCATGTAGCTTTTGTGCAGGTTTCCCAGGTTCAGCAAGTGCCTTTTAAGTATTTTGGAATTCACCAGGAACTAGAGAAAAACTCCCCTTTTCAAAAAAGAAATTTTGCTCAGTATATCTTTGAATAAATTTTCTAATAAGATGACAACCAAATACAAATTCACAAGGAGCATACAAGAGGACTTCAAAAAGTTAATGGGAAACATAATTTAAAAGTAAGACAGCAGACAATTAGAAAACATAAAATTATCAAAAGAAATAATGAGTAAAGCAGATATAGTTAAAAACATACAGACATGGGTCAGTGCTGTGGCGCAGCAGGTTAACGCCCTGGCTTAAAGTGTTGGTATCCCATATGGGTGCCGGTTTGAGACCCACCTGCTCCACTTCCAATCGGCTCTCTGCTATGGCCTGGGAAAGCAGTGGAAGACAGCCTCAGTGCTTGGGTCCCTGCACCCATGCGGGAGACCCAGAGGAAGCTCCTGGCTCCTGGCTTCGGATTGGCACAGCTCCAGCCGTTGTGGCCAATTGGGGAGTGAACATTGGATGGAAGACACCCCCCCCCACCTCTCCTCTCTCTGTAGCTCTTTCAAATAAATAAATACATCTTTAAAAAAATATAGAAATGATAACTGTTTCTGTTTCTAACCTCTACCTACAAATCTTAAGAGTTTGCAAGAGAAACAACAACAAAAAAAATCAGTCTAAGTGGTCTTAGACAACTAATAAAAATAATCCTATTTTTTTAAAAAAAAAATTCTCAACTTGGGTGGTTTCTTCCTCTAAGATGGAAAAATGAAAATCAGTTTCTTTCAAAAGATAAAACTGTTGGTCATATAAAATATTTCTAAATAAAATTATAGTCTAATGTTTCCAAGTTTAGCTTGGTAACATTCACTTTTAATCCTAGGAATATCACAACTCTGAACCGTATCACACAATAGTCTATGGTTGTCATATATTTCTACATCTTAGAATTCCTTCACTAGGTAGGCCAGAACTACAGCACCACAATTCTACCAGTTCAAGGGCCATTGCCAATGTCACACTGCCCCACGGGATCTTCTATAATCTACTTGCAGATAAAAGTGCAGTGTCTTCCTCTTTCCTTTTGTTCCATTCCTTTAAGGAAGCTGTCACATTCTACCCTTTATCAGCCTCATGAATACCAGCATTCATTTATGGTTTCCTCCCAAATTATAAATTCCTTCAGGGCAAGGTGGGCCTTGAAGACAGGGAGGTTAACCTTGAGCTCCAAGCTTATCAGATTATTCCATTTAGTCCTCACAACAACTTTAGGAGGTAGGAATTTTAATCCTACCCTTAAGTAGTAGGAAACAGCTGCAAAGTAGCCCCACTAAAGTCTCATCTGCCTACTAAAAAAAAAGGGGGAGGTTTGAGGTCAGAGTCACAGACTGGATTTCTGTACTTAATGTTTATGTACAGCTTATCTTCGAGGCATCACAGGGACAGTATCTGCAGTGACCCATCGCCCAGGTTCAGGGATATGACAGCAAGCAGCTAAAGTCTATTGATTTTATGACGCGTTTGCAAGAAGTGGCAAGTCAATGCCTTCAATTTCTTCTGGCATTGCAGTCTGTCTGCATGGAAAACTATTTTTTTATTCCTTGGGGGATAACAGGGATCCAATTATTGTGAAAAATGAAGGAAACCGAGCCCTTAGCTGACTGTACATTCCTTTTATCTAAGCTGTTGCTTCATTTGCCATTTTCCTAAGACAATGGGAGAGGCTAATGGAACATTGTAAACAGCACCAAGAAGTCCGATTTGGTATGGATGCAATTTTATTAGAGAGAGAGAAAGGATTCGCTGTTTATGCTGAATAAGAAATCATTTCTTGTTGAACTTTAGTAGCCTCAAACCTGTTTTATTATTCAAAGGAGAAGGCACAGAGCTGCCTGGCAGCAGAAATTTATGCAGGTTCAAAGGTTTTTTTTTTTTTTTTGGGAAAAAAGCCAGAAAGCCAAAGAAACTGAAAAATTTAAAGTTCTGCCTTGGCTCTCCATAGAAACGCAAGGTTTTATTTAGTTGGTGGGAACAATGTCATTCAAAGCCCAAATTAATAGTCTCTGATTTACAAAACAGAGCTTTCACTTCTCCTGTTTCCCAAAGGGAGCCTGAATACCTGGCAGCCGTGCAAAAGTCAGAGCTGTCTGCTTGGAGGATTCCCTCTGCCTGCATTTTCTCCGCATAGGTGTGGGAGAACACTGTTTGAAGGCTTTTTCACCCCACCCCCCCACAGGTGTGGAAAAAGCTGAGTCAAAAAGGCTTAAATATATTATTTATGCACTTGAAAAAGAGGACCCAATTCTGGGAGAAACATAAAGATTTCTAGGAGATTTTATCAGCTCACTTAAAAAATAAAAGGATGTTACAACAACAGGCATGCTCCTGCCTCTCCTGTCCTATTTCTGTGGAGTGGGGGCAATGATGCTTAGAGACTAGGATACATCTGCTGTTCTTTGTGACTGTGAGCAAGCAAGGTGGACTTTGGGAAGGTGAGAAGCCAAGTGGTATGCCTCAGTCTTTGGTAGAGCATGTGGACTTCGTCCATCTGAGAGTCACTTTTTTTTTTAAATATTTATTTATTTGAAAGGCAGAGTTACAGAGAGGCAGAGAGAGAGAGAGAGAGAGAGAGAGAGAGAGAGTGTGAGTCTTCCTTCTGCTGCTTCACTCCCCAAATGGCTGTAACAGCCAGACCTGGGCTGATCTGAAGAGAGTCTGGAGCTTCTTCTGGATCCCCTATGTCGCTGCAGGAGCCCAAGGACTTGGGCCATCTTCTACTGCTTTCCTAGGCACATTAGCAGGGAGCTGGATAGGAAGTGGAGCAGTTGGGACTTGAACTGGTGCCCATATGAGATGCCGGCACTGTAGGTGGGAGCACTGGCTCCATCTGAGGGTCATTTGGTACTCAGTGCCTCTTCACAGTTTAGGCCTGATCCAACTTTTTTTTTTTTTTTTTTAATCTTTATTTTAAAGGCACAGTGACAGAGAGAGAAGATAGTGAGATCTTTCAGCTGCTAGTTTACTTCCCAAAAGGCCGCAATGGCAGGTCAGGCCGAAGCTAGGACCCCGAACTCTATCCAGGTCTCCCACATGGATGGCAGAGGCCCAAGTACTCAGGCCATTTTCCTCTGCTTTCCCAGGCACATTAACAGGAACTGGATTAGCAGTGGAACAGCTGGGAGTAGAACAGGGGCTCATGTAGGATACTGGTGTCACAGGTGGTGGCTTAACCCGTTTTGCCACACGCAGACCCCTTTCATTAACTTCTTGAAGACCCCCTCATATGCATAGATTTTAAAATTCTTTTGCACCAAAATACACTTATCTTTTAATTCTGTTTTCTGTCAACTTTTTGAATCACCCTTGTGTAAACTCCATGACTTGGTACACAATAATCCTTTTGCCTCTTACAGTCTTTGCTCTTTTCTTCCACTATTCTTCAAGGTTCAGTACAAAATTGTTCCTTTGGTAAAGCCTTCTCTGGGCCTCTCAGGCAAGGTATAAGGTCAGAGCCAGAGAATGCTGGGGGACAGCACGGACTTGTCACATCCCAAGAGTATGTGCCTGGGAGAGCGATTAATGCTGCTAATATTTGCCAACCAGCAGTGCTGGGTGATAGGACCTAGAAGAGTCAAGCGGTTAGTCAGCAGATTCTATTTAGACAATAGGAATCCTTTTTTCTTTTCTTTTCTTTTTTTTTTTTTTTTTTGATGAATGATCTGTTAAAAATTTATGTATTTTCATTTTATTCGAAAGACAGAAAGAGGGAAGGAGAGATTTTTCATCGAATGGTTCACCCTCCAAATCCGTAACAGCTGGGGGTGGGCCAGGCTGAAGCTGGGGAGCCTGGAACTCAATCCAGGTCTCCCATGTGGGTGGCAGGAACCTAAGAACTTGAGCCATCACCTGTTGCTTACCAGGGTGTGCATTAGCAGGAAGCTGGAACTGGAAGTGGAACTGGGAACTGAACTCAGGTACTCCCGAAATTGGATATGGCATCCCAGGAAATGTCTTAACCACTGCCCAAACACCTGTACCCAAATCCTTTTTTATGGAGACCAATTTGGAAATGGTCAGTGAGCTCAGAGGTCATCTGGCTGTGGCTGTGGCTAGGAGTGCTGAAATATAAACTAACATGCCCCAGCTCCTAGAAAACAACATCATGCTATGGGATGTCTTTGGGGGAAACTATGTCAAAATAATTTACGGGATAGGAAAGAGAGAAGTAGACAGCGAGAGCATGCCCACCCAGGAGGACCCCAGTTTCTCGGGTCTTCAAACCCAGGAAACTAGAACTTACCATGATCACTTTCCGTTCCTGATCGACCCCAGTAGCGGCGCCTCCTTTCTGGGCTGTGTGCGTGGCGCTCGATGACAGCAGCTATAAAGCGAGTGTTGCTGACTGTGGGAGGTCAAGGACAGTGAATGTTACTCTGCTAGTATCCTCAGCGTTGCAAGTACATTTGCCCTGAGAAGGTTCACTGGTGTAGGGGGGAGTTATTCTTTGGAAAGTTAGAATAAATAATCAAAACAATATTTTTTTTTTACATTTAAAAAGCAGGGAGATAGAGAGAGATCTCCCATTGGCTGGTTTACTCCCCAAATGCCCACAATAGCCAGGGCTGGGCCAAGCCAAAGCCAGGAGTTCAGATCTCAAACCAGACCTCTCACATAGGTAGCAGGGAATCAAGTACCTGGCCATTACCCGATATGGGATGCAGGAGTCCCAAGCACCAAATGCCCACCCCAGAATGAATAATTTAGAAAAATTCTAAGGATGAGGGGAGCTGATTTTAGAACTAGTACTTATTTATACTGGTAGATTCCTAACATCCATCAGGAAGCTCTGCTTCGGGCAGCGTGAAGCCAGAGTATCTCATGAGTAATGAAACTATTTTTTTGATGAAAAATTCTCCCCTTCTCACCGAGTTATAGATACCAGTTTAAGAGAACAAAAACATGCGCACCTCAAACTCCCCTCTAAAATACTGTGCTGGGAAAGTAAGGAGGCGAGGAGAGGATGGGAAGGGTGATTCATTTTAAGCTAAAGCATTTAATGCAAAACAGACAATTTTTTGAGATGCTCTAAAACAAAGCAAAGACCTATGCTTACTCCTAAGAAATATGGGAGAAAAAAAAAAACACCCATCATGCCAAGGCCTCTTAAATTTTAATATAAGCCAAAAGGATATAAGAAAGAATATTTATTTTGGATTAGCCTCCTGCTGACACATTCTGCAGCAAGGCTGCTGAATACTCACTGATGCCTCTGTCTTCGTGGCTGTCGTCGTCTCTTTCATCTCTGTCATTCTCCAGGTTGGACATACGCACTGACATTTCTACCCATCATTAAAAAGAGAGAAACATGACTATTTAATCAAACAAAACCACCAGCTTTAATACCCTGCTGAGTGCTTGTTTGATGGCTGGGTGACAGCATTCCATCAAGAATGAATCCTATCTTAGAACAGAATGAACTGATGCCCCATTTTTTTTTTTTTCTAAAGGAGGAGGAAGCAGAAATCAAAAGAACAAGAAGTGAATAATCAGGAGAGGCACCTGAAATTGAATTCTGAAGAAAGAGGAGAGAGGTTGATGGAGGCCAACAGATCTTTAATCCTTTACTAAAGCGCCTGGAACGGAAGGAAAGGGGTCTAAACCCGTGACTGCTTGTGTTCACAAAATGTGTTACAAAAGCCTGTAAGGCCTGGATTACGGCTACCTCCAATGTAGTCAAATCTTACCAAGGGGAAAGTGTGCTGTGATCCGCCTTGCTGCTAAGCCAGGCAATAGCACCTGGTGATTCCCCGCTTCAGGACTGCAGCTCACTGTGAAACATTCCAACATCCACCTGCCATTACGGCTGCAAGGGTGAGCTAAGCCGCCAGGAGGAAGAATGAGTTAGCTTCACCTCCATGCAGGTCAGGCTAACACATACCTGGTGGCTTTAAGAAGGATGGGATGGCCTCTAACATTTTGTTCCCTGATGACAAATAGATGCTACACTTCTGACTTTTGGTATCAGGGCCACGATTACAGATTAATGATCATTTTGTATTTGGCTTCAATTACTTATCCTGTTTTAAGAGATGTGATTATTCAAATGTGTCCACTCACACAGGTTCATATTCTTGTCAACAGTGCTCTGGGATACCTTTGATTCACTTGTCTTTTGGGAATGGCAAGGGCAGCACATCTGACTAGCAAAATTCACTACTTAGCATCCCAGCCCTTGTGCCTGGCCCACTACAGAGGCAAGCTGCAGTGAGGTAATGCTGATAAGCAGAGAGAGGACCCAAGGCTGTTCTGAGGAGTGACAATGGAGCTTGTAGGGTTTAGGCACTAAAGAAGCAGGCAGGCTTTGGGGACTTGCAAAATAACCCCACAGAAGCTGGAGACGCAGCACTGTTCTTTTAATTTCTTACAGGCTTCCAGAACTGGCCACTGCCATTCTGGCCTTGAAGCAGCCTGAGGGAGGCTGCTGCCTCTGCTCTCAGGGGGAGCTTTGGAATTCATTGTAAACTCACCTTGGGCAGCAAGAGGAGACATATGCTGGTGGCTGCGGCGATGGATCTGGTGGCGGTAGGCATACACAGCCAAGACTAGCACCATGATGCAGCCCATGATCCCTCCAGCCACAGGACCCACGGGGGCACTCTTAATCATGTTTAGTGTGATCACCTCATCACCTTCAGTGAAGCAAACAAACAGATGCTCCTTGGCAAAATTACCCAAGCACGATAGGTGGGGTGGGGGGGGTGGGGGGTGGAAACAGGGTGGTGAGACAGGAAGGAACACCACGGGAAAGGGTTTGGGAAAGACACATAAAGAACATCGACTTCATCATGGTAAAAACACAGTACACCCAGTAAAAACCATCCTTCGGTTCTACATTGTGATTCTTCCCCTGGGCTAGCCACATATGGTAGGACACTCTTTCCTGACGCTGGGGAAAGGCCGTGAGTGCAGCTCCCTGCTAGCCCTGTGATCACAAGGAAAAGCCACTCACACTCTCATGTGCTGTGTTGCTAAGTTATGGTGATTGCTAGGTTTGGTGTGTTAGATGCACTTTCTGGCAAGAGTATTTTTAACTCATAGTGGATTTATCAAGACAGAATCCCATTGTGAGTCAAGGAGCATCTGTGTTAACTACAAATTTTTGACTCACCTGCCAACTCAGAATTAGGACTAGGTGTTAATTCCAGAAAGACAATGAAAAAAAAAAATCTCAGGGGAGGGATAGAGTCTCCTTGGTCAGTATTTTCAAGGTCCTAGAGACTGATCTCAGAGGCTCCTCTGCCTATGGTGTCCCTAGCCCCCACCCTAAGCAGCCTCAGTCGCACTGGGTACTTCTGGCTTCTGTTGACTCCAAGGATCAGAAGTCTTAGACTTGTGTCTTGCAGAAGTTGGGAGGGAAGGTTGCAGCATAAATAGTTGTGCAGTGATCACTTTGCATATCGCCAATCGTGTGCTTTTGACAGCTGGGACATACATTCAAACAGACCCTGGAATTCAGCCAGGCGGAAATTAGGCCTGATATTTCTTAGAATAAGCTTTATGGGAATGGATTCCAGGCTTGCAAAAGTTGGCAGGACAGATGGCTGCTCACTCTGTCTGCACGGAACCTGAAGGTAATTATCTGCCTTGGCTTTGTAACTAAAGACTACTGGTGAAGCAGTCTAGAAAGTTGAGTAGAGGACAATTTTAATATTTCTGTCCTAGTATATAGGCAGGAAAATGTGTATTCAAGAATCAAACTGTACTGGGTTCCCAAGAAACATACCTATTGCTCCCATGTCATCAACGTAAGGACTTTTTGCTCCCACAATGCCACCGAAGCATTCCTTCTGGGGTGCACAGTAGGACTTGTCGAGGTGAGTCTTTCCATCGCTGCCCACCATGCACCACTCACAATCCAGCACCCCAAAGCAGTCCCTGCCAGAAAGACAGTCCATGTCCAGAAGGCAGGGGACACACACAAGCTCGGGCTCAGACAGTTCTGCTCCTTTACTTCCTTGTAACATGAGAAAAGCAATAGTCTGCTGGGAGATGGCTGCTTTATGCCCCTCAACAACTTTGCAAATGAGAGAAATGAAACTGTTCTCTGTGAGTTAAATTATGATACACACATCACAGAATAACGCAAGGTTATTCAAAACCATCTTAACAAACCAAATAGAAATGGTCCCTGAGTTTGGGTTGACATTACCCAAGAGTGTGTTTACTACAATGAAGCAAGAAAATCAATGAACTCCCATCATTTCTGCAGTCCATGAACCCCTGTTCTACTGCCCTGCTTCTTCATGCTGCGTCTCTTCATACTACTTTTTTTTTTTTTTTTTTAAGATTTATATTATTTATTTGAAAGGGAGAGTTACAGGGAGAGAAGGAGAGACATATACAGATGTCTTCCATCTGCTGTTTCATTCCCCAAATGACTGGGACTGGGTTAGGTGGCAGCCAGGAGCTTCATCTGGGTCTCCAACATGGTATAGAGGCCCAAGGACTTGGGCTATCTTCTGTGCTTTCCCAGGAACATAAGCAGGGAGCTGGATGAAAAGTGGAGGCAGCCAGGACTTGAAGCAGCACCCATAAGGGATGCTGGCATTGTAGGCAGCAGCTTAACCAGATACCCTAATCCCAAATGGGTGCCAGTTAGAGTCCCAGCTGCTCCACTTCTGATTCGGCTCTCTGTGATGGCCTGGGAAAGCAGTGGAGGATGGCCCAAGTGCTTGGGCTCCTGTGGGAGACCTGGAAGAGGCTCCTGGCTTTGGATCAGCTGAGCTCTTGCTGTTGCAGTCAAATGGAGAGTGAACCACTGGATGGAAGACCTCTCTCTCTCTTGCCTCTCCTTCTCTATGTAACTCTTTCAAATAAAAAAAAAAAAAAAAAGAAAAACTTGCCAATTCACAAAGATACAGTACAACTGCCAAATAGCTACAACAAGTGGGATTTGCACAACCTTAGATTTGTTGGACATAAGGCTTACGGAAATCAGTTTTAGATATGAAAAACTGATACACCTTTTTAAAATATGAAGAACAGGAATAGCAAATATTAGCCAGAAAAGCTCAATGAGACTAATGGTCAGTATTCTTTTCTGCTTACCCACTCTCCATCCGCTGACTACACCTGCTGTTGACACACTGGTGAAGGGCATCTTGCAGACCAGGGTCAATAGCTGTGTATGTCACCGGCTCCTGGTGGACCTCGCAGCTTGGGTTTCTGTGCAGAAAGCAAGATTGAGGTCAGGACCAACATCACTTACATTCTCATCATACCCCTGATGCTTGAAAGTGATCTGCATGCTAGCTTTGCCACTTGGTATACTCTGAGGACAATTACAGAGCTACTCTGAACTTCACTGATTCATCTTTATACAAAAGAAAAATAATGTGTAAATCGGGGCCGGCCTTGTGTGTAAAGCTGTTGTCTGTGATGCTGGCATCCCATGAGGGCTTCAGTTTGTGTCCTGGCTATTTTCACTTCTGATCCAGCTCTCTTGCAATGGCCTGGAAAAAGCAGTGCAAGATGGCCCAAGTGCTTGGGAAACCTGGAAGAAACTCCTGGCTCCTGGCTTAGCTGTGGGTGTTGCGGTCCCTTAGGAAGTGAACCAGTGGATGGAAAATCTCTGTCTCTTCCTCTCTCTGTAACTGACTTTGAAAAACCTTTAAAAAATGTATAATTTAGGCCAGTGCCATGCCTCACTAGGCTAATCCTCTGCCTGCGGCGCCGGCATATCAGGTTCTAGTCCCGGTCGGGGAGCCAGATTCTGTCCCGGTTGCCCCTCTTCCAGTCCAGCTCTCTGCTGTGTCCCGTGAGTGCAGTGGAGGATGGCCCAGGTCCTTGGGCCCTGCACCCCATGGGCGACCAGGAGAAGCACCTGGCTCCTGCCTTCAGATCAGTGTGGTGCGCCGGCTGCAGCGCGCTGGCCACGGTGGCCATTGGAGGGTGAACCAATGGCAAAAGGAAGACCTTTCTCTCTGTCTTTCTCACTGTCCACTCTGCCTGTCAAAAAAATTAAAAAAATAAAAAATAAATGTATAATTTAAAAACAGGAAACCATAATCATCAACAAAATCAGAATGAATGAATAAAATCGAAAGTGAATATTATTTCCCTTGCCCATCATCCTAAATCTTATCTTCCTGGGGTAACCACTGTTAACAGCTTAATAAGGGTCATTTTAGACATTTTTTTCTATCCCTAAACAAACATATTAGTTTTTACACATACATGACACTCTGAACCTCTTGAGTTATTTGACTAGTTTTTAAAATTAATTATTTTATTTTTAAAAGATGTATCCATTCATTTGAAAGTCAGAGTTACATAGAGAGAGAAGGAGAGGCAGAGAGAAAGAGAGAGAGAGAGGTCTTCCATCTGCTGGTTCACTCCCCAATTGGCTACAACAGCCGGAGCTGCACCAATCCAAAGCCAGGAGCTAGGAGCTTCTTCTGGGTCTCCCTCACGGGTGCAGGGACCCAAGGACTTGGGTCATCCTCTACTGTTTTCCCTGGCCATAGCAGAGAGCTGGATCAGAAGTGGAGCAGCTTGGACTTGAACTTGTGCCCACATGGGATGCAGGCACTGCAGGCAGCAGCTTTACCCACTACACCACAGCGCTGGCCCCACTGACTAGTTTTGAAATTTGCTACTAATATAAATAATGGTGTATTATGTGTCAGCATACATGTGAGCTTGTATGACAACAGCCTGTATATTTATCACAAGGTTAATTAAAAAACTGACTTAATGTGCATAAAATATCCGACACACAGTAGGCACTTAGTAATGCTTTTAACATTCTCACATTTCTTTTGTATGTAGTATATACTTTAAAAAAAAGATTTATTTATTTTTTTGAAAGGCAGAGTTAAAGAGACAAGGAACAAGAGACTGAGAGAGATCTTCCATCCACTGGCTCACTCCCTGAATGGGCACAATAAATGGGCTGGGCCATGCCAAAGCCAGGAGTCAGGGGCATCTTCTGGGTCTCCCATGTGGGTGCAGGGGCCCAAGGAGTTGGGCCATCCTCTCTTGCTTTCCCAGGCACATTTCCAGGGAGCTGAATTGGAAGCAGAGAAGCTGGGACTAAACCGGCTCCCATATGGGATGCTGGCCTTTGCAGGCTGTAGTGCCCATATACATTCTTAACATTTTCTCAGCATCTGAAGTTAAGTGGACATCATTTTATCACTCTAGAGCTTACTATCTGCTTCATCAAACAGTTACATCATTAAAACAAATTATCTTTGTATACCCCAACCTAAAAGAAATCTATGATAGATCCCATGGCATTGTGTTTTGTGTGTGTGTGTGTGTGTGTGTATTTTTTACCGGTTCTCGGCATTGGTGAGATTCCCAGTGCACTCATTGACCTCTAGGGGGCACTCACAAGGACATTCACATTCATTTTGCTCCATTCTGAAAAGTAAAAATAAAGTTACTATGCTGAAGGTCAGTGGCAAACTGAATACTGTACATGCACTGCAGGAACAAAATAAAAAAAAAGGACAGTAAAAAAGAAGTTCTGATCAAAGTTTGATACAATTGCCCTTAATCTATTTGGACAAGGATGCTGCAAACAACAAAGCTCTAAGTACCTTTGTAACTGGAACTTTCTCTTTCTTCAGGATGCACATTGTCCCTTTCTGTCCTTTTTGCAGATGCCACTTCAAAATGCTTGGCATCAGTGAAAGTATTCAACAGTGTGGGAAACAGAGAGTGAGACCCATCACATTCTTACCGGTGACAGTTGAGACAGAGTCGGTCCACCATGCTACAAGCACAGAAGGCAAGAGAGTCGCACGTCTCATTGACAATGCCAACAAACGCATTGGTTCCCGGGATCCTTGCCAGTCTGTATTTAGAACAGTGGCTGCCATGCACAAGGTTCGTCAAATCCCCCTATAGAACAATCAAGTGTCAGAAGTGATAGACAGCAAGGCAAAGTCTCAGCCCTACCTTGATGGCAACAACCCTTCAACCACTTGATGAAAACAGCTTAAAAATAAAACTTTGTTCTGATTACAAAAGTAGTATATAGACAACTGCTAAAAACGTGGAATGTAAAACCACTCATAACCTCATCATTCAGGTAATTCGTTTATCAGCTACATTGTATATATATTATATATTCTTTTATCTATGCTTATACAAATATAAATTTTTATAATCTGTATTTTTAAAAATATTTTTTATTTATTTATTTGAAAGGCAGAATTACAGACATAGGCTGGGTCACTACCCAAATGGCTGCCACGAGCAGAGCTGAGCGGATCCAAAGCCAGGAGCCAGGAGCCTCCTCTGGTCTCCCACAAGGGCACAGGGGCCCAAGCACTTTGGGCCATCTTCTGCTGCTTTCCCAGGCCACAAGCAGAGAGCTGGATCAAAAGAAGAGCAGCTGAGATATGAACTGTGCCCACATGGGATGCCAGTGCTGCACGCAGAGGCCTAGCCTACTATGCCACAGCGCCAGCCCCTATAATCTATATTTTGAAATACATATCATAAAATTGAAACATTAAGAAGACAATTTTCTTATACAGAATAGCTTAAAATTGATTTAAAGGCTAACATAATTATTTATAAAACATGCATTTTTTTCCCTTCAGAGACAAGCCTTTCTCCTATCTAGAGCCCAATTTCTTGGTACCAGAGAATTTAAACAACTCAACTACAGCAAGTATCCATTTTTTTTTTTTCATTCTATGACAGGAAAATGTGATACCTGGCTTTTTGAACTGCCAAATTTGTCTACTATATTAGAAAAACAAAAATTAAAAAGTGGTATTGTAAAGCTGTGGGTGATCATTTTTCTGCATGTATGCATGTACCAGGCAAATTATTTCACCCTATTTGTTTCCCTGCCATTCAGTCCTTGTATGTACATGACGAGGATGAGCTTTTTTCTGAGAATCATGGCACTGAATGGTTCTTAGAGGTACAGATGAATTTTCCAACTGCATGTGAGATACCCACTGCTAGAATATAAGCAATAACACACCCCCTTTAGTGCCTTTTTACCACCAATACCGAGGAAAGCTTCAATTCCACTTCGGGATAACTTGGGCTAATTCACATTTAATTAAAATTTGCCTTTCTGACATTTCTACCTGAGTATCCTGGCTTTGTCTAATGAGAACTCCAGAAACCATTATATAAATGATGGAAGACAAAGTAAGTCAGACTTTCATATGACAATCTTAGCTGGACACACCCAATGTTCCTCTTAAAGATATATTGCTCAAGATGGTACCGGGTCTGAACAGAGTGACAGTGAGTCCCTTTACTTTGAACATATACTTCTATTAATATGCTCACTTAAAAAAAAATCCTCTCTTCTACTAGACATTTGCTTTCTCACACAACTTTTTGAGATGCAGTTTGGGACTTAGTTAAACTGGTTAATTCTAAAATTAAGTTTAGGGGCTGATGCTGTGGTGTGGCAGATAAAATTGCATCCCATGTGGGCACCAGTTTCAAGCCCCAGCTGCTCCACTTCTGATCCAGCTCCCTGCTAATGCACCTGGGAAAGCAGCAGAAGACGGCTCAAGTACTTGGACCTCTGCACTCACGTGGGAGACCCGGAAGAAGCTCCTGGCTCCTGGCTTCAGATCGGCCCAGCTCCTGCCATTGTGGCAATTTTTTTTAAAAGATTTATTATTTATTTATTTGAAAGTCAGAGTTACACAGAGAGAGGAGAGGCAGAGAGAGAGAGAGAGGTCTTCTATCCACTGGTTCACTCCCTAATTGGTCGCAATGGCCAGAGCTGTGCTGATCTGAAGCCAGGAGCCAGGAGCTTCTTCCGGGTGCAGGGACCCAAGGACCTGGGCCATCCTCTACTGCTTTCCTAGGCCATACTAGAGAGCTGGATTGGAAGTGGAGCAGCCAGGTCTTGAACTGGTGCCTGTATGGGATGCCAGCGCTTCAGGCCAGGGCGTTAACATGCTGCGCCACAGTGCCAGCCACAAATGCCTATTCTAAATAAAAAAACTTACTTCCCATGAATAACTTTCTGAATGCTAGTTCTGTCATGCCCCATTTTAGTTTTCTCTGAACTATTATTTTCAAGTTAATGCAAATGTCCTTAATGTCTTTAACTGAAAACAGGTTAATCTGCAGCCACTTATATTACACAAAGTATTCAAAGCTAAAAAACAAAAAAGAAAAATGAAAATTATTCTTGGATGATTTACATGAAAGTTCCAATCTAAAGGGCAGATGATCCAGAACTGACTGAACTTGACCTTAGGAATTTACGGAGACCAAGTGATCTCTAGAAGACAGGAAGAGAGAGCACATGGTGCCATACATATTTACACAAGAGTGTGGGAACAGACTTCAGCAGATATTTCAAAGGGATTAAACGAGGCAAGTCTTTAAACAAACAAGACCCAAACAAAACACCAAGTGTGAGACCTTAAAACATTCACCTCTCTACTCTGGGCTTTCTATTCCACAATTGTCAAATAATATTTAGACTAATATTTAGGCGGTAACCATTACTCCATTTCATATTCCATTGTGAGATGAGAAATGAGAGTGTTCTGGAATCAACTTACCACAAGGCTGGTATTGAATTTATAAAACCTCTGGACTGTTCTGTCACTGAAGCTGTTGCACAGGTTTTTCTTAACAAAGTTGGGGTGGTTCAGGATATCATTTGCTACCAGGGGCTCCTAATAGGGCCAAACAGAAGATATATGCCATGTAATGAGCTGCAGGCTGTGGGAGAACTGCACTCACCAGCATTGCAACAAATACCTTGTGAGTGATGTGCTGTTGTTCCACAGGTGCGTGTCCCTTGGGGTCAATGAGAGTTGGATGTGCCACCAGATACCCCCTGTCCTCCATTATGAAGCACCTGTATCAAAAAAATTGACGCCCCTCATTCATGTGAGCTGTTTTCTATGGCTTCACAGGGCATTTATCTGGCTAGCTCTGGAACAGACTGCAACTACTTCTGGTTCTCAATGCTTAGTCATTGAGAAAGTGAAGGAAAGTAGACAGGTATATTTTTCCTAAAGAGAAAGAACAGCTGCGATACAGGTGGAGGTGAAAGTTACATTTGACTCTGTGGTCATATACATATTCCACAGACAATGTGCCCACTCGGTACAAGTAAGATGGACTCAAAGATCTTTACAAGGATGTAAAAGTGGGAAGTTTGTTCTTTTATCAGGAAAGGGAGATCTTGAATGAAGTAGACTTGGGTATTCATAGGCAAAACTTATAATTTCTTCTTTCTATGATAAACATAAACAAAGTACAACATTCAGGAGATATATAAAAATACAGTTGATGGAAACAATAAATAAAAAAGCTAGAACTGTTTTAATCAAGACTATATTTTGTTTTATTTTATTTACATTAGTCACATCAGCTTGCAGGAATCCTGCATTTCCCCATTATGAGCCAATGTGAAATTCAGCAGTGACATGAAGCGTGGACCATGAGATTGAATGAAGAAAGCCATTTTTAAAAGCAGCCTGCATTAAATCAAGGGAATGCCCTTGCTTTGATCAGACATGTTCTTTTGAAATTCAGGAGGCAAAGACTTTTAGTTCCATGAGCCTCGTTCCGGGGAAATGTAAAAGGAGCAGTCTAAGCAGCTGAAAATTTCACAAAGACTTTGGTTTAATGACTAAGTTAACATCAAAAGTTCTACCCAGAGTACCCTCTGGTCTTTCTAGTACCAAAGACATGGGAAACCTCTAATTACTGACTTCTAGAGAAATAAGAGCTTTTGGTACATTCTCTGCCACAGTTACTCCTGTTGTATGCTGAGTCTATCTGTCTAAAAAAAAAATCATAAACAGCATGCATCTTAGAAAAAGGAAAGAAGAACAAAATTCTTCTCATTAACTCGATTTCTGATCCTGGCCATAAATATTGTGTGTTTGCCATTCAACTAGGGACAGACATCTACTAGTTGGCAGTTAGTACAGGAAATGATGTCCTAAAGGGCTTACCTTATTTTGTTGCCACCATCTTGGTTACAAACTGGTAACAGGTCCATCAGAACCTTGTAGAAATATCTAAGTGTGAAGTCAATGCCCATCACAGCCACCGTGTGTCCAGAAGACAGCTGTGTACTTCATGTAAAAAAGAGCAACGAGAACAAGAGGCATGGCTTATTTAAAGATATGTCAGTCACGGGGACACTGTATGATATCAGAAATACATTCCCACTCTTCCTCTGCACTTTCCACGCTTACAAAAACTAAGTGACTAATTTAGTGTAATATGGAGATTTTGTGAGAGAAAACTTATGGGTGCAGAGGTACTAGCTGGAAGGTGGATGCATAGATACTGCGGTTATCTCTGACAAACCTCTAGACAAGAATCCTGAGCATTCTTATGAGGTATTAATTTCAAGAAAACTGATGCTTGTCAAGGTCACACAGTGAATAAAGAGTGGAGGCAGCGATTTCAATGCAGTGACTCCAACTCTAAAGCACACACTCTTAACCATGAGATATACTGCCTCCTTAGATCCGCAGGGCACTCAAGAGTTATCAAGCCATTTTACACAATTGCATTTCCTGTGGAGATGCCAGAAAGGAATCATAGTTTCTGTTTTTATAAATGAAAAAATTAGACTTTTTAACAAGCTTCAAAATCAATCAGATCCCCTTTTATTTATGGCACAGAGATCAGTTCCAAATCTGGCTTTTTCTGTAATATTCCAGCTGCCGCAGTGAGAAGGTGATTTTATTTCTGAACCACCCACCCGACCCTGGTATAACTGCTATCTGCTCTAAGAGATCAACACACTGAAGTCACAGCATGCATACTGCCCATGTAAGTCTAGCGTTCATATTTTTACCTGCGTTTCAGATAGGCACCCTGTTACCATAGCAACTCATAAAGAATGTCATAGAAAAATCAAGCCAAGCCTACATTTCTAAGTAGAACAGACCAGGCTGTTTGCAACACTTTTGTGAGATTTTCACTGCCAAAGACATGTCTGACCAGTTCCTTATCAATGGCAGTACTTCATCCCTCACGGTGTTATCATTCTCCAAGTAGCAGAGTCGCAGGTCACTAAATGAGCTTATGAAAGAACCACAGCAGAGCTACTAGGAGTAACTGATAAGTGAGTGTTGATTAGAAAACCCTCCCTTAACTCTTGGCCAAACCACTCCTGAAAACCAAAGGTGAATGGGAGTGCTTCATGACAAGCTGACTAGCAGCTTCAGCTCTCTCTCTGCACTCGCTAAAATGCCAGACGTTTAAAGCATGGATAGTATGGTAATCAAAATAACTGCCAGTTATTTGGAACTCAACATGATCAATTCCAGCACTAAGCATACTACCTACATACATCATTTCTAATTCTTGTATTGTTCAACACGAGCATTACAAGACAGTCTCTGTTTTACACGAGGCTTAGAGAGGTCATGGGATATAAGAATAATAAAAGTATCTTATGTTTATTAAGCACTTACAATGTACCAGGCACTGTTACAAACGCCTTACATATCACTTAATTTAATCCTTAACATAAGCACTTGAGACAGATTCTAATCTATCTTTCTTAGGTTAAGAAACAAAGGCCAAAAATTATTATTTTTTTATTGTCAGACAACCAGCAAATGGCATCTTTACTTTACCTGGAGAGGGATCACATCTGAGGAGGAGGTAAGGTCCCCAGGCTGACACATGAGGCCAAATCACTAACAGTGATTTGCACAAAGGACCTTTCAAAGCCTACCTACCTATCAGCAGAACACCTACGAAAGCTACAGTCACTTTGGCTGCATGCCTAAGGAGGTGGCTGACTTGCATTCTAAACTATGTCCAACGAAAAACACACAGCTTTAAATAGCACAATTGTATTCAGCTAAGAACAATATTCAAATGATCTGGTCTGTGGGTCTGCATAGTGATCAGGCCCAAGAGCACGTAGCTGTTCTGGAGAATACATATTCATGGAGAGCCTTACGAGACAGAATCTGGAACTAAAATACTAAAATATCATTTCTTGCCCCTTGTTAAACTCGCATAGCTAAACATGTGTATATTGAACCCATAAAATAAAATCAACCAGATAAGCGATTGGAATGTAGGTTTTTCTAGCTTGAAAGTTGTCTGCTGTGCATCACTTGGAGTGACACCACAAATATTTGTAAATATACTAAATAAAAATTTTTCTACCCATGCAAACAAAAAAACTGTCCATACTTACATAAGCATAGACATCTAGCCCTGCTCTGGCCTTTCCCTTCTGAAAAAAGACGCTGTATAAAAGGGAAAGCTGCCAGCTCTTGATAAGGAGTTGTCAGGTGAGGGGCCTGATGGACACCTCAAGACTAAGACCCACCTGAATTCGATTTTTCCACTTAAACAGCATCTGTAAGAGCCCAGGCTGGGTCCATTTCATTGTCATCAAAGAACAAGGTGAGTGACTGTTGCCCTCTCAAAGAAATATCCATTGTTTACATTCTGAAATGGACTAGAATACATGGGATGGATGACACGTTTCACTCCTCAAACATGAGTGTGTATGCCCAATAGAGGGTCTTTAATGAAAACACCGAGGGACATCTTTGAAATGTTTACTGTTCATATGTGGAATTTTATATTATGGGAGCAGTTGCCAGAGTCCACAGACACTTGCTCTGCAAAGGAAATCAATATTTGGCTGGCTGCAGGGCCCTCGTCTCCACAGAGACATAGGCCATGATATTGAAATTCTATACTATACTGCTTCCCAATTCTTGATTCCAATGAACTTGCATTAGAGGAATGCTGAATGTCAATCATTTGATATATAATGAGTACCAGCGAAGAGCACAGAGTTAAGTAAGGAAATCCAACTCCTATAAATTGTAAGGCATTATTACAGGTACCAGTCAAAATATGGTCTTCCTTGGCTGGTACAAAAAAGCAGCAACTTGTATAATGAAGGAATTAACAACTTCTGTAACTTGCTTCTTTGCCCAACATTTCACTGACATTTATAGCATGAATACTGTAACTTTGAAAGCAGGAAATAAGGCATTTAAATATATTTGGAGAGACACTGACATCTTCTAGCATTTAAGTAAGATCCATTTTTAATAAGGCCTTTTATATTTTAAGAAACAATTTCAAGGACAAATTAAAAAAACAAAGAAAACACTAAACAATTCTTAATTCTATACAGCTAGACCAAATACAAGAGGCAACAATTTTTTTTTGCACTAAAAATGTTCCTTTACCTGGGGAAACACTCTCAGGCTCTGCTGACATTTCTTTCATCAGTTTAAAATAGGCATTTCTACAAACTGCTCCACTGACTGCAACATCTTTCTTTTTTTTCTTCATAAACATTATCATGGCTGCCAAGCACAACGTCCAGAACTTTTCATTCACTGGACTCCCACAGCCTTGTGAGGTGTGTAACTTTCACATTTTACAGATGTCAGGAGGAAGCTCAAGAAATCCAAGGTGGGGCTGGCACTGTGGCATAGTAGGTTAAGCCTCTGACTGTGGTGTCAGCATCCTATATGGGAGCTGGTTTGAGTCCCAGCTGCTCCACTTCTGGTCCAGCTACTTGCTGATGGCCTGGGAAAGCGGTGTTAGATGGCCCAAATGCCTGGGCCCCTGCATCTGTGTGGAGACCTGGAAGAAGCTCCTGGCTTCAGACTGGCTCAGCTCCGGCCATTGTGGCCATTTGGGGAGTGAACTAGTGGATGGAAACACCCCAGCCCTCCTCCCTCTCTCTCTCTCTCTCTCTCTCTCTGTAACTGTGCCTCTCAAATAAATAAATAAATCTTAAAACAAAACAAAACAAAAACCAAGGTGACACTAGAGAAGATAGTTAAATCCCAGCAAGCCTCCCTTCAAAGGTCATGCTTTTGTCATTGATCCTTGGTATCTACTATTCTAGATTGACTTAAAAAAATATTACCTGGATGAATGAATTGTATGACTGATTGTCACGACATAGCCAGCTCCTCCAACATCTAAGTAAGGACCAGTCAAAGAAATCAACCCTGGATTGGCTACTGCGTGGAGGTACCTTAAGGAGACCAAAAAAAAAAAAAAAAAAAAAAAAAAATCAAATTATTTTGGGGTATGACCAATTTTTTTAAATTTCAAAGAGAATTGAGCTTGAAATTCTAAATTTTTTAAATAAGTTATACTCATGATACATTAAAATTCAAAGAATTATTATCTTTTATGTCAGACTAATATCAATACAAGAGACCAAGGGAATCTGAAATTCCCTTTTTAAAATAGACACCAAACTCAGTATAAACCTGAGATTTCCCTCAGAGTTATAATACATATGTTTTAGAGAAAAAAAAAAAGGAATTAATGAATGAAGAGAAAACACATGCAGTTTGATGCCTACAAATGTACCCTGCATTATTAAGGTGACAGACTCAGGAATGACTTCGTTGCTATTCAGCACAACCACAGATTTTGAACTAGAAATTCTGTTCTTTATGGATGCACTACCTCCCTGCTATAGAACCTGAACTAGCTTTTGTTCTGGAAAGTCAGAGTAATGAGGGCCCAGAAGTACAAGAATGCTTTTGACTTTGTATGCTTCATTTCTTCCACATCATCCATGAGCTGTAAATTGATGCCATCATCACAGGTAGTAAAAGGAAGTATATCCACTGTGGCTACAAAGTGCACAAGGTAGGAATCAAACAAACCGCTAGGAATCAAAATGGCCAAGCATAAAGCATCTTGGTCTCAAAATTTCAATGAAGAGATAAAAACACTGTAGGCAGAGAAACCCACAAGCCTGTTGTTAATGCTACACTGGAAAAACTATTCAAAAACATTTTTCAATGCCATGAAAGTATCTTCTTTCATGTGCTTGCCTGAAGTTGCTTTATTGTATGTACTTATCATGTCTCTCCAGGATTTGGTGGTAGGGGGAGAACCTTTGATAATGGAAGCCCCTAAAACTCACCATTGTCTCCTAGTGGGATCAAATGCTTTGTCCATGAGAGAACCAGGATAAATTCTGAGGACGCCATTGGGCGTTGCTATGTAACGGCGGACAATGTAAGTGTTCAGACTACTCATTTCCATTTGTGTCATCCATTCATCTGTGACGTGGCTGGTAGCCATTACTTCATTTCTGACAGAGAACTGGGAAACAAAGGGAGACATAGCAGGGATCCTTTAAAACTCACATGAAAAGACAGCCGGCTGCTTGGCAGGGCCTCCCAAGGCTCTCTCGCAGAGAAGCCAAGCCCAATTACTTCTTCAAAATCTTTCCACAGCAGATGGATGCAGCCAAACTTGGTGAAAACAAAAGCTTACAGAAATTCAGCCAACGCATGTGTGATGACTCAATTGTTCATCTTACTGAGGCTTTCCGAGTTTAAGCTGAAAAAACCTTAAGGGGAAGCATTCACAAATACGCCCTCCTAGTCTTCATCATATTTATCTCAATAGACAGCAGGGGCACTGCACCTCTTATCCCTGGGAAAGTTTGGCCGGTCTCTCAACCATACCCCCTACCTTCTGACTGCCCCCCTCCCCGGCCCCCTCCGTGTTATCTGAGGCCTGAAAGAGTCTCCATGCGACCCACAGGGCTTCTTAATCCATCAGAAGGGCCAGCGCTGCCCGGCCTGCGGCAGGCCACACACTCGGCCTCGCGGGCTCTCCAGCTGAGAGGCACAGATGCGCCGACTTCAAAGGCTCCCGGGCCGCGGGCCGCCACTCACTTTGAGGCCCGGGTTGGCGATGAGGCGGGTGTTGTCGCTGAGATAGGCCGTGTAGTGCTCCACCATGCGCTTGGTCTCGGGCTGGCTGAGGTGTTCGTAGGGGGAGGAGAAGCTGCCGGCAGCCAGCATGACGGTCGGGCTCTCTGAAAGGGAAGCACACAAAGCCGGCCTGAGAACTCCCGGGCTGGCTCGCCACACAAGCGCCACTCGGGCTCTGCCCGGCCGCCTCACGCCATCCTGAAGGAAACCAGGCGCTGGCCCCCGAGAGGCGCGAGGAAGGGACATGACCGTGCTGCTCCTCCCTTCAGGGAGCTTCCGGTCCCAACAGTGAAGCAAAGGGGACACAGGCCCGGGGAATGCGAGCGCGGGAAACAACCCTCTGCCAAGCACCATCTTCCTCACGTCCTCAGCCTGGGCTGGGGGCCCGAGGGCACGGACTCCGGGCTCTCCCGCTCCCGGGGCTGCGGGATGTTGGGGCAGGTTGTCACTTAGGTCACATTTTTTTTCCCTCCACTTTCAAGGAGGGGAAAATAAGGGCACGGATTCCACACAGTTGTGGCGAGAATTAAATGGGTTAACGTGTCAAGGTCATGAGGTACTACAGAGTAGGTAAACAGTGTCCTGCCTGTGGCCAGTGCTCAGTCATGAGCAGTAGCACTGAGGAAGAAAGGAGGGCAGGACAGAGGCAGCCAAACTGAACAAAACAGATGCTTGTAGAAATATTACTGTATATATTTTTCATTATCGGCCCTAAGAGGAAGATCTCACTTGGTTCCCTACTTCTTTTTTAAAATGGTTTACTTTGTTGTTTTTAAATGTTTACTAATTTTTTGAAAAGAGAGAGAGAGAGAGAGAGAGGAGATTTTTTAAAAGGATTTACTTATGTATTTGAGAGGCAGAGTTACAGAGAGAGAGGTCTTCCATCTGCTGATTCCCTCCCCAAAATGACAGCAATGGCCAGAGCTATGCTAAAGCCAGGAACCAGGAGCCAGGAGCTTCTTCCAGGTCTCCCACATGGGTGCAGGGGCCCAAGGACGTGGGTCATTCTCTGTTGCTTTCCCAGGCCATTAGCAGAGAGCTGGATCAGAAGTGGAACAGCCAGGATTCAAACTGGTACCCAAATGGGATACTGGCATGGCAGGTGGAGGGTATCCTACTATGCCACAGCGCAGGCCCGGAGAACTCTCGCACATGCCGGCTTACTCTCCAAATGCCCACAATAGCTGGGGTAGGGCTAGGTAGAAACCAGGGCTCCATACAGGTCTCCCTTGTGGGAGGGACTCTGGTACTTGTGGCATTCCTAGGAGTAGCAGGAAGCCCAGTCTCAGGCCCTCCTGTACGGAATGTGGGTGTCTCATGCAGCGGATAAACCCATTGTGCCACAATGCCCATGCCCTTGGTTCCCTATTTAAGACAAAAATCCTCACAACAAATTACAGTACACAAAAACAGTTTTTATTTTCTATTGTTAGATCTTATTGTATTTTTAAAAAACTTTAGAAAGCACCATTTTATCTCATTTAAATCTGCAGGTCACTCTACTTCTTTGGTTAATTTTCACTCTTTGTGGCTTTTTTTTTTTTAAAGGAACTAGTATTTAAACTCTGGCACTTAAGATATTTATTATTTATTTATTGAAAGGCAGAGTGACAAGGAGGAAGGGAAAGGGAGGGGGCGGGGAGAGAGAGATATTAATCTTCACTGCTGGTTCACTCCCTAAATGGATGCAACAGCTGGGTCTGGGTCAGGCCAAAGTCAGGAACTCCATTCAGGTCTCCCAATATAGGTGGCAGGAACTGAAGTACTTAAGCCATGATTGGCTACTTCCCAGGTATATTAACAGAAAACTGGATTGGAAATGGAGAAGGTGGGGCTCAAACTGGCACTCCAATAATGGGATGTGGGAAGCCTAAGTGGTGGCTTAACCTATTATGCCACAATACCTGCCTTAAATTATTAAGAATTCCAGGGAATTCTTTTTTTATCTTTTTTTTTTTTTTAAGATTTATTCATTTGTTTATTTGAAAGGTAGAGTTAGAAAGAGAAAGGAGAAACAGAGAGAGAACTCCTCCATCCACTGGTTCACTCCCCAAATGGCCACAACAGTCAGAATTGACCTGATCTGAATCCAGGAGTCAGGAGCTTCTTCCACATCTCCCACGTGGGTACAGGAGCCCAAGCACTTGGGCCATCCTCTGCTGCTTTCCCAGGTGCATTAGCAGGATGCTGGATCAGAAGTGGAACAGCTGGGACTCGAATCAGTGCCCATATGGGATGCTGGCACTATGCCACAGTGCCAGCCACCAAAAACAGAAGTTCTAAGACACATCCTACAGAGCTCTGCAGATGGTCTTAAGGAAGTGAGTAAGCCTGGTAATCTCTGGCCCTGCTGGTCATCCTTCTGTAAACTAATCTGTAGGAATAGCCTGGGGTCTCAAAGGAGAGGAGTATCTTCCTCTAGAAGGGCCTACTGTTTGATCTGTCAAGTGCAACATGGCTCAAAGAGGCAGGGAGGGATGGTGGTAGCCAACAGGGAGCTGGAACACAGGCCCAAGCTCTGCCCACTGTATGACTTCAGTATTCAGTTAGTCCAGAGTCATCTCATTTCAAAAATCAATGCTTGAAGTTCCCTAAATCACTCAGAGATAGGAACCCTAAGTCAAGGCATAATTTGTTTTCAGTTCATCTGTATCCTAAAGGTATAATCTTTAAGGGTCTCTGCAAAAAGCAGATATGTGCATAGGAGGTGGGAATAAAAGCAGTGGTTTCACTTACTAGAGTCTCCACCTTTTGGGGACCCAGGATTGATTTTTGCTTCATTTCCTGGTTCTACTAAGCTACCTAAAGCCAGTATAATGTCAGAGCTGTTTCTTCTGGATTGGTAAATACTTGTATTGCAAAAGTGAATTTGAGTGCTGGCTCTCTTTTATGGATTTTTTTCTGTTAAAAATTTTAAAAAAATTCATCTTTTTGAAAAGGGAAGAGAGAGAGAGAGAGAGAGAGAGAGAGAGATATCTCCAATCCAGTGGTTTACTTCCCAAATGCCCACAACAGCTGGGGCTGGCCACACTGAAACAAAGAACTCAATCCAGTTTCTCCCATGTGTAGGGCAGGCACCCTGCTATGTGAGACATTAGCAGGATGCTGGAGCCAGGAGTGTAGTGAGGATGCAAACCCACCTACTCTGAATGGGATGTGCCAAATGCCCCCACCCTGAGTTCTTATCTTCTAGATTTTTACCCACTAATTCCTCACAATCATGTTAGTTCTTTGTGTTTCCCACTAGATTTTCAACTACCCTGAGTGGGATGGGTCAGAATTACCTAGTCTGCCATTCACAAACAAATGTTGCTTCCTAAAATGTTATTTCGCATTTCATTCTTATGATCTTCATGGGGCATTGTGATATTTTTATTATGTTTATCATAAATAATCAAGGAAAGAAAATGAGAGTCTTAAAAAAAAAGATGAGGCTGCCTAGCTGCATCCTGTGGATTCATGTGCCTATGTGGTCCCTCCATGCAAGGAAGTGCCAGGCACAGAAAGAGGGAGGAGAGTCCCTGGACGTGAAGATAAGACATAAGAAGCATAGAGGAAATTAACAATGTTAGAATAATGCATTAACATGCCTGCAATGGCTGGAGTTGTGCCAAGTGGAAGCCAGCATTCTTGAGTGTGATCTGGGTCTCCCTCATGGGTAGTAAGGAATCAAGTACTTGGGCCATGACCTGCTGCCTCCCAGGGTGTACATTAACAGGAAGTTGGACAGGAAGTGGAGGCAGGACTTGATCCTAGGCATTCCAGTATGGGATGAGGGTATCCCAAGCAATTTGCCCATAAATCTACATTTTCTGAGTAATGTTTATGAGCAGTACTAAGTGAAATATATAACCCAAATGGAATTTAAAATTTTCTAGTAGCTACATTTAAGAAAATAGGAATAGGTCAAATTAATTTTAATAATATATTCATGATATCCATTCAACCATTTAGTATGTATCAATATAAAAATAAGTATATATTACAGTCACATTTCAAATACTCAATAGGTACATGTGTCTGGTGGCTAACATATTGGCTACTATAACTATGAGGGACTGCCAAAAGGAAATAAAAATAATCTAGGCTTGAATTCTTTCTCATCAAGAAAACTGTTGCACTTTATTGTCTCAAATTTCAAAACAGGGATTTCATTTTCACCAGTAGTACTGAATTTGCTCAGATCTTAAAAGAGTCACGCACACATCGGCTTTTGAGTAAAGCATGTCTGAAAAACTGGAATTTTTAGTGTATTCTTTTAAATAAAAACAAACAAAATTCCCAAAGCCCAAATCAAAACAAACAACTGGATTAACATCACTGGTCCTCTCCACACTGTCAACACTGCTGGAATGTGTCACAGAACAGGCCACTCGGTCCAGCCTGCTCTTCCAGGCAGGACTTTCCAGGATGGAATTTAGAGGAGGAACCCAAACTCAAGTGTCTCATCTGGAACCCAGAGACTAGAGACGTGAGTCTGCCACTTGTTCAAGGATTCTTAGTTACTGACTTTCTGAAGTTTTCAGTGGTCAAATGGGTAGCACACGTTTTCTATGGCATGAATATACTGTGGCCCAGCCTCAGTAGTCCTTATCTGAAATGCTTGGGCCTAGAAGTAAGTTTTTCAAATTTTGTAATATTTGCATATACATAATGAGATATTTTGGGGATAGGACCAAGGCTACACACCAAACACACTATGTTTTATATGTGTTACACAGTCTAAAGGTAATTTTATACAGCATTTTAAAGAAATAACATTTATTTGAGAGGCGTGGGAGAAGACAGAGAGAAAGAGCGAGCTCATCTCTACTATTTTACTTCTCAGAGGCTGAGGTTGAAACCTTGGCTGTGAAACTACTCTAGGTCTCCCATATGGGTGGTAGGAGACCACTACCTTGAGTCATCACAGTTCCTTCCTAGGGTCTTGACCTTTAGGAAGCTGGAATCAGGAGCTGGAGCCTGGGTTTAAACTCAGGTACTCTGATTTGGAATGTGGGACAAACACTGGCCTTAGGAAGGGAACTTTTTTTTTGGAGCATTTTAGATTATAGATTAGTGATGCTCAATCTTTATACTGACAACATAGACTGCAAATGCCTCATATGAGTCTGGCACACAGATTAGAGACAAAGGAGTCGAATCTCAGCGTTCCTACTTTCTGTGCTATCTGGGAAAATTATCTTTAGTCAACTCAAATGTCCTCATCTACCGTAAGTCAACTCAGATATGAAAGTAAAACACCTGGTGCATAATAAATGTAATTTCTCTTCTGTTTCCTTTGAGTTGTTTGCCTATTCCTGAACCCTTCTTCAGACAGGGACTGGAGGGTAGATACTGTTGGTATGCAACAAAGATTTTTTTTTTTCCTTCCAGTCCCACCTCAGCATTTCCCTACGAGAGTACTTACGTCACAGAGAGAGGGAGAGAGAGATCTTCTATCCACTGACTCATTTTCCAAATGGGGCTGAGCCACGTTCAAAGGTTGAAGCCAGAACCAGGAGCCAGAACTCCTTCCAGGTCTCCCACAGGGAGGGAAGCGGCCCAGGCACTTTGGCCATCACTGCTGCCTCCCTGGTGCACTTGCAGGATGTGGATCACTAGCATGGAGTGGCTGGGATTCATGTTGGCGCTCTGATACGGGATGCAGATGTTCCAGGTGGTGGGCTAATCTGTTGAGCCACAACACCTGGCCTGTGCCCCCTGTGACTCTTTATGGATAGTTTAGGAGCTACTGATACCTCTTTGCCCAACACTAGCAAGGAAAGAAAGGGACTAAGTATTTTGAAGGCAGCAAGTCTGGGCAAACTCTGTGGTGTTAGTCACACCCGGAGCTCCTCTGGAAGATCAGGCCAGGGTTGGAACTACACCTGAAAGTGACTATCTTTTCCCCCCTTCCCTATCCTGTTGCCCTCTCTTCCTCTGGTTTCTTTCGAGAGCCTATCCCAAATAAGTCACTGTCATTTGAATCCTTGTCTCAGCACCTGCACGTTTGTATCTGCAGGAGTTAGACCCATGACGCAGATCACATAGGAAGCTGAGAAATGCAGGGGCTTTACCTAGAGTCGCCAGCTGTTTGAAGTGTAGGCAAGCACTGGGCTGGCCCAGGAGATCCAGCCGATGGTACAGCAGCTTGCTGCTCGGGATAGTGTTGAGGTTCTTCAATTGTTTGACAGGTATTTCTGGTTGTATCACCACAATACACAGAATAAAGGAGGTGTCTTGTACCTGTAAAAATCAAGACAGAATTTCTAACACAGACAATGATGGTTCCACAGGGAAAAAGGAACTTTGCATACATGATGTTCTTCTGTCTCACATCCAGCCTCACAAAGAAGGTGTCCATTAAATATTTGATGAATACATGAAAGACCCAACAATAGAGTACGGAAGGTATCTAATTATATTCTTCATTATTCCTTTCTTGTGGTGGGAACTAATATGTTTGTGACAGAAAACCATGGAGCTAATGAAAAGATAAGAAACGAGTCTCTTTGGAACTGTGAACCCCCAACCCCCTTTTGCTTACATAGATACTAGCAAGAGCAGGGTTTAACAATGCAACAATTTATTTCTTTTTGGGTTTGAAATGTATTTAAATTCTATTGCTAGCTTATGTGATAGCCATCGTGTTGATGACATTAGGAGTACAACTCACTCTGTGCATCTGTGGTGATGCTATTTTAAAAAGAAGCTACTGTGCTGTCACATACAGTACAGTGATACAATGTGTACAGTACATACTACTTGATAGTAAGTGGATATATTGTTGGTTTATGTATTTACTATATTTTTATCATTACTCTAGAGTGTAATAATGCTACTTATAAGAAAACAAGTTTACTGTAACAGAGAAAACTATTATATTGGTGGCAGTTTCATATATTTTGGGTTTATTGTTGCTCTTGATCACATCAAGAGGCCACCCCAGGTGACTGATCTATAACATCTAGATTTGTATAACTGTACTCTGATGTTCAACACACATTGCTGAATTATTGAATGATACATCCTATATGTAGGACTGCAGCTGTATTATATTAGCAAATGGACAGAATTTATGTTAAAGATGGTTTATAAATAAATTAAGGGAACGATGTTAAGGACCATTAAAGGACAGTGTCTTGTGAAGCAGCTCAAATGATTAACTTTATGATCAAGAAGAAAGTTTTAACTAGGCGGGGGGAACAAAGCATAATTCTGTGAGGATAGAAACAGAATCTTTCAACACAGTAGTGATTTGTATCTGTCTATTACTGCTTTCAAGTACTGCCGGCAAAGATATTCAATTAGATTAGAAACTTAATCCTCTTCTTCCATCCCTCAAATTAGAAAGTGACAGAGTGCTCTGAAATGACATTTACCATTTTCTCTCTCTTCTGTCTCACATGGTCATTTTTTAAAGTTCCCATGTTACAGGTTCCAAGGAACCAAAAGACAAAACCTTACCAGAGTGACCAGAATATAACTACATAATTGGGTCTATTTATAAGAGAAACAGAAAAAATTACCATAAGCTTCTGGAAGAACCACTTCATAAACCGTCCTTAGGAAATCAGATTTCAAGACAGGTCTTCCTATCATGTTCTTTAGAAGAAATAGACACTGCATGACTAGGCAGTGGTTTTTCCTTCCCAGATGGCACATGTGCACTGTGTGTGAGTGAACCACACCTGTGTAACATGGGACCATCCATATACCTTCTAGTAGTCCAAGCTTCCTTTGGTCACAGCAAACAGCCTCCACAAATACTCAACAATGGATTTGGGTTACTGGGAACAGAGAAATCTCAGTACTGCTAGCATTTTATGTTTATATTAATTCAGTGAAATAATCCACGAGAATCTGTTGTTATCTATGGATGCAAAATACATTAGCCAATTATTCTTGTGTAAGCTAACTGTGTTTGGATTATATTAGAAGTATTCATTAATTATTTCTTAGAACAAAATGAGTATGTTTTCACTCCCTTTGCTCACAGTAACTGAAGGGAATTTAAAAATATTTGCTCTTGTTGCTAGGTAATCAGGCGCGACTTATTTTTTATTTTTATCTTATATCTTAGTTATTATCGCCTTAATTTTTCACTTAAGAGTGATTTGCTTAACAATTTCAGAACTTGGAGAGTGTTAACACTTGTACTTGAAGTGACTGATTACATTCAGTTTGCTTCAGGAGAATGGCCAGAACTTACCAGTATTATTGAAAAAAATATTATGATAATACTTCCCTCCAAAATGTTAACACTGAGTTCATTTACTGCACAAAGATCACACACACAGAAATGAGTACATTTCCTTTATATTTCCTTTTTTTTTTTTGACAGGCAGAGTGGACAGTGAGAGAGAGAGACAGAGAGAAAGGTCTTCCTTTGCCGTTGGTTCACCCTCCAATGGCCGCCGCGGCCAGCGCGCTACGGCCAGCACACCGCACTGATCCAATGGCAGGATCCAGGTACCTATCCTGGTCTCCCATGGGGTGCAGGGCCCAAGGACTTGGACCATCCTCCACTGCACTCCCTGGCCACAGCAGAGAGCTGGCCTGGAAGAGGGGCAACCGGGACAGAATCCGGTGCCCTGACCGGGACTAGAACCCGGTGTGCCAGTGCCGCAAGGCGGAGGATTAGCCTAGTGAGCCGCATTTTTTTTTTTTTTTAAAGATTTTTTTTTTTTTTATTGAAAGAGTTACAGAGAGAAGTAGAGACAGAAAGAAAGAGGTACATTGGTTCACTCCCAAATGGCTGCAATGGATGGAGCTGAGCCAATCTGAAGCCAGGAGCTTTGTCTGGGTCTCCCACATGGTACAGGAGCCCAAGCTCTTGGGCCATCCTCCACTGCTTTCCCAGGTGCATCAGCAGGCAGCTGGATTGGCGGTGGAGCAGCTAAGACTCAAACCAGTGCCCATACGGATGCTGGTGCTTTAACTCACTGAGACACAGCACTGGCCCCTTCTTTTTCTTTTAATACTAATAATTAGTAATGCAGATTTTTTTCCCAGGGCGCAATTGACTTGCTTACTAATTTTTTTTCTGAGATTTTTATTTATGTTAGTTGAAAGGCATAGATGGGTAGAGGAGTGAAAGAAAGAAGTGGGAGAGGTAGATGGGAACGGAGAATGACAAGGAGAGGGAAAGCTCCTCAATCTGCTGGTTTACAACCCAAATAGCCAAAATAGTTGGAACTGGGCCAGTTGGAAGAAGGAGACCTGGAACTCAATTAGGCTCTCTCTCTCTCTTTTTTTTTTTTTTTACAGGCAGAGTGGACAGTGAGAGAGAGAGAGACAGAGAGAAAGGTCTTCCTTTGCTGTTGGTTCACCCTCCAATGGCTACAGCGGCCGGTGGGCTGCGGCCGGCGCACAGCGCTGATCCGAAGCCAGGAGCCAGGTGCTTCTCCTGGTCTCCCATGGGGTGCAGGGCCCAAGCACTTGGGCCATCCTCCACTGCCTTCCCGGGCCACAGCAGAGAGCTGGCCTGGAAGAGGGGCAACCGGGACAGAATCCGGTGCCGTGACCGGGACTAGAACCTGGTGTGCCTGCGCCGCTAGGCGGAGGATTAGCTTATTGAGCCACGGCACCGGCTAATTAGGCTCTCTTACATGGATGGCAAGGACCCAGCTACGTGAGCCATCACCCATTGCCTCAAGGATGTGCATTAGCAGCAGCTGGAATCAGTAGCAGAGCCAGGACTCAAATTCAGGCACCCCAGTACAGGAGGCAGGTGTGCCAGGTGGCATCTCAGCCAGCAGGCCAAATGCCAACCCCAATCTCTAATTTCAAATACAAAGTCGATTTTTCAATTAAGAACTTTGGTGCCTGGCTCACTGTTACTGAAGTGAAAATGAAGCAACTTATTTTGAAAAATTCTGTAAATAGGGCAGATGGTACAGGTAGTCTCAAAAAATTTTTTTTGATGAGGTAGCTAAGAGAATTTCAAAAAAGTTTGACCTTCTTCAAATTTGTATTCTCAAACAAAATATCAGAATTTGGCTTGTAAACAAATTTATCAAATAGTTTCATTTATTATTATTTAGCTTTCATTTGCATTTTAATAATTGCTATTGCCATAATAATGCTTTAAGGATCAAAAAAGAAGTTTGGAAGAGACTCATGTCTAAAGGCAGGTGGACTACTCCCAGTGCCTACCATTTCTATTCCAGACATTGCATAGAGTTAATTGCATGTATCCACCACTAGGCTAGATGCTCTATGATAGCTCAATAATGTAACAATACATTCTGAAGGGGATAACTAAACAACAGATCT
The DNA here is from genome assembly GCF_051225735.1 of Oryctolagus cuniculus. Lineage (NCBI taxonomy): Eukaryota > Metazoa > Chordata > Mammalia > Lagomorpha > Leporidae > Oryctolagus > Oryctolagus cuniculus. The sequence goes on from NC_142873.1 coordinate 108,691,880, forward strand.
ATTTGGAGTCAAAAAGTTAAATATCAGATATATCCATCCATCAAGGTAACCTCAAGTATGAATACATTTTAAGTTCAGTAACTGAAATTTGATGATGAGAGTCCATTCTTCTTTTACTCAGTTACAGAATGGAAGACTCTACAATAGTGTTGGCCTGCTATACTAGGTAACAAAGATGGAGAGTGTGTAACATAGATGGAGAATGTATCTTAGATTCTGTTTATGATTCCTTGGGGCCTAGCATCTAATGAATCTGGTAAGAGAAAGCTGAAATGTGTACCACAAATCATGGCTAGCCTGTCAATGTGCTTGTGTTGAAAATAAATAATCTAGGTCTGGTGTTGTGGCACAGAGGGTTAAGCAGCTGCTTGTGATGCCAGCATACCATATCCAAGTGTCCATTTGAGTCCTGGCTCTGGCATGGCCCAGCTGGCTATTTGGCGAGTGAACCAGAAGATGGAAGATTCATTCTCTCTAACACTGCCTTTCAAATAAATAAAATAAATCTCAAAAAAAAAATTCAAGTTCAGGGCTGGCACTATGGCTCAGTGGGTTAATATCCTCTGTCTGCAGTGCTGGCATCCCTTATGTGTGCCAGTTCTAGTCCAGGCTGCTCCTCTTCCAATCTAGCTCTCTGCTGTGGCCTGGGAAAGCACTAGAAGATGGCCCAATCCTTAGGCCCCTGCACCCATGTGGGAGACCTGGAAGAGGCTCCTGGCTTTGGATCGGGCCAGCTCCAGCTGTTGTGGCCATTTTGGGGAGTGAACCAGTGGATGGAAGACCTTTCTCCTTCTCTCTCCCTCTGTCTGTAACTCTACTACCTCTCAAATAAATAAATAAAATCTTTAAAAAAAATTCAAGCTCTTGGGGCTGGTGCTTTGGCATAGTGGGTAAAGCCGCTGTCTGCAGTGCCAGCATCCCATATGGGTGCCAGTTCAAGTCCCAGCTGCTCCACTTCCAATACAGCTCTCTGCTATGGGCTGAGACAGCAGCAGAAGATGGCCCAAGTGCTTGGGTCCCTGCACCTATGTGGGAGACCTGGAAGAAGCTCCTGGCTCCTGATTTTGGATTGGCCCAGCTCTGGCCATTGCAGCCAATTTGGGGAGTCAGCCAGTGGATGGAAGATCTCTCTTGTTCTCTGCCTCTGCCTCTTTATAACTATGCCTTTCAAATAAATAAGTCTTTAAAAAAATTCAAGTTCTGATCTAAAAGTTTCTTTTCCTTGGAGAATGTCAGAGGGCATTTATGCCATCACACCTCCATTTTATTTATTTAAAAATTTTTAAATTTACTTATTTGAGAAACAGAGATAATGATAGAAAGATCTGCTGGTTCACTTCCCAAATGCCTTCAATGACCTGACGTGGGGGTCAAAGTCAGGAGCTAGTAATTGGATCCAGGTCTCCCACGTGGGTGGCAGGAACCCAACTAGTTGAGTCATCACTGCTCCCAGGGTGTGCATTCGGAGAAAACTGGAATCTGGAGCTGCAGCTGGAAGTCAAACCCAGGTACTCTAATAGGAGATTCAGGCCTCCTAACTGGTTTCTTAACAGCTAGGACTAAGGCCTGCCCCTCGGATTTCACTTATAATTTTCAAATTCCAGAATCTGAGTTTAAATGAAAAAAGATGATATAATCTAAATGAGTTTTAATAGAGGGCTACTTAATGAAATTTGACACATCTATGTAATACAATATTATATAGCCATTAAGGTCAGGTGCCATTAAGGTTTGTATGTACATATACATACAAACCCAGGTACATACCTGTGTGTATATAAAATTTTCTGAAAATTGATTATAGCGGTTACTCATAAGGCATAGGAGGTCAAAGACAGGAGGGAGAGAAAAGCATTGTTTGCTTCTACTTTGTATCCTCTTCTAAACTTTGACCTATTTATAACTTGCAATTGTTGGTTTTATAAACAAAAAAATATAAAATATTGATGGAATGTCTTCTTTTTTATCACTTTAAAAATGATTAGTCACAGAATGAGTGCCCCAGAATTCCCTCATGAAGATCTCTGTAAATTGTAGCTCTTTAAGCACAAGTGACTTGCTCCCCACTCACCATCTTCCAGGCATAGCTAACGTTGTAGGCCTCCTTCCCAGTTTCTCTCAGCTTGTTTATGTGCCAAGACAGGGACGAGTTCACAGGCACTGCGATAATCTGGCTGCCCAGGGGGAGGCTGCATTGGCAAACAGAATTAAACACTTCAGGCAAAAGATAAAATTAAGCATTTAATTAAAGGCAAGAAGAAGCTGTGAGTCAAGGGTTGCCTCCTGATTTTGAATAGCAATGAAGCTCATCACTTATGAAAGACATAATGTGCAATTTCCAATTTTGTAAAAGCATTATGTCAACTTTGCATTAAAAACATTCCTTACTCTCTACTCTTGTCCCCCAGTTCTAAGTCTTTCTAGAGACTAACTTGTCTCAGATCACTCAGTCATTAATTTTCAACCAATGAGCACAAAGACCCACTTCTCCACAGGTTACCATCTGCCAAAATAATGCATCACAGTTGGAAAAAATCCAATCTGTTTTGATCTGAAGAGAAAACGTTGTCTTAGATTGTGCTGTCAACTTGGAAAGGAAGCTATCTGCCAAGCTATTTTTTGGCAAATGCAGCAGAGTTGGTCCTCAACCTTTTATTTTGCCAGCATTTTCCAATTGGTACAACTAGAGTATTTTTAAAAAATAACTTTATCTGTTATATAAAATGAGCAAAGTTTTGGATGCTACTCTTATGGAAAAAATATTGAGTATACTTTTGATAATATTCCCCAGTGGGTTCCATTCCAAATGAGAAAAAAATACTTCAGCCCTCACCTTTCCCTTACCTTAGGATATTTTGCCGAACCAACTCAAATTTTGGGATATTTTCATAATGTATAATATCAGTATGAAGGGGGGGCTCTGATAGCAAATATGGCCTGGTAAGAGACGGATGCATAAGTGTATAGCCTGAAATAAGAGAACAAAATGCATGCTGTCAAAAATATGTGGTAGAGAGTACACAACTAGTAAAAGTGCCCATCACTGGTTGGAAATGTGGGAGACTCTGGCATGGCTGCCCAGCCCTCAGTTCATCCATATGTAACTTCCCAGTCCAATAAAAACTGAACCTGATTTATGTTTGCTTGCATAAAACTTTCAAAGTGTAGAAAGATGCCTTAAATTCTCAAACATCTGTCTCATCAAGAATATCTTGGAAGTATTGGTTGTTTGGTTTTCATTTTAGAAAATGTTTTAATCAACCACTAACCTTACAGGCAGTAAATCTAAAAATAATACAGATCAGAAAAAAAAAGAAAACATGGCCAAAAGAACACATTCTCTGTGTCATTCAATACTCAAGTCTAATTTCCTGTTGCTACAAATAACCCATTCCTATCCCTCAACACAATATGGGAATAAATACATGATGTGCAGATTCACTCTGCCATCTACATGGTGTTCCACCCCACATGAGCAGTCTTAGGCATGCTGCTTTCCTTTAAATATTATCCTTTTCCTCCGGCCTTCTTAGTGTCAGGGTACTAACAATATTTTCCTGAGGTTACTAAGGAAGCCGTTCTTTCTTATGATGAACTTTTAGCAGATTACCTTTGTCATCTATGAGGAAAGTATAGGAAGCCAGAGAGTCTTGGTAATATGTCACATCTTCAAGAATGTAAGCCAGATTCACATCCACACCCACGATTCCCAGAAGTAGGTTTCCAAAATAACAGGGTTTACTCACAGTCATTATCAATCCTATGGGTTAAAAACAAACAAATCCAAAGATAGTAGAGCAGGCCTGGGTCAACACAGTGGAGCTGTGTTCCAGTGGGTCACGAAGGCTGATATTAGCCATCTCAATTTTGCTTGGGAGAAAATTTCTTATGGGATCCCATAATCAATTACCACCTTTGTGGACAGTGGAGTGAGTAAGAGATAGAGAGAAAGCGAGTTCTTTGATGTAATTTAATTGGAGGCAATTTGTACATTTTCCTCCACTTTTTCATCTGAAAAGACAGATATGGCATTCCAGATATGTGCAAAACATCAGTAGGACTAAATATATTATCCTACTTCCTAAAATAGGGAGATTCGGCTAAATCTGAAAGAACACTGGACAAGGAATTTGAATTTCTGAGCTCTGGTCTAGCTGTACCCCTTTTGTCTTGTACATGTTGATACGGTATGTAACTTCCCTGAACCTTGATTTACACTGCTGTTTAAAGGACACAGTAGGGACCGGCGCTGTGTTGTAGTGTGTAAAGCCACTCTCTGCAGTGCCAGCATCCCATATGGGTGCAAGTTTGAGACCTGGATGCTCCACTTTCAATCCTTTCAATCTGGCTCTCCATTGTTGCCTGGGGAAGCAGAAGATGGTCCAAGTCTTTGGGCCCCTGCACCCATGTGGGAGACCTGGAAGAGGCTGCTGGCTCCTGCCTTCCGATCGGCTCAGCTCTGGCAACTGTGGCTATTTGGGGAGCGAACTGGTGGAATGGAAGACCCCCCCCCCCCCGCCTCTGCCTCTCTGTAGCTCTGCCTTTCAAATAAATAAATAAAACTTTAAAAATAAAGGACACACAGTAGTAATTACAGATTTCTAGGAGATGTTGGATCAAGAGCTTATTAAATGATAGAATGTTTGAAAGATATTACTATATCTCAGTAATGCAACTTTTCAAAAAACACAAAGGTCTGACCACATAGAACTTTAGGTAGTAAAATAAGAAATTAAGTTTACAAAGGCATGTATTTCTAGACTGACAGACCATTCCCAAATTTTCATGTGGAGGGCCAGACAGGAACTATGCTAGGCTCTGTGGGTCATCCAGTTTTTGGTGCCTATTCTCTTCTTAAACAACAACCCTTTCAAAATGTAAAAAACCATTATTTAGCCTACGGGCCATACGAAAGCACACAGGAGGAAAACATATAGAAAGAGACAGCATGAATGCTAGGTCGGTGCATGGCCCAAGCCTCTGGATACCTGGCCTCACTACTGAGTTGGGTGAATTGTGCTCCCTCTCCAATGAGCCTCTTTGTGGGTCCAACTCTAAGGCTCCAACTAAAACTCTAAAAGAGAGTTTCCCTTCATCTTGATCTTCAGTCTTTCTATGCTTGACAGCATCTTTGTGCGGAGCAGCATGTCAGAGAGTCATTCTAGAAACACCCAGGAAAGGAATCTGGGCATTCTAGAAACTTCTACAAAAAATGATCCACAGAGAGAATCATGTACAATGTCTGCTTGATGTATTGTTAAATTGTTACGGGGGCAAAGTGCAAAAAAGGCATCATAGGGAAGAAAAAGTTCACAGAAAGTCATATAATGGGTACCAACGACAATTTCACAAGAATCCTCTAAGCAATGTGCATTTGGAATGCTATTTGTCTTTTCTTTTTAATTATTTATTTATTTGACAGGTAGAGTTACAGACAGTGAGAGGGAGAGACAGAGAGAAAGGTCTTCCTTCCGTTGGTTCACCCCCCAAATGGCCTCAACGGCCGGAGCTATGCCTATTCGAAGCTAGGAGCCAAGTGCTTCTTCCTGGTCTCCCACGTGGGTGCAGGCACCCAAGCACTTGGGCCATCTTCCACTGCCTTCCTGGGCCACAGCAGAGAGCTGGACTGGAAGAGGAGCTACCGGGACTAGAACCTGGCACCCATATGGGATTCCGGCGCCGAAGGCAGAGGATTAGCCAAGTGAGCCAAGGCGCTGGCCCAAGAATGCTATTTGTTTTAAAACATTGAGAAGTTACAAGCACTGTGAGGGCCAGCATGGAGACAGAGGTCCCAATACACATGACACATTCCTCGGACTTCAGTCTGAGATTAAAGCCATTTTTATAGATCAGTGATATACAAGAGAAACATTCTGTGAATGAGACACATGCTCATTTCAAATTTCTGTTCTCCTCTGGATACGTTGAGAACAAAGTCTTAAAAAGAAACACAATCCTACTTTTCAATTATCAACATGGACACAAGGCTCTTGATCCCATTATTGCAAATAAAGTAGGCTAAGCTCTTGCTACACTGGCAAAATCCTCAAACATTCTTTTTACTTTAACCCAAAGCACACAGATTTGCTCTTTAAAAGAAATATGTTCAGTAGCTGATATTTTAATCTGCGGGGGTTTTGAATTAGAGCCATGTAAACATGGGTTTCCCCAGACTCAATTCCTCATGCCATGGAGTGAGAGGATATGCTATCCAATCATTCTGGGGAATGAAGACACACAGATGAAAACACTCTAACAGGGAATTAAATGGATCTTAAAACCAATCACTGAACCTACTGTATAGGATTCACAAAACAAGATTAAAATTTGGATGACATCAGGCAACAGGTGGCAAAGTCTTGTACATGTCTGCTTTAAAGCATTCAGGGTAGGTCTCTGGGATGGAGAGGTGATTTTTTTTTTACCATCGCCATTTTTCTGTTTTCATTCTATCTCTGCCATGTGATAGATTGAAGGGGTTCTGGGGATTGGAAAAGTGAGAGAGACAGACAGGATTTGGAGAGGTAAATTTTAGGAAGGGTCCCACCTGAGTTGATAGCACTGTTGTTAATAATATTTGGTTGTACAATCCTCTGAGTTTGCAAAGGATTGGGTTTCCACATCTGTCTTTGTTCCTTTCACACAGTGTCAACAGAATTCATCGATCCCTCTTTCTCTTCTCAGACTTAAAAGGCTGCTGAGGGTGCGATGTATGCCTTCCCTGTCATTGCTTGGCACAACAATCTGTTGCCACTCAATGTTGTGGGTTGAACGCACAAAAGGTCACTTGCCTTCAAGATGTGATATTTTCATATAAAGGGAAATAACCTTATCTAAATGTGGGAGTGTCTGTCTTACATGTCTGTGGGCTCTTCCAGAGACTGGTAGGGTAAAAAAATTTTGAGGTACTAGTGGCTGTCGCATTTCTTCCTTACAGAAAGGATATGTTTACAGACTCTCTAGAAAACACACTCTTTTTAGGCTTGTTATACTTTGCATACCTGAGTTTTCCCGAGTATCTATATTTATGAGAGCTCCTAGTTAACCAAACGTAAGATCTCACATGGTGTTGATGTCTGTCTGGCTACTTGCTGGCTGACTTGTCAACCTTCACTGTCAAGGAAGAGTGGGAGGGACATGAGGAGAAGAGAAACATTGTCCTTTTACTGGGAGCAGCCTGCTGGCCAGGCACTGCTCTAGATGTTTTACATGTACCTTTATGTATTTTATACATCTATTGCTGCATCTTCCCAACTGCCTCAAAGGAAGTATTATATTTCCTATTTTACAGGTCAGTAAACTCAATCATGTGAAGGTTAGGCACTTTACCCAGTATCATATTACAGGTAACTTTGTGTTGATGATGATGATGATAATGATGATAACAACAAATGCAAAATAATAATTAAAAAATAAAATGAGCAATTACAATTAGGGGTTATAGCAATTACTGATAAGCCTTATATACATTATCTAATTAATCCTATTAACCAGAAAGATTATTACCCCATTCTAGAGAATACCAAATGGAGAATTAATGAGATTAACTAACTCACCAAGGATAACAACTTAAGTGGAAGAGTAGGATTTAAATGCCCATCTGATGCCAAACCTAAATTTACCTGACTGTGCCATGTTGCCTTGCCTTTAAGGCTGAATCCTAAGTACTTCTGAGTTTTATTTACCAGTTGCAATACTACTCTACCCTTTAGTCCCAACTCATAAAATCTCCCAAAGAGACACAACCATTATGTCTACTGAGACTAGGGCAATAAGGAAGAAATAGGGCTGGGATTTCTGCTCCAGAATACAGTGTTAAAGGTAAATGGCAGGGGGCAATGCAACCTTAGATCCAGAGAGAGGGGTGCCTGTTCCTGTCCCCCTACCTTTAGTAGGAGGTTTTCTCCAAACTCACCATCTCCCATCTCATCTGAGAAGGGGAGGCTGAAGACAGCTTCATCAATCATGCGGTTGGGCAGGTTGGTGTAGAACCTGCCGACTGTGGTCTCCAGGTTACTGAGCTGGTTCAGTACCATCATGCTGCCCTTGATCACAGGCAAGGCTGTGCGGTCTGGCACACCGTACTTGCCAGAGTTCTGCTCGGCCAGATCCCTCAGGAAAGCCAGCTCCTTCAAACCAGTGACTCCATCTAAAAATCAAAAGCCACAGGATGCAAAATGGTTTATATCCATATGACATCTTGCAAGTTTGCTCTAATATGAGCAAGAATGAAGTCTTAAAATGCCAAAGGAGTTTTTGCACAATGTAGACTTAGGACAGAAATATCAGTTCCTGCTGAGAAGCAGAGCCCGAGGCATGGTCTTTCCTTAAACAGTCAAGAGGGCAAAGGAATTCTTCAAAAGACAATGATGAAAAACATATGAGTAAATACAGGAGGTCTGTCCAGTAAGGATGTATTCTCCCCCACAAACTTTAATTATAAAATTTAAATTCTTTTACTGCCTGTGATATTTGAAAGCAAAAGTAATGATTAACAAATCTGCATTTAATTTAAAGAAGCAGATGAAGTTGTAAGAGTTTTAAATGAAAGATTTACCATTTCATTCCCACTTCTATGACTGTAAAACACTTGCCAAAGTCTTATGCAACTAAATGAAAGAATTATGGATTGCATTTAGTGATGCATCCAAACCCTGTCTCTTTAAGTGAATTTTAATTACAGATGTTTCATACTTGATATTGTTAGGACAGTAATGAATTTGATTTAGTTAATGTATATATTTTTATGTTTAGAGGGTTTAAAAAACTTTGCAAAGGATTCAGGCATCCTGGGATATCCTATCCAACAACATCTGTAATCTATAGCACAAAAATAAATTTAATAAACCATTTTTTTTTTAGTTTGCTATTGTTGGAATATAGTCAAAAGGATTAGTAACTAATCACATATGGGTACCATGTAAACAAATTCAAATGATTTCAGTTATTACTTAGGTCCCATTATTGCAGTTTTAAAAGATTTTGCTTCATGGTTTTAGAGATTTTAATAGCAAACCATGAAGTCATTACAAAGAATCTGAGGTATTTATGGCTCATCTGTCACCTGAGTCTATACCATTTCTACATAGGGAGTGTAGATAGTTTAAGCCCAGAAGTCCATTTCTAATGGATATAATTTATTTTATTTTATTTTATTTTATTTTATTTTATTTATTTGAATGACAGAGTTAGAGAGAGAGAGGTAGAGACAAAGAGAGAGGTCTTCCATCCGCTGGTTCACTTCTCAAATAGCTGCAATGGCTGGAGCTAGCCACATTAGCAGGGAGTTGGATTGGAAGTGGAGCAGCCAGGACTCAAACCAGTACCCATATGGGATGCTGGCACTACAGCCCCGGGCTTTAACCTGCTGTGTCACAGTGCTGGCTCCTGGATTTAATTTCTTTCTTAAAAGATCATATTTAAACGAACTTGGAATTTTTTTTTTTTTTTGACAGGCAGAGTGGACAGTGAGAGAGAGGGACAGAGAGAAAGGCCTTCCTTTGCCGTTGGTTCACCCTCCAATGGCTGCCGCGGCCGGTGCGCTGCGGCTGGCGCAGCACGCTGATCCGATGGCAGGAGCCAGGTGCTTTTCCTGGTCTCCCATGGGGTGTAGGACCCAAGCACTTGGGCCATCCTCCACTGCACTCCCTGGCCACAGCAGAGAGCTGGCCTGGAAGAGGGGCAACCGGGACAGAATCCGGTGCCCTGACCGGGACTAGAACCCGGTGTGCCAGCGCTGCTAGGCGGAGGATTAGCCTAGTGAGCTGCGGCGCCGGCCACGAACTTGGAATTTAATCCACTCATGTAATGCTAAAGAAAAGTAAAAAAATATCTGGACCAAATTTGTCAGAAGCAAGTAACTGTTCCGTTTGCTTAGCACAGGGTATGCTGCAGAGTAAAATACAACACAAAATACATGATAGATGCCTGACCTTACACCCCCAAGTAGCTCACAGAGGTGATATGATACAGGGAGAAAACTCAGGCAATAAAAACACTTCTTTCTTTGTTGCATATTACTTGGCTCTCTCAAAATATAAAAGAAGGTGCTGGCACTGTGGCGTAGTGGGTAAAGCCACCGCCTACAGTGCCGGCATCCCATCTGGGCACCGGTTCAAGTACTGGCTGCTCCACTTCCAACCCAGCTCTCTGCTATGGCCTGGGAAAGCAGTAGAAGATGGCCTAAGTCCTTGGGCCCCTGCGCCCATGTGGGAGACCCAGAGGAAGCCCCTGCCTCCTGGCTTTGGATCAGTGCAGCTCTGGCTGTTGCAGCCATCTGGGGAGTAAATCATCGGATGGAAGACCCCTCTCTCTCTCTGCCTCTCCTCTCTCTGTGTAACTCTGACTTTCAAATAAATTAATCTTTAAAAAATATGAAAGAAAAGTGATAAGCAACACCTACTCAGCAAAGCAGAGCAGCATGGGACTAAGTGCAGGGTACTTTGCGTTCTCCATCATGGAATGTTATGCAGCCGTGGCATGGGGTCACTAGAGGGCTGGCAGAATGACAGGCATTGTGGACGGTCTACTGTCAACAGTTTATGCTCTAAACTACATTTCCCAGAATGCCCCCTTTGTGTGTCCTTCCAAGTTTCAATTAACAAAAATGAAGTATTGCAAGATTTGGGAGGTGACTTAAGCAATGGCAGCAGACACAGAGGGAGCAGAACGTGCCATTTGCTCCAGTGTTGGCTTACTTGATAGTGGTCCCAGGCGCTGAGAGCACACGGAGAGCAGCAGCCCACGGACTTCCACACTCACCTCCTCAGTGGTTTCTATGTTCTGAGCTCCCCAGCTCCCCAGGACATGCACCTTACTTTTCTTTTCTTTCTTTCTTTTTTTTTTTTTTGACAGGCAGAGTGGACAGTGAGAGAGAGAGACAGACAGAAAGGTCTTCCTTTGCCATTGATTCACCCCCCAAATGGCTGCTATGGCCAGCGCGCTGCAGCTGGCACACCATGCTGATCCGAAGCCAGGAGCCAGGTGCTTCTCCTGGACTCCCATGCGGGTGCAGGGCCCAAGGACTTGGGCCATCCTCCACTGCCTTCCCTGGCCACAGCAGAGAGCTGGCCTGGAAGAGGGGCAAACGAGACAGAATCCGGTGCCCCAACCGGGACTAGAACCCGGTGTGCCGACGCCGCAAGGTGGAGGATTAGCCTATTGAGCTGCGGTGCTGGCCTCACCTTACTTTTCAAACTTCCTGTAAGTTATCCATTCCCCTTTGTGGACCTGTACTTCTCTAGTTCCTCCCACCATGTGTATACTGTAATTCTGACAAAAAATGATTTATTCCAAAATTCTCTTAGTGGTTCTGCTTCCTTACTGGATCTTTGACTGGCAAAACAAGGGAATGTTTTGTGATCAACAATTAGAACCGGCCCTCTGAGACGGGGGGCAGGGAGAGGGGAAAATCCCAGGGTGAAAAGAGACACAGGATGGTTAGATGCAATTATCGGGGGCACAACAAATGCATAAGAGGCTCTGATGGGTGGGATTTAGGACCAGTGAAAAGGTGGACAGGTAGGAAGCTTTTCCTCAGTATCTTCCTGCGCAGACAGCAGGGATGACTTCCCTTTAGATATCCTTACTCCTTTACTATTGCATTTGTTTATGTGCCATTTATGTCTTTGTCACTGGGCTATATTTAGTGGCTTAAAGACAGACATCTTGTATAATACGATTCTTACTGAAACCTTAGTAACCTATGGTGTACAGTAGGTGCTCAATAAATGTTTTTTTCCTTCCTTCCTTCCTCTCATGACTGAAAGAAGCTGAACCATAGGAGAAAAGAGCAACAGTTAACCTGAGATAGCGGTGAAAGGCTGCCCAGGCAAGATGAGGCCATGCTCACCAAGTACCTTCACTGTGCCTAGCTCTTCTCGTTAAGTGCACAGAGTACAAGGAACACTAAGAGCTTGTGCCAAGGAGGTCCATTGCTGAGGGAACACATGTGACCTCCCCACCACACCCGAAAGGGAAACATGTTCATGAGAAGCAAGTACAACATGCTGCGGACATGGCACAAAACTGAGCTGGCCCTGCATAGTGCAGGCATCCTCCTCCTCTGAGCTGTGATGTGAGAGACAAGAAACCATGTCATCTTTCATTCACTGCTCCAGCTGCTTTGAGGACCCGTTAGTTACCAGGTAGGATGGGAAGAACTTTAAACACATATCATATCTTGCTTATTTTCTATCACAATAATCCTATGCATAGATTTGATTCTCAGTTCACACATAAAACAGAGGCCCAGTGTCCAGGTGACCTGCCCTAAACCACACAGCTAATAAGTACACACGGCTACTAAGTGAGGTCCATGCAACATTTGGAAAGGAAGCGCTCCAGCCCACACCATCCCGGGAGGATCTGAATAAGAATCTGAGGGTACTGTCTGAGAATCTGCACTTAAAAACCATTTCCCAAGTAATCCTTAGCACTGTCCCTAAAACCATATGGTTTTGCATGGAAATTGGGAATTGAAGAGAAATACAAGATTGTAGGTGGGAAAGGCTGCTGGATCAAGACATGGCCTCTTACACACAAGACAAGATGCTTGCCTTGAGTACTGAGGGCAAGAGCCCAGGGAAGTTGAAGCAACACATGTGGGGAGAAACAACACAGCACAGAGGGTAGAAAACTGGGCTGTCCCCAGACTGGGGGACAGGTTGGGTAGCAGAGAGGGAAATGGAGTATTTCCTTAAATTTGTTCACTCATCAAATGCTTTCACATGCATCACATTTACAGCAGCGCAATCAATTGTAATGAGTCCCTGGCGAGTGCCAAGTGCAGACCATAAGGCTAAGCCTCACAACAACCCTGCAGAATAGGTGACCCTTATGTTCATTAGACAGGCATGCAAGCTGAGACGGAGGAAGTGGCAGAAGAGGTTAGTGGTGACTATTCAGGGCAATGTGGAATCCAGAACCACCTTCATACGGAGACTCTGGGCCTGTACAGGCTGTATGCGGGCCTGTATTTGGCTGCTTGCAGCTCAGATCAACGAGCTAAGTTCACAATCTCCAGGCAACAGCAAACCTCAGATAATGTAGACTACGGGGGAGAACTGCAACAAAGGGAGCTGTACAAAATCTTCTGCAAGACCACAGAACGTGAGAAGCTTTAGAGACAAGCAGTTGGCTGGAGAGAGGGACATGCCAAAAGGCCCTGCGTGCCAACGTCAGTCAGGAAGAGAGCGGGTAGCTTGTCTGTGCTTGGTGACAGCCTTCATCAAAGCACAGTGTTAGGAGTCTGTTTTCTTTCTTCAAGCAGCATCCACTTAGAGGGAACTTTCATCTGAAAGAAAAATCTCGCAACACTGCCTACCGTTCATGAGGGCGTAGGTGAGAATCATTACGGAGTTGTTGAGAAAGCTATTTTCTTCATTGATGACACGGAGAGTTGCCTTTTTATCTTCTTCCGAGGAGTCCTTTGATGTAATGCCAGCTGACAGGTAAACGATGGCCAGGTCAGTATCTAAACAAAAACACCCAAACGCAACATTACATTTGGGTGCTGGCTGGAGGCAGTGGTGCTGTTTCCCTTTCATTCCCTCCTCATTTCCCCTCCTCGAGGTGAGGCCCTGCTGGCCCCCCTTCCCACTCTTCTTATGTGTAGCTGTGGCTTTCATCTCCTGCCTCCATGTCCTCCCATCCAGCCCTCTCTGGACAGCGAGGCCTCGTTCGTCTGCAGTAGGGTAAAAAATTGTTCCCTAATAAATCTGCTGGATAAAAGAAGGTGATATTTTTTAGGCACCCATGCCTGCGGTAACTCAAGAGAACCTCAATGGAGGCCCCTGCTGTTGTCTAAAACATGGCTGTTCCTCTGCTCCCTGACTCAGGACCACTGTCATGACACTCAGGTTGGTAGGGGCACTAGGCTTTAAAGTGGTGCTTTTTCTAGGAGGCTCCCTGGACAAGTAAGGTTATTTGGCCTGCAGGAACTACCTCTAGATACATTTCCACTCACACACTCAGCAAGGCCGTGAAGCACTATAAACTTGAATGCACGGGCCAGGAGCCCGGGTTTAAGCAATGGCTAGGTAATTTAGGGAAATTTCTTTCTCTCTCTACACCTCAAGTTCCTTGTCCATAAAATGGAGGAAATGACAATGCTGACTTCATAGGGCTGTTGTCAGAACTCATTGGTTAACATAAGTAAAGGGTGTATGCAGAAGGATGATGGCAAAAAGAGGGTGACAAAGAAAGAAACTGCAACATGTGTGCACACACACACACATACACCCATCCCTAAACAGCAATGGAGCCCTTCTCCTTGTCTGAAGTACCATCCATGACCTGGGAGTCAGGTGTTCCCCACACAGGGCTGATGGGCAGACTAACTGAGAATTTTAGTTCCTTGGAAGCAGCTGTCTGACTCAGAACTTAAAGCGATGTATTTCCTACCCCTAGATAATAAGCACGGCTGGATGACCACTGTAAGAGGGATGACAGCTGGACTTTTTATATTTTCCTTCTAATCAGAGATCCTTTCATTCCACAGATATCTAGGATATCCTATATAGAAGTTGTAACTTTATTGAGAAATAAATATTTATATAAAGCACTATACATTCATCTCCTCAGGTTCCTGTTGCTGTTTAATTGAGGTTGCCCGACACTGCCTGTGACATGCAACCTCTGATTTGACCCCAACGGCCCTCACCCCCTGATATTCATGTCCTGGAGGCAGCTGCCTCCCTTTGAGCCGGGCTGGTCTTAGTGACTCCCCTCAGAGAGAAGAGAATGCGTCAGAGGTTATGGGATGTCAAGACTTTCTCACCAGGAGGGAAGCCATCTGGCATGCTCTATGGACTCTCCTACAGAGGAGCAAGGAACAGAAAGCCCTCAGAATCAGAAATCCTGCCTGCACCAGCGTGAGTGAGTTTAGGAGAAGGCCCTCTCCCAGCCAAACTCTGAGATAACTGCCGCACCCTGAGACATCATGAGCCAGAGGCACCCGGCTGAGCAGTGCTCCGATTCCTGGCCTACAGAAACTAGGATAACAAATGCTTATTGTGCTAAGCTGCTGAGTGTTGGGGTAATTTCTTAGGCAGCAATAGGTAATGAATACAGTTAATCTTTGAAGAAATGATCCTGAGGAGGAGGTCTCAGTGCTTGAATTTCCTTTAGTTTGTAAATTTCCACTTTAAGTTTTAAACTATAATTTACTATGCAGAATCAAATAGTTAATTTACATATGCTCTTTCAATATTGTAGACAACTGAACTGAGTTTAATACAATTTGACTCAATGAAATAAATTCATTTAAAGTCCCTCTTATTTACCACAAATATTTAATATGTCTTTAAAATTTTTTAAAAATGCTTTTAATTTTAGTTTTGAGAGGTAGAAAGCCAGAGAAAGAAGGAGAGAGAAAGAAAAAGAGAAAGATCTTCCCTGTGCTGATTCTCTTCTCAAACACCCTCAAAGGCCAGGGCTGAGGCAGGCTGAAGTCAGGAGCCTAAAACTCAATCCAAGTCTCCCATGTGGGTGGCAGGCACTCAACCATGTAATTCACCACTACTGCCTCACAGGGTGCACCTTAGCAGGAAGCTGTAATAGACAACAGAGCCAGAACTTGAATCCAGGCACTCTGACAGGCAATTTGGGCATCCCAAACACTGGTTTATCAACTGTGCCAAATGCCTAGAAAGCAAGTCTTAAAGCTATTTTTTTATGCTCCATTTCCAATGAACATTAACTGCAGATGTAAATTGCATTACATTTAGTTAGTGCTGACACCAAAAATAGTTTTAGGAATATTCCTAACTTAGAGTAGATGCCAATATTTTTTAGTGTTGTAAATCAGCCCAGTAAATTATTCATTGGACGCTAAACATTTCACTTAAGCTTCAGGCTGATAAAGAATACCAATAGTGCTTGACTCCATAGTAGGGAGAATAAAGGTGTGGAAAGCAGAATTCAAAGACAAAGTTTATTTTGATGAAAAAAAAAAAAAAGCCCTTGAAATGCATGTATAATTTTAATACATATTTTTCTTAGACTTCTTGAAGATTCTTTATATACTTATATACAAAGATTTCAAACTCTTTTGCACCCAAATAAGCTTATCTTTTGCACTCCAGTTTCCATGAACCATTTGAAGTAGCCTTGTAAGAAACAAATTATATCCTCACGGCAAAGATACCATGTGTAATAAATTCCTTATTACTGACACACTTGGACTGACATAAAAGAGAACCCTTCAGTTTTCTGATTTAGCCTTATGATTCTGGATAGAATATACTGTCATCAAGAGTGGGTTTTAAGGTATGGAACTGTATTTGGGGCATGGACCAAGGCCTGTAGCCCTCAGGCTTCCTTCCATCACCAAGTACTCTTCCTTCTACACAAGACATATACCCTGTGAGCATCCTCATCAGCTCTGCCCAGCCAGATTCCATTCCACTCTCATTCAAGCGAAATGGACTGGTTTTTCCACTCTTAGATATCAAATCTGTCAAAAAAATTTTTAACTCATCAGAATATCCCTCCATTGTCACCCACTTAGAGGAATTTTAAGTCTTGACATTGGTAATGTTAGGGTTGTATAGAGACTTGGGACAGAGCAAAGAAGCAACTTGTAACTGGAAGAAAATGCAGTAGACTCTTCATTTGTCTAGTCCCTCTCTAAACCACCAGGGGTTCTTGTAGTCAATATAAAAAGGGAAAAGCAACTCCAAGTTGGGCTCTGACCACGTGACTAGATTCCTACTCCATGCCACCTCATTCCTTCTACTATAAGATGGTCCTCCAAACACCCACCTCCCAAAAAACTGAGACCAACCAATCCAAAAGTGTTAGCTCTATCAGTTATAAATTTACCATGGGAATAAAAAAAAAAAAAAAAAGCAATGGATAAAAAGTTTTAGATTTTTCTAGTGTTACAAAGCAAATTAACCCAAAGTTACAATGATATATGACATAGAGCATCATGCACAGACTAACCTGTGCAATAATCCTAAATGCTAAGTCTCATTCTTATTTGAATACCTTTGCCATGCAGGCCCTAAAATAGCCCCCAATTAGGTAGATACTAAATAACTGTGGGGTGAACACAAGTAGTGATGGAGATGTAAGCTCCTAGAAGGGTACAGAGTCCATCCCCTTACTTTGATGTTACTGAGGCTACTAGTGGTCCCTGGCCATCTTTGGGCTTAGGGTCAACTTAGGATATCTAGGGTAGCTATTCTAGTTTAGTTGGAGCTGGAAGTCTTGTAGGAAGCTGCATATCATAATAATTACAGCTAAAATCTTTGAATACTTAAGATAGACCCTTGGGTCTTATTATCTCCCTTAGTTTACAGAGAAAACTAGGCCTGCAGCGGTCAAATAATTTACACAAGTATGCAACATTAGAAAAGCTTCACATTAAAACATTGGTTGAAATCCAAAACCTACATATTTAACTTGTAGGCTATATTGCTTAAGTGCACCCTAACACTTCTTAACGAAGTGGAGGAGGTTAACTCTTGAAGGATTGCTTTATGCAAACGAATTGAGGTTCTTTTCCCTCTGCACTGCCAGCAGTAGCTGTAAACTGGAAGCTGGTGAGCTCAAGAAACATCTTACTTGGTCTGAGCGTTAAGAAAACTGTGCCACTCAAATCTGTCCAAGTCTCTGATGATCAGCTTTCTTGCGTTGTTTTTGTTTGCCAGCATGAAGCAAAGAAAAACAAACACAAAAACTCCAGAGGCAAAATGCCTCCCAGCAAATCAGGCTTCTGCTAATGCGCTTCTGCTTAATGAAGTCTCTATTCACAGCTATAAAGCTGGAACAAATGTCAGCTCTTAAAAATCAAGGCATTTCATAAAAATCCACATTTCTGGCTTCTCTTAAAACAGAAGATTTGGCAAAGCTAGGTGGGCATTCTCACACGCTAACAACAGACTGAACAGAGAGAGCGGCTACCCTCTTCCTGGGGCACGCTTTCTCTGGCTTACTGTGTTGTCCAACCAGCCTCACTGTCTCACCCTGGCTAGCTTGACTTGTGTCCACGGCCTGGCTCTGTAGGCACTGGAACTTGCAAATTCTACTACAATATTTCTCTCCATTATTTTTTTTAAAGGTTAATTGTATTTATTTGAAAGGCAGAGTGACAGAGAGGGAGGACGAGACACACAGAGATCCTCCATCTGCTGGTTCACTCCCCAAATGAGAACAATGGCTAGCAATGGCTTAGGGCTGGGCAAGACCAAAGCCAGGAGCCAGAAACTCCATTCTGGTCTCCCATTTGAGTAGTAGGGATCCAAATACTTTGGCTATCTTTTGCTATTTTCCCAGGTGGGTGAGCAGGGAGCTGGAGCAGAAGTGAGCAACCAGGACTTGATCCAATGCTCTGATATGGAACATTGGTATGTCAAGTGGTGGCTTAACCTGCTGTGCCACACAAGCCCTGCTCCATTATTTGAACAGTATAACAGTGAAAATTGGAATAAATGCTAACAATGGTTTCATGACTACTGAAACAAGTACAACATTTCTAAGCAAAGGACACAAGTAATGGAATTGACAATATGTCAATGTACCTAATGGCCTTAAAGAAGCAAACAACAGTTGCAAGGAAATGAATTCTAGAAGCCAGCAGTCATGTGAGTGCAGAAGAGGACTTCCAACCTCATATGAGATCAAAGTCCTGCTGACACCTAAGTTGCAGCCTTGTGAGACTCTGGAGGACACAGTGAAGCGTCCCTAGACTCCTGGTCCATGGAAATTGTGAGATCCTAAGGGTTATGTTGTTTTAAACTGCTAAGTTGGTGATCATTTGTTAGGCAGAAACATAAAAAGAATACACCATCTACCATCAATTGTTGCAATAATTACAGCACTTCCTTCTTTCAGGGGCCCACTGTGTGCCAGGTGCTGTGCTTTATGCTGATCAGTGCTGTCTTGGTTTAAATGCAGACACAGTGAAAAGCCTGAAAATATATTCTTTAAATTTATCTCAATAGGATACATTAGTGTTTCAAAAAAAACCAACAAGCAGATTTTCAAATACAAAAGGGAGAATGAAATAGATTCCTTTCAGTAGTCTCAAAGCCTGAGCTCCATTTCACATATCCTTTCCTTTCCTTTAGCATGCATCCTAATTCCAGATTTTCCTTAATACATGAAAATTAAATTAGAGTGCCTTTGTACATTTGAAGGGCTGTGCTCATCTAAATGACAGCTGGTTAGAAGGAGGAAGGATCAAGGCAAGAATTCCTGCTGCCCCCTTCATGTGCACATGCGCACAAGCAGACATCCACTCCAAGTCAAGGATAAGGCAATTGACAATTAGCATTAAAAAAGACAGGGATATTCCATTGGGAAATAAATGGGGAGATGTTCTTAATAAAGGAGTAGGAAGAGGAGACGCTGAGAGTCAAGAAATCACAGACCTAACACCTCTGTTTGGGAAAGATGAGAAAAATCTAATAAGATTCTTGTATCAGGATCTCATGTGAATATAACACATGACCATTTGATCCCAAATCAATTAAAAAAATCCCTCTGAACACAGTTGCGTGGTCAATTTACACTAAATTCCTGTAGTCATCTCCACCTTTTGTGTTTTCTAAGTCCTCTGAGAGAATACACTTACTTGCTTGGAACTTTGTGTTATTGTTGGTGCTCCGAATCAGCTGAAATGCCTTCTGAAACCCCACTGCGTGCTGGGTGGGGCTGTCTGAAGACTTGATGCTGCTCACGAAGGTGGACATCTTCCTCTTTGTCTCACTGGTGGCTGGAGATAGGAAGGTCTTATAGCACTGGTCTAGCGAGCAAGTCCTGACGGTATCTGCCACAGTCAACACAGAGATCTGGAGGAAAGAAAGGTTTGTAACAGAGGAGCCCATCAACATAACAGTTTCTGAGAGTTTAAAATTAAGTGGCTGGTGGTATCAATCTATCACACTTGAAAAAGATTAATTAGTAAGGAATGGTAAGGGCGCAGGGGGAGGGGGGCACTTGGAGTCTGGTTTTGCTTCCAAGATGAAATAGCAGTATGGTGTTCATATATAAAATATTTAAAAAATAAACCCTTAAATCCTCCTTATTTCATTCAGAGAAAATATTAACAAGAACCAACCAACCTGGTTTGTAAACCGGAGGCAGAGGTGAGGGAAGGGGGGGGGGGGCTGTGTTTGAAGCCCATTATCATTAGCTATGCACATACCTATCTCTGAGGTGTCCTGCAGATTAGTAAACTGCTAGCAGCCTTCCCTTCTTCCTTACTTCCCATAAATCTTGAGATAAGGTTGACCCATCCACCAGTAATCAAATCCCCCAGCTCTTTTCCTCCTTAGCATAACAATTTCCAGTGTGAAAATCATGGCTAATTAAAAATCTTAACAGGACTCATAAAAGAATTACAAGACTCACTGGGTGGTAATGTTAGTTGTAAAAGAGATTTTTGGGTTGGTGGCTGCTTTTTTAAAACTATTAGAATAAAAACTAAACCACTCTCTTTTCCCAAAGTCATTTTAAAAATGTTTTAAAATATATAAACAGTTATGTGTCTCTTCATGATGAGATCTGTTCTAGGAAATGTAGTGTTAGGCAATTTTGTTACTGTGTGAATATCATGTGCTCTGTTACACTTTACTTGTACTGTAAGAAAATCTGGATGGCATAGCTTACTTCATACTCATGGTACATTATAATTTTTATGAGTACATTGCCATCCAGGTGGTCCATTCTGACCCAGATATCTTATGTGGCATGTGAGTGTCTATCACAAAACAATAAAGTAATTATTAAAAGACATTCAAGGAGGACCCAGGCCATGGGGTTGCTGGAACCATGGTTACCTTATCATGCTCATCTATGGCACTGAGGATGACCTGAGCGGCGTCCTTGGCGATTTGAAGCTGAGTGTCAGTGACGGAAGCCCCGTGGTCCAGGATCACCACAATGTGCTTTGACTGTGGCCGGACAGTGGAGACATAGATGGGTCTAGAACAGGGAGAAGCTCTTCGTGGTCAGTGTTGGTTAGGGTAAAAGGCCTCTACCGCCCACAGTGGTGAACACTACGGATGTGTATGTATGGGGGCGTCTACCATGTTCTTCTGGGTAGCGCAAGGACACAGAGATCAGCATGGAAGGAGAAACCACAGTGGTGCACTGGAAACAACTCGGGACAGTAACATGAGTCTGCAGAACAGAGATCAGTGTCCTGTGCCTTCTTTAAATGACAGCAACTGAGAGAAGTACTGAAGAAAGAAGCCCTTTTGGAGGTTAGCTTTTCAGCCCACTCCAAAGTCTGCTCTTTCCCTTCTGCATGCTGCCGCTGCATATTGTTCCGTGTTAGGACACAGGAAATAGACCTGGTGGTCGCTCGGCTGCAGGCAGTCTGAGAGGGAGAGCACGGTCCCTTGGCCAGCACTGGCTCCTTTGCAGACTCTTAGTGAAGTGTTGCCAGAAAGGAGGCAGCCTACAGCCTGCGAGCCTGCAGAGCAGCTTTGAATAGCAAGTTTGGTTTCTCTCTTCTGATACAAAGGCTCCCACTAAGAGGCCCCTTTCCTTTCTGTACTAAAACAATTCACACAGGTCAGCCACCAAAAGGGCCCTTCTCTGAGTATTTAAAACCATGCCATCAGAATGTGTGTCCAAGCCTGTGATAGCCACTCGTCCTGCCAGGTTTTGTTTGCCAACATTAAGAAAAAGGGGGGTGGGGAAGAGCCACAAAGGAGAACTGCCTGCTATCAAAGCAGCCTTCTGCTAATGTGCAGTGCAGGAAGGTTTGTGGGAAGAGGTTTAATGAGGTCTCTATTCACAGTTTTAAAGCTGGAACAAATTAGGGGGAGTTTTCGAAAGCAAATCAGCCTCCAGAGAATTCTCTCCTTTATTGACACCCCTGAAACACTGGATTTTTTTTTTTTTGTGAAATGTTAGATGCCAGTTGAGTCACAAAAGCCTGGGCACAAATGAGGAAATGGAGGCAAAGTACCAAAAAAGCCTCAAAATCTGGCAAAGTTCACACTAATTGTTCTCAAGCCAAAAGTCTTGCATTAATACTCAAGGACTATTTTATTTTCACTAGTTGATACCATTGAGCCAGCAGGGAAATAGGGTGAAAAGAGTCCAGGAATGGTGGCTATGGAAATGAAATAGGGAACTAACAAAAAAGGAAAATTTGACCACCCAACACTCACAACTGGGGCAAATATTTAACTTTCTAGGTCTCTAAAGCTAGGAGAGAGAATTTTCTTTAAAATGGTACACATTGTTCCAAATGAATTCACATAAAAGAAAAACACAGTATTTGTTGGCATAATCACACTGAGTGGGAAACATAAATAAGTAATGTTAAATGTTAACAAGTTAACTTAGCTCCTTTCTTATATTGCTATGCTCTGAAATCTACTACACTCTTGGAAGAGATGTAGAGAACTCGCAAGGTCATCAGAGCAGTGATGAGACAAGAGATGAGAGTGACCACCAACAGAGAGAGAAAAGTGGATCATTTAGCCAGGAAATACAGGCTAGACAGTTGATCTACGGCAAAGTTAGAGTGGAGATAAAGGTTTGGGTGAATACAGACTTGTTTCCCTTTCTGAAGCACTTGGTTAAAAGCAGCATGCCATGTCATCAACCCTCTTAGAAGCACATGAGAATTAAGTAGTTCGTGGTAGCCTTTGCTCTCCTGTCATGAGGGAGACTAGAAGCCAAAGTTACAAGTTCTGGTCTAGTCTTCAAGACAACCAAGTCTTCACCAGCATGTCCAGGGAGGGGAATAGAAGAAATCATACGAACCATCAAAACGTCTTTCTAGGAAAAGCACAGAAAAGGTACTTTCCTGGGGAGGAAAAATCCTAGATGCAATTTAAAGTAAAGATGAAGGGAAGGTAATATGATTGTTTATTTAGACTCCATAACATGGCTTGAAAAAGTGGGCACCTTGCATTCGCTCCAGATGTTCAGGCATCAAACACTGCACATGGGAACCACTGGGATTCCAAAGGAAAGTACCTCTGCCTGAGGGTTCTCTAAGTAGATGAGTCCTGACATACATATTACCTCATCATCACTGCCCTCCTTGCTAGGTGGTACAATCTCAAGTCTTTGAGAAAAGCAGGATGGTGGTGATCACGAATCCAGTGCTTTCTGGACATTCTTAACACTTCTAGTAGCTGAAATCTGTGTAAAAACTTTAAAAGTATAGCTAAGTGCATTAGACTTGAGAACCACAAACTCTACTTGGAAGTATGTTGTAAGGTTATGTTCTATACTGTACTGCACAGAAGGTACCATCACTTATGTTTCAACAAAGGCATCTGAAGCTCAAAACTCAATGGTGGCTTCAAACAATTTAATTTCAGTAGTATACACCTTGTCTTATTGAACTTGCTAGATCGTTCTTAAAAAGCTCTTCTGAGCTTTACTAATTGCCCTTTAATACATATTTCCACATGTTAAATAGTGAAATTGTTTCAGGACAAAACATGTTTTTGAATGTATAGCTTAGAGGCAGTGCTATGGGTGGAAGTAAGGAGTTCACGCTTCATACAGATTATTTTTAAGCAACAATTAAACACTTGAGCAAGCAAGTCAACATACCTACTACGATGTTCATAGCTGCCCTTACACCGGAACTTGTGTGCTGGAAAAACAGTGAAAATTCCTTCTTCTGAGCTGAAATACTGCCACTTAATTCCAGGGTTGGATTTCAGGTTGTCTGCGAGAACTGGAGGAGTGAGAAAAATGAAATACAACCACCAAACCCACAGGTGCACACAGGCACTGTTCCTTAGGCATCTGTTCTGCATAAACTGCTTGTAGTATGAAGAAATCCCACTAGATACAAGGTTGTAAATTTTCTACAAAACATTTTCTTTTGCTCTCTTAAAAATACTCCAGGAACAGAAAATGTAAGGTTTCAGTTAACTGAAGCTATTTTTCTTAACATTATATAGTGACATTATATGTCCGGAATTATTTTTCCAGCACAAATGATTCATTTGCATTAATCTCTCCCCTCATGGGACTGGTCCCTGTTGGGCTAGTGTACACTTGCTAGCTTGGGGCACATGCTCTGACTGTGGAAATAGTGATGTTAATGGCCCTTGTCTCCACAGGGACTAGACCTGTAACATTGACCTTACCTCCACATGTCTCCCTTCACCATGAGGGAAACAGAATACACGGTACTAAACTCCAGAATCATAATCACTGAATAAGGCTGTTACTTATGGGATCATTTCCTTTGCACCAGGTGTCAGGACATAGGCTTGCCTTTGTGTTATCTCATTTCTTTCACCTTAGGATACAGGAAGTATTATTATCCCTATTTTGGAGTTGAGAAACTATGCTAAGGGAGCTTAAGCAATTGATCAAAGACTTCATCCGTAAGTGACCAAGTAGAGATTCCACCTGCAGTGTCCTGGCTCCTCTGTTCTTTACATCATGCCATGCTGTTTTCCTTCCTGTGGATACCACAGCCCTGCACTGCTCTGCATCTGCCATTCCCTCCACCCCAAGTGCCAGCCCCTTGTGTGCAATCCCATCCCACAACCTCCATGATGTCTTTGCTTCCCTCTCCCACAATCTGCCCTCCCTTCTGAGTTCTTAGGCCCTTTTTCTGAGTTCTCCTCCAACTCAGTTATTCATTACACATCGATTACATACAACTCACTGCTTTATATTCCGCCAAGATATACAAAGATGGGCAAAACCCAAGCCTTGCT
The DNA here is from genome assembly GCF_051225735.1 of Oryctolagus cuniculus. NCBI lineage: Eukaryota > Metazoa > Chordata > Mammalia > Lagomorpha > Leporidae > Oryctolagus > Oryctolagus cuniculus. Next base: position 108,716,545 of record NC_142873.1, read on the forward strand.
GTAGTACCCAATACACCAGAAGGATTTCAGAGATGGAAATGGAGCACAAAGCAATTCAATGGGCAAAGGAGTCTCAGCAAAGGAAAAGGGAAGGAAAGTGTGAGGTGAATTTGACCCCAATACATAAAGCTTTAAATGCCCACAGAACCAATAAAGGATCCCTTAAAAGGGTTCAATTTGTGCCTCCACTAACAACGATGGACTTTGACCTCCACTGGAAACAAAGAGCTTTCACACAGAATGTTTCATTTAACTTTTACAAAATCATACATGTGGTATTATCTCCATGTTGTAAAAGAGGAAACTGAGTTCAAAGAAGTTAGATGGTACTTTGTAATATTATCATGTTTTATTTTCCTTATAGCATCTTCTACCACCTGAAATTATTGTATTGGTTTAATACCAGCTCACTCATCTCCTCTCCAGTTAAATTTTAAGCTCCATGCAATTAGAAACTTGGCCTTTCCCCTTTAGAACCCAGATTAATGTATGCACAGTGTGTGTCCAGCAAATATTTCTTGAACAAATGAATATCCACAACTATTAGGTGGTAAGGTTGTAGTTAGAATATAGTTATCCTGACTCTAATGAGCTTTTCACCAAACCTTTCTCTCCTAGAAATAAAAGGGTAGACTATCACAATATTATGTTTTTGTACCACACTTAGCATCTGAGATTAAAATTCAGAAACAAGAAATGCCAAGATCTTCAGGGTAGAGTTGGGGTGATGGCACCCGGGGAAGTCCAATGCCTGCTTCCTTCTTAGGACATCATGAACTCCAAGAAAGCAAGACACTGGTCTGTTCTCTCTCTTTAGCACTCATTATGGCTGTTGGCCTAGCACATGGTTCATTATATTGGCTGCAAATGAATTCTTATTTGAGACAGTCAGGTTTTGCCTCAGGTCTAAAGTCCTTCTGTCTGTGGGCTGTGGTATTTATGTCTGTTCTTGCCCTATATGACTCTATGGCTCTCATTAATTCCTCTTCATTTGTTCTTGGCCTACCATGGGCAGGAAAATGCTTTTTGGTATGGAAGAAAAGAGACTCCAAAGATCAAATTCTTACCTGAAAGACAGACTAACTTGTGGGGAGCAACTCGAACTAAACTGTTACTGGAATTAAGACTTATTCTATGCATCTGCTCTCCCACAATATGGTGCTGGGAGAGGAGGAAACAGCTTCTACACAGCTGCCTCCAGTTCAACCAATAAACAGCAGGACCTGCTCCTGATTGGAGGAGGGCAGCGTACTCGGCGTGTGGGTAGCAGAGTTGGGATTGGTGGAAGAGGACTATAAAGGAGGAGAGAGACAACATGCACCAGGAACATCTATCTGAAGGAACACCTGAGCAGCCCCCGAGAGAGCCAGCCGGCGGTGTGCCGCTCCCCTGCGGAAGTGGGGAAAGTGGCAGGGGGCCCACCCCTCCACGGAGGTGGAGGGACGGTAGCCAACCCGGGAAGGACCAGCAGCAAACCCGGGGAGGGCTGAGCAGACAAAAGAACAGCGCAGGGTCCTGTGTCGTTCCTCCGCGAAGACGGGGAGTGACACTAACTGAAGGAGATCAGAGATAGACACTATGAGGTATAATGGTATCTGCCAAAATTCTTCGATGGGGTTACAGAGGTGGACAATGGAAACCCAAAGGTAGGAAAGGTCTACCTGTGTTGTTGAGATGGTGTCAGGACAAGTACTGAGTGAATGCCTATGAATGACCTGCCAGGCAATATCCTAGATGCCCTGCATAAAACACTGCACATCTGCGATTTGGCCATGAGCTCAAGAAGATGAGGAGCTCCCAGGATGCAACCAATGTGCAAGGGCAGGGAGTGAGAACTCTCCAATAGGATCACTACAGGAAGTGCTGATTGAGCAAGACAGGCGGCCAGAGGCCAAGTCCTTTATAACCAACCTGTCAAAGGACAGTTTATAGGTGCGTATCGTTTACTGTGGCCCTCAATAAAGTGGAATACAGAATGATAATCTAACTGGTACCTATCCTTTTCTCCATCTGAGTGAGACTCACTGTGTTAAGTTTCATTTACTTTGCAGATGTCTTCCTGCTATTAACAATAAGTTTTCTGAGGATTATCTTTAGGAGTCATGGGAAATATTTCAACTGTTTTCCAAAAATTAACAATGTGGCTGTGCTTAAAATGGATGCTACAGGTGCTGGCAATGTGGTCTAGCAGGTTAAGCATCTGTCTACAGCTCTGGCATCCCATATGGGTGCTGGTTCATGTCCCGGCTGCTCCACTTCTGATCCAGCTCCCTGCTGATGGCCTAGGAAAGCAGTAGAAGATGGCCCAAGGGTTTTGGGCCCTGTACCCGTGTGGGAGACTGGGAAGAGTCTCTTGGCTTCCGGCTTTGGATCAGTCCATTTCTGGCTGTTGCAGCTATCTGGGGGAGTGAACCAGTGAATGGAAGACCTCTCTCTCTATCTCTCCCTCTCTTTGTCTGTATCTCTACCTCTCAAGTAAATAAATAAAAATCTTAAAAAAATTTGATGTTACAACAAGTTCATCTTTCTTCCTGACAGGTTCAGAGACAAGTTTGGCTTTAGAGCCTGCTCCACTTACCCCTAAGCATGAAGAACAGATAAAGATAAGTCAGTGGGGCTGGCGCCGCGGCTCACTTGGTTAATCCTCTGCCTGCAGCGCCGGCATCCCATATGGGCCCCGGGTTCTAGTCCCAGTTGCTCCTCTTCCAGTCCAGCTCTCTGCTGTGGCCCAGGAGGGCAGTGGAGGATGGCCCAGGTCCTTGGGCCCTGCACCTGCATGGGAAACCAGGAGGAAGCACCTGGCTCCTGGCTTCGGATTGGTGCAGCTCCAGCCATGGAAGCCATTTGGGGGGTGAACCAAAAGAAGGAAGACCTTTCTATCTCTCTCTCTCTCACTGTCTATAACTCTACCTGTCAAATAAATAAGTAAATAAATACTTTAAAAAAAGATAAGTCAGTAACTTCTTATTTTATGCTGATCATCACCAATAACTTAAAAGAAGAAAATGTTGGACAAATTGTGACCATGCTATAAAAGTGCCACATGGTGCTGCCTCTGTCTGTCGCTTACTTCCAGGAATGTTTGCTTGGGGCCAGACAGGGTTATTATGCTAGATAGGGTCTGACTGAAACTACTCTAGCAAACATCTAGTAGGCATCTGACTGTACCAAGCCTTGTGTGAATGCTCTCACATATGCCATTTAATTCTTACCTCAACAAACCAATCTTTTAACACGGCTTAAGGTTTCAGGTGTTTAAAAAAATCAGTGATCCTTCAACAAAGGCATACAAAATATATTGCATGTATGATTTAAGCATTCCCAATGCCTTATGCTTTTATTCTTACTCATTTGAGAAAGAGACAGAAACAGAGAGAGAGAGAGAGAGAGAGACAGAACACTATAGTGCTCGCTCACATCCATTGGTTCACTTCCCAAATGCTGGCAACAGGGTATGTTGGGAGTTGAAGCTACAATCTGGTCTCCCACGTGGGTGGGAGGGACCCGATTACTTGAGCTATTATTGCTGTCTCCCAGGGAAAAGATTTGTGTTTTTAGCTATTACCTCTCTTGGCCTTTCTACTATGTGTCCAACATACATACTAAGGAGTGGTAGCACATTGTATCCTCACAAAAATCCTACAAGGAAAAGTCACTCTAATTTACAAATAAGGAAACGGGCTCAGAGATCTTTTTTTTTTTTTTTCTTCTTTACATTCCTGGGGTTTCAGAGTAGGCAAGAAGGCGACACAAAAGTCAAGCCAGCTTGTGACAAGACATCTGTCTCGTCGCCTTTGCCAGGTCACCTGCCCTTGTCAAGGTCATCATGGGGGGCAGGCGACCACACTCTCTCCACCTGGCTGAAGTGTGTGTGTGTGTAATATGGAAGAGGCTTTCTTCTCTGCCTAGTCTCCTGGGACCTGCAGCCTTAACCTTGATCTCACATTAGCAGTCTTCTCTAGGCAGCCCCGCCAACCCCGCAATAAAAAGGTAAATACTGCCTTTGGAAGCAAAGGAAAGCTCAATGACCTCATTGAAAAGGAACATCTGTAACAATAAACAGGCTACAGCAAAACTTTTAAAAGGGGAGCCAGTGGGACCAAGAATGTTTAAAAATAAATCAGAATTCATACAGTGCGTGATACATTTAGCCTCAAAAGATCATTCTGGTTCTTTAGGATCATTCCAGCATTATAGCACAGCATCAGACAAGGTTTCTCAAATCCTCCCGCTGAGGATCCCTTTGACATCTGATTAAATTTCATCCATTCTTTGGTACTGGCAGAATATGATGGATATGATGGGAATGAGGCCCCTGTGGCTCAGGAGTAATCTATCAATATGGTGCACATCCCAGGCAGGGCCTGCTCTGACCTAGACATGGAGGTGAATGAGAGCCTTATCATCCAGGCACGCAACCCAGAGGGGGCTTCCCCCATTCATATGCGTCACTGAGGTATTCAGGCTACTTGGGCTGGTGTCCAAACACAGGGTCTTGCACACTCATTCTTCCCTCAAACATGTTGGAAGCCCTCCAGGAAAAAAACTGGGCAGACGCCCAACCTGTCGGCCCAGGATGCACACAGTATTAGGCACTAAGCTATTAATGGGCAGGGTCTGTATCTGTCTAAACTGCTTTACACACCAATCCCAGACAGAGAGGGGGCAACAAATGGTGTTTTCCCAAGCTAGAAGTGACTGTGTCCTCTGAAATCCTCCAGTATTTTACCTTTCTACCGCCTACTCAGGAGTATTGTTGTTAAGGGTAAATTTTAGTTCCTTCTTTCCTACATTCTAAGATCCTCAAGGGCAGGATCTAGTTCTGACTAATTTTTTTTTAAAGAAAACTTTCATTTAATAAATATAAATTTCAAAAGCACAACTTTTGGATTATAGCGGTTCTTCCCCCCCACAACCACCGTCCCACCCGCAAACCATCCCATCTCCTGCTCCCTCTCCCATCCCATTCTTCATTAAGATTCATTTTTAATTATCTTTATATACAGAAGATCAACTCTATACTGAGTAAAGATTTCAACAGTTTGCACCCACACAGATACACAAAATATAAAGTACTGTTTGAAGATTAGTTTTACTGTTAATTCTCATAGCACAACACATTAAGGACAGAGGTCTTACATGGGGAGCAAGTGCACAGTGATTCCTGCTGTTAATTTAACAATTGACACTCTTATTTATGACGAAGATCTGACTCATTTCAATATCTTGAAAGCAGGGATCGCCATTCTAATCACATCAGGGCCCCACATTCTCTGAGAACTGCCGATTGGTATCTTCAGCACTCAGATTGGGACAATCTGCATCTTTGTGTCATAAATTCTAAAACTACAATTAAAAGGCAATTACAATTACAAGCCAAGTACAATTAAAAATAAACTTTGTGACTGCATCAATATACAAACAATGTTCATTTTAAATGTTTTAAAATGCTAAACGCCTCCTTCTTTGAACACCACTGTGGTGCTGGAGGCCTGTCGATAGTAAACAGAGATAAAAGGCCCATACTTTGGTGGTTTCATGTCAAAATGTATCAACTGTATATGTTAAACATGCGATTTTTGTTGTGATTTATACCTCAACAAAGCTGTTTTGATAATAAAGACTGGAAATGTATTGAACATCATACAAAAGAGTTCCATATATTGTGTGCCACTCTTCATAACAATTCTATGTGTTTGTTGTCTTAGCCCCATTTTCCAGATGCAGAAGTTGCGCAAGGCCTCAAAGGGAGAGGCATGGTTTGCTCTGGGAGTGTCTGCCTCTGAAGTTCCTGCTCTGCCCAGAGCATGATGGTACTGCTGTGTGCCCATACATACATGCTGAATGAATTAGCAATCCACAGACAAAGAGCACACTGAGTACACCCTGAGAGGCAGAATAAATACATAAATGCACAGTACCCAATCAAAATAGTAGGTTGTTTGTTTGTAAATATACAATGTAAATAAATACAATTAAGGAGATACTTAACAAAAAAATGATTTCACTTTAGACATTTGGCATTAACTCTTGTGAGAAAAAAAAGCAACTGTTGAACTGCTAAAACTGAGACCATAGCAGCTGGGTACTTCAGTGTCATGGAGGAGTTTGCCATTGACCCTGGCTGACTTAACTGGAAAATCACACAGACACAAGCTACTGCTTGGAAGGCAGGGTAATTACTTCATATATGCCTGTGAGTGGCATTGAACAATAAATAGGGAGGGAGAAAGGGAGGGGGAGGGGAAGGTGGAGAGAGGGGGAGAGGGAGAGGGAGAGGGAGAGAGAGAGAGAAGAGAGAGAGAGAGAGAGAGAGAGAGAGAAACAGAAATCGAGAGCTCCCACCCATTGGATCACTCTCCAGGTGCCTACAACTGCTTGGGTTGGGCCAAGCCAAAGCTGGGAGCCTGGAACTGAATCCAAGTTTCCTATATGGGTAGGTGACAGGGACTCAACTACTTGAGCCATTACCTGATGCTTGTTATGGTACACATTAACAGGAAGCTGGAATTGGGAGCAGAGATGGGACTTGAACCCAGGTACTCTCATGTGAGATGCAGGCATCCCAATAGAAAGTTTGACCATTAGAACAAATGCCTGTCCCTAAATAGCATATATAACTGAGAAAGCATATAGCCTAGTCATCATAATCATTTTAGGTGTTCAACAGGCTAAAGAAGTGAGCCCCAGCAGTCTTTTTCTCACTGTCAACTTGAACAAGACAAAGAAAGCCATTTGGACATGGGCCCAGTACAACTTTGTATTTTCTATTTAATTCAGGTTGGCATGTACCAAATGGAAGATCAACCCTGATAAATCAGAATAGACTAGAATGAGAAGCTGTAAGCTCAAGTCCCATCTCTTAAGAGTGGCAAGCCACCTGACCTTAAATTTACTCAATATAGCATCCAATGGCATCTTTCCAAAATGTAAATCAAATCCCACTGCTGCTTTGCTTAGAGCCTGCCTAAGGTTTTCCTCTGCACTCTACATAACATTAAAATCAAGCTTCACCAGGGCCTACACAATCTGCCCCCTCCCCCAACCTCATCTTTCCCCTCTTCAACTCACCACACGGTACAGAAATGTGCCAGGCCCTGGGTATAAAGGGATCCTTTGGGTTGGCATAACTCCTTTATCTACTTTTTACCTACTTAATTCTTTTTGTATCTTCTAGGGTTTGCCTTAAATTTCATCTTCTGGTAAGTTCTTCCTTGTTTACCCTTAATGATTAACTTCCATTAGATCACCAAGTGTTTTCCTTCACAGAGAAAAGTGGTAAGGTTATGTGTAGTTATTCATTTAATGTCTCTTACACAGAGGAGCTATAAGCTCCATGGGGTAGGAATAATTTAGTTTTGTTCATCTTATTCCCAGTACCTACTACATGACTGATTATTTTAGTAAGCACTCTATCAGTATTTGCCGACTAACTGATGATCTTGGCTAAGGCTCTTCTACTCTGTCCCCTAAGAGATTTTCAATTTCTACTTCTATAAAGTAATAGATTTGGACAAGGTGGTCCTAAAGACCCCTTAGAAACCAAGAGAAAAGTGAAAAGAAGGCAAAGAATGGAGGCTAAGGGGACAAAGTACACATGTTCATCAGCTTAAAATGGTGTTACATCCCAATAGTGCCATCATAAGCTGGAAATATCATTAAGTTGAATAAGCATTTAACACACCTAACCTGCCAGCATCATAATTTAACCTAGCTTACCTTCAGCGTACTCAGACTTAACATTAGTCTACAAATGGGGCAAGTCCTCTAACACAAAGCCCATTTTATAATCAAGTATAGATCAAATCTCATTGTTTGTACACACAGATGGGCATTTTTTTAGACATGAGATGGAATGTGAAAATCTAAAACATAAGATCCAAAGAACACCAGCAACACAGTACATTGAGCAGTGGTTGTATCCCTTGTGACTATGTGGATAACAGGGAAATGAGCTCACTGTCACTGTCCAGCATCAAGGGAGGGTATGGTAATGCATGCTGCCAGTCCAGGCAAAGAGCAGAATTCAAAAACTGAAGTATGATTTCAAATGAATGTGTACTACATCACACCACTGTAAAGTCAAAAAATCATGAAATCCAACTCTCATAAGTTGAGGACCAAGTGTTTACAACTGGAAGAAGAACAAACTTCTAACTGGCCTTGAAAAGTGTATGCAAAAATATAGAAAAAGAGGACACATTTTTACTTTCTATGGATTTAGGAGGTATAATAAGTCAGTACTGTGAGACAACAGTGATCCCAAGACTACAGTATATACAAAATGTCTAAACACATCAGGAATGTGGTTTAGATGATCGTGTTAGAGAAGATGTAATGTCAAGTCTTTGAAAGGCGAGGAGCCACTCTCATTGTGATCTCTGATGAGCAACAGCAATGAAGAAGTGCTTTCCCACCTAAGGTATTTAAAATTATTATTATTTTAAAGACTTAAAAAAAGATTTATTTATTTAAAGGCAGAGTTACAGAAAGAGAAGGAGAGGCAGAGGAGAGAGAGAGAGAGAGAGAGAGAGAGAGAATATCTTCCATCTGCTGGTTCACTCCCCAGATGGCTGCAATGGCCCAAGCACTCCAGCTATGCCCTCCCAGGTGCAGTAGTAGGGAGCTGGATCAGAAGTGGAACAGCTGGGACTTGAACTGGCACTCTGATATAGGATGCCAGTGTCACAGGCAGTGGCTACAATGCCGGTTAGATAAAAATTATAGCAAAGAGTCAGACATCATCCTACCTATTTTACTTTTTTAAAAAATGAATAAGTATATATTTATTGAAATCTTTACTTAATATATACTAAATTGATCTTCTGTATATAAAGATAATTGAAAATGAATCTTGATGTGAATGGGATGGGAGAGGGAGTGGGAGATGGGATGGTTGCGGGTGGCAGGGAAGTTATGGGGGGCAAAAAGCCACTGTAATCAAAAAACTGTACCTTGGAAATTTATATTTATTAAATAAAAACTTAAAAAAATAAAGCACCTGTCCTGGAAAAAAAGTATATATTTATTAGTAGAAACAATAATAAAATACTTACATTTTAAAGGAAATTTTTTTAATTTATTTTGACAGGCAGAGTTAGACAGTGAGAGAGAGAGACAGAGAGAAAGGTCTTCCTTTTTCCATTGGTTCACCCCCCAAGTGGCCGTTGCGGCCGGCACGCTGCGCTGATCCGAAGCCAGGAGCCAGGTGCTTCCTCCTGGTCTTCCATGTGGGTGCAGGGAGACCTGAGCCATCCTCCACTGCCCTCCCGGGCCACAGCAGAGAGATGGACTGAAAGAGGAGTAACCAGGACAGAATCCGGCGCACCGACCAGGACTAGAACTCGGGGTGCTGGCGCCGCAGGCGGAGGATTAGCTTATTGAGCTGTGGTGCCGGCCAAAGGAAATAATTTTTATGAGTTCCTCCCCCAAACTGATCAAATGAAAAACAGCTGAGATTAAGAAGAAAGGCATGTGGGCAGGCCAATGGGATAAGGCTGGGAACTGCAGTTTCTCAGCACTTGGGCCCTCAGTGCCTCAGCTGACACTGAGACTTCAAGGGGACCTCAGATGGGCTTCCACAGCCTACCTGCTCAGGTAAGCATCACTGGCACTGTTGTGCTCTGGACTTCGGCTGGAATAACTGTTCCTTCATGGATAATGAGGACTCCTAGAGAAGCTGTCAGTAGGCAGAGATTTGTGTCTGTTCTCACCTGTTCTTGAGCTCTCCTTAAGAACAAGGTAACATCAAATGGCACAGAAGACATTTCTCTCGGACAGGAAGAAAGATGTATTTTTCCTGCATGACTTCCCCTAAAGGTATTCATAGTTGTGGGGAGCAATCCGGACTGGACTAAGTTACTGAAATTAAGACTTATTCTATGCATCTGCTCTCCCACAACATGGCGTTGGGAGAGAAGTAAACAGCTTCCGCACAGCTGCCTCCAGTTCAACTAATAAACTGTAGGACTTGCTCCTGATTGGAGAGCAGCGTACTCGGCGTGTGGGCAGCCGAGTTGGGATTGGCGGAGGAGGACTATAAAGGAGGAGAGAGACGGCATGCACCAGGAACATCTATGGGGAACATCTAAGGGGAACATCTGAGGGAACACCTGTGCAGCCCCCAAGAGAACCGGCCGGCGGTGTGCCGCTCCCCTGCGGAAGTGGGGAATGTGGCCAGGGGGAACTGCCCTTCCACGGAGGTGGAAGGGATAGTAGCCAACCCGGGAAGAACCAGCAGCAAACCCGGGGAGGGCTGAGCAGACGAAAGAACAGCGCAGGGTCCTGTGTCGTTCCTCCACGAAGAGGGGGAGCGACAATAGTCTCAAAAGCTATGATTAACTTCAAGTACAAGACATCACAACATCTTATGTTAATCTGTGAGAAGACTCCTATTGCCAGGTAATCAGTTCTATTCAATCTTTGACTCTAAAGGCTTCCATGAAAATGCACACAGTAAAACAAGACACATACTGAAGAGATGCATAATCTGAAAAAGATGCGATAATAGCTAAGACAAGGAGGAGGAGGAAGAAGGGAAAGAGGAAGTGGAAGGGGAAGAAGGAGGGTTATTGCTTAACAATTTGTTTTATAAATTCAATAGAATTATTGTAATTTTATAGACAATAAAACTGAAGCTGCGACATAGTGACATATCCATGGCCACACAGATATTAAAACTAAAGCAGGCAAACTTAGATCAACAAATCTTCCCCACCCTGGCCACCCAGATATTAAAAGTATAGTAGGCCAATTTGGAACAACAGATCTTCCCCTCTTCCAGCCTTTCAAATATTCATTGAGTCCTCACTGTGTGAATTATTGCTGGGTCCAGAATTCCATCTGGTAAACCAAGGGGAGGTTTTCTGCACACAGCAGTGAGAACACAGGAGAGAGGGTGCACCGGGAGAGGTGCTTCAGATCTGACTGCCAGCAGCTACCACCATTCCTAGATGTTTGTCCAGAGCAACCCAAAAGGGGCAGCTTTTGAGCATCATCGAAGCTATTTGATTTCTGTACCATACAATGCCAAATAACAATCATGAAATGGAAACAGGTCTTTAACAAGGTCTAGCCCCTCTGTCTCACTCTAGTAAGGACCTCAACAAGTTGACTCTTTATCTCTTATAGTTTCTATCCTGATTCTAGGCAAATACCAACAATTTTGTAATAGTCACTTGCTTGTTCAACCACAGCACACAATCATTATCAGGTAAGTAGCTGAAACAATGGGCATTTCCCCTTTCAGGCATTCTTTCTGTTCCATTTATTGAGTCTCAAAATCCACCATACAGTACAGTCTACAGTACACTGAATTCTCAGGGGATAATATTCACATATGGGCCCCAGATTTCCTGGTCCCCAAATATTTTCCTTATAATTTCACCATCTATATTTACCTGGTTCTATGTTACTGTCCTAACTAGTCAACACAAAACCAATGAAGAGCCTCAAACTCCTTGCCTGCGTTAAGGTTTACATCACCCTGTCTCTACGAGAGATGGAGTATAAGTCACTTGTAGTTGGGTTGTGACTTTTGTTTTTCTTAACATTATTCACAAAGGAAGGGACAAAAAGAAAATGTAGTGGAAAGGTTGTTGCCTCCTCTCTCAAGGAACCCTAGGTCTTCTGATGTCCAGCCCAATACACTCAGTAATTTACACAAAAAGCCGCCTACCTCCCACAGCTTGCCACAGAAAACACTTGAGTTTTCCTAAATATACAGTGGCCCTTTAGCCGGCGCCGTGGCTCAATAGGCTAATCCTCCACCTTGCGGCGCCGGCACACCGGGTTCTAGTCCCGGTCGGGGCGCCGGATTCTGTCCCGGTTGCCCCTCTTCCAGGCCAGCTCTCTGCTATGGCCAGGGAGTGCAGTGGAGGATGGCCCAGGTGCTTGGGCCCTGCACCCCATGGGAGACCAGGAAAAGCACCTGGATCCTGGCTCCTGCCATCGGATCAGCGCGGTGCGCCGGCTGCAGCGGCGGCCATTGGAGGGTGAACCAACGGCAAAGGAAGACCTTTCTCTCTGTCTCTCTCTCTCTCACTGTCCACTCTGCCTGTCAAAAAAAAAAAAAAAAAAAAAAAAAAAAAAAAAAAAAAAATATACAGTGGCCCAGACACACAATATACAGACACTTCCTTGACAGCCCAGAATTTATGTAGCTCCCCTCAAACACATTCTGTGCAATAGCCACCATTTTGGGGACGATGAACAGAAATGAGCATTCTGAGGACTGCTGACTATGTGTATTGCTTAGTGCAGGGATCTCACTTTCTGCCTCTGGGTCCAGAACACTGTCTACTAAACCAAGGGAAAGTTTTTCATACACAGCAAGGGGAACACAGGCGAGAGGGGGCTGTAGAGACAGGTGCTTTAGATCTGACCTCCAGTGCCCAACACCATTTCTAGATGTTACCCAGAGCACCCCAAGAGACAACACATTTCCAGCATTATATCCTCTCATCCCTTTAAAATTCCTGCTCCTTGCTTCTATCCTGAGTATCGCTTACCCATCTATTCTGGAGAGGCCACAGTTCAGGGACACCCAGATACTGTTTATACTGCTCCAGGAGTGAATACCTTCAGTACTGACCATGTAACCAGGTACTTTTAAATATCTCATTTCATTCTTAAATCAACCAAATGAGGCAGATTTTATTTATATTTAGGAATCTGAGGCACAGAGAAATTAATTTTCAAAGTATACAATAGCTACCAAGAGTTAGAATGTGGAGGTTCATTAGAGAGATCTTATTATTCTCATTTTATAAGTAAGACTATTCCGGGTCAGAAAAAAGGAGTGAGTTAAGCCCTAGACTCTGAATGAGATTCAAATCATGTGGCCCAGTGATTCTGCCACCACACTGACCAGCTAGTGAAGGTTCACTGCAAAAGTTAAGCCAATGACAGTTGACCAACCCTGTTCCTGGGGACAACACAATGATCCTCTCCTATCTGCCTGCATTTGTTTTAGTCTAATACTAAGGAGAGGTCTTCTTCAAATCTCTGGTTCTGATCTGAGCTCTTCAGGCCTATTCTAGGCTAGTTATAAGAAGGAAAATAACCAGTCCATTCTGTCCTTGATTCAGATGAGTTAGCCAGGTCCTGGACTCAGAGAATATAGAATAAACTTCTGGCATAATCCAAAACCAGTAAAGATCTGCTGCTGTATCTGTTTCTCTCTAGCACACCACTCCCAGAGGATCCAAAAGTCCAGGTGATCGTCAAGGTCATGGAAAGAGTAACAGAAAATTAACAGAAATGCCATTCTCAAGCCTGGCTAATCATTACAATCAGTCTTTGAAACTTACAGATTCCCAAGCCTTACCAAGCCAACATTCTGACTCACTAGGTTTGGCCGAGGGGTCAAATTAGAGTTTTGTTTTAGTAAAGTGACTTAGGACCAGCAAGGTTTGGGGTCACTAATCCAACACGTTAAAATCTATCATTCCATCAGTGTCCTTGGCTTCCTAGACCGTTTCTCTCCTTGGTTTCTTCTTCCTAGACTACTTCTTCTCCTTGGTTTCTATATTTCCAACATAAAACATTTTTCAAATCTTATTTAATTTGACAAAAATATTAGAGCCGGTGTTGTGGTGTAGTATACGGGGCCACTGCCTGCAATATAAGGCACCCTATATTGTACCAGTTTGAGTCTCAGGTGCTCTACTTTTCATCCAGCTCCCTGCTGGTATGTCTGGAAAAGCAGTAAAGATGGCCCAAGTCCTTGGGCCCTTGCACTCATATGGGAGACCCGGAAGAAGTTCCTGGCTTCTGGCTCTGGTCTGGCCCGGCCCTGGCCATTTCAGCCATTTGGTGAGTGAACCAGCAGATGGAAGATCTCTTTCTAACTGTGCCTTTCAAATAAAAGAAAAATAAATCTTAAAAAATACTAGCATCAACAAGAATAAAAACTTTCCTATATTCTAAGTTGTTAAGTAACTTGGAATAGTGGTCCACACTGATTCTGCATTTAGTGCCCTCCCAGCCCACCCTCATACAGCCACCTTGTCTATGCCATGACCTTTCTTCACCATCCTCCTCCCACTCTTGGATGACCTGAATAGTGTTCCTGTTTCTCCTTCTTCTGCACTTCCTCCCACTCTTCACAAAGCTCTCTGGTCTCCCCTGCTTAAAAATCTGTCAGTTCGTTGCCTTCAATGTAGAAACAAATCAAAACAAACCAAAATTCCTCAGACTGATATTCTAGACCCATTCAATCTGGCTTGACACCACTCTCATTTTCTGCTTACACTCCTCTTAAATGATGATCCATTCTGATTGCATCTGGAGTCGCTTTCGAGACTCTAAAATGTATACTTGTACAAGCACATCATTTGGATAATTCCTATTCATCTTTCAAGACCCAGCTCAGAGCTCATAACTGGGGTCAAGTGCCCTAGGCCTATCTTTTTCATCTCAGTACTTAGCACTGCATTGTAATTGTACTTGTTTGTTGATTTTTCTTCTTTTCACCCCTCCTGCCAACATACACAGACACCACTAGATTGGGAGCTCTCCAAGGATACAAGCTGTTTTACCTTGGTGCTGGCATAGTAACTACCATGTAGTTCTCACCTGAGAGAAGCTCTTTATGAGGGAAAATGAAGGAGTCAGGGTTAATGCTGGGTCTCAGGCTCAGAAAGCTACTAAAATCTAGCTTTTCTATTAACTGACATGGAACAGGGCCTAAAGAGAAAGTCTGTGTGGGTGGACAGATTGTAGGTTTGGTTTTAGATCTTGAGTTTCAAGTGTCTATAGGCAGAACACAGGACAGAGATACATTTCTTTATCTTAAGCAGTCTACTGTAGGAAGGGCCATTAGATTTGGAGTCAGGACATACAATGCTTAGTGATATCAATACCAACAGTGAGCTCTCTGAATTTTCATGGATCAGTGAACTTCTCTGGGCTTTTTCTTATCTATGAAAGGAAGCTGATATTTATCCTTGGTATTTATGCTAATAATATGAGAATATGGAATGGCTTATAAGATACTAATTAAGAAGTGATAGATTGGGGACCATGTTGTGGTACAGTGGGTTAAGCCACCACCCGCAGTACTGGAATCCAAATGGGCACCATTTCTAGTCCTGGCTACTCTACTTCCATCCCAGCTCCCTGCTAATGTACTTAGAAAAGCAGCAGAGGACAGCCCAAGTGCTTGGGCCCCTGTGGCCATGTGGGAGACCCAGAGGAAGCTCCTGGCTCCTAGCTTCAGCCTGGCCCAGTCCTAGCCATTGTGGACATTTGGGGAGTGAGCCAGCGGGTGGAATACATCTCTCTCTGGCTTTCCCTCTCTGTAACTCTGCCCTTCAAATAAGTAAAACAAATCTTTTTTTTTTTTTTTTAAAGAAGTGATAGATCGATGCATGTATGTGTGTACACAGTATGTTTGGACTTATCATGCTAAGTTTCACATGAATAAAATGACAGATTCATCAGTAGAATCTGTCATTCTACATACCTGCAACATTTATGTGTGCCGATGTGCTGCTAGGCTAAGGAAATTCATGCTACAATCACAATCACAACCACAATATTTCCTTCATTAAAGTCCTTCAAAAGTCCTGAGTTTCCCATTATAAAGAAGAATAAAAAAAATCACTAAGGATTTACTGTGTACTTGTTATGGGCAAGGCACTGGATTGGGCATACAGCATACAAAAAGTGAATAAAAAGGGGCATAGGGTCAAGGAGATGTACAAACAAAAAATTAAAACTAAGCATGGCTCAGAGCAAAGTTATGGAGAATTATAGCTGAGCAGACACAACTCTGAAGGCCCCTAGCTTTTGGGCTCACCTGGGTTGGCAGAGGCCGCCGTTGAAACCATCCTCTCCCATGGCCAATCCTGCCTCCTTCCCTTTCCTGATGGGCTACCAGGCTCCATCTCAGAGTCTGCTTCTTGGGAAACTCAACCTGCCACAACAAGCTACAAGGGTCAGGCAAGGTAACAGCACGAGCAGAAATATGGAGGAGGGGAAGAGGTTGATGATTTTGAAGAACTAAAAAGTGTTTCCCTGAGACTTGAGCCCAGAACACTTAAGGAGAAGCAGTGAAAGATAAAGGTGGGGGCTGGCACTGTGGTGTAGCAGGTAAAGCTGCTGCCTGCAGTGAGCAGTCCTGGCTGCTCTACTTGTGATCCAGCTCTGCTATGGCCTGGAAAGCAGTGAAAGATGGCCCAAGTTCCTGGGCCCCTGTACCCACATGTGAGACCTGGAAGAAGCTCCTGGTTCCTGGCTTTGGATTGGCCCAGCTCCAGCCATTGGGTTCTTTTGGGGAATGAACCAGCAGATGGAAGACCTCTCTCTCTCTCTCTCTGTCTCTGCCTCTCTGTAACTCAGCATTTCAAATAAATAAATCTTAAAAAAGAAAAAAAGGGAAAGGCAAAAAGAAAGATAGGGTAAAGGCCTAAGCTCTACCTACATCGTAGAGGCAAAGGGGACTCATCAGAGGTTTCTGAGAAATAAAGTTACAGAGTAGAGATTTTCTTTTTGAAAAATTGCTTAATTAATTTATTAGGGAGGTAGAGAGAGAAACGCACACATACACAGACAGATAGAGACTGAGCTCCGATCCATTTGATCACTCTCCAAATGCCCACACTGACCCCTGCCTGGGGCCCAAACTGGGAACGGACAACTCAGTTCAGTTCTTCCACATGGATGGCAGGGAGCAGGGTGCACACAGGAAGCTGGAATCAGGAGTGGAGTTTGAATTCAAACTCTGCCTTCTGATATGGGATGTGGGTGTCCCAAGTGGCAACTTAACTGCTAGGCCAAATGTTTGCCCCAGAACAGGTATTTTCAAAACACTACTACCTGTACATGATGTATTGAAGAATTCCCAGTGTAACCAGGATGCGGATGCCAGTGATTGTGAAAATGAACCCAGACTGAAGATCTTAGATCTGTGTCCAGAAGTTGGTAATTCAATAAGTAAACTCTGAAATAGGCTGGGGCTGGAGCTAGAGATTTAGGATTCAGCAGTACATGGCAGGAGCTAGATGGAGAATCTTCAATAAGGTCAGGAGGATGGCGATTAGAAGACGTGTATGGATATACACCCCGAGGGACAGAATCGAGTGAAAGGAGCCCCAGAAGACTCCTACGGACTAAGCAGAGAAGAAAGAGGAGGAATCGTAGAGGCTAATTTTAGAGAAACCAAAGGATGAGATAAGTTTATACATCAACCACTACAAAGTGGACAAATAAAATAACAAGAGCATTGGGGCTGGCACTGTGGTGCAGTAGGCTAAGCCTCTGCCTGTGGCACCGACATCCCATATGGGCACTGGTTCTGGCTGTTCTTCTTCTGATCCAGCTCTGTTTATAGCCTGGGAAAGCAGTAGATGATGGCCCAAATGCTTGGGCTCCTGTAGACCCACAAGAGAGACCGGAGGAGGCTCCTGGCTCTCGGTTTCAGAATGGCCCAACTCCGGTCATTATGCCCGTTTGGGGCGTGAACCAGTGAATGCAAGACCTTTCTGTCTCTCCCTCTGTCTGTAACTCTACCTCTCAAATAAATAAAATATTAAAAAAAAAAAAAAAGCAGAGGATCATTTGAAGTCCTTCAAGAGAGTAAGGATATCCAGTAACAAAAATATTTATTTATGGGGCCGGCGCCGTGGCTCACTTGGTTAATCCTCCGCCTGCGGTGCCGGGTTCTAGTCCTGGCTTCCCCTCTTCCAGTCCAGCTCTCTGCTGTGGCCCGGGAGGGCAGTGAGGATGGCCCAAGTGCTTGGGCCCCTGCACCCGCATGGGAGACCAGGAAGAAGCACCTGGCTCCTGGCTTTGGATCGGCATAGCTCCGGCCGTAGCAGCCATTTAGGGGGTGAACCAATGGAAGGAAGACCTTTCTCTCTGTCTCTCTTTAAAAAAATATTTATTTATTTAGTTCAAAGTCATATGTGGGGATGGGAGTGTGTGTGTGTGGGGGGGAGAGACAGGAAGGGAAGGAGTTATCTTCCATCTCAATAGCCACATCTGGTTGAGGCTGAAGCCAAGAGCAAAGAACTCCATCCTTGCCTCCTATGTAGGTGGCAGGGGACTAAGTACTTGGCCATCTTCTCGTGCCTTCCCAAGTACATTAGTAGGGAGCTGGATCAGTAGAGCAGCTAAGACTCAAACTGGCTCTCTGATATTGGAAGCTTATTAACCCGCTGTGCAAAAACACCAGTGCCTATCCAGCATTTCTAATACTGAGATAAAGTGGGACAAAGTGTTCAATTGGAGTGGACTGTTTAATCCAATGATTCCATACAATCATTACTAAAATGATATATAAGCATAATTATACATACATAGGAACTTCAAGAAGTTCATAGCAAATGCATATTATGAAAATATTATACATAGGGGGCGGTGCTGTGGTGTAGTGGGTAAAAGCCTCTGCCTGCAGTGCTGGCATCCCATAAAGGTGCCGGTTCGAGACCCGGCTGCTCTACTTCCATAGCTCTCTGCTATGGCCTGGGAAAGCAGTGGGGGAATGCCCAAGTCCTTGGGCCCCTGCACTCATGCGGGAGAAGAAGCTCCTGCTCTGGCTTTAGATCGGCCCAGCTCAGACCACTGCAACCATTTGGGGGGGTGAACCAGCGGATGGAAGATCTCTCTCTCTCTCTCTCTGCCTCTCTGTAACTCCACTTTCCAAATAAATAAATAAATAAATAAATCTGTAAAAAATTGTTATACATGAATTTAAATTTTTTGTACCAAAATAAAACTTATTTGTAAATTCCATTTAATTTAATTTGTGGAAAACAAACTTTTTAACTTATCACTGTGCATATGCATGAGAATATTCAGAATACATTTTCTTTTTTTCTTTTTTAAGTTTATTTATTTTATTTGAAAGGCAGAGTTACAGTGAAGGAGAGACAGAGAGATCTTCCATCTGCTGGTTCACTCCCCAAATGGCTTCAATGGCCGGGGCTGGGCCAGACCAACATTAGGAGCCAGAAGCTTCTTCTGGGTCTCCCACATGAGTGCAAGGGCCCAAGGAATGGGCTGCTTTCCTAGTTGCATTCACAGGGAGCTGGATAGTAAGTGGAGCAGCCGGGACTTGAACCAGTGTCTACATGGGATTCTGGCATTACAGAAGGCAGCTTAACCTGCTGTGCTACAGCACTGGTCCCTCAGGGTATGTTTTCTAAGTTTATAAAAAAGTAGGCTATATCCATTATAATCATAGTGTACTATATTATGTATTATAATATATAATCAAGTATGGGCAATAAAATTTTCTGAATTCAGTATAATAGGATTCTTTTAAGGAATATAAGAAAGGCAAGATTTTGAAGTATTTGAGAATATAAGATGAGAGCTTGAAGGGGAAATCAGAGGAAAGAAAAGGGCCCTTTGTTGGTTGACTTAATTTTGTTCATGTATATATACATATAAATATGCAAACATATATGAATACAAACTGAATCATATAAGTTCCAGAATTTAGATTTTAACTGAAGATGTGATATAAATAATTACCATATCTTTTATGACACTAATACAATTATGAAGCAAGGGTAACTGGGCATAAAAAAAAGAACAAGAAATTCCAGGCTTGGCTCATTTTTATTTTTTTATTTTAGGCTTTTAGGTTGAACAGGCCTTTTTCCTGCTTTGTTACTAGGAAAACTTGAATGCATATCTAACAGATAATTTTCATGGTCCAGATGATATGGCTCCTTGACTTAGAATGAGGTTATATCCCTATAAACCCACAGTAAATGGAAAATATTTTATATTGAAAATATAACCTAACCTACCAAATGTCATAGCTTAGCTTAGCCTGTCTTCAACATGCTCAGAACACTTACATTAGTCTTACACAGTCCAACATAAGCCTATTTTATTTAATTTTTAAAAGACTTTATTTATTTGAAAGGCAGAGTCACAGAGAGGCAGAGGCAGAGGCAGAGAGAGAGGTCTTCCATCCGCTGGCTTACTCCCCAGATGGCCGCAACAGTGAGAGCAGGGCCTATCCGAAGACAGGCATCAGGGCCTTCTTCTGGGTATCCCACATGGATGCAGGGGCCCAAGCACGTGAACCATCCTCTATTACTTTTCCATGCCATAGCAGAGAGATGGATTGGAAGAGGAGCAGCCGAGTTCCAAACCAGTGCCCATGTGGATGCTAACACTGCAGGTGGTGGCTTTACCTGCTAAGCCACAGCACAGGCCCTAAGGCTATTTTATAATAAAGCTGAATATCTCATGCATGTACACAGCTGCTTTGTAGGCAAGATGGAATGGGAAAACAACACAAACTCTACAAAACACTGGCAAAACAGTACACTGTAGAGGGTGTATGGTCTCCCCTTGTGACCATGTGTCTAACTGAGAGCTAGGGCTGCCAAGCTTCACAAGAGAGCATCCTACAGCATGTGGCTAGCCTGGCTAAAGACCAAGATTCGAAGTGTGGGTTCTGCTGAATGCTTATCACTTTTGTACCATTGAAAAGTTGAAAAAAGGCAGTCTCCAGGGCCTACCTGCACCTCCCGTAGCATTTACTTCTATAACGTGACTTATAAATGCCCCTTACACCCCGTGAATCCTGTATCTCAATGAAGACCGCAACGTTACCAAGATCGAAGTTTGCAACTTCAAATGCTCTTTAAATCAAACACAATAAAGAAAGTCCAGACACTTTTTCTTTCACCGAGAAAGACTAACTCCCACTTCTACTCTCACAGCAATTGCATAACTCAAGAGAGCAAGAGGCAACTTTCCTTGTGGACTCTTCAAATAAACTCTCTTTAGGGATCAGGCCACGCGAAAGAAAATAGCGCAGCAGGAATTTGAAAGAAAAAAAAAAAGAGAGTGAGAAACTGTGGATAAAAGCAAGAAAGAACCTGAGCAAAACATTACCAGCACCGTAATATAACACATGCACTGTCAAACTTCAGTTATTTGAATGGTATCAGGGACAAGGAGTCAATTGAGTAAGTAGAGTTATGGTAGGGGCGGTTTTAAAAAAAAGAATGCACATGTGTGTTGGATGGATGGACACATGACTTAGTTTTGGATAAATGAAGCTAAGAATGGTTTACAATTTATGTGAGTCTGCTTCCAGTGAGTCTGAAAGGCAATCCGAAACTGTTATCAATTAAGGGTCCATTGATGGATTATATACAGTCGGAAAGAGCCTGAGGCTGGACATCTTACAGATGTAAATATCAGACATGTGATAGCCTACGGAGTACATTAATTCTGCTCTGAAAAGAGACATGAACTGCAGAGGAGGAAAAGGGGGGAACTGTGAGGTCACCCTTCCCCATCCACCACCCCTCTCGCATTACAAATGACGGCTCAAATGTGTGGACCTTGGGATGCAGCCACTGCCTAGGAGAAAGTCACAGAACTTCAAATGCAGTCAAGTCAGTTCTTAAATACCTAAACATTGCCAAAAGCTGCTTGTAAGTCCAGCTCTGTCAAGTGTGCTAAGGACTCTTGTTAGGTAGTAGCTTGTACTTGGGACATGCTCTTAGAAATATCAAACTTTGAGATCTGGTCTTTAAGCACATTCTGCCTACCACTTCCCTCCCCACCCTAATTTTCAATTATGTTAATGTTCTCCCCCTTAACAAATAAACACTGAAATAAAACAGCATCTTGTTGGGATTCTTGATGATTTGTACAGCTGAGCTTTACACAGAAAGTAATCATAATACAATGAATAGGTCTTTAACTCCTCATACCTGGTCCGCACTTTCAGCTGCTGATTTTGCTTCTCAGTTCTCTGAGAAAACAGAATCACTAAGAAGGGGATGTCCCCAAGTTCCAGACACTTTGACACTACAGCCATCACCCTACAGGCATCAATACCCACTTATTTTTCCTTCCTTCTTACTATGAATAAACACTGTTTCTACTTGGATGCTACTACTTATGATGTTTAATCAAGGAAAAGGCTCCCATGTCATCAGTTTTGCTTTCCTGGATCATTCCCTTTAGCACATAAACTGGCTGCAATTTTTCTTTTTAAAATTATCTTCTTGACTCGCCTGGCCCTCCAGCTTTCTTCTACGTGAACCTCAAGCATTTTTGGATTTACTGTCTCTAACGCCTCTCTTTCATTCTCAAGAGTTTGAACTCATCTAAAGCAAGGGTTAAAGCCCATGGTTGGTTTTCTAAACCCTCATCTTACTGGAACCACTTGACTGGTTGATCTCTCCCTCTTTCTTTAAACCCTTTGATCTCTTGGCTTCAGGGAGATGAGTCTCTTGGTTCTCCCCCAACCAGACCAGCTATTCCTTCTCTAAGTCCTTTCCTGCTTCCTCTTTCCTCAGTGTCTTCTAAGTGGTAAAGCGCCCCAAGACGCAGTCCCTTGAGCACTTCTCTTTTTAGCTGAATCTCTTGCTATGTGATCTTAGTAAGTCTCATGATTTAAGTCCCACCTATATGTAATGAATCTCACATTTATTTCTCTAACCTGATCTAGTCTCTGGACTCCAGACTTGTATAATCAACTGCCTATGAGGGCTTTCTATATGGATTCTAGTGAGCATCTCAAATTTAACTACTAGAAAACTCAACTGCTGATTCCTTATCTTCTCTCAGCATTGTCATCACAGTAAACAGCAACTCTCTTTCTCATTGATAGGTTAAATGTCTTAGAAGGCCTTCTTGACTCTTTTCTTACTCATACACCATGACAGGCCCTCCCCTTTGCAGCTCCATTATCCAATTAATCAGCAAACCCTTTGGTTCCCCTTCAAAACATATTCAGAATTCAACCATTTCTTACCACCTCCACCATCGATATATCATTAACAGCATCAGCATTTGTTGCCTGAAATTTGGAGTAGTAACTAGCCTGTTAAATGATTTTGCTGCTTTCAACTTTGCTTGTACTCTTGTCACAATACCAAGTAAACCTTTTGGCCTTAGTCAAATCATGTCACTTCCCTTTGCAAATCCCTACCCCACTCCAGTGGCCACCTTTCTCGCTCAAGGAACAAGCTACAAGTCCTTATAATTTTTAGGCCAGTGAAGTTAGGCTCCTGATGATCTGGCCTTCAACTACCTCTCTGGCCTACCCCCTCAACCACCCCTCTGGCACATTCCATCACAACCCTGTGCAGAGGCCTTGCAGTTTCTGAACGCATCACACTTTCTTCCAACTCAAAGCCTCTGCTGGGATATGTTTCCTCCAGTCGGCCTCCTGGTTCACAACCCATCTTACCCAGTTCTTGCTGATGAGCCCTTCTGCAAAATAGTAAGTCTCCTTCCTCCCAACCCATCCCCAGGCAAGAATATTCCCTCGGTCTGATCCCTGTATTACTTTTCAATGATAGCACCCATCATCATCCGTCAGGTGTATTTGCCTGTCCATTCGTTTCAAATCTATGCCTTCAGGCCCCCAAATAACTAGTTCTTTGTTTCATTTACAGCTCCTGACCTAGTAAAAAGCAGTGTTTACCACAGAGAAGGTACATGATAAATATTTGTTGAATGAATTCTGCCTGTACATTCCAATTCATAAATGGGAGGCTATTGTCTGGAAGAATGGCTTCAGTATTCACACACAAAAAAGGCCTACTATTAATAATGTTACAGATAGATATCAACAATATGCTCACTATCTGAAACAATGAACCGACATAAAATAAGGCAATGAGAATGTAGCTGACTACAGTAGTTTCCAGATTCTCCAAGATTTAGTCCATTGAGGTGGGTGATCTGGCAAGGGACCATCACTGTGGACCCCAATTTAGCAAGTACTACTCTTAGACTGCCCAGGTTTGCCCTTTCTTACTTTCCCAATCACATAGTCAGGAGGGTAACTGCGCTTTCTTCTTCTTTTTTTTTCCCATAAAATCAAATTTTATTTATTTTTAGCCAATAGATTTGATGCCTGAATGTTATTTCTTAAAATTTTTAGAAAAATTATTTAAGGTATACAAATTACATGTATACAGATTTAGGAGCACAGTGATACTTTCCACCCTATCCCACTCCCACTCCCACCCCTCTTCCTCCTTCTCCTATGCCCTCTCTTAATTTTCACAATGATTTACTTCCAAGTTTGCTTTACAGTCATAAAATTAACCCTATACTAAATAATGAGTTCAACAAAGAGTATGAAGAAAAAAAAAACACTCTTTCTTAACATAGAGACAAGGGCTATAAAGAATCATCGAAGCTCAAAATATCAATTTCATTCTCATATATTAAATTTAACTCAGTTTCCTATACAAACTCAACACCTGGTTGAGGATCTATTATCAGAGGCAGGTTAAGAGAGACACTGTCTACCAGAAAGGCATTTGAAATAAATGCTTTTGGAAACAGTTTATAATTTCTTCTTAACTCTATTTTTTTTCTGATTAAAAAAGAGATTTAGTTTAAAATTAGAAACATTACTATGAAAGTAAAAATACTCTAAAAGATAATTGTCAACGTTTCTGTGTGGCTCCTTCTAAATCTTGTATAAATAATGCACTGATTTCTTGATTAATTCAAATATATCAGAAGTGAATGTGAATCATAAAAATTTGCACACAATGTTAGATTAGATTGTGTATTTTTCAGGCACACTAACTCAAAGGTTGCTATTTCAGCCAAGTCTTCAGAACCAGTAATGTACCTTGTGTTCTGAGCATTTCTGAGGGGAAGTACTACATTTGGGACCCTGGAGAATTGAGTCCCAGCTTTGTACCAACTGTAGAATCTTCCAGTTTCCTCTGCCCATTCTACTCTGTTCTGTCATAGTTTTAATGCAAAAATTCTTATTTAGCTTCCTTTCTAGTAGTACACCCTACCTATTCCAGAGGCCTTCTAGAATCTCTGACCAATAAAAAAATGGCTGAACCCATTATAAATAGACCCAGGTGCTTTGTGCCTGGCAGAGTTCTGTCAGTCCATTTATCTAGCAGTTATAATTTTATTATCCCTAAGAAGCATGAAACTTAAAGCTCTTTCTTTCCAGACTTAATAGATTACCTGGTTTGTCTAAACAAATCCCAAAGACTACAATTTCTCTCCCAGACAGAGATTAGATGCGGCCCTAAAAGTAAATATTCTGGTCCTCTGGCTTCCTTCTTATGTGTCTACAAGAGAAATTGACTGAGAATTTCAGTTCTTAGTGTTTAGAATTAGATTAGAGCCTTCAGCTTTCCAGCCATAAGGGAAGTATAGGACCTGAGTCCCAGATTCTTCCTTGGTAAAAATCTGAGCATTGAGACTGCACCCATCTTAAAAAGTAAAGCCTCTGGGTTCTGAGGTCCATCAATCAATAAATGTACATTAGACAAAAAAAAGGGGGGGGGGAATATGTTATGGTACTCTAGATTAAGAAAGCAAAGATATGTATTACTTTGGAGCAATAAGCAGTTACACAAACATCTACTTCATATTTATTATCACTGCATATGACTTAATTCCAGTCTGATGGTTTGTCTTCCAATCCTTCTTCGGATGCTTAATTTTTCAGCAAGAAATACCCATTAAGTATATTATATTTTTCTTCAAATCTTATAGAAAAATGTTTGAAGCAATACATTTATTTAATTCCATCTGGTAGAATACAGTTCACCTTCATAAAATCAATAGATTACTGACCTGAATTTAAGTCTCGTCCTGGGTTGAAGGCCCGGCTATTAACAGTGGTAGAAAGTCGATCACAACTAATTGTTCTAGATACATTAGTATTAAAGTTTCCATCAAATCTGAAACAATAGAAGAGAATTAAAAATCCTCATTTAGTCATTATTCAATCTAGAAAAGCCATCCAATAAAAATAACACCCACACTGTGTGAGAAACAGATCAATCCAAAAATAGTAAAACTTCAACTTTACAGTTAAATACTCACAAGTCATTTCAGAACAGTGTGTGTGTATGTGTGTGTATCTGTCTGTCTGTCTGGGGGTGGCTGGTGCCCTCTGTAACTAGAGGGCTTAGAAGTCAAGTTCAATTTTAGGAAGATTAAAAAAAAACAATCTTGGAACCAACTTTTCCTAATGAAATTGAGTCAGTACTATTGATAAAATCATATAGGAAACAGATGACAAAATTCATATTAGAATTATAAAAATTCAGACTTGAGCTTTGACATCACATGTAAAATAGAATTCTTTAAATTAGCCTGTCTGAAAAACAATGCCAGATTATACAGACAGTAGTGAAGGGGAAAGATTGGCTATGGAGAGGCAAAGTCTGGTTTTGAGTCCCCGCTCTGTCACTAACAACTGGGTGGCCTTAGAAAACTTCAACTTTTCTGAGCCTCAGTTTTCATATCTGAAGGAAAAAAAGATAAATCTTAAACTTAAAAAATTAGAAATAATGTACAGAAATTTTCATGGTACATGATACACAGCTTGCAGCTATTAGATTGTAATGCAAATAAGGCTGAGGTCTTTTTATTTCCAGTGGATGTAGCAGATTAATAGTAGAGCTAGAACAATGCTAGTACTGTGGCTACAAGCTGATCAATAAACGTAAATGGAATCAATGAGCCATTTGCTAGAGAGGACAACAATCTGAAAGACTGTAACAGGAAAATGTGACAACAAATTTCTACGTAGTCATTAAGAGTGAATTAAATTAGAGGCTGGCATGGTCGCGTAGCGGGTGAGACCACCACCTGCTGTGCTGATATCCCATGTGGGCGCCAGTTCGAGTCCTGGCTGTTCCACTTCGGATCTAGCTCTCTGCTGTGGTCCTGGAAAGCAGTGGAGGATGGCCCAGGTCCTTGGGCCCCTGCACCTGAGTGGGAGACCCAGAAGAGGCTTGAGGCTCCTGGCTCCTGGCTTCGGATCAGCCATTTGAGGAGTGAACCAGTGGATGGAGGACCTCTCTCTCTCTCTCTGCCTCCTTCTCTCTCTGTATAACTCTGACTTTCAAATAAATAAATAAATCTTTTTAAAAACAGAGTAAATTAAATAAAAAAAGGAAAAATCTTGAATTTCTAAGTAACTCATTAGGGATTTCAGATACTGAGGACTCCTGATGTTTCTAAGAGATTTTCCATTGAACTCAACTGGAAATGAGGTTTTCAAAAACTTGTATATCTCATATGCCACCAATGAAATTCCATTAATGTAGGTAGAGCAATGATAACCCAGGAGAGACACTTCTAAAAATCCAGATCAATTTGATGACTCACATGAACTTTTATTATCTGCTGACCACAGCAATAATGCTTAAGAGCTATTAAACTGAACTGATTGTACTAGTATGGGAACTAGGCCTTCACACAGTGAGTTAGTCTTGTTTTATCACATATCTCAAAAGAGGAGGTAACTGGATTTAGGGACCTTTAGTCCATCCTCTTTTCAGTGCAGAATTATATCAACTGCGTCAACTGGGCCTCAAAGGACACAGTTGCTTCACCAACATGGTTGCTCTTCCTTGGACCTGCTCCAATTTGTCTAGACGGGTAGAGTGCTGCCTTAAAAGCCACAGATGGAGAGAAAAAAAGAGATTAATACACTGGCAGCTGCCTGCGTGCATGCAGGCAAAGCAGTATCACTATCATCTCACTTTTCTCCATGCACTAGCTGGCCACATTAACCCTATTCCCCCACAAACATCTAGGCCAGATAATAAATATTTTAGGTTCTGTGGGCCATAATGTCTGTTGCAAATACTCAGCTCTGCCATTATAGTGTGAAAGCAGCCACAGAGAAGACATAAAAGATTGATTGTGGTTGTGCCTCACTACAACTTAATTTTCCAAAATAGGTGGTATGTCAGACTTGTTACACCACTGTGGCTCTAGACTAGGGCAGAGAATTCTGAGATGATGAAAATGTATTATTTTTGCACTGCCCAATATGGTAGCCATATGTGACTACTGAGCATTTGAATTATGGCTAACATAAAGGAGGCACTACATTTTTAATTTTATTTACTCTTATTTTAAATGTAAATAGTTACTGAATAGTTGCTACCATACTAGACAATGCAAGGCTGAGTTTTCCTATTTGCCTGGTCATCCTTCAGGTCTTTGTTCATGAATGACTTCCTCAGAAAAGCTCCTGGCAGTGGATGACTCTTCAAGTGTATGTCAAGTATCTCACATCTCTCTCGGAGCATGTGCCACAATTTAAAATTTATGGTTATATTTGTATTCTTTATGGATTGGGGTCCATGAATAAACAGTCCCATGAGAGCAGGCACAATGTCTCACTGGTTTTGCTCGCCGTTGTACACACGACACTTAGCACTGTTCTCATAAAAAACAGGTATTCAGGGCTGGCGTTGTTCAAGCTGCCACCTACAATGTCAGCATCCCATACTGGCAATGGTTCAAATCTCAGCTGTTCCATTTCTGATCCAGCTCCCTGCTAATGGCCTGGGAAAGCAGCAGAACATGGGCTCCTGCACCCATGTGGGAACCAGGGTGAAGTTCTTGGCTCCTGGCTTAGGCTTGTTGCCATTTGGGGGGTGAACCAGCAGATGGAAATCTCTGTCTCTCCTCTCTCTGCAACTCTGCCTTTCAAAGAAGTAAGTAAATTTTTTTTCTCTTTTTTTAAAAGTAGGTACTCACAGTAGCCTGTCAGATACGTCCTTAGTGCCCAGCACTGTTCTGGATTACCTCAAAGGCTCCAGAAATCTTTTTTTTTTTTTTTTTCCTGACAGGCAGAGTGGACAGTGAGAGAGAGAAACAGAGAGAAAGGTCTTCCTTTTGCCGTTGGTTCACCCTCCAATGGCCGCCATGGCCAGCGCGCTGCGGCCAGCGCGCTGCGGCCAGCGCACAGCGCTGATCCGATGGCAGGAGCCAGGTCCTTATCCTGGTCTCCCATGGGGTGCAGGGCCCAAGCACTTGGGCCATCCTCCACTGCACTCCCTGGCCACAGCAGAGAGCTGGCCTGGAAGAGGGGCAACCGGGACAGAATCTGGCACCCCGACCGGGACTAGAACCCTGTGTGCCGGTGCCGCAAGGCGGAGGATTAGCCTAGTGAGCCGTGGCGCCGGCCAGCTCCAGAAATCTTAACACATGAGGACCATGACCCAGAAGAATGCTTCTTACTTCCTGAAAATCTAGCTACATCATAATCTCCTGAGATGCATGTTTGAATGAAGATTCCTGCGATCCACCCTAGGAGAGTTGGATTTACCGAGTCTGGGGTAGGGCTGGGGAATCTGACTTTGCCAGGTTATAGAGGAATGAGAAAACTTTCAGTCCTGCCAAGCAGATTCTTTTCGATATAAGGCAGAATGGCTCTCTGCATGAGCACAGGTCATTCCTAGTGTGTCCCAAGGAGATCAAGAACAGAGGGTATTCCAATTTGAATTAGATCAAGATAATAGAATGGTTCTCAGGTATGTCTGCAACTCACAATCGGGACTTTGCCGAATAACTTATGAACTCCCTTTACATTTCCTATTTCACAGTTGGGAAAAACGACCATGGATCATGTACAAGTCAGGACCTAGGAGAAGCCTGAACCTATCACCCAACTCCCCTTTAGGGATGAGCCATATACCACTCTGCTTTAAGTGACACAAGGAAGGGACTGTTGAAAGGAGTAACTCAAGAGGGTGAATGACAAACCCTCCCAGGAAATTGGCAAGTATGGGGTGTGGCGCTGCCACCTAGATGCAGGCACCATAGCCTCAGCCCTGCCCTTGAGAAAGCTAAAGTCCAGCACTAAGCATGCAGATTCCCTGGGTCTTTGTGAAATGAAATCTCCCTCCCAGCGACCAGAGAAACCAGGGAACTATTAGTAAAGGTTGTTTCATTTTCTTTCCTGAAAAGATCACCTCTAAGAATACTAAAGAAAACATCTTTGTTACAAAAACGGAGGTGACTCATTAACAAATGTAGGAGCTCAGTAAACAATGGTTGGTCATAAAACAGTTTCATGATGATGTAGTACGTGTTATCAATAATCTACCCAACCTTTGTTGCCCATTATCTCCAATTCTGAACACTTCTGGTCCCTTAATCCATGCTTTTCTGACTCTAACTGGGATACTTACCAGTGTGCACTGCACACATTCTTCAAGGCCTAGGTCAAGTCATCTTGTGCTTCCAGTCCCAGGATATGAGTCCTTCCATCTCAGAGATGACTACTACCATTCTGCTTCTTAACTGTATATCTGTGCAGTCTTTTTCCCATTTTTAAATATTGTTTTGTAATCAGGCTTACTATGGTACCACAGTCATATCCATTAGATACAGATTTCGACTCTGTTTCTATCAACAAAACATTAATCGATTGTCTTAGTTCATTCAGGTTACTTTAAGAAATTGCCATAAACTAAGTAGTTCATCAACAACAGAAACTGACAAGTATTTTTCACAGTTCTGGATCTGAGATGTCCATGATCATGGCACTGGCAGATTCAGTGAATGGGGAGTCCACTTTCTGGTTCACAGCTGGTGGCTTCTCACCAGGTGCTCAATGGAAGGGGGAAGGAAGCTCTCTGCAGTCTCTTTTGTAAGACTTCCCAAGTCTTTGGGCCCCTGCACCCACGTGGGAGACCCAGAAGTTGTTCCTGGGTCCTGGCTTCAGACTAGTCCAGCTCCAGCTGTTGTGGCTTTTTTTTTTTTTTTTTTTTTTTTTTTGACAGGCAGAGTGGACAGTGAGAGAGAGAGAGAGAGACAGAGAGAAAGGTCTTCCTTTTTGCCATTGGTTCACTCTCCAATGACCGCCGAGGCCAGCGTACTGTGGCTGGCGCACCGTGTTGATCTGAAGCCAGGAGCCAGGTGCTTTTCCTGGTCTCCCATGGGGTGCAGGGCCCAAGCACTTGGGCCATCCTCCACTGCACTCCGGACCATAGCAGAGAGCTGGC
This sequence comes from Oryctolagus cuniculus, assembly GCF_051225735.1. NCBI lineage: Eukaryota > Metazoa > Chordata > Mammalia > Lagomorpha > Leporidae > Oryctolagus > Oryctolagus cuniculus. Next base: position 108,747,288 of record NC_142873.1, read on the forward strand.
CTGGAAGAGGGGCAACCGGGACAGAATCCGGCACCCTGACCAGGACTAGAACCCTGTGTGCTGGCGCCGCAGGCGGAGGATTAGCCTAGTGAGCCACGGTGCTGGCCTGTTGTGGCCATTTTTGAGGAGTGAACCAGCAGATGGAAGATCTCTCTCTCTGCAACTCTGCCTTTCAAATAACGAAATAAATCCTTAAAAAAAAAAAGTCAGCTTCCAGCAATGAAATCTTAAGTTACTTGGGATTTTCCATTTCTTTCTTAGGTCTAGCACATTGCCAGGAATATGAGTACTCCACAAACTCTTATTGGATGACTGAGACATGAGAAAGGGTAGAGAGCGAGGTCACCAGAAAGCTTCGGGTGTTTGATTCAATAGGATTCACTCAACAACAGCTGTATCTCACCCTAGTTTCAACTGCCTCAAGTTCCCTCACTTTGCTGAATCTTGGTCATGGAGCATGTATTCATCAGCCAAGCCAACAAGAAAAGCCAGCCTTGTCCTGCTTTTCTCACTAGCTCTGCCAGTTAGGTAAGGAAGTAGTTGTCAGTGGTGCTTATGAGATACAGGAGGAACAGTGTGTCCAGGACTTGGGGGCTGCTGGGCTGGGAGCAGTAATTACCAGAAGCAAAAGTGAAAGGTGATTTCTCTCCCTGCTCCAGTCCCAGGTGCTAACGCCTGCTTCTCTTACTAGACTGCAAACACAGGAGAAAAACATGCTTAGCCATTCTTATTACATTAGCTACCCGCAGGCCCCAGAGGAATGACTGCCTTGCCAAAGACAGGAATGCATTTTATGTGTGTGTGCCTTCAAGAAAAGCGATCTATAAAAAGAAACATGCTATTTAACCTGATTTGGAGACTGGGGTACTCGCTTGGACATCACATATACTAAAATTGGAGACTGTGAAAAATATGAAGTTCATGCTTAAGATACTTTATAAAGACATGTCAGCTACTCTTAGGGGTTTTTCATTGAGCAGTATGTTAGCTGCCAGTCACATGTATATAATTTCAGGTTTATGGAAAGGTCAAGAATTGGTAACATCCTAGACTCTCATATAAACTAAGAGGGCAATCCAACTTAAGAGGTTTGGTTTACTTCATTCTTTATACCTGTGCTTTTAAAAAGTTAGTAATGATGATAGAAAAATCCTCTCTAAATCTCTTTTAGATCCTGGTTCTAAAAAAACGGAGATATTGGATTATATGACTGTTGTCTATATTTATTTCCTAAGATAAAACCAGTGTCTGAAATACAGTTTCAAGAGAAATAACTCCATCTCTCCCACCCCCATTAAGTTAAAAAAAAAAAAACCAAAAAGCAAAAAACTTCCTTCTGGATTTACTTTCATGAACAACTGATCGAAACTGCATCCCGAGGGAGAAAACAGAACTGTGACTCCCACTTTGATCTCTTCCCCATGGAGAAATTCACTCCCTGCCTGCCTTGCAAGATGTTCATTTGATTGACGTTTGCTCTGATGTGCAAACTGCTTTGAACTTCAGACATTTAATTCCCATCAGGCTGCAGTCATTTTTATTCTCCTTCAACAGGATTTACAAGCAGGAGATCAGCAAATGTAGAAGATAAAATAAATTTGCAGAAGCTTTGAATCTTACATCAAAACAGTGTTCAAGTGAGTTCCAATTGGATTTCATTCCGCCTCGATTCACAGTGTAAATCAACTTTTCAGTGGAGTCCCAGTTTAGAAAGGAAAAGATATAAAGGAGACACACATACACACACACACTCGACTCCAGTTGGGGTTTACTTCCTGAATCCCTCTTGGTTTTTGTTGAAATTTCCTAGGGAATGTGATTGCCAGGGAAATCACTCAGAATTCTGGGCTTTCCCCAACATTTCCAAGGAAACCTACCCAGTTTATCACACAGCACACCAAAACCACACCCCCAGTGTGGGTGCCAAGGGGAGTGGTGAAATGCAGTATTGTTCAAGGATACATTTCCAAGGTAATGATTTAGAAAGCAAATCCCTGTAGATTCCTTGGAAGAGCAAGGCTTACGCTGATCACTGAGTCCATACACAAAGCTGATACAATGGCAGCGAAAGGGCCAGGGAATATTCTTTTCTTGTTGGCTCATTTTTAATCACGGCCACAATACGGAGACAAGTGCAAAAGGTCAAAAGCAAACCGTTCCTATCAGATAAGAAGCGAGTGTGGAATAAATGGGGGAGGGGTGGTCACTGCACACGAAGTGCTTGCTGTTTAAGAACAGCACAAGCAGTTCTGCAAAGCCACGGACGCCCAAATCCCAACCAGTAGCTGCAGGGGCCTTCAAAGCAAGGTGTAGGTGTGAGCAGTCTGCACGGCAAGCAGAAGCCCCTGGCCCTGCCTGCCCGAGTCTGGGAATACCTCTCCACCTCCACTGAACCAGGCTCTTGCTTGCAAAGTCATTCTGGGAAGCAGCCGCTTTCCAAATATTTGAGCAACACCAGTTGAAAAGAATTAAAGGAGAACCCCCTTATCTTCCACTTAACCACCCCGGAGAATAAAGTTAAACAAAGAAAGAGCTAAGATAAAAATCAAACATCTGCACTGGCAAATATTTAAACTCTGTTTGAATGGCGGAGGGTAGGGGGGTAAGAGCAGGATCACTTCAAAAAGGAACTATCACATTTATAAAGTAAATGATACTTGAACTCACCCCTCCCCCCATGGAGTTTGCTTATTCAAACACCTAAATTAATGAGCAAACTGAAAAGCTGTCAAACAACGTGTAATCACATTGCGAGAAATGGTTTTTCCTTCCATCTCTGCAGAGATTGGAGCGATAAGTCACATTCTTTTTGTTCTTATCAGTAATAAGGATTAAAACCTTCAGGGTTCAGCCACTCAGCCAGACTGGAAATAAGGGCTGGTTTCAAATGCCCTTGCAAGGTGAGGCATTCAGAGCAATAAAACATCTCCCTCTCTCCACCAGAGTCTAGGTATCAACCTGACCTAATTTTCACCATTTTTCCACCATCACAGATCAGTGAGAAGAGGTCCCACTGTGATCTCGTGTCTCACTTCCACATTCAGATGGTATTATCCGTTTAGTCTGCTTTCTCACAAAAGCTTAGAAAATCGCACAGGTGACATCTTAGAAAATTGCAGAGATGACATCTAGAAGGAATTGGAAGTGAGTTCACTACCACATCAAATATTTATCCTTATCCTCCTCATCACCAGGTAGGGGTGGGGGCATCAGAAGAAGCAAGAGGAGTATCTGGAAAAAGAAGAGTCAGATAGGGGACAGGGTGGCCTAATAGGAGCCACAGGCTCCCTCTGTGCTGACCTTCAGCGCCCTTGTCCATCCCACCACTTGACTAACAGGGACTCAACACAGTTATTTACAGTTGTTTATTTATACACCCTCCTGCCCGGCCTGGGAGATTCTTGCACTTCTTTATCCCCAGGGCCACCCCAGAGTTGACTATGTAAAAGCGTAGTAAATGTCTAAAGAATGAACAAATGGGGAACACCTAAGAGGCTGAGACTTCCTAAAGACTAGAGGCCAGAGGTTGTCAACTGGGTGTGTTCTTGTCCCTCACATACAGTGGGTAATTAGTAAACAGCAGACAGCTGTGAGTGGGATGACACCAACACCAAAGAGAAGTGTCAGGGATCTCAGAGACAGCAGATGACCTTGGAGATGAACTGGTTGCATTTCCCAGGCACACATAGCAGGAGAAGGCCTGTCTGAATTTCCCTGTCTGTAAAAGAAACAGGGCACATCAGAAGCCCGATTTTTATGGCTCATAGAGCTGCAAAAGGAATTACTAACCCAATACTAAACGTTAATAAAGCTATGAGAGTGAAGGTAGGTATGTGTCTCATCATACCAGACAAAGCCCCAGGAAGAGATTACAGACAAAACGGTCTTTAAATCATGACCTTCTTCAAAAACACTTTGCATGACAGAACATGTAAAAAGTTAATGGGAAGGTTTCTGGTTTTCTGCTAATACAGGATCTATTTCTTAGACCTGGAAGAATCTCTTAGCTTTTTTAGAGCCCAGATTTTAAAGAGAAATAAAATAAAAAACCCTATTCTACCTAAAATTCATAAAATGCAGCTTGTGAAATTTATAACTATAAGGAGGCAGGTCTGCAGGCCACACAAGAAAATCCAGGAAGCTGAACACTCAGCAGATCCAAATGCAGGTGCTTGTTGTTGGTGGTGCTCAGAGCCAGTCCTAAAGATACAGACAGCTAGAAAGCACTCCACACAGAGGGGAAGGATACAAATTCTGACAGGACATGGGTTCAGCCTGAGAAGCCAACCAGGCGACTGGAGCTTATTCAGTCAACTTATTTTTTTTTTTTAAAGATTTATTTTATTTGGGCAGGCGCCGCGGCTCACTAGGCTAATCCTCTGCCTTGTGACGCCGGCACACCGGGTTCTAGTCCCAGTCGGGGCGCCGGATTCTGTCCCGGTTGCCCCTCTTCCAGGCCAGCTCTCTGCTATGGCCAGGGAGTGCAGTGGAGGATGGCCCAAGTGCTTGGGCCCTGCACCCCATGGGAGACCAGGAGAAGCACCTGGCTCCTGCCATCGGATCAGCGCTGTGTGCTGGCCGCGGCGGCCACTGGAGGGTGAACCAACAGCAAAAGGAAGACCTTTCTCTCTCTCACTGTCCACTCTGCCTGTCAAAACAAACAAACAAACAAACAAACAAAATATTTATTTTATTTGAAAGACAGAGTTACAGAGAGGTAGAGACAGAATGGTTTTCCATCTGCTGGTTCATTCCCAAGAGGGCCGCAATGGCCGGAGCTGCGCTGATCTGAAGCCAGGAGCTTCTCACGTGAGTGCAGGGGCCCAAGGACATGGGCCATCTTCTACTGCTTTCCCAGGTCAGCAGAGAGCTGGATCGGAAGAGGAGCAGCTGGGGATAGAACCAGCGCCCATATGGGATGCTGGCACTTCAAGCCAGGGTGTTAACCTGCTGTGCCACAGCACCGGCCCCCTATTAAGTCAATTTAGAAAGTGAGGAGGGTAACCTGGTACTCTCCAGGGAGAGTCTCTGAGGGAACAGTTCCTTTTTTTTAAAGATTTATTCATTTTTTACTTGAGAGCCAGAGTTATAGAGAAGAGAGGCAGAGAGAGGCAGAGAGAGAGAGGCAGAGAGAGAGGGAGAGAGAGGCCTTCTATCCTATGGTTCACTCCCCAATTGGCCGCAACAGTCAGAGCTGCGCCGATTCAAAGCCAGGAGCCAGGAAGCTTCCTCCAGGTCTCCCATGCAGGTGTAGGGGCCCAAGGACCTGGGCCATCCTCTACTGCTTTCCCAGGCCACAGCAGAGAGCTGGATCTGAAGAGGAGCAGCTGGGACTAGAAGCGGTGCCCATATGGGATGCTGGTGCTTCAGGCCAGGGAGTTAATCCGCTGCGCAGCAAGGGAACTTTTGCTATGTCAAAAGCAAATAACTCACCTCAATGTCGGCACTGGCTAGGGTATTTTATTAGAAGAAAAAATTATTTGGGGGGACTGCCACTGTGGTACCGTGGGTTAAGCTGCTGCTTGCAATGCCAGCATCTCATAACAGAGCACTGGCTTTTCTGCTTCTGATCCCGCTCCCTGGGAATGTGCCCGGGATGGCAATGGAAATTTGCATAAGTAGTTAGGCCCTTTACATCCATGTGGAAGGATGCACATGGAATTCCTGGCTCCTGGCTTTAGCCCAGACCAGTCCCAGCTGTTGCAGCCATTTGGGGAGTGAATGAACCAGCAAATGGAAGACCTTCCTCTGTTTCTCCCTCTCTCTGTTACTATGCCTTTCAAATAAATAACTAAATCTTTTTAAAAATCATTTGGAATCAGGAAACACATTTCAGATCCACTCCCCTGAGCCTTGCCACAACCTCTCTGAGCCTATTATTTCCTACCCAAGATAGCAGGGGGCGGGGCCAGCACTGTGGCGCAGTGGGTTAAAGCCCTGGCCTAAGGCACCGGGCATCCCATTTGGGCAGCGGTTCTAGCCCCAGCTGCTGCCCTTCCAATCCAGTTCTCTGCTATAGCCTGGGAAAGCAGTAGAAAATGGCCCGAGTCCTTGAGCCCCTGCACCGATGTGGGAGACCCGGAAGAAGCTCCTGGATCCTGTCTTCAGATCAGCGCAGCTCCAGCCGTTGTGGCCATCTGGGGAGTGAACCAGTAGATACCACTCTCTCTGTCTCTATTCTACCTCTCTCTGCAACTCTTTCAAATAAATAAAATAAATCTTCAAAAAAAAAAAAAAAGATAGGGAGCCACAGAGAGGCTGAGTTCTTGCCTCACAGGGTTGTCTGGAGGTGCACACAGAGGATGCAAAAGTTAAATACTGTTTATAGAAAGAAAGCATAAGAAAGTATTTTATTGAAACACGTGTAACTCTTATAAATACTTTAACTTAAGTTAAATAATGTCACTAGGTTTTCAAACATGCCAAGTGATCTGCAAAATCTTTGTTGAATTTTGAGCTCAACTCAAGTCCTTCTGGTACCAATATCCATGAAGACTGAATCTGTAACACTTAGTCTGCCTACAGATTGTAATTTTTAAAGGGACTTGAGATGGTAATGTGAGATAAGCAAAAAGAATGACTTGAAAGACTAAGATCTGCCATCAGTACTTTGAGGGTAAAAGCCTAAAACATATTTTCCAAGGGAAAGAGCAAGACTTAACAATAAAATTCAGCTAAGTTGTCAAAGACATAGCTTGCTCAATTATTTGACCTGTAACACAAAGAGAACCAAGGAACAAGAGTCATACACACAAAATCACCTGCTTAGATTTCAATGTTTTATTTCCCTTAAAATAGTAATCAGAAGAAATACGATGTATATAGATTTTTTTTCTTTTTTCTTTTTTTTGACAGGCAGAGTTAGACAGTGAGAGAGACAGAGAGAAAGATCCTCCTTCCATTGGTTCACTCCCCAAATGGCCGCTGCGCTGATCTGAAGCCAGGAGCCAGGTACTTCTTCCTGGTCTCCCATGTGGGTGCAGGGCCTAAGGACTTGGGCCATCCTCCACTGCCCTCTGGGGCCACAGCAGAGAGCTGGCCTGGAAGAGGGGCAACCGGGACAGAATCCGGCGCCCCGACCGGGACTAGAACCCGGTGTGCCGGCGCCACAGGCAGAGGATTAGCCTATTGAGCGGCAGCGCCGGCTGATGTATATAGGTTTAGACATGTCAAATCACAGTTAGGAAAAAAATACGATCTGTCTACATACTGGTAAGCTATTATATCTAAAAATACCATTTTATATAAAACTCTTCTGTGTATTAACACACCATTAAGAACAGGCATTACAACTTTGCCCCATCTCCTGGGCTACCACACACATAACCTAGTTATGAGGGACAAAACGTTTGTGGGATGAAAATAAAATGATACTACTGCTCTCAATTTGTCAAACAGCTCTCAAGAAAGATTCACGTGAAGCTCAAAATCCAAATCAGCACGCTCCTTCTAAATCCCTGCTATTCCTCTGCAAAGTCTTCTTTTGCTCTATTTTTCACCCTTTGGTTTATAGATTCCTCTAAAAGAGCGCTATTCAAAATTTAGAGCCATCTTTAAAAACTTCCTGCCCTTTCATACCTCAAATAAAACTAGCTGCCGGATTCTACATTTCCTCCACTCCTTGTTTTTACATCCCATGTAACTGCTGACACCCCAGATGTACTCTGTTTTCCCACGATTGTCTCTCAAGCGGTCATTACTTTTCTCCATGATTATTAGATTGGCCCAACATGACGACTAATCTACCAAAATTATTCCTTTCTTGCCAACTAATCAATTTTTCCAAATCATAGGCCTGACCACAGCCTTTCTCTGCTTAAAAACCTACTGCTTGCAGAGAAATTTCTAGGTGACCTACAATTTTGAGCTTGCCACAACATATTCACGAGGTACAGCTCAAACTGGGTCCTCTACCTCTACTTCACCATTCTCAGCTGCTCTGTGGACGTTGCCGGTTTCTGGTCTGAAGCATTCCTCCCCTAGTTCTACTTCGGGATGTTGCACAGTTCAAGGCCTCACATACCACTTTTCCTACCATACCTGAGAATTTACACTCTCGTTCTCCAAAAGAGGGTCTGGAGGCTAGCACTGTAGCACAGCGGGTTAAGCTGTCATTTGCCATGCCAGCCTCTCATATCTTCCCACATTGGAGCGCTGGTTTGTGTCCTGGCTGCTCTGCTTCTGATCCAGTTCCCTGCTAATGTGCCTGGGAAGGCTGCAAGGATGGCCCAAGTGCTTGGGCCCCTGCCACCCATATGGGAGACCCAGATGGAGTTCTGGGCTCCTGGCTTCAGCTTGGCCCAGCCCTACCCATGGCAGCTACTTGGGAAGCGAACTAGCAGATGGAAGATCTCTTTTGTTCTCTCACTCTGCCTTTCAAATATAAATCATAAAAAAGAGTCTGCATTTCTTTCATGCACTTGCCCCAGTTTAGAACTTATTCCACCTGTGTCCTCTGACTTCCTGAAGGTACAGACTACTTTACTCATCTTCTTCCAGCAGATTGTGTTCAGTACAATGTCTTGCACATCATTTGGCCTGAACATGATAGACAATTTCACTTGAAAATGATGTGTATTTTACAATTTGTACATTTCATGCATTTTAAAATTCGCTCTGCATGTAACAGAATTATTAAAAATGGCTGATAACTGGGATAACTGACATCAGCTTAAATTTCATATCAAATTTATGACAATGGAATAACGTTCTGGTGAAAACATTATGATGAATGAGTATAATACTACTAATATGGTTCAATCTTAAAACTATTTAATAATATCATTCAATTTCTATCTAAAGGAAGAATAGCTTGATTATTGTGCATCACCACTACAACTTGCAAACTAAAGACAATCTCAGGTTTGCTACTGAGTCCTGACTTCTTCAGCAAATATTTACCCAGGCCCTGTTCCAGCAAGGTATTAAATACAAAGAAGAATACAAAGAAGTGTCTCTGAACTCAAGTGACAAAGAAAGATGAGAAGGCACACAGAGTACAAATATGCCTTAGCACCTGATACCAACACTCACAGTTTACCTAACCAGAATCAATGTCACCCACCTTTGTTCCAATTCCACCCACCTGCAAAACCCAAAACATTGGGAGTCAACAGCCAAGTTAAGTCCAGGCCTCCTCTTGTGCCTTCCCTACACAAACAATCAGGATAAGTCTTCAGTTGTTACATGGTTGACAACTAAAACCTCTTTATTGTTCTTGCTTTGCCATTTCATTCATGCTCTCAAAAATCTTAAATTAGGGGCCAGTGTCGCGGCACAATGGGGTAAGCTGCCGCTTGCAGTGCTGCCTCCCGCAAGGGTGCTGGTTCAAGTTCCAGCTGCTACACTTCCAATCCAACTCCCTACTAATGTGCCTGGGAAAGCAGTGGATCATGGTCCAAGCCCTTGGGCCGCTGTACACACATGGGAGCCCTGGCTGTTGTGTTCAGAGATGGAAGATGTCTCTCTCTCTAATTATGCCTCTCAAATAAAAAAAAAAATCTTATTAATTTCCTCATTCATGAGTGCCTCCAATAGGTCAGAAAATAGGGAAGAGCAGGATAAACATTATCTGTTTTTTCATTTATGGAGCCTACTGCCAAATTCTTTAGTCTAGTGTCTGAAGGTTCCCAGGAACTGATATTGAGCCAGCTTCTTAGTGGTCTCTTTCATCTCTAGCTCTGACACAGATCTCTCTTCAGTGCTTGACCACTGCCAGCCATGGGCTTCCTTCATATTTGTCTTCTCTCCTAGAAAGCTCTTCCTCAACATCTCCCTAAGTTCCATTCCTTGTCCTACTTTAATACCCAGTTGAAATGCTTCTTCCATAAACATTCTACCAAGTTTTATTACTTCAAATGAATGAATGAATGAATGAGTGACTTAACCTCTCAACACCACCATATAACATCAACTATTTTTTTCTAGATAATTTTCAAAAAGATGTTAAGTAAATTCTCATAGAATCCAATATAGGTGGGTCGGTACTCTGGCATAGCAGGTAAAGCCACTGCCTGCAGTGCTGGCATCCCATATGGGTGACAGTTCTAAGTCTTGGCTACTCCACTTCTGATCCTGCTCTCTGCTATGGCCTGGGAGAGCAGTGGAAGATAGCCCAAATTTTTGGGCCCCTGTACCCAAAAATTCTGGTCTGTGGGAGATCCAGAAGAAGCTCCTGGCTTTGAATCGGCGCAGCTCCTGCTACTGTAGCCATCTAGGGAGTGAACCGGCGGATGGAAGACCACCCCACCCCAGCCTCTGCCTCTCTTTTAAAAAAAAGATTTATTTATTTATTTAAAAGTCAGAGTTGCACAGAGAGAGGAGAGGCAGAGGGAGGCAGAGAGAGAGAGAGAGAGAGAGAGAGAGAGAGGTTTTCCATCCAATGGTTTACTCCCCAATTGGCTGCAACAGTCGGAGCTGCGCTGATCTGAAGCCAGGAGCTTCTTCTGGGTCTTTCACGTGGGTGCAGCGGTCCAAGTCCTTGGGCCATCTTCTACTGCTTTCCCAGGCCATAGCAGAGAGCTGGATTGGAAGTGGAGGAGCTGGGTCTCAAATTGGCACCCATATGGGATATCGACGCTTCAGGCTAGGGCTTTAACCCACTACGTCACAGCACCGGCCCCAATAAATAAATCTTTAAGAAAAAAAAATATTCAATATATTTGAGCAGTAGGAAAAGTTGTCTTTAACAGCAAATTATTTTACTGTTTAAGACATTCTTCCTTTTAAGACTTACTTTATTTTTGGGGCTGGCATTGTGAAGCAGCCAGCAAAGCCACTGCCTACCATGCAGTCATCCCATATGGGCACTGGTTTGTCTCTTGGCTGCTCTACTTCTGATCCAGCTCCCTGCTAATGTCCTGAGAAAAGCAGTGGAAGATGGCCCAAGTGTTTCGATCCCTGTCACCCATTTGGGAGACCCAGATGGAGCTCTGGCTTTGGCCTGGCCCAACTCTGGTTGTTTCAGCCACCTGGAGAGTGAACCAGTGGATGGAAGATCTCTGTCTTGCCCTCTCTCTGCACTCTTTCAAATAGATAAATAAAATAAATCTTTAAAACAAATTAATTTTATTTGAAAGGCACAGCAAAGACAGAGAGGGAGAAACACACACACACACACACACACACACACACACACACACTGTGTGCTACGAGCAATACCCTCCTACCCACGCTGAATGGACTGTTCAAACATAAGTGAGGCAGGAATAGTATTGACTGGACTGTTCAACTGCAAGCAAGGAGGAAACAGCACTGATTGGACAACAAGTTGGAGGATGGCAAGCTGGAGGACTGCTGGAAAATGAGGATTAAAAGGGGAGCCCTTGCACCGCTCTCGATCCTCTCGGGGATCATGGCCCGGTGTGTGTGAACCTCTGGATCTCCACACATCTGGGGCTGAAGAGGCAGCCCGTTACTCTGCACGGAGCAGGTAGCAGCACAAGCCGACAACGGACAAAGGGCCCAGTGCGTGTGGACCTCTGGATCTCCTCGCACTTGGAGCTGAAGAGCCAGCTCGCTAGCCCCCCTTGCTAAGCGACACAAGGTGACCACGGGATCAAAACTCCAGCTGAGATGCCGCCTCACCACCTTGCCTGGACCCCTTATCAGCCTGCTGCCAGACCTGACCACAAAGCCGGACCAGGCCTCTCAGCAGGGACCTCTCCAACTTCTTGCCTGGCCGTCCGCCTGGTAACTTTGAGCCTACTGCCCAGAGTGACAGCCTTCCCACGACTTCCTGCCTGTAAGTGGCTGATCCGAGATCCGTCTCTGCCGAGACATAGAGCTCTAGACCTTGAACACTGACACTCTTTGTCGTGACCGTGATATAAGCCTTGAAAACGCAGCTTTTACAATAATGTTAGTCATGTGTAATATAATATAACTATGCTTTGACCCTATGCGAGGTATCTGCAAATAATGCTGAAGACCTTGATGTACATACACTATTATGATTGGATAGCCCTCAAAATTACTTTAACACTGTATACTGTGATCTGTGGATTAATGAATAAGTTCTAGTAGTATTATTGATACTGATATTAATGGTACTGATTCCACTAGTCCTCTAGTTATTAAGGAAATAGTGTTACTCTGATAGTAGTTATGTTAAGCTAAGTAGCTGTTAAGTAGTTTATTGATAAGTATATTAATTAGTATAGATTGATAAGTATATTGATACTAATAAGTGTACTAACCTCAATGAGCATGCTGATGAGTAGTGTGATAAAAAAAAAACCCCTGGTGTGTAAGCAATAAAATCTCTCATTGGAAAGACAGTCTTGTGTTCTGGTGTTCCTTTCTTCCCCATGACTGACAAGTCGTACATCGCACTTGCTACTGTTGAGCTGCCTGACAGTAGGCGCTCGTGACACACACACACACACACACACACACACACACATCAATCTTCCATCTGATGGCTTACTCCTCAAAGAGCAGCAAAGGAAGTGCATCCTGGTCTTCCAAATGGGTGGCAGGGGACGAAGGACTTCTGATGCAGGAAGCTGGTATTATTTTTCTACCACAGTACAGCCCAGGTTGATTAAAAAAATATAAAGTAAAATAAAAAGACTTTTCACTTCTTAAAAATGAAAGCTCATGTTTGAGTTCAGTTTAAAAACAAACAAAAAACTGATGACTTGAAGCTAGGTCCCTTAAGAATGGAAATTACGGGAACTGACGCTGTGGTGTAGTGGGTAAAGCTGCCACCTGCAGTCCAGCATCCCATATGGGTGCCGGTTTGAGACCCGGCTGTTCCACTTCCTATCCAGCTCTCTGCTATGGCCTGGGAAAGCAGTAGAAGATGGCCCAAGTCGTTGGGCCCCTGCACCTGCATGGGATGGGAGACCCAGAAGAAGCTCCTGGCTCCTGGCTTCAGATTGGCACAGCTCTGGCCTTTGCGGCCAATTGGGAGTGAACCATTTGATGGAAAACCTCTCTCTCTCTGCCTCTCCTCTCTCTGTGTAACTCTGATTTTCAAATAAATAAATAAATCTTTAAAAAAAGAATGGAAATTAATCTTTTTAAATTGAATATAAGATTGCTAAAGAGCCTAGTAAAGGAATATAAACCCTGTGGGTCAGCATGTTAACCATCAAACAAGAACAACTCTGAGTAACTCTGTCAATAATACCTAAAGAACTTGAAATGGGAATTGAAATCTACACAACATCTAAATCAGGCCACAAAATATACAATCGATTTACATGGAAAAAGAGTGACGCAAATGCTAAGGCTCCTTTTCAGGTAGCTCATTAGCATGAGTATTAACTTTTTTAAGGTAACCAATGTAGGGAAATCCAGCAAAAAGTTCCAGGAGTAAGAGTTGGGCACTCTCCATCCTCAATATGAAGTCTTTATAAAGTACATTTTGTTTCTTTTTTTTTTTTTTTTTTTTTTTTGACAGGCAGAGTGGACAGTGAGAGAGAGAGAGACAGAGAGAGAGAGAGAGAAAGGTCCTTCTTTTCCATTGGTTCACTCCCCAATGGATGCTGTGGCTGGCGCGCTGCAGCCAGCACACTGCGCTGATCCAAAGCCAGGAGCCAGGTGCCTCTCCTGGTCTCCCATGCAGGTGCAGGGCCCAAGGACCTGGGCCATCCTCTACTGCCTTCCTGGGCCACAGCAGAGAGCTGGACAGGAAGAGGAGTGGCCGGGACAGAACCCGGCGCTGCAGGCGGAGGATTAGCCTATTGAGCTGCCTATAAAGTACATTTTGCAATCCAATTCCCTATTCTTACTCTCAGGGTGTGATGGCTAATTTTATGTATCACCTTGGCTAGGCCATGGTGGCCAGATATATGATCAAACACTATTCCAGATGTTTCTGTGAAGTCATTTTTTAGATTGGATAACATTTAAACTATAGATGCTGAGTAAAGCAGATCACTCTTCACAATGTAGGTGGGTCTCAGCTAATCAGTTGAAGGCCTTAATAGAACAAAGACTAAACTCCCTTAAGCAAGAAGAACTCTTCCAGCAGACTGCCACTGGACCTGACCTGCTGTTCTCTCTGGGTGTCCAGATGGGTCTGCACTAAAGATTTTGGACTTGTACTTCTACAAGCATGTGAGTCATTAAAATAAACATGAATATCTTTGTATGTGTGTGCACACGGGTGCACACATACATACCCTATGGTTCCTGTGTCCCTGGGGATCCATGAGTGACATCCAGTTACAACAGTAGCTGTTCAGGAGAATTATAATCAGGACCTGTGTTCTTTGCTTTGTCTGCTCCATGATGTGCTCAAGAGGTTGAATAAGAAAACTCACCTCCTGAAATCACATAGTTCTAAGGTTACCAACTGGGAATACACTGAATGGAGGTTCTTTTAAATGAGAGGAGTCCTAGCTGCCTTTCTCAGTGACTTTATCAATCTCAGTGGATGCCCCAACTCAAAGAGCTCCCTATAAAATAGCAGGAATCCAATTTGAAAATAGTTTCAAGAGTTTCTTCTTTTTGTTGAAAGCAGTGAAGCATCTGAAGTCCCCCTTGATGAATACAGCTCAGAATTATCTATTCAACTGAAGGCTCCTAGCTCCTGGTGGAGCTTTAGAGTTTAGAAACAAGGTGCTCACTGACTACAGCACCGCCAGACTATCACTTTGCTCATCAAGCCAAGCCTAGGTGCCTCAATGCCAATTTCTAAAATGATCAGTCATGGGGTCAGTGCTGTGAAGCAGTGGATTAAGCCACCATCCTATAAGAGTGCAGGCTGGAGTCCTGGCTGCTCCACTTCCAATCCAGTTCCCTCACAATGCATCTGAGAAAGCAGAAGATGGTCCAAATACTGGGGCCTCTGCCACCCCTGTGAGAGACCTGGTTGGAGTTCCAGGCTCTTGTCTTTGGCCTGGACCAGACCCAGCCATTGCAGCCATGTGGGGAGCGAACCATTGGATGGATGATATCTTTCTCTCTCTCACTCTCACTCTCACACCCTGCCTTTCAAATAAAACAAATCTTAAACATTTTTAATCAGTTAACAAGGATGTTCCTTTAGCCAAGGGAACAACTCCATTTGGAGATACAGAAAGAACGGTTGGTTTACATAAAAGCCCAGGGTCAGCAAGGCACACTAACTGAACTTAGCTTCAGAAGTACAAGGTACAGTTCCACCTGTGTGGCAACACAGACTTCAGGAACACAAATGCTTTGTGTCAAGAGAATGAGAAAGGATGTTTAAATTGGCATGGCAGGGTAGGCACAGGGGGCTTGACATTTTCTTAGGTCAAATCTATTACCATGCCAACAGTGGCACACTCACATGCTCAGATGGGCCAGGCAGGTAATGAAAGTCAGGGGAGGGTTGTGTATAACGCACAGTGAGATCAGGGAGCAGCGGGAAGTGTAGTGAAAGGCAAGCACGTGGCCTGCTTTTAAAGCGAGCTGTTCTGCATGGGAACTGACTGCTGCCCAGTGCGGTTGTAGACCTAGGATTGCCAGATCTTTTGATTTCTCAGAAAAGATAGAAATTTGGATTTTAAAAATGTTTAATCTCCCAAAGTTTAGATGCTGGTAATAGATATAAAAACTTACAAATTAGAGGGGCCGGCATTGTGGCACAGCATATTGAGTAAGTCACCACTTGCAACACTAGCATCCCATATCAGACCACCAGTTCAATTCCCATCTGCTCTGTTTCTGATCAAGCTCCCTGCTGATGTGGGAATGCAGTGGAACAGGCCCAAATGCCTGGGCCCCTGTCATCCACATGGGAGGATTGGGAGGAGTTCCTGGCTTTGGACTGCCTGGACCATCCCTGGCCACTGCAGCCATTTTGGGGGAGTGAACCAGAAAGCAGATGAAAGATTTCTCTCCATCTCCGTCTCTCCCTCTCTCTCTCCATAACCCTGCCTTTCAAATAAATAAATCTTAAAAAAAAAAAAAAACACATAAATTTGAAAATCTTATTTCAAAGATCTGTGGGGTCAAATAGAACAGGGGCCAAACCAAAGCAAACCAAACCAAAAAACCAAAACCAAAAGCACATGCATGCCATAGTCCGTGGACATAATTCGGTGTTTGTGCAAGCCTTGTGGGAGAGCCAAAGAATCTCCTGCACCCTTGGCACTTAACCCCACACAACAAAAAGGGAGCTGCTAATTGAATTATCTGAATAAATGAACCTACTCTCAAAGCCATGTTAAGTGTCACCACTGAAAATGAGTTTATCTTAAACTATTTTTTGCCCAACTTTGACAATGATGGTTCTGCAGGTAATTCCTTCAACAAACATTGACAGAGTGTCTAATCACTACGCAGTCCCCTGTGCAAAATAATTAACTTCCAAGGCTCCTGAATAAGAATTTTAAGAGCTAACTGGTTGCAGAGGGAGTACTAAACTCATCTGAAAACTCAATTTTCTGCCACTTTGCAGGTTCTCTCTGGTGTCATCAGGGTGTATTGTGTAGAACTTTTAATGTCCCTCTCTATTCAAAACTGGGCACTTTATTTTTTAAAATGAGTACTGTGAAGCCTTGGTGAGGAAAATCAAACATGGACTTTAAGTCAGTGAAAATAAAAACTCCTACTTAGGAGCTTTGCTATCTGCAGCCCTAAAACGAAGTAACAATTAACTATTGATCAAAGTACTTGGAGAAGCACTGTCCTACATCTAATTAATCTTTAACACATTGAGAAAAAGCATGAGCAATAGGCCAAGGTCACTTAAAATATTAGTAACAAACAGCTGTTGTCCCACTGAGAGAGTGCTGAGTTAAAAATATATATACATATTTCTAGGGTGCCAATGACTTTTTTTTTTTTTTTTTGACAGGCAGAGTGGACAGTGAGAGAGAGACAGAGAGAAAGGTCTTCCTTTACTGTTGGTTCACCCTCCAGTGGCCACTGTGGCTGGCGCGCTGCGGTCGGCACACCGCGCTGATTCGAAGCCAGGAGCCAGGTGCTTCTCCAGGTCTCCCATGCAGGTGCAGGGCCCAAGCACTTGGCCATCCTCCACTGCACTCCCGGGCCACAGCAGAGAGCTGGCCTGGAAGAGGGGCAACCGGGACAGAATCCAGCGCCCTGACCAGGACTAGAACCTGGTGTGGCGGCGCCGCAAGGCGGAGGATTAGCCTAGTGAGCCGCGGCGCTGGCGCCAATGACTTTTGAACAGGTAAGATCAAGGACTAAGCCTGCAGATCCCTTATGTGGTCTCTGGACAATTGCTGACACACTTATGAAGGACTATTAACACCTGTGCATACAGCCAGATAGAGCCCACATGCAGAATGGCAGATTCTTACAGTGTAGAAAGACTTCATCAATAATCTTGAATCAGCTTTTCATAAACGTCAGCCATTACCATATCCTATCACCTTCAAAATTCCACATATTCACTTCAAAATTTTCATTTAAAAGTTTTATTTAGTTGTATTTAAAAAAAAAATTTTCATGCTGTTGCTATCCAGAGGATAATGTTTAAATAAACACATATTTATCAACTAAAATATTTGTCTAGAGACAGTGTAAAAATATTTCCCCTACAACAACTCTGTGATGCAGGTACTACTATTTAATAACCTTTGATGAGGAAGCTGAGACGCAGAAATTTCAATGACTGTCAAGGTCAATTTTGAATCGAGGAGGTATGATTCAAAGCCAAATCTGCCTAATATGAAAAACATTGCTATTAATATCTTTTTTTAAAAGATTTATTTATTTATTTGAAAGGCAGAGTTACAGAGGTGGAGGCAGAGATAAAGAAAGGTCTTTCATCTGCTGGTTCTTTCCCAAAATGGCCCCAGTGGCTGGAGCTGAACCCACCCAAGCCAGGAGCCAGGAGCTTCTTCTCAGTCTCCCATGTGGATGCAGGGGTCATCTGCTGCTGCTTACTCAGGCCATAGCAGAGAGCTGGATCAGAAGTGGAGCAGGCGGGACTCGAACCAGTGCCCATATGGGATGCTGGCACTACAGGCGGAATCTTTATCCACTATGCCACGGCGCCGGCCCCCCTTATTAATATCTTTAAACTGCTTAGCAAAACCAAGAATTCTTACTTCCTCCATAACTCCAAAGTCAACTCCCAGAGATTCAAAATGAAAACATTTTTGGAAGGATTGCAATACAGGAAAAAATGAACCAGAAGAGTAATAATATGCAGATAAAAGTGTTTTATGAGGGGCTGGAACAAAGTCTTCTAGCTAAGGAGTCATACCCTGGCTTAGCCCAACAATGCACTCACTCTTTCCATTTCTGAGTGTCCATTAAAAAGTCTTGGGGCTCTTGTAATGTACAAATTGCACATGTCCGGCCAAAGGCTAGAAAAGCATCAGCTCAAGTTCACTCCAAAAAGTCATATACACATTTCTCTGGAAAGGAGCTCCGTTCATAGCCAAGGAGGCTCAGCCCAGGAGACTTCCTTCTGCAAACAGGAGTTGTCAGAGACCCCTTGAACGTGTCTCCAGCAGGTGTCTGTTGGATCATTATTCAGCTTTATCCTCAGACCAGCCCTGGTTTTCTGATTCACTCTAAATGGCAGTTCTTGTTTCTGTCAGTCTCTCAGTGAGGACAGATGATCACATCACCAT
Organism: Oryctolagus cuniculus; assembly: GCF_051225735.1. Classification (NCBI taxonomy): domain Eukaryota; kingdom Metazoa; phylum Chordata; class Mammalia; order Lagomorpha; family Leporidae; genus Oryctolagus; species Oryctolagus cuniculus. The sequence continues at coordinate 108,765,818 of NC_142873.1, forward strand.
TCAGTAGAGACCAAAACTCCTAAGCAGGAACATTCCTTCACGCCAATTTGCTTCCCTCTGCGTATGGTTGTCTTTGGGATGTTAGGCTGAACTACATACAAAATTCCTGGAGGCCACAGACTACATTATGTTTATGACCTAAGAAGTAGATTACCAAAGTTTTGCCAAATGAAGATAGTCAGCAACCCAGATCTGAACCCCTAACTTAGCATATTCATACAGGAATTTACCCTAAAATGTTTTTTTAAATATTAATTATTATTTTTGACATGTAGAGTTACAGAGACAGAGGGAGAGACTGAGAGAGAGAGAGAGCGAGAGAGAAATCTTCTATCTATTGGTTCACTCCCCAAATGGCAACAATGGCCAGGGCTGGGCCAGGCGAAAGCCAGAAGCCAGGAGCTTCATATGGCTCCCACGTGGGTGGCAGGGGCCCAAGCACTTGGGCCATCTTCTGCTGCTTTCTCAGGCACATTAGCATGGAGCTGGGCCAGAAGTGGAGCAGCCAGGACTTGAACCAGTGCCTCAAGTGGTGATTTAACTTGCTACGTTACAGCACCAGGACTCATACTAAAGTGTTTTAATGCAAGTCCTCCCAAGTGTCAAATGTATGCACATGTATATGTCTGTATGGCCATTTTCACAGGTCAGCTTCTGAATCGTGGCTGCATCTTGTCAGGCCATGTATATGGATGGGATATAATTTCCCTAAGCAATCCTTTATTGTGAGAAATTTACTTTTCCCCCACATCCTAAGGTACTACAAAAACTATTTACATGCTTCTCTTAGCTTCTTGTGATACATCTATAAATGGCCCAATCAGATAATACTCGGTAAAAATGGAATTTAAGTTAAGAAAAAAAGATAATACTCATATTTCTAAAGTTCCCAGAATCCTCCCACCTTGGAGAGTTCTCTGCTTTGAGGAAGCACAACACTTTGTGGCTATGGCACACTTGGCTCTATTAATTATGTTCAGCATTTGCCAGCACATCCCTTAACAATGTACACATGCCTTGAAAGTAGACATCCCCTTACTCATCCCTATATTCTAAGCTGTTTAGATTCCAACAAATATGAATTAAACATAACTGCCAGGCGTTAGAGTAAAAATGATGAGGTGCAATACCTGCCCAGAACAGCAGGGGAGGCAGACTCACCAATAACAAGGTGTCACAGATTAATTTCTGCACTATGTAGAGGTATATGGATATTACCATGGGAACAAAGGTAAGAGAGCAGTGAATTCTTCCAGGGGTAAAGGGAAACCAGGAGAAGAAAACAAAAGAGGTGATAGGAAGCTATGGGGAAATTGTTGAGCACTCCTTGACAGAGTAGTAGGTTTACAAGTGGGCAAGAAATGGGGTAGAAATACTAGCAGAAGTCAGCTAATTCAAGTTTCTCAGTTTCTCTCTCTCTTTCCCTCCCTTCGTCCCTCCCTCCCCAAGGCACTAACTCTATTTCAGAGTTTATGAAGATCCCTGTTCTTCCAAGCAAGGGTTTTTCAACTTCAGCACGACTGACACTTTGGGACAGACAATTCTGTCTTTAGGGTGCTATCCTGTGCATTATAGGTGCCAGATGGTACCAGATGCAGGTAATAACTATTCCTTCACTAGGAACTCCTCATTACTGTACTGTCTTTTCCCCCTGTCCTGAAAATGCTCCTTTTGGGGGGTTCTAAACCCACCTGTACACTTATTTATAGATAAATGACAGGTTTGTCAAATGCATTAAAAATTACTTGTGCCTAAACTACAAAAAAAAGAAACCTCTGGTGATAAAACCTAAAATAACAGAAATTCAAATGCTCACTGTAACAGGAAAGCATATAAATTTTATTTCTAGGGGTGGGCACTGGCATAGTGGTTAGGATGTCACTTGGGATGCCCACATCCTGCATCATCGTGCCAAGGATTGAGTTCTGGCTCCACTTCTGATGCCAGCTTCCTGCTATTCTGCATCCTGAGAGGCAGCAGATAATGGCCTAAGTACATGGGTCACTACCGCCCACCAGGGAGACCTGGACTGAATTCTAGACTCCTGGCTTCAACCTGGTCCAGCCCTGGTTGTTGTGGGCATTTGGATGGTAAACTAGCAGATGCATGATCTCTGAATCTCTCTCTGCTTTCCAAATAAAATGAAATTAGACAAGTACTTTTCTTAAAAAAAATTATGGCTAATATCTGTTCAAAGCATTACAGTTTGCAAAATATTTTCACATTTTATTTCACTGTATAGTTATAATACCCTGTGAAGTATTGATTATATTATTCCCATTCTGGAAATTAAAGATAGGTTGGCTCAAAGACATTAAATATTGAAGGCAGAATTTCTAGCAGGTAGAGTTCCTAGCCAGCATCATTCCAAATTGCATGTGCTTTCCACTTTGTTTAGAGAACAACCAATAGGAGCTTCTTCAGGCTACGAGGGGGTAACCCAGAGAGAGGCTCATGTTAACCATTACACACATAGAGAAAGAAGATGACCTGAGTGTTGTTCAGTAATTCTAAAAACCCACCAAGAATCCATACAAAGTACAAGCTTGATTTCACCATTAAAGCATCATTTAACCACCAAAAAACTAAGTTGCATCCATCCCTTGCCTAGCCGCATGAGCACTTATTATGCAAAAGAGGAATAATATTATACACTAACAGTTATGCTCATATAATTTTTAAAGTACATTAACATCTTTTACTTACTGTAGATAGTTCTAGAAAATTGGTATGGTAAAGCTTATTATCACACTGATGAAAAACTGAATATAAAAATAAACACTAAACAACTTGATTAGAGAGTAAATCACTGTTAAGTTTCTTATTCATGGCTTAATAGTTGAGTCAATGACAAAATGCTTGTGATTTCCCTGATTTAGTGGCCTCTGTTCTCAGACAGTAGCTGACGCTACTGAACTTGAATCCCAGCACGACAAAAAGTTGAGTTAGGAAGGTCCAGGCACTTTCTGGCCATAGAACTTCTTCAGAATTTCTTTAAAAATCACTTGTTTATGGAAAGATAAAGCGATTATCTTAATGATATTATTCTTAAATAAGGAAATAAATGATCCACTTTGTAACAAACAGACATAAGTATCAGAATGTATAAGCAATTTGATTCTGGTTTCAACAGAACAACAGAAAATGTCAAAGTCTTACTCCATCATAGAAGGTGGAATAGTGCAGCAGTCTTGAATTGCAGTTAGGGGAGAGGTTAGGTGAGCCGTATAGGACGCTTCTACAACTTGTTTGTTCCGATTGACCACATCCAAGTAACGGTTGAACTTCTCTCGGATTTTTTTGGCTAGCTGTGGAATAACAGTGAGAAAAATAAATCAAAATCCAAGACAATAACCTACTGTACTTTTCACTAATTAATTTGTGTCACAAGCTGCACATATTAAACTTCAGAGAAAACAACATCCACCCACATCTTATTCCAGTGTGTGCATTGAGACAAATGCTGCAAAATGTCCAGAATACACAGAAGGAAACTGAGACACCAATAAAACAGTATCTTCTGTCTTGTAACAGATGATGACATATTATGAAGTTCTCATGGGTTTGAATTCACATAGAATAATTGCTACCTATAAAATGCCTCTCTGGAGAAAGGCAAACAAAGACTACTGATATTATTATTGTCAGTATGACAGTGAGTGTTGCCAAGTCCAGAGCAACATCATGACTAAAAAAGGTTGGGGGGGGGGAGACATTGTCTATTATTTGCAGTTCTGGATTCAAACTGCTTTTCAGGGAAGAGGAAATACAAGGCAGGAAGCAATATTCAGTACCTCTGCTACAAAACCCAAGCACACCATGTGCAGACTTCCATGTGAACGGTAATTCCCCAGAGGTGTACAGTGCAGACGTCCACATAAAACAAAAGGAGCAGCTAGGGGTATACTTGTGTTTAGTCTGTTACACCTTTAAGATGGACAAATGTCTTTCTTAACAGCCTTGAACAGAACACTTCATCATGATTTACTTTCAGATGTGAATAATAAAAGCAAACTGGCAAAGCGTAGTGCCTCCCCTCCATTGTTCCCATCAAATGCCACAGCTTAATTACAGATCCCCAAGGAAAACAGTGTTGTTTTTCTTCCCCTTAAACAAAATGTTAGCCAAATGAAATGACGGATAGAATTATAGCTAATTGGGTTTGTAGAGCTATTTATTATCAGCACACTAGAGGAGAACTAATCGTCTCCTTTGGGTCACGCGTCACATACAACGCCAGTGTTCACAGGCTGAGAATGTGGCGTTAAATCAGGGTATGTTCATTTGTTATTTTCAGGCTTGATTTTATTCCAGAGATATTAAGGGGTTTTCAGAGTCTCACATAACCCTGGTCCTCAGTCTTCCTAAAAATTGCCCGAACAGTAAACTTTAGAAAAATTTCCAGACTTAACAGAACATAGACTTAACAGAACAGTAGAACGTTTGAGAGTAGGTTGTTCAAATTAATTTTAGCATTTTCAAAGGAGGAATTTTGTGTCTCAAAAATGAACAAGTGCAACTACAACTCAAACATCTGAGCTAGGGCTTTGCTAGTTTCCGTTGTTGGAGTCAAGCATGGGACCGGCACTGTGGCGAAGTGGGTTAAGCTGCTGTCTGTGCACTGGTTCAAGTCCCGGCTGCTCCACTGTCAGTCCAGCTTCCTACTAATGCACCTGGGAAAGCAGTGCAAGATGGCCCTGCTGTTTGTTCTCCTGCCATCCACATAGGAGACTCAAAGGAAGCTCCTGGCTTTGGCCTGGTCCAGCCCTGGCTGTTGTGGTCATTTGGGGAGTGAACCACCAGGTGGAAGATCCTCTCTCTGCCTCTCCTTTCTCTGTAACTCTGGTTTTCAAATAAATACCTGAATCTTTCAAAAAAAAAAAAAAAAAAAAACTGGTATAAACACATTTTAATTTACAGCATTGGTGATTTTGTTCCTCCAGGGGGGCATTTAGCAATGTTTGGAGATAATTTTGGTTGCCACAACTTGGAAGAAAATGCTGGGGCTGGCGCTGTGGCACAGCAGGTTAATGCCCTGGCTTTACATATGGGCACTGGTTCCAGTCCCGGCTGCTCCATTTACGATCCAGCTCTCTGCTATGGCCCGGGATAGCAGTAGAAGATGGCCCAAGTCTTTGGGCCCCTTCACCCACGTAGGAGACCTGGAAGAAGCTCCTGGCTCCTGGCTTCGGATAAGCGCAGCTCCAGCCGTTGCGGCCATCTGGGGAGTAAAACAGTGGATGGAAGATCTCTCTCTCTCTGTCTCTACCTCTCTCTGTAACTCTTTCAAATAAATAAATAAATAAATAAATCTTAAAAAAAAAAAAAAAAAAGAAACAAGAAAATGCTACCAAGTTGACAAGTAGAGGACAAGGACAAACATTCTACAGTGTATAGGACAACTCCTCAGAACTAAGAATTATCCAGCCACAAATGTCAATAATCTCCCAAATCAGATACCTTGATTTAGAGAGAAATCAAAGATGATTATCTCAATTTGTAATTCAACCCAAAAGTTTCTAAATTGTTCTGATTCTCCACTCATTCAAAATGGTACCTAATAAGGGTAAAAAATTTACAAAATGTCAACATTTACAACCTTCTATTTTGTTCTTTTTTTCCCGCCTAAACTAATATAAAAGAGGTCATTATACATGCTAATAGTATTTTATTTTATTAAGATTTTTTTTATTTATCTGAAAGGCAGTTAGAGAGAAAGAGAGAGAGAGAGGGAGAACCTTCCATCCATGGATTTACTCCCTAAACAGCCACAACATCTGCGCCAAACCAGGATGAAGCCAGGAATCTGGAACTCCATCTGGGTTTTCATGTGGGTGATGGGGGCCCAAGTACCTGGGCCATCTTCCATTGCCTTCCCAGGCACATCTGTAGGGTACTGGATAGGAAGTGGAGGAACTGGAACTTGAATTGGCACTCTAATTTGGGATATCAGTGTCAGCATCCCAACCCACTACACAACAGCAGCCTCATTAATAGTATTTTAAATGCAGTCCAAATAACAGGGATAGGACTATTGCTTATGATCAGTAGACACACCGACACGTTTTTGGAGCAGCAGTGTGTACTAATATAATAATCCTCTTTTCTTAGACTTTGCACTCAATGGGCAGTTGAGAGAATAATAAGTTCAACTTAAAAACCTAATGTATATTCTTATTCTGCCCTGCAAACTCTTCTTACAACACACATTATACTCTGATGCTATTATCTGTTTGACATCTGATTCTCCCACTAGATAGCATGCTATGTGAGGGCAGTTATTTTTTTTTTAAATTTATTTACTTATTTGAAGGTCAGAGTTACACAGAGAGGAGAGGCAGAGAGAGAGAGAGAGAGATTTTTTTTTTTTTTTGACAGGCAGAGTGGACAGTGAGAGAGAGAAACAGAGAGAAAGGTCTTCCTTTGCCGTTGGTTCACCCTCCAATGGCCGCCGTGGCCAGCGCACCGTGCTGATCCAAAGGCAGGAGCCAGGTACTTATCCTGGTCTCCCATGGGGTGCAGGGCCCAAGCACTTGGGCCATCCTCCACTGCACTCCCTGGCCACAGCAGAGAGCTGGCCTGGAAGAGGGGCAACTGGGACAGAATCCGGCGCCCCGACCGGGACTAGAACCCGGTGTACCGTCGCCGCAAGGTGGAGGATTAGCCTAGTGAGCCGTGGCGCCGGCAAGGGCAGTTATTATACATGTTTTGCTCAACTCCATTCAGATTCTAGTACATTGCCTAGCATTGAGAACACACAGAAAAAAAAATATATAATGAATTAATAGATGTTAAAAAGTAACAGAGAATTCACTTCTGAGAGTCACCAACCTTGCCTTTTGGTCTAACAACCTCTTTAACCTCTAAAAACACAGACTTACTTATTTTGAAAATATACAACAATATGTATTTCTAGAACTGCATCAACAACCAAGTTCATTTTTTTTCTTTCTAGGTTCTGACTTCTGAGAATATTAGTTTTTCACAAGTATTAGGAGAATAGTCTATCTCTTGGGAACAAACGTTCTATAGCAGGCTGAAGATAAAGTATACTTGAAAGAACTAAATTTCCAAATAACATTTTTACAAATTCCTTTTAGTATGAAAATAAGGGGCCATGCTGTGTTACAATGGGTTTAGTTGCAGCCTGGAGCGCCAGCATCCCATATGAGCACCAGTTCAAGTACTGGCTACTTCACTTCCCATCCAGCTCCTTGCTAATGCACCTGGGAAAGCAGTAGAGGATGGCCCAAGTGTCTGGGCCCCTGCCACCCACTGCAGCCAGTTAGGGAGTGAGCCAGCAGATGGAAGATCTCTCTTTCTCTGCCTGTCTTTCTTTCTCTCTGTAACTCTGCCTTTCAAATGAATAAATTAAAAAAACAAGGAACATCCAAGGGTTTGTTCTATGTACTTGGAGAATTATGAGTTAAGGTCATATCTAGTCAAGTATTTTTATTTACTGCCTGTTTATGTGAGCTATACAAAATGATCCATACATTTAAAAAATTTAAGAAAGAATATCTTGTGATATTACTTAATAATTATATGAAATTCATTTGTTTATAAATTGTTTAAGGCTATGTTCATTACACAATCACAGAGTTAATTATTTGCAGAAGGGGCTATATGATCTGCTTTGCTATAGGTAGAAGACAGGAGCCCTAACATGTCCCCAGCAGAGCCGTAATCCCAATGTAGTAGTATTATAAAATGTTGCTACACATTCCTAACCCTTTCTCCCTATTGAGAGGTGGAGTCCACATTCCCCCAATCCCTACTGCTTGAATCTGTATAGGCTTATGATTGCTCCTACGAACAGAGTACAGAGAAAATGAGATTATTTAACTTCCAAGGCTAGGTCACAGAAGGTCATGCTATTTCTTACCTGTCCCTCTTGGTAGTTCCCAACTCCTAAGCTATAACACATCTAAGACACATAGAGAGGCCATGGTAAGGGTCTGGTTGGCAGCCCTGACTAGGCATGTCAAGTCATCCCTTCCAGAAGCTTCCAGATAATGCCAGCTCCTGAAGCCTTCCCTTATGGAGCCCCAGAAACCATAGTGCAGAAAAAAGTCATCCTTGCTGGGCCTGATCCAAATTCGTGACCATCCAAAAGCATAAAGAAATAGTTGTTTCTACACTAAGCAGGGTGGTTTGTTATGAAGCTGCAGCTAACTGGAACGTCCAGGACAGGCTGAACTCCATCCCAGGATAAGCATATTGAGGTTAAGCTAAACAAAGCTGCTCAAATCCAGGCTCTACCTCTAATCACCAAAAATAACAAGATTGTTCTGTGATCTACAAATCTAGTACAAAGAGATTTCAGTGTTCTTCAAAAGATTTTTTTTTTTTTGACAGGCAGAGTGGACAGTGAGAGAGACAGAGAGAAAGGTCTTCCTTTGCCATTGGTTCACCCTCCAATGGCCGCTGTGGCCGGCGCACTGTGCTGATCCGAAGGCAGGAGCCAGGTGTTTCTCCTGGTCTCCCATGCAAGTGCAGGGCCCAAGCACCTGGGCCATCCTCCACTGCACTCCCGGGCCATAGCAGAGAGGTGGACTGGAAGAGGAGCAACCGGGACAGAATCCGGTGCCAGAACTAGAACCCGGTGTGCCGGCACCGCAGGCAGAGGATTAGCCTATTGAGCTGCGGCGCCAGCAGTGTTCTATACCATATAGAAGTATCTACCATGTAGTAGTATTATTTGTTTTATGTATTTGAATGGCAGGGAAGGAGCGGGAAGGGGGGAAAAGGGGAGCAGGAGAGAAGAGGGGAAAGGGGGAGGAGGGGAGAGGAAGTGGGGGAAGGGAGAAGAAGAGAGGGAAGGGGAAGGAGGAGGGAGGAGAAGGGGAGGGAGAGTAGTTGAGCCATCACCTGCTGCCACCCAGGATCCGCATTAGCAGGAAGCTGGAATTTGGAGCTGAGATGGGACTCAAACCCAGTCATTCTTACAAGGGATACGGAAGTCCCAAGTGGTGTTCTCATTGCTGTGCCAAACATCCATTCTTTTCTTTTTATATTAAAAGAGCCAAGCGATAAGCCCAAAGCCAAAAAAATCAGTGAAAAAGTAATTCATTTAGTCAAACTCAGGACTGTGTTGTCTATAAAAATTGTATATTCACCTGTTTAGCTATGATACCTCAGCCAAACCAAACCAAAAGAGAAGCTGCAAAATTTAAATACCTGAAAAAATTAAAATACAACAAATCACAGAGGTTGGAGAGTCCCGTGAACATCATCAGACAAGGCACAGAGCGCTCAGCATTGACTGCCTGTGGTACTGATAGTTCTTTGGGGTGAGTAGTGCCTGGCTGATGGGAGAGGGGCACTGGGGGAGGTGGGACAGAGAATGTCTGCCTTTGGTTTCCTCCTTAAACTCAGCCTCAAGCTACAGTCTTCAGCAGCAGAATGGAACCTTGTGTGCAGAGTTCAGACACCCATGACACTGAACAAAATGTCTCCAACCATGTTCTCTCCACCACAAAGCAGAGATTCCCCAATCTTTCACGTAGTGATGCCCTACTGTGCCTCATAAAAAAAAAATTGCCAACATTTGCATATAGTTCCTCCTTGAACAGGAATTTTGTGTAAATCACTGTTCTAAACGTCTTGCATGTACATATGAAGATTATCATTTGAAGAACCATATAAAGTATATACTTCCATTTTCTAAAAGTGGACACTGAAGGTTAAATAACTTGCTCCAGGTCATGGTGCTGGTGAGTGGAAGAGCAGGAATCCAACCAACCCCCTGAGCCTAACTTCAGAGCCCAAGCTTCCAGGCAAGGCTGAGCATATGCACAGATTAGTCCTCTCCTCATACTTCTATTCAATCCACTTTAACAAATGCTGTGAAATTCCTGGCAGGACACACTAAGCCATGCACAGTCTTATTACTTTATAATGAGAGTGAGATTTCTAAAAAATGCTATGATTTCATTTAAAATTCCTCATACTTCCTATGAAAACCCAGTACTCTGAGGGAAGTTTAGAACTGTCGAATTCTACCCCCAGATGAAGAGATGATACCAAATTCAGTACCAGGAGTTATCTCCCACCCCGACCCCCTCCCAGGCCAAAACAGTGCCTAGCTAAGATTCCTGACTCCTATCACATAAGTTACATCAAATTAAACTTTCTGGTAACTCAAGGATAGTCTGTTCCTAGCTTGGAAAGAGAACAGAGTAGATGTATTGTTCCTTTCTCTTCAGGAGAGGAGTTTCAGAATTTAGTGCTTTCCTCAGGATTTTCACCTTAATTAACTAATCAGTCATCATAGGAGAAAAAGAGGAAATGGATGGAATTCCCGTTTTCCAAGTGAAGAAACAGAAGACTCGGGGGAGCATGAGGGTGACTCCCTGTGGAAACCTCACCTCATCCACCATGGGACAATTGCTGCCCTCTCAAAGCCATCTCTTGGAGCACACAAGCTGAACTGAAGTTCTCAGAGTGCAGAGAACCTATAGAGAAGTAAAATCCTGTGTGTAGGCGTTAAACCAAAGCAGCCCGGCTAACTAACGTGGCAGCTTCCAAGAGGCCAGACACACCATGGGTCTGGTTCCCACCACGATCTCTGCAGACAGGGGAAAACAAAGGCCATCCTCAACCAAAAGCTACAGGTGGACCCACAATCCCCCTCAGCGTAATTAAAAACATTTTTCTCTCCACAGCTCAGCTTTCATCTTTTATCCCTCTTCATCCTTCCCCCTTCATCCCCTAAGGGGTTCCTGAATGCTGATGAGACAACGGGACGAAAACCATCTTGTCATCTTTTGGGTCAATTCTTAGGCTAGCCAACATCCAGCCATGGGTCAAATGATCAGTAGGTAGCGTGTGGTCCCCATGGGAACGGATTCTAATTTGTCATCATCTCCAGTGACAACGTTTCATCACAACATCAAGGCATTTCTTTCTCGCTGAATTTCCTTTCCCTTAATTTTCCCATAGACATTTCTGTCATTTGCATACTTCCCCAGAGTCCCCCTTTTTAAAAGCTCTTTTTGCCGTAGCTTCCGACTTTTGAAGGTTGGGGGCGGGGTGGGCACACTGAAAGAAAAAGGTAAAAGGCAACAAAAATGCAAAGGCACAGTACACACTTTATTTATGTCTGCTTCCCAAAAGGAAGGGCCGGAAGGAGTTTTAATGTTAGGGAAAGCTTTATTTAAAATACATAACAATGAGGCTGACAGGCACAGACAGGAAACGTACCCCAGGGGACAGAAGATTCATAGCAAAATTCCTATTGAATGCAGAAGAGTTTAACATTTGACATTCAAAAACCTTTGTGTCACGAGAAGAATTTAATAGCTGATCCTTCTTTCCTTCTACTCCAGCCTTATTACTCAAGAGTAAACCTTCCATTTCGTTCCAGCAAGTTGCAGAGTTAAATGAATATGACATAGATATAATTCTAAGTCTAAGCCAAGCACAAATATTAAGCATCTCTGACCAACATCCCACCGTTGCATTCCAGAGTTCTTCAAGTAGAAAACAATCTCAGGGGGCCGGCACTATAGCTTAGCAGGTAAAGCTGCCGCCTACAGTGCCGGCATCCCATAAGGGTGCCAGTTTGGGTCCCGGCTGCTCTAATTCTCATCCAGCTCTCTGCTTTGGCCTGGGAAAGCAGTAGAAAATGGCCTAAGTCCTTGGGACCCTGCACCTATGTTGGAGACCTGGAGGAAGCTCCTGGCTCATGGCTTTGGATCAGCCCAGCTCCAACTGTCACAGCCATCTGGGGAGTAAACCAGAATATGGAACACCTCTCTCTGTCTCTCTGCCTCTGCCTCTCTGTAACTCTGCCTTTCTAATAAATAAATAAATGCTTTTTTTTTTTTAAAGAAAACAATTTCATTGTTTCATATTACAAACTGTCTACAGAAGAAATTCCCTATGTCTTTGCTATTCTTTTTATTAGTAATAGTTGTAGTATTCCAGACACAGAGTTCTCCCACTTATTGGCTGGGAATTTGGGGAAGTTCCTTAGCATTGGTCTACTCATGAATAAGATAGGTATAATACCCCAATAACAGGGCTTATCGTAATGTTCAAATGAAACAATGAGGCCAGCGCCATGGCTCACTTGGTTAATCCTTCACCTTGCAGTGCCAGCATCCCATATGGGCAACGGGTTCTGTCCCTGTTGCTCCTCTTCCAGTCCAGCTCTCTGCTGAGGCCCGGGAGGACAGTGGAGGATGGCCCAAGTCCTTGGGCCCCTGCACCTGCCTGGGAGACCAGGAAGAAGCTCTTGGCTTAGCATCCGTGCAGCGCTGGCTGTGAAGGCCATTTGGGGGGTGAACCAATGGAGGGAAGATCTTTCTCTCTGTCTCTCTGTCTATAACTCTACCTGTTAAATAAATTTAAAAAAATTAAACAATGAGTAAACAAAACTCAGAAAAAGCACAAAAGATTATTCTTACTGATATATCCCAGTCTCTGGACTAGAAAATGCATACTGTCATGACTGGGAACTACTGTGTGTCTAAATTTTCTAACAGTAAAACTACAAGGGAGAAGGATTATCTGAATGACAACTAACCATTTTATTCATTTAACTCATTCTCCTGGGTAATTCTACATGGGAAATCTGGTACAAGGCAGCAGACGGGGTGTGTGTTTTTCTTCTTTTTAAAGATTAATAGCAAAGTGGCACAAAAGGCTTAGGCTTTGGAGTCAATAAATGTGAATTAAATCCAATGCCCTCATTTACTAGCTAAAGGAGATCAGGTAAATTATTTCTCTAAGCACCAACTTAATTAACTCTAAATTGAGAATGGTACTACCTGCTTCAGGATGTCTGAGAATGAAGTAAGGTAAGGTCTGTATTTAGCTGAGTGCTTAATATACTGAAGGTGCCTAGTAATGGTAGTGCCTATTGTTTCACTATTGCTGTTACTGTTATTGTAGTTATTATTTGGGAAACTTAACAGATTGGTTCAGGTACTCTAGGTGTAGAATCCGAAGAACATTCTCTGTACTTGGAGAAACAAGAGCAGTCTCCATGTAGTCAGGTGTATGTGTTCACACTGGCCATGACCGTACTTCAGCGGTCAGTGACACATCTAAAGCTCTGAGTCCTGCAGCGTAGATAATTCTAATCTTGGGAAGCTCTGCATTCTTCTGGAACCCTCACTCATTCATTCAAGAGGAGACAGTCAAGCAGGCAGATACATACACATACACACACACAGGGATTCACATTCATTCATTTTGGGGAGGGGGAGAGAAGGCAGAGGAGAGAGAGAAACTCTCCCTTCAGCTGGTTAACTCTCCAAATGCCCACAATGGCCAGAGCTGGGTTAAAGTAGAAATGGGAAGCTCAGGATCAAACACAGGACATGGGTGTCCCAGCTGGTATCTCAATAACTAGGACAAATGCCTGCCTTTGGGATCCTCTTTCTTTACTTAAAGATTTCAGGATGAATTTATTCATGTGTTAGGCTCTAACATTTTTGACATATTTTTGCCTGAGTTGACTCATTTGTGCCTTCTAACAACCCTGGGAGCTGGACAAAGCAGGTACCTCCTGTCCTATTTTTATAATCAAGAAGATCAGTGCTGAGAGGTTTGTCCAAGCTCAAGCTGCGTTCTATTTCTTCTAAACCCGGGATCAATTCTCTTTCTGTTACGAGCTCCTTCAAACTGCAGAAAAGCATGAACTCTCCAGATCCAAGTTCTGTTCACTCTTCCAGTCCAGGCCAATTTCAGCCTCTCTGAAGTCTTCTCAGGCCCTTCTTTTCCAAAATGTCCTAAGACTCACCATTTATGCCTCTCATATCCTGTTCCACATCATTGACCTCTCATATCAGGACCCTGTTTTCCACAAGAAACCAATAACAGAAAGACAAGCCGTAACTGATTGCTGACTATGTGCTGGGCGTGTGTGAACTGTGACTTTACCAGATGCCTTTTTTTTTTTTTTTGGACAGATAGAGTTAGACAGTGAGAGAGAGACACAGAGAGAAAGGTCTTCCTTCTGTTGGTTCACTCCCCAAATGGCCACCACGGCTGGAGCTACGCCGATCCGAAGCCAGGAGCCAGGTGCTTCTTCCTGATCTCCCACGCGGGTGCAGGTGCCCAAGTACTTGGGCCATCCTCCACTGCCTTCCTGGGCCACAGCAGAGAGCTGGACTGGAAGAGGAGGACTAGAACCTGGAGCCCATATGGGATGCCAGCCCCACAGATGGAGGATTAACCTAGTGTGCCACGGCGCCAGCCCCTCATGTTGAAATTTAATTGCCATTGTGACAGTATGATGAAGTTGGACATATGTGTGATATGTTTGTGTATGCCTGTGTATATACATTTATAACTATTTAAGAGACACAGTGAGTGAGAGATATTCCATCAGCTGGTTTACTACATGAATGTGGGCAACACCTGAGGCTAGAATCAGGACCCAGGAACACAAGGACCACAGCTACTTGAGCCATCACTGCTGCCTCTCAGGGTCTGCACTGGGAGGAAGTCGAAGCTGGGAGTTGAACCCACACACTCCAATGTGGTATGGAGTTATATTAACCTGAATCTTAGTCTTAACTCTGAGTGTTTAACAGAGACACATTCCAAGCAAGAAGGGGCCACTTGATGAACTGGGGATGGTTAAGTTGGGAAGATTCTTCGGACCTGAAATTTGACTCTAATGGGTTAAATTTGTCTACTCCCTTGAGGTGGGACCTTTTAGCAAGTGATTAGGTCAGGGAGGCTCTGCCCTCATGAATGGATCAGTGTCTTTATCCCTGGAGTGGGTTAGTTATCACAGGAGTGGGTTCCTGAACAGGAATGTGGCTCAGTTTCTCCGTCTCAGGCATGCTTGCTTGCTCTTCTGCCCTTTTATGACCCAGCACAAAGACCCTTGCGAGATACTGTGTCATGCTCTAGACTCCATGCTCCAGAACTATGAACTGAATAAGCTTCCACTGTTAACAAATTACCCAGTCTGTGACATTGCCACGGCAGTAGAAAATGGACTAAAACAACCATACTCATGATATGGCCTCTCATCACCATTCATTGGGGCCTCATGAAACTACCCAGAAGAGAAGAGTTTAGGTGTGGCAGACAAGGATATGGGACACAACAGATGGAGACACGAGGTTGAACAAGGCCATTCTGAATTTCCAGCAGCCCAATAGGCTTCAGGGTTGTCTGACGGAAGTGTGGGAATGGCCCATCCAACAGAGAAGCAGGGCAGCCGCTGACAGACGATCTGCAGGTGGACCAGGAAGATTTATGGGCAAGGCTGTCTGGGCTTCAGGGTCACATACCCAGATCCTGTGAGAGGTGGGGCCTCTGTGCTGAGCTGGGAGGAGTACAATGGAAAAAACAGAAGGCAAGTGCTGACATGCCAGAGAACGGGAGGAGGCCGAGCCCAGGGACATAGGGAGAGCAAAAGCTTCCCTCTTGAAGCAAAATCCAGGTTTGCTTTAAAGGTTATAACAGATTTGGCCTGGGGAGCGGTTTTTATTGGGTATTCTGGGAGGGTTTTGGTAACACACACCCAAGCCTCCTGAAAGCCAAGGTTATCAACTCAAGGGCTCAATGGGCTCTTGCCCTGTTTTTCACCCCACTCTACCCTTAACAACCAGATCACAACAAAGGAAACAATGGGAAGGGCAGGCTTCAGCCCACTTCTCACTTCACTCTGTAACAGGAGCCCCTGAGCGCCTTTAAATCTGAGATTCCTTTAAATCTGCAACAAGCAAGTGCTCAAGCCTTGAAAGTTTACAGCCTGCTCCTCTGTAAGGAAAAAGAAGTTCAACCTCATCTTGACCTTAGAAATAAAGGAGAGGCTGAGGATCGGGGAAGGAAGAGAGTAGGAGCCACAGCACATAGAATAATCCCTAACATTTCACTTCACAACTTCTGAAGTAAGTTTGTGTAGGATATTAGGGGAAAATTACCATGGGTTTGTGAGCGTAGGAATTCTCTGGTGGCCTATGAAAGACATTCAACTGTGGAAAAGGAAAGCAAAGCCAGTCTCTTTACTTTTACTATATAGAGCTCTTATTTAAAGTACAAATATCTGTGCATAACTTAACAAACGCTGAGTGTTTAACAAAGATACATTCCAAGCAAGAAGGGGCCACTTGATGAACTGGGGATGGTTAAGTTGGGGAGATTCCTTGGACCTGAAACTTGACTCTAGCCCAAACTATCTTTCCCATACCCAGCGCAAATAATACCTCAGCATAAACCAGCCTGGCGACCTGGGCAAGAGGCTGGGAGGACTCAGGAAAAGGTTTGCTGCTTAGATGAAGGACGAAACTTGACCTCGCCTCTGGCTAGAGGCCAACTGACCAGAGCATTTGCCGCTTTGAAAGCATATCGATCAACCACTCGCCAGCTAGCGTCAATTAGCTCAGCAATGGAAAGATGACACGGGCAAGGACACAAACATCTGCTACCACTGAGTGCTTCCTTAGCCTCACACTGGCCAAGAACATATTAAATCCAACTGCCAGGAAGACAATCTGGAGACACACTGACCTTTTCCAAAACTTTAAAAAAACTTAATGTTTCCATTTGATTTTTCTAATAACATTAACTTGACTCTCCCTTCCAATGGAATATAACACTGTTCCATTTCAGGACATCACTGATACACAGTTCTAACAGGAGATGAGCTCAATTTCAGTAAGTATAAGGCCTCTCTATCACAAAAAGATGAGTGAATGCAAGACAAAGCCTAATGCACAGAGTTTCCATACCCAGAGGAAATTTCTACAACAGAGATTCCCTTTAAAAATAAGCAAAGAAGCATCTGAGGAAGGAGCATTTGATTTCTTCAGCTATTGAAGACTGGCCTTGAATACTCCTACTACTTAAGCCTTGAAAAATAGGATAACCTTAAGAGATAAGGAGCCCTCTGTCTCCTGGTTCTCGGTTTGAACAACGGAGTTGGCATAGAACGTGTTTGTGTCACTCAATAAAGAAAATGCCTATTTGGACTTTAGTTTAAAGATATTTGAGCAGAGGCAAAGCAGATTTAGGGGCCTTTACAATGCAGGCATGTTAAGTGCTGATTCAGAGGTTCAGGTTGGGGCTTTTAATACATATATAATTAGCAATTTTTCTAAAAGCCCACAACATCATCCCTGCACAATACTTAGATGAGGTGCAAAATGTTGGATGCTGGCAGGAAATGCACTGCCTGCTATTAAGACTTGCTAGAAACAACAACAGAAAGAAATGTTTCCCACGTGGGTTCCAAACCAGAGGAATGAGGATATTTGCCTGAACCACAACAATTTTATTATATCCTTCTCTGAACTATTCTGTGTGTTCCCTTGCCAAGCTGCATCTAATATCACTCTCCAACTCACAACTGGATTTAGGAAGGTCTTCTCATCCCCTATCCGATGACAGGGCGGATTGCAAACAGAAGAACCCAGGCGTGTCTGTTCTCTATCGGCTGTTTGTTTCCATAGGACTCACTGCTCACACCTTTCTTAGAGGCTAGCGCTAGGGTAGGCCAGACATGGGTGTTAGCAGACATGACAGCGACCATTCCTGATGACTCTGTAGAAGAACCCACACATGCTTTTCAGCAAGTAAAAGCAACATCCAGTGCAAATGCCGATGACTAGCTCTTTCAACGTGATCTCTACCTGCCCAGTCTTCTAATATCAAAAAAGTTCCTGGTGACCTTGTACTTTTGATCATAGCACTTGCTAGTTCATCAGTCCAGGGTTTCAGAATATTCTGCCATTTCAGGACTTCCTGATAATAGCAGCAATTAATTCCTTTACTTCAAGACCAAAAGTATTTCTTATTTCACAAAGGACTTAAGTTTGCTTGTCAGGCTTAATAAATTCTTAGCTGAGTTTCTGTTTATGCATTCTGCCAGCAGAGAGGGTTAATTTGAGCTTATTTTATTTTCTAGTAGGAGCAGCACAGTTCAATGGAGGGTGCAGTTAGGGGCAGGGTGCAGTTAGGGGCAGGTGGTGAGGAAGGCGATTTGGAGAAATCTTGGTTGCTACCTTTTTGTCAGCATTTCCAAATACCATTCAGCCCTGAGATTTTAGAAATGTGTATAATAGACTTTACTGTTTCTATTTTTAGTGAAATGTTAATTTCTCACGATGAATTCTTCGTGGCCTTTAGCATGAGGACGCAGACTCAATCTATTCCCTTCTAGTTAAATGAAGCTTTGACTGTGAGTACAAAGCCCAGGCCTGCAAAGGTCTGCTTCACTGCAAGAAGCCAAATGCACACATATGGATCACAGTCACGTGAAAAGCTAAAGCTGTAGCTGGGGCAAAGGGAGATGCAATGGGGGGAGCGTGCATGTCTTTTCCCGCCCTGCCCCTCCCTGTTCTCCCCAGCTGTGCCTGCCTGCAGCCGGGCTCCCCTGTACTGCTGGCAACCAGCCCTTCACTTGTTTCCTAAAGGAGTACAAACACAAAGTGTGGCAATCAAGGGAAGGAAGAAATGGATTCATTTGAGTTTTTGCCAAAACAACATCAGCAACAACACCAAAAAATACCTGCAACTAGAATTTTCAAGACTTAAATGACATTGTGTGTGGTGGTGTTGCTGGGGATATAAAGAATCCATTTTCTAGAGCTTATACAGGTGTAGACACACAAATGTAAAAATAAACATTGCACCTAAAAGTATCAGTATGTGCAGAGTACTGCAGAACGAATGAGTGGGCCTCATATAAAATGTGTGTGTATAGGGCTTGTGTGTCAGTGTGGGGAGTAAGCAGGATTATCTCAGCTTATCTAAATACCAGGCACATACATTGGCTAACGTATAATATGTACCCTGAAGTCAGCTAGTCTATATTTAGTATAGGAAATTTAAGCTTTCTTGTATGCATACACATGTACTTTAACTTCCAAGCATACATGAGGAAAAAGAAAACAGGCTACCTACAAATTTTTCCTTAAAATACAAAGATTGCAAACATGCTTCAAATTTGAAACGCTCATTTCTTACAAGGCGACATAGGAGTTTCCTGTCTCCCAGCCTACAAAGCCGGCTGAGAGTACTCCAAGTATCCCTGATTACTGTGGAGGCGCACATGGTGAGACAAAGCTGACAGTGCTGGGAGGTAGGTCAGGGCTGCTATATCCTCCACAGAAATCAAACTCACAAAACTTTACCAACCATAGTTCTACACCAAGAATGCCAAACTGTTATGCACTTCTTCTGGTGTGTGACAGAAAGGAAGCTCACTTGGTTAAACTTTATCCTACCTACTAGCCCAACAGCTGCAGTTTTTCACTGGCTCTATGAGCTAGAGGTCCTTAGTTAAGGGGTACTTAGTGAAGAACAAAACAAAAACCCCCATAGCCCAATAGAAATTCCACAGTGATGCAAATTATAACCAACTGTCCTGAGGTTCTGTTAGTAATGGAATAATGATGAATCGTGAGGAAAGACAAAGGAGTCAACAAGGACTTCATTTATTTTTATATCTTGTGTACGTTCGTTCCTGCAGGATGATCCATTAGTAATCTAATGTGTTTCCGCACACGGCTCCAGTTATATGCTTGTGATTTACGAGAGTTAAAAGGCTTGTCATGAACAGTGCAGAAGGCACCCTCCACCCGTGTTTTATCCCCGCCAAGTGGGCATTTAAACTCCATCTTTTCCTCATTTTGCAGCTATATTTTCCTCATAGTACTTACTATGCTTAGATACTATTTATCTTACATTGGTTGATGTGTAAGGCTCCCAGGAGAGAGCAAACCACCTTGTTTAAAAGAAAAAAAAAAGTCAGAAACAGAATTTGCAAGGGGAAAAGCATGAAAAGCAACACAGCACGTGGTTTTAGAACATGGGTTGTAAGAGTCAGGCCACTTTGGCAAAAACCCCAGTCCTGTCACCTAATCCGAGTATGATTCTGGAAAATTACTTAATGTCTTGGAGTCTCAATTTCCTCAACTCCTAAACAGGAAACAGAATTGTATTTATAACACAGGGTTCTTATAAATGGAATGAGATAACTCACGTGAAGTAGTGTTTGTAAAATGAACACAACTATCATGTCAAATAGATAATGTGCTCCAAAATGCAGCCTAATTTATATACGTAACTAATTTTTTGCACCCACTTGCCATTTCTAGATGGCAAATGAACGAATGAGTGGGCCTCATATAATTCTAGAAAATATGCCTAACTTGAACCTAAATGAAGATTGTGCCATCCCAGATGAGATGCACAGTCTGTGTGGATCACTCCCCTGCCTCTCCCAGTAGAATCGAGAAAGACTCCCCAAGGAGCACATTTCTGTCTTTGGGCCTCACCTTCAAGAGATTAGCAAGATAAATCAAATGCAGGAACAAAAGTCTCTGTGATTTAACAGTGTCCTTGGAATAAGCTTTTGCTTTCTTCTCCTGCCATGCCAAGTATATAATAAGTTCTTAACATACACTGGCTGAATTCATCGCCTGCCTACCACTTATCGAGAGGCATGCTCAGAATCTCCCCTCAAAGAGATCACATTCTAGCTTGTTTGGGTATACCTCAATATCCATAATGCACTACACGTGGAGGACTCTCACACGATCTGCAGAGCAGGAGGCTGTCTTCTAGAAGACGGAACCACGTGTGTGTTTAGAGGAGCTAACAATTACTACACACTGTCTCTGCAGAAAATTTTTAATATTTTCCTACCAATCTCAAGCTTTAAAGAGTATCCCCCATGATAATATTTTTACAGTGTAAAAAAACAAATTAAATTCAAGTTTGCAGGATTTTTTTGGTGTAACGAAACTGTAAATCTTTCCTTTTTGAAAAGTGATAGATCATTTTTAAAAATTATAACTTCATATTAGAGAAACCAGCGGAAAAATGCAGTGATGTTGCAACTTAAACAAGTGCTTTATGTGTATTGTTAAGAACTGGTATTACCAATCCCTCTAAGAAAAAAGGGTCCCTTAACATGTATTAACATAAGAATAAAGCTTTTTGTTTGTTTGTTTTCAATTATTCTTGTCATTTCTCATTGAAAAACTAAAACCTACTGTGCCTGCATCCCATATGGGAGCCAGTTTGAGTTCAGGCTGCTCCTTTTCCGATCCAGCTCCCTGCTAATGGCCTGGGAAAGACGCACAATATAGCACAAGTCCTTGAGCAGCTGTACCCATGTGGGAGACCCGGAAGAAGCTTGGCTCCTGGCTTCTGAGCCCCTGTTGCAGCCATTTGGGGAGTGAATCACTGGATGGAACACCTTTCTTTTTTTCCCTCTGCCTCTCAAATAAATAAATAAATAAATAAATAAATCTTTAAAAGGGGGGAGGGGGTGGTGCTGTGGCGTAGTAGGAGTAGGCTAAACTTCAGCCTGCAGTACTGAAATTCCATATGGGCAAGAGTCTGTGTCCGGGCTGCTCCACTTCTGATCCAGCTCTCTGCTATGGCCTGGGAAAGCAGTAAAAGATGGCCCAAGTGTTTGGACTCCTGTACCTGTACGGGAGTCACAGAAGAAGCTCCTGGCTCCTGAGGTCCCAATGTGGCCAGTGAACCAGTGGATGAAAGACTTTTGTCTCTCCCTCTCTCTGTAACTCTACTTCTCAAATAAAAAAATTAAACCCTAAAAAAAGAAAGAAAAACTAAAACCTGACTAGGTTAGCTGACAGCTTTAATAAGGTAGTTGGGTTATACATTTCCAATAATTTTCTGTATATATTATGCACAACAATGAAGTGTGATCTATAAATATCAAAAACAAAAATCTAAAAAATCCTCATACTAAACTCCAATACTAAATCCAACAAGGAAGTGGGGAAGACTGAACCTGGCCCATTGTGTTCATGTAACAGCATCCGTAGTCTCTTCCCCAAATCTTATAGGGAACAAAACTTTGAAAACATATTTTTTAGGAGAGCTTTCAAATTAAGTACAATTGAATTCAAAATCAGGTTCTCTAACCTCTTACTTGAGCAACCTTGGTTAGAAAAACCTTTGTGCATAATTTTCTTTGTCAGTAAACCTTGTAGAGGTGTTTCTGAGAATTATTAATTCATGAAGCAAGTATTTACTGAGCACCCATATGCTACAATGAGACAATATTAACAATGTTGGAGGCACATCAAGGAATGAAACAGACAAAAATCCCTGTCCTCATGGAGCTTACAGCCAATTAGAGGAAGAGACAAAATAAAAAGATAAATATATATGTAAGTCCTGAGTGATAAACTGTTAGGGAGATAAAGCAGAGACAGCAGTAGAGGAGGAATGCAATTAGTAAAATGTAAAAATGGGTGGTCAGGAGGGATTCTTCAAGAGCTGTCATTCCAGCCAAGGCTCAAAAGATGTAAGGAAATAAGCCATGTGGCTATGTGAGAAAAGATTTAATCACAGTGCTCAATGAAAACCACAAGTTTAATAAATGATGCTGATTATGACAGCCAACAAAGGTAACATCAAACTAAGATTAAAGATCCTGTCTCTGTCACTCAACACTTCTATAAGGCATGGAATACTCCTAATTAGCATTTCTCTGATACACAGGGAAATGGGATAATAATACCTACTTTATGTTCAATGTCATTAAGAGGATAAAATGAGAAAGTATGTATGTGAATGCAGAAAGAAATTATAAGAAGCACACAAATATTATAAGTCTCACATGTCCTCTTAGACCCTCCGCTTTGGTTTGAGAGTTCCAAACTGTTGTCTTCTCCAAAAGGGTCATGTGATTAAAGACTTGGTCTCAGGGTGGTGCAATTGGAAGGTGGTCGAGCCTTTAAGAGGTGGGACCTAATGGGATGCTCTTAGGTCACTGGGGTATGATCTTGGAAGGCAGTTCTCCTGGGATCCCAGCAGTTCTTACAAGGGGGCTGTTATAAACTCAGCACACCTGGGGCCGGTGATGTGACACAGTAGGTTAAACTGCAGCCTGTGATGCCAGCATCCCACATGGGCACTGCTCCAATTCCAATCCAGCAACCCGCTGATGTGCCTGGGAAAGCAGCATAACATGGCACAAATATTTGGGTCCCTGTACCAACATGGGAGAGCTGGATGAAGCTCCGGGCTCCTGGTTTTGGCCTGGTCCAGTCCTAGCTGTTGCGCCATTTGGAGAGTGAACCAGTGTATGGAAGATCTCTCCAACTCTGCCTTTCAAGAAAATAAATAAACAAATAAATAAATAAAATACAATAAAAAATAAAAGTAAAACCAGCATACCTGGCCACACCCAGCTCTCTCTGCTCCCTGGCTAGCCAATGCAGAACTGAGCCAATGCAGATGCCATGCTCTGGAACTTCTACAACTGTGAGCTAAAAACACCTTTTTCTTCATAAGTAGCCTGTGTCAGGTATGCCACTACAGTCATGAAAAGTGATTAATGCACTATCTTTCTAAAATGACAGATGACCACCTTATCTTATCCACAAGGGGCAGGAAGCCCAGGAAAAAGTCTTTAAGATGAAATTTACTTCCTTTCTGGAGAGTCAGACCAAAAGCTGCAACTGTTGAACCAGACCTAGATTGATTTCTAATCATGGAAACCTAAACATGAGCCAGGTAAACTTGCTGGGGAGCTGGCCTGCCAGAACAGCCATCTGTGTTTCTCTGGTACGTGCTGATTGATTATAAATTCCCCATCTGGGCAGCTTGAATGCCTCTCAACCTTTCTTTTGCCTTCCTACAGGTTTAGTGTCATTCATTCACTCATTCAACAAACATTTCATGAATACTTACAATAAACACAGAGCCAAGTGTGGATCTGGGTGAGTGGATGAATGAAACCAGGACTCAGCCCAAACAAATCCCTGAGGACGGATGGGGGAAAGGTTGGGAGCAAAGAGAGAAAGAATGGAATCCATCCAGCCCACCTCCAGGATTCCTCCAGCCTGAACAAGTCTGAGCCTTGAACATACTTGACTAGGTAACTGTAAACAAAATGAGAGCCTGCAGGCTACTACCATGCTAGATTGCACTTGGCAGGGCAACCCCTAAACAAATCCAGATACTAGAAACAGGAGAGTATATCCAGCCACTTGCCCACAAATATTTATTAAATGCCTACTTATTACTAGGCACTGGGATCAAAACTCAATGACAAGGGTTCCTAGCACTCAGTGCTTCTGTGTCTAACCACTGTCCCATCTCCATTTCAACAACGCAACCAATCTTTCTTAGAGTGGGGAGTCTGGAAGTAGACCAACAGCACTAATACAAATGCAAGTCTAATATAAATCCCTTGTCCAGTTTCACGGTCTCCAGCCTGCTTCTATTTAACACTTCCACTAGCCCTTCCAGAGCCTTTTTGTGATCACTCTCTCCTAGAAATCCTCCTTATAATAGTCACAGATCTTCCCTTCTAGGCCTTACCCAAGAGGAACAAAAACCAGAAGAAAATAGAGCAGTCTTCTTGCTAGTGCACCCTTACATGGCTGCTCCATCACCTGCTTATATCCCGGAAGCAGAACAGAAACTACTGAATGCCTGCTCTGTGCTCTGTAACACCCCCATAATCTTTTGAACAACCTTACAAGACAGATTATTATTGCCATTATGGAGATTAATTAACACTGAAAGGTTCAATAACCTGTCAAAAACCAGACAGTAAATGACAGATTCATGTCTGGACCTTACGTTTTCTATCTTTAGTTTTGCATCCTGGCTTAACCCTAATGAGAGCTATCCAAAAAAGAACACAGGGAAGTTTCCTGACCTTTCTGGCCTTGTCCCTGTGGTCTCTGAGATACTTTTCAGGTCTAAAATTCTAAAACACAGCATTAGTCAGGACAGATGATTTACATTTTACAATGCAAAATACCATCTATCTCAGGTTGACTCTTAATTCATCACCTCTTTAAAGATTAAAGGCTATTTTGGACCTGTAGGCTATGTATGAATTTTCTTGCTACAGAACATCTTTCTTCTCCTATGAATAAAGGAATATAATTCTGTTCAAAGTCTGCATTGGGATAAACATCTTACCTCAAGGTAGACCCTAACTCATTGCTTTGGATTCTTCAACACGGAAGCCTTGAGTTAAATAAAACACTAATTTGGAATATTAGCACCCACTAAATATCATTTACTTAGAAAAATCAATGTTTCTCTTTTCCTATTTCCCAATACATGATAAATTGATAAAATGAAACATTAAATTTTAAATCTTTCAGATAAAAATCCTCATTATCAAATACTTCAGAAAAACAGTTAAGAGAAACTACCACCATAGTTTATATGTTGAATGGTGGAATTCTGTAATACATTTGGGACCAGAAAAATCTTTGGATCCTTGAACTATACACACTCAAGGCAAACTCCAGCTAAGGAAAAACTGAGCTGAGATTTGAGCTGTTACCCAAAAGGCAGATAAGCAGTTTGAATTCAGTCAAGTTAACTGCTTGCTAAAACAAACAAATAATAAGTCATCAAAGGAACATAACAGAATCCAGAGTTATTCACAAAGCCATGGGAAAATGTAACTTAACTCCCAAGAGAAAAGACAGTTAACAGAGATCAACCTCAAAACATTTTTAGATGTTAGAATCAGCAGACAGGATTCTAAAGCAGCTATTAAAACTATGCTTGAAGATGCACAAGAAAATACATTGGCAATGAATGAAAGGAGAGAAAAATCTCAGCAGAGAAACAGAATCTATTAAAAGGAAACAAATGGAGATCCCAGAAATAAGAAATAAACATTTTTCCCTTTGAGGCATAGCCCATCAAAAAAAAGTGTCTACACCCAGCAACTGGAGAGTACACATTCTTTTCATGTTTACTCGACATATTCACCAAGACATAGCATAGATTAGGACAGAAAGCCCAAGTCTCAATAAATTACAAGGGACTGAAGTAATACAGGGTATGTACTCTGATTAAAATGGAATTGAAGTAGCAATCAGTAACAGTAAGATATCACACATTTTAGAAATTAAATATACTGTAAAATAATCTATGGGTCACAGAAGAAATCACAGAAGAAACTAGAAAGTATTTAAAACTAATTGTGGGATGTAACTAAAACAATGCTTACAGGAAAGTGAACAGTTTTAAATGCTTCTACTTGAAGAAAATGGTTGGCCGGCGCCGCAGCTCAATAGGCTAATCCTCCACCTAGCGGCACTGGCACACCGGGTTCTAGTCCCGGTCGGGGTGCCAGATACTTTCCTGGTTGCCCCTCTTCTAGGCCAGCTCTCTGCTGTGGCCCGGGAAGGCAGTGGAGGATGGCCCAAGTGCTTGGGCCCTGCACCTGCATGGGAGAGCAGGAGAAGCACCTGGCTCCCGGCTTCGGATCAGCGCGGTGCACCGGCTGCAGCGTGCCAGCCGTGGCGGCCATTGGAGGGTGAACCAACGGCAAAAGGAAGACCTTTCTCTCTGTCTCTCTCACTGTCCACTCTGCCTGGAAAGACAGAAAGACAGAGAGAAAGAAAGACAGAAAGACAGACAGAAAGAAAGAAAGAGGTAAAAATCAACAACTTCATTTCAACCTTAAGAAGTTAGATAAGAGGACAGTCAACCTACACTATAAGAAATAATAAAAGACATATAAATTCATGAAATAGAAAACATGTAAGAGCAAATCAATTAATGAATCCATTTAAAAAAAAATTGGCCAACGCAAATACATTTCCCCTTCATTCTCTATCTCTCTCATTCTGTCTGCCCAGCTAGAAATTTCATTTTATTGATTTTACTTGGTTTTATTGATTTGACTCCTTTGTCCTTCTTCTGACCTGCAGATATTAAAAAAATATTATAAATACTTTTATGCCTACCAATTTGAAAACTTAAATGAAAAGGACACCTTTTTTATATATAAAAAATTTAACTTATCAAAACTGACACAAGATGAAACAAAATTTGAAAACAAAAACCAAACAGAAACAGGAAAAAAACTGAAAAAAAAATCCTACTTATATGGAGTAAAGAAACTAGATAATCAAAAATCTGTCCTCAAAAAAATTCCAGGTCCAGATGTTGTAGTGGTAAATTCCATCAAACACCTAAGCAAGAAATAACACCAATCTCCAGAAAGTACAGGAGGAGAGAATACATCCAAGCTAAGCTAGTATTGTAAAGTAAGAATCCTAAAAACAAAAAGTTGTGACTGACACGGGAAAAAGACAATCTAGAACAAAGTAAAGGAAAATCAGGAGTAAGGGGAGCAGGCGGCCCACTGAGAAGGGGATCAGGTAAGAAGACCCCCGCAGGGGGTGAGGGGCATGTGGGAATACATGTTAGACCAGCACCTATGCAGAGGCCCCACAGCAGCAATAAGCCAAGGAAGACCAGGAGAAAAGTGTGGTGTCTGGAAGATCCAAGTTAAGAACGTCTACCTAGGAAGATGAAAAGGTTCAATACTACTGCTAAGTAAACGAAGACCTTGGAGTTAGCAAAGTGGAGGGCACTGGTAACCCTGGGGAGAGCAGTTTTGTGGGATTGGTAGGGCCAGAAACCTTACCAGGCAGGGTTGGCTTACTAGAAAATGAGAGCATGAGATCACATGAGTATGGACATCTTTTTTTTTTTTTTTTTGGATGGGTTATGCCTCCAATGGGAGGAGAAATGGGACTGTAGTCGGAAATAGTTTTGTTTTTTGTTTAAGATTGGAGAGCAGCAAGTTTACATGCTAATGGATGACTCAGAAGAGCTAAAAATTGAAAGTGCAAAGGAGAGAGAGAGAAAACTGCTAGAGAAATGTCCTGCACCAGATGTCAGGGGCATCTCCAGTGTCTGTGTATTTTGCCATTTCAAAAGAATTCTGGGGCTGGGCATTTCCCTAACAGTTAACACGTGAACCTTCCCATGTTGGAGTGTCTGCTTTCAACACTGGGCCCCGGCTCCTGACTCCAGTTCCTGTTAATGGGGCACTCCGGGTGGCAATGGTGATGGCTTAAGTACTTGTGTTTCTGCGACTTACATGGTTTCTAAAAAATTAATTATGAAAATATACCTGATTTCACTGAGTAAATGAGCAACATAAATCATTAATAGAGCACTCTTGAAACAAGTCCAAGCTGCTGCCAATTCCTTTAGTGATCCAATCAAGAGTCCCAGGAAGCTGTTTCTCCTTCACTGCTTTGTGTCTTATGGATTGTATCTTGCTACTTTCTAGGACGCTTGCTCAAAATTTTGCTTTTCTTGATGAAGGCAGAATTGCACACAATTTGATTTCTTGAAGTATTTGCAAAGGAAGTCTATGGGAGGAGTTCTACCCAGGAATGCATACATGGGATTTTCATTTTCCTGAGGCTGTTGCTATAGTTCCTTTGGCAACAAAACTATATACAGTGAGCTAATTAAAGATTTAAAACATATTGTTAGGCAATTTAGACGTACACTCTTAAGGTCAACTTGAAAGAAATAATCATAAAAGCAGGAAGAGTGTGTACCATAGAGTTTTGTGGTAAGTCAAGAATCACAAAATGTTTTTATTAGTGTTAATTACTTTGCTCCCCTAACCAGAAGATATTAACAACATGTTAGATTTCCTGCCAAGCTATATAGTATGCATAAGTCAGATCCAAGTCTCAATAGGATTTGAGTAGTGAAAAGGGAGGGCAAGAACCCCTGGAACACTAATTTTCATGAACTGAAAGGAGAAATAATGGACAGAGAGCTCACATCAGGATTCTAGATTGTTTAAACTAGACAAAAATTAACCCTAAAGCAGTGGTTGTTATTTTATCTAAACACGGTGAGCTCAAATTAGGAGCACATAGGTCAGTAATCTGCTTTGAATAATCTGTTTTTGGCTTATCAAACAAGTTCTATAAGCAATTATAATTCCCTTCATAACTGTCAAGATGCTAGTGGCAAGAATGGGAGACAGACAAATTCCTATTTAAGGGTGCTGAAACAAGGTGAAGTAGGGAATCTGGGAACTAAACCATATACAAACCCTGCTTTCATCCACAGAACGTGGGCACAGTATGGGGACCCTGGGCCTCCGCTTTGAGGAACACCAACTCAAGATAAGAGGAATAGGGATAGGTACTCAGGGCTGGGCCAAAAGGGGAAATCAAAAACATAAGTACACAAGGTAGGGTTACCCTAATTAAAACCTGTTACAGATCTGTAGCTTCCAAGATAATGTAGCACTGGCACAATGATAAATAAATACATAAACCAATGGAACCAAATCAAACCTGCACATACATAGAAACTCAACTAATGACAAAATATATTGTAAACAAATGATGAAAAAACATGGATTGTTCAATAGATAGTGATAGGACATTTGGAAATATAAGGAAAAAAGTGAAATTGGCTATGTACTTCATATCCCATCCCCAAATCAAGTCCAGGTGGATTAGAGTCTTACATGAGAGAGGCAGAAGTTTTTAAATATATAGAATACCTTTATGTCTTTGGGAATACAAAGAAATTTAGGGGCCGGCATTGTGGCACAGCAGCTTGTGCTGCTGCCTGCATTGTGGGCATCCCCTAAGACTGCTGGTTCAAGTTCCGGCTGCTTCACTGGTGATACAGCTCCCTGCTACTGCACCCATGAAAACAGCAGAAGATGGCTCAAGTACTTGAATAACTGCACTCACGTGGGAGATCCAGATAGAGTTCTAGGATCCTGGCATTGGCTAGGCCCAGACCGGGCTGTCCTGTTGTGACCATTTGTCAAGTGAACCAGCTGATGGAAGATGTGTATATATATGTGTGTGTGTGTGTGTGTCTGTCAAGTAAAATACATAAATCTTTTTTTTTAAAAAATTAACAGAACACAAAAAAGCAGAAACCAATAAGGAAAGAAGTATTTGAAAAACTGACTTAATTAAAACTAAAACTTGAATTTTTTTTTGATTTATTTTATTTATTTGAAATAGTTACAGAGAGAGGTAAAGACAGGGAGAGAGGTCTTCCATCCACTGGTTCACTTCCCAGATGGCCACAATGGCTGGAGCTATGCCAATCCGAAGCTAGGAGTTTCTACCGGGTCTCCCATGTGGGTGCAGGGGCCCAAAGACTTGGGCCATCTTCCACTGCTATCCCATGCCATAGCAGAGAGCTGGATCAGAAAAAGAGCAGCCGGGACTAGAACCAGTATCCATATGGGATGCTGGTGCTTCAGGCCAGGGCTTTAACCCGCCATGCCACAGCGCATTAATGCCCTGGCCTGAAGCACCAGCATCCCTTATAGCCGCCGGTTCTAGTCCTGGCTGCTCCTCTTCTGATCCAGCTCTCTGCTATGGCATGGGATAGCAGTGGAACATGGCCCAAGTCCTTGGGGCCCCAGCACCCACATGGGAGACCTGGAGGAAGGCTCCTGGCTTCGGATCAGCATAGCTCCGGCTGTTGCGGCCATCTGGGGAGTGAACCAGTGGATCCAAGACCTTTCTTTCTTTCTCTACCTCTCTAACACTTTCAAATAAATAAAATAATCTTTAAAAAAAAAGATATAACAAAGGATGTGCTCAAAACTGAGAACATATTTATGAAACTAAATCTACAAGACAATCTAATGTAATAACCAGTAGCCACATGTGGCTATTTTAACTAAAACTGAATAAAATTCATTAGCTCTGTTTTGGTAGCCAGAAATAGCTAGTAGCTGCTCTATTAGCACCAAAATGGAGCACTTTTATCATTACAGAAAATCCTCTTGGTATATCACTGATCTAGACACAATTTTCAAATTTCTGAAACGACTAAAAAAATGGACAAAGGGCAATTTTAGACATCTGACAGAACAACAAAAAAGAAAACATGCAAAAAGTCATTTCAAGTTCCTTGGTAATCAGGGTAACAAATTAAACTTATTAAGATATCATTTCAGATACTGCAGACAGGCAATAGATTAAACATCAGGTAAGATCTACCACTGAAGGCAATGTTGATCAGAAAATATCTAATACACTGCATTAGGAAGATAATCAAGATGGGCCCCTGGGCAAACAGTGCAGCACTACCCAGTCATGCTTAACACTCTGGGGCCGTTAATTCTATTCCGGAGAAGCAATTCTCTAACTGCACAGCCTCCCCAACTTCCTCAAATTCAGGACATTCAGAAATATGTGAGGAGACACACACACACACACACACACACACCACACAGCCCTACCATCATTTAATTGGCAGGAGTGCAAGTACAATAAAGTGCCTGCAATTAAAAGAATTATTCCATTGAAATTGTATCAAGATCCAAACACTAGAAAGACCGAGGGGCCAGTGCTGTGGAGTAGCAAGTTAAAGCCCTGGCCTGAAGCACCGGCATCCCATATGAGCGCCGATTCTAGTCCTGGCTGTTCTTCTTCTGATCACGCTCTCTACTGTGGCCTGGGATAGCAGTGGAAGATGGCCCAGGTCCTGGACCCCTGCACCCACGTGGGAGACCCAGAGGAAGCTCCTGGATCCTGGCTTTGGATCGGCGCAGTTCTGGCCTTTGCGGCCATATGGGGAGTGTACCAGAAGATGGAAGACCTCTCTCTCTGTCTCTTCTTGTCTCTGTAACTCTTTCAAATAAATAGAATGATAAATCTTTAAAAAAAAATGAAACATCCTCCATCATAAAATGGCCACATAAACAACATATAAAGGACTAGCATAGAATTTAAAATAATCAAACCTCAACCACAGATATTAACATAAGTGCTTCTAAGGATCATGATACTGACACATCAATAGAAACAATACACCTAACATATAAATAAAGAACAAAAATAGCCAAATTAAAAGTTAACTTAGGGATAAACATATACACATACACACAAACTGAAGCCCCTTCTCCTTCAATAAACAAAGTAAAACAAAAGGTCAGGGATATGACTAACAACAACAAAACTTAATGCGGGGACAGGTGTTCAGCCCTCCATGTCACACACTGGAGTGCCTTGGTTCGATATCCAGCTCCACCTCCTGCCTCCAGCTTCCTGTCAGTGCAGATGCCAGGAAATAGTGGAGATTGTAAAGTACCTGGGTCCCTGCTACTCACATGGCAGCCTTAGCCCAGCCCCAGCCATTGCAAGTATTTGGAGAGAAAACCAGCAGATAGAAACTCTGCCTCTCAAGTAATAAATAAATAAAATTTAAAAATGAACTTTAATATAAAATTAAATTTTATATATAAAAATATATTTTCTATCTACTTATATATGGATATACACTGAAACAAACAAACAAAAAAACAGCAAGGGAACGGCTAACAAAAAATTAGAATAAGGTTACCTCTGGTAGCAAGATAAGGCCATTTAAGACTGGTGATATTTTACTACTTTAGCTAGGTGGTCACCTCAGATGCTCGTTTCAATATATTTCTTTACACACATATATTTTATAATGTCTTTACATGTTTGATACATTTCATAATCTTTTGAAAAACCAGTTTAGGAGCTGGTGCTGTGGCGTAGCAGGTAAAGCCACCGCCTGTAGACCTGGCATCCCAAATGGGCACCGGTTCTAGTCCTGGCTGCTCCACTTCCCATGCAACTCTCTACTATGGCCTGGGAAAGCAGTGGAAGATGGCCTAAGTCCTTGGGCCCCTAAACCCATGTGGGAGACCTGGAAGACGCTCCCGGCTTCAGATGAGAGCGGCTCCAGCCATTGTGGCCATCTGGGGAGTGAACCAGCAGATGGAAGACCTCTCTTTCTCTCTCTCTGCATCTCCTTCTCTCTCTATGTAACTCTGCTGTACTTAACACAGAGTTGGTCCTCTGTATATAAAGTCAAACTAAAAATGAACCATAATGAAGAAGGGGATGGGGGAGGGAGGAGATGGGATGGGAGTTGGGGTGGGAGGGTGGGTATGGAGGAAAGAACCACTGTATTCCTAAAGTTGTACCTATGAAAAATGCATTCATTAAATAAAAGCTAAAAAAAAACCCAACAGTTTAATGATTTACCAGCTGGAAAAACCTTGGTAAACTGGTGACTCTTCTGGGCAGTTATTAATCAAGTGAAGAAGATATCTGGAATCTGCTCATGAATGGAATACTCTCTGCTATGGTGTGGATATGGTTTGGAGATGTCTCCCAAATGTTTAGTTAATAGAACTAAGAGAGTAGAGACTTAATCCAATCGCAGTGTTATGAGGTGGGGCCTCAGGGGAATGACTGGATTGGGTTGGATGATTATGATGAAATCCCCATGAGTAAATTCTGAAGGCTTTCTAGACCACGTACACAGACACAGTCATGCTCACTCCCTCCTGCCATCTACTGCCTTAGGCCTTGGCAAGCAAGAACACCATCCCCATATGCAGAACCAACGGAGTTACCCAAGCTTGGACTGTGAACCTCCAAAACTGTGAGCCAAAATAAGCCTCTTTCCTTTAGAAGCAGCTTGTCTTAGGTATTTCGTTACCGAAAAAAACAGATGATACACTCTGTTCAATTCAACCCACAGTACTATCATAATGAAGTGATAGCAAATTTTTCAGTAAATATGCAAACATGAGTATTTATTATTATTATTTTT
Organism: Oryctolagus cuniculus; assembly: GCF_051225735.1. Lineage (NCBI taxonomy): Eukaryota > Metazoa > Chordata > Mammalia > Lagomorpha > Leporidae > Oryctolagus > Oryctolagus cuniculus. Next base: position 108,799,157 of record NC_142873.1, read on the forward strand.
ATAGTGGCCAGAGCTGAAAGGATCTGGGAATCATGTAGCAGAAGAAGAAATTATTTAAGTCTTCAGTATATTAAATTAGGCTAAATGATAATGACATAACGATCTCTACAGCCTAGTAACAAAAGGGGGCAGGCGCCATGGCTCACTTGGTTAATCCTCCGCCTGTGGCACGGGCATCCCATATGGGCGCCGGGTTCTAGTCCCGGTTGCCCCTCTTCCAGTCCAGCTCTCTGCTGTGGCTTGGGAAGGCAGTGGAGGATGACCCAAGTGCTTGGGCCCCTGCACCCACATGGGAGACCAGGAGAAGGCACCTGGCTCCTGGCTTTGGATCAGCATAGCACCGGCCGTGGCGGCCATCTGGGGAGTGCACCAATGGAAGGAAAACCTTTCTCTCTGTCTCTCTCTCTCTCACTGTCTATAGCTCTACCTGTCAAATAAATTAAAAACAAAAGGGACAAAAGACCTATTTGTTCAGAGTTCTTCCCAAGGGTGGATTGGAAGTCAAAAGTAATCATATTTTAGTTCCATATAGATAGAACTTAACAGCAATTCTTGTTTTGGATGAAAATCTACATTTAAAAAATAAACTTGGCAGGGCCAGTGCGGTGATGCAGTGGGTTAACGCCCTGGCCTAAAGTGCCAGCATCCCATATGGGCACTGGTTCGAGAACCGGCTGCTCCACTTCCTGTCCAGCTCTCTGCTATGGCCTGGGAAAGCAGTGGAAGATGGCCCAAGTCTTTGGGCCCCTGTACCCATGTGGGAGACCTGGAAGAAGCTCCTGGCTCCTGGCTTTGGATCGGCACAGCTTCAGCCATTGCGGCCATCTGGGGAGTGAACCATCGGATGGAAGACATCTCTCTCTGCCTCTCCTCTCTGTGTTAACTCTGACTTTCAAATAAATAAATAAAATCTTTAATAAATAAATAAATAAACTTGGATAAATTAAAAATATAGATAATATCATTATGTGTCAAACTTAATTCAAGAACCAGCTCTTCTACTTAATAGCCTAAGAATACAGTAAACTTATTTTACCTCTTGGAGCCTCCGTTCCTCATCTATAATAGGATAATATCCTTCCTTCAAGGTTATTTGGCAAAATTCAAGTGTGATACTATATTAAAATGGCATAGCACCAGGGTTTAGGTACTATAATTAAAAAAAATATTATTAGAGGACTTCAAATGGTTTATAGCTAAATAAAATAAAGACACCAGCTCAAGGAAACAAAAACAACTTCCACATTAGAAGAGAGTTGAAGTAAGAACTTGTATCTGTTACTTCAAGGAAAGCAGCAAAACTGATCTCCCTGGATCAAATGAACTCTAGTCTCCCTAAAAGTTTCCTTGAAACTGCTTTGTGTAGACATCTTCTCTCATATAAACTCTTCTACATTTCATGGCCCTACAGCACTTTCTCATTCTCTAGAATAAAGACAAGGCAAGAATTATGATGATAAGACTTGCTATATACAGCAAAGGACATTACTAGCTTTTAAAAAAAATCTAAAACTAAGAAAAAGAATATACTGACATTTTCTTAATTTAACCTGCAGAAACCAATAAAAGTCAATGTTTATAAACAGGAAACACTGAACTTCAAGATTAAACCACAGTAATTTATTATAAATAAACAACTATCCTATAAATAACTTTCTTCTTCTCTAGCACTTTTGAAGTTTGCATTGAGTTCTCCATGAATAAAATAATGACAGGATCTCAAGGAGTTTAAATTATTAGGCATTTTACATAATAATTTTATTTCATGGAAGCATTCTGATGTACTCAGGTTTTCAGCTTGGTCCTGTTTTTTACTTAAGTTTCTATTCTAGCTTCAAATTACTGGGTGTCAGCCACAGACTGTAATGAAGTTGGTAGATTTGCTGAAATTAAAACCGACCCCTCTGCAACAGCTTTCTTTTCAAGCACAGATCAATTATTTATGACCAAGCTCACCAACGCCATGTTTTAATTTAGGAGGCAGTTCATCTTGAAGCCAGCTATAAATAAAGTAAATAGAATCTGGCCTCAAAAGTTCTTGGCTCCAAGGAGCACTGCAAGGAGGTGAGAGGAAAGAAGCAGAGGAAGATGACAAGGAGAGGAAGGAAAAAGTGAAGACAAAAGAAGCCAACCTCTAGTGAGCTGCCTTTTTTTTTTTTGGACAGACAGAGTGGACAGTGAGAGAGAGAGAGACAGAGAGAAAGGTCTTCCTTTGCCGTTGGTTCACCCTCCAATGGCCGCCGCGGCTGGCGCGCTGCGGCCGGCACACCGCGCTGATCTGAAGGCAGGAGCCAGGTACTTATCCTGGTCTCCCATGGGGTGCAGGGCCCAAGCACTTGGGCCATCCTCCACTGCACTCCCTGGCCACAGCAGAGAGCTGGCCTGGAAGAGGGGCAACCGGGACAGAATCCGGCGCCCCGACCAGGACTAGAACCCGGTGTGCCGGCGCCACAAGGCAGAGGATTAGCCTAGTGAGCCGCGGCGCTGGCTTGTAATTCTTTCAAATAAATAAATAAATCTTAAAAAAAAAAAAAAAAAAAGATTGAGAAACTGGGGGCCGGCATTATGGTGCAGCAGGTTAAGCTGCAACCTGTGATGCTAGTGCTCCCTTAAGAGTATGAGTTTGAGTCCCAGCTGCTCTACTTCCAATCCAGCTCCCTACAAATGCGCCTGTAAAACCAGTGGGAGAGGTCCAAGTCCTTGGGCTCTTGTACCCACAAAGGACACCTGGATGAAGCTCTTGGCTCCTGGCCTTGGCTGGGGCCAGCCCTGGCTGTTGTGGCATTTGGGGAGTCAACCTGTAGATGGAAGATTGCTCTGTCACTCTGAATTTCAAATAAAAAAATAAATCTTAAAAAATAATTGAGAAACTTCAGTTCAAAATGGCTAGCTTGCTTACTGAGACCACAGACTAAGCAGGAAAATCAAAAATAGACCTTAGATTTGTCTGATTCTAAAACCTGGACACTTATAAGTATTTTCTCTATTGGTTGAAATAATTTGTGATATTTTTATATTTGAGTTGTTCAGGAATTTTCAAAGAAAGGAATTAAATATTTCCATTGAAGAATGTCTGAGAACCTGTAGTGTAAAGTTGCCACCATTATGCATACAATGTTTATGAAATCACAAGTCCTGGTGGAGACTGTCTGCTGTAAGCACTACAGCCACATCTAAGAGCAAGACAAAGGGTAAGTCAAGCGCTCAGTGGCCTCTTACCTGCTGTACTTCACTTTCTCCATTTGAGATTTTCTCAGTGTAAACAAAGGAGTTGAATATTCGCTGCAACAAAAAGAAAATGAACAAACATTAGATTTTCTAAATAGCACAGTCATTTTCCACAAGAGCATGTGTGTGAATAAATGAGTTGTTTACTATACATGCACAACAAAGTAGGGGGAAAAACCAATTAAAAAACAGTAATTTTACAGACAGAAACTCAAGTATCAGCCAAAGTCAATCACACCATATAAGAATACCCAGGCACCTCTGTAGTGAAATGAACCAGATGTTACACCGTATTTTTCATTTTCAAAACTACATTTAATTACAGATTTCCGGAACCCATGCCATTTTATCCGACTGGTATAATCTGACAAAGTTGTGTTTCTCATTTAAATCCTGAACTCCCTCAACGCTGTAATTGTTTACAGACACCAAAATCTAATGCAATAAAACTCTTGAAAAAAGCTTTCCTCCCATATTCTCTCATCTCCCTATCCAGCCAGTACATACTCAATGTGATCTATCCCCATTGTTACTCAACATCCCTCAGGATGGTAGCACAATAGGGTCTGCCAAATATGTGTGGCCTTAAGAAAAGAACCAGTTTTCACATGCCAGGAAATATGACAGCCATGCCAAGACATGAGGCCAAACTGTGGCACACAAGCACACACATTCTTCCACTGCTCCCTGCCAAGCTATATGTTGCCTATGTTTAAAACATCTCTACAGAACAGGTTTTTTTATACTATTTGTTGAACTCTTTACTTAGTATAGAATTAATCTTATGTGTATAAAGTTAATTGAAAATAGATCTTAGTAAAAAATAATGGGAATAGGAGAGGGAAGAGGAAGAAGGGTGAGAGTGTGAATATGGTGGAAAGAATCACTATGTTCCTAAGGTTGTATTTATGAAATGCATGAAGTTTGCATACTTTAAACAAAAGAACATCTCTACAGACTTACGACTTTACTGAGCCATGTCCTTACAGCATAATCACAAGAGATACAACAAACTAAGGAAAGAGAATGCAAGTTACATATCTGTTAGAGGTGCAAAAAAAGAGCAGCAGCCTCATCATTTATCTTAAACCTTTAAAGATACCACTGAACTCTCTAGTTGAGTAAGAAGTCAAACATGGAGATGTCAGCCAAAATTTCCTTTTCCCTTTCTATCCTACTGCCAAGCATTTGTCAGCATCTGGGACAGCTTCCCAGACAGCCAAACACACCTGCATGGTTGTGGTGAGAAAGACAAGTGCCAAGTTCATCAAGTGCTGCACGACCAAAGCAGAGTGCAAATGAAGGAAGGGCAAGGTGGGAGGGTTTGGAGGGGGCCTGGGAGAGCACAGGGTGAAGGTAAGCAAACAATCCTGGGAGGGACTGGGATGGAATAGGATGGAATCACAGTCTGGAAGGTTCTAATGATGAATCACGGTGCCTCCCATCATTTTCCAATGTGCCACTCAGTCATTCAGCATAGGCTTATTGTCTCTTTCTTTCCTTATAATGATTCTGCTGATAGGAATGTCTTACAGATTTCTGGTAATACTCCTAATAACAACTTAGGTTGGCTAACATTTCCTGAATACTTGCTATACTGCAGACACTGTCCTAAGCATGTTACATCTTATTTAAGTCTTATTAAACCCCTTTGTTATAGGTATTTTTTTTTTTTTGAAAGGCAGAGTGGACAGTGAGAGAGAGACAGAGAGAAAGGTCTTCCTTTTGCCGTTGGTTCACCCTCCAATGGCCGGCGCGGCCGGCGCATGGCGCTGATCCGAAGCCAGGAGCCAGGTGCTTCTCCTGGTCTCCCATGTGGGTGCAGGGCCCAAGGATTTGGGCCATCTCCTATTGCCCTCCTGGGCCATAGCAGAGAGCTGGACTGGAAGAGAGGCAACCGGGACAGAATCCGGCACCCTGACCGGGACTAGAACCCCGTGTGCCGGTGCTGCAAGATGGAGGATTAGCCTATTGAGCCACGGCACTGGCCTGTTATAGGTATTATTATTATCTCCATTACATAGATGAGGAAACTGAAGCATGTCTACTGAGTGCCTTGTGTAGTACACACATTATGCCTCATGTGCCTATCTTATGTGATCTTCTAAAGAGGGAACACTAAGACCCTGGGAGGTTCAATAACTTTCCCAAAATCACTTGCAAGCTGGAAAATGAAGCCAAGCACTGTGACTCCAGAGCTGGTGCTCTAACTCTATTATCTTACAAGAATTCGCTTCCTGATGCTTTACACATTTAAAAAACACTCTTCAGGAGCTAACATCTGAACATAATGCAGATCACCAACCCCTATCTGTTATTCCAAAATTCAAAAGGCACTGAAAATCAAAAGTTCTGAATCACACATTTGTAAGCAAAATATGAAATGACCTGAATTTATTTGGCAGTAAATCCTAAATTGAACTGGTGTATAGTCACAGTCTTTATTAAACCAGTGTGAACATCTCTAAGTTCCCAGTTCTCAGTTTTCTGGGTAGTACTTTAGTTCACTTGGTTTTTTTTTTAAAGATTTATTTATTTTATTTGAAAGTCAGAGTTACACAGAGAGAGAAGAGGGAGAGAGAGGGAGAGAGAGGGAGAGAGAAGGAGAGAGAAGGAGAGAGAGGGAGAGAGAGATCTTCCATCCACTGGTTCACTCCCCAATTGGCCGCAATGGCCAGAGCTGTGCCAATCCCAAACCAGGAGCTTCTTTCGGGTCTCCCACATAGGTGCAGAGGCCCAAGGACCTGGGCCATGCTCCACTGCCCTCCCAGGCCACAGAAGAGAGCCGGACTGGAAGTGGAGGAGCAGGGTCCCAAACTGGCGCCCATATGGGGATGCCGGCACTTCAGGCCAGGGCATTAACCCACTGAGCCACAGTGCCAGCCCCCCTCCACCTTTTTTTTAAGATTAGTTCACTTGATTTTAATACACTTAGAGGCTGAGTCAAGGTCATTACCATCCACACCCCCAGAATACATGTTATATTTTTATAAAATTTTATTTTCAAACATTCTTCTGCACCAAGAGTACATTTTTATTAAAAATGAAAACACTTCACTTACTGACTCCAGATCTTGATGATCTACATCTTCCTTACTTCAATTCTGGCAATGATGTTTGAATTGATGAACATCTGCCCTATCTTGGAAGGTGTAAACCATCCCACTCAAGCCAATGCCCACCAAGGGTCAAATCAGAGGCTTCCTTCTCCTTTACATTAAAAGAAAAGTGAATTCCTCAGAAGTAATGAAGAACACTCAAATCAACTGGGAAGGGTTCCCAAGACTGTTTTTTTCCTCTCAATACCTAAACACAGTCATGACTGCTTTCTAAATATATAGATCTTTTCCTGGCTTGTAATCATTTTTCTGTTCCCTACAACTAATAGATGTGGATGGGTAAAAGAAAATGTTAAAAGCAAAAAAGATCTTTCAGAAGTGAGCAGTGGTTATCCTGCAGACTTCCTGTTTCATACTACCACTCCAGAAGTGAAAGATGATCTGCTAGGGTCACAGTTGGGGACTATCACCAAAGCAAATACTTTTTTGCTCTCTATCCTTCCCTGTGGTGGTGTTAGGGGTAGAGGTGAGTTTTAGGAACTGTAGTGAAGGCCAGGAGACCCTAGAGAAGTAACTCATGATCAGCCACATCTGTTGCCAGGTTAAAAGTTCAGGCTTATGTGCAGGCAAAGATCTCAGGGTACAGAGTGAACTTCCACTGTGCTGAACCTTGTCTGGAGAGTAACTTTCTTTAAAAGGTGGGGCTTGCTAAGCTCAGCTCGCAAAGGTCTACTAATTTTATGGTATACAGTTTCACCTAAGTTATTGCACTTGATCTTTACAACAATTGTATAAAGGTACATAGGGCAAGGAACCAGGACATGTTTTACAAATTAAAAAAAAAAAAAATACAACTCAGAAAAGAGAAAACATATCCCTGGTGCAAAATAGAATCGCTGAGGCCAGAAGCCACATCTTTAGTTAGGAACAGAACTGCTAAACGTATTTACTCACAATACCAACTGTTCAAGATAATCTAGGAATCCTGTTACCCACATGTGGAAAAACTGAAGATTTAGGATTTTCTTATCCATTTTATTCTAAACAAGGCACAAAGTTAGGAATAATTAAAGAGTCACAAAGTTTTTTTTTTTTTTTATTGCTTTCCACTGCTATGTGAAATTGTGAAAGAAACAGAATATAGAGTTTTGTCTTTTACATGAGAGTCAAGAATTCAGAATGATATATCTCCCCAGCATTTTGGTGAGCTCAGGGTAAAGACTACCTTGGTTATTAGAGGACTTGAAAAATGGAAAAGCTTTCCTAAAACCAGAAAGTGATGCGCAATCCTGACAAGTGAGAGCCTTTAGTCTCCTCAGATGATTTACTCATGGTAACAGATTAGGGAGGGAGCAGCGCGGCGGGCATTCCCCGTTCTACTCCAAGTTGTCACTTTCCCTTGTCTGACTCCCTGGAAAACCAAAGGAATTCCAGAAATGTGTACTCTTAATCTGAACACCACCATAGGGAGTCAAGTAACTCTCCTCAGTTTGCAATCCCTTGGGACTGAAGCCAAAGATAGTGTCTAGCCCTGCCCATAACTCTTTTTTTTTTTTTAACTCTTTTTAAAGACTTATTTATTTTGAAAGGCAGAGTTACAGAAAGGCAGAGACAGAGAGAAAGAAAGACGTCTTCCATCCACTGGCTCACTCCCCAAATGACTGCAAGGGCCAGGGCTGGGGCCCATCTGAAGCCAGGAGCTTTTTCTGAGTCTCCCATGCGAGAGTACAGGATCCTAAGAACTTGGGCCATCATCTGCTGCTTTTCCAGGCCACAGCAAAGAGCTGGATAGGAAGTGGAGCAACCGGTGGCCATATGGGATGCCAGCGGTATCTTTATCAGCTATGCCAAGGCACAGGCTCCTCAATAGAATTTCTGTTACTAGGTTGCCATGCTGCCTGGCTTGACTTTTTTTTTTTTTTTTTTTTTGGCAGGCAGAGTGGATAGTGAGAGAGAGAGACAGAGAGAAAGGTCTTCCTTTGCCGTTGGCTCACCCTCCAATGGCTGGCGCAGCTGGTGCGCTGCGGCCGGCGCACTGCGCTGATCCAATGGCAGGAGCCAGGTACTTCTCCTGGTCTCCCATGGGGTGCAGGGCCCAAGCACTTGGGCCATCCTCCACTGCACTCCCTGGCCACAGCAGAGAGCTGGCCTGGAAGAGGGGCAACCGCTGGCTTGACTTTTTATGAAGTTCCTTTAAGACGTCTGCTGGTGTTATACTCCCCATGATATGTAATTCTGCATCTATGACAACTGATATGACGAGTAAAGAAAGAGTTCTGCAAAATCTAAAATATTTGTTACTTATTTGTAATTCTGAAGACAAAACTGATTTTCCATATTTCAGAAAACTGACAGTGTCTTCTAATGGTAACTATATATGTATCTCAAGAGTCAGCAAATCCCACTCTTAGTTATATACCTAGCAGAGATGTGGTTGTCATACTCATCAAAAGACAAGTATAACAACATGCCCTGTAGAACTACCTGTAATAGCCCCAACCTGGAAAATACCCAAATGCCTACAACAACAGAAAAATAAATTGTGGTGTATTTCCATAATGGAATACTCAGCAATGAGAATGAACAAACACTTGTAATACACATCAACATGATGAATCTCACAAACATAATACTGAGTGAAAAAAGCCAGATGCTGGAACAAAGTGTCTAATTCTACTTACAGCAAGTGCAAAACCAGGCACAGCTAATCTATCCTACAAGAAGTCAGGACAATGGTCATCCTCTGTGGGAGAATGAAGGGAAGAGGGCATGCCAGGGGCTTCTGGGGTGATTGAAATGTTCTGGGTTTCCAGCTGTGTGCTTACTGCTTTTGAGATGTGTTCATTTTTGTAAGAATTCCTCATGCTGTATCTTGAAGATGATGCACTTTTCTGGAAGTATGCTGTATTGCAATAGACATACTTTAAACATATATTCAAGGCAGGCTTTTAAAAATATTTTCTAATCAAATGTTTTTATATACTTTTAAAACTATGAATGCCGTTTTTTAAAATGAAGGGTAAGAGTCTATTAACTGGGCTATTACAGATACTCAAAGAAAAACCTAAACTGCAGCCTGTAATCCAGATGAAATGGCTGTACAAACTGGAGAGTCACCCAGCAATACGCACCCAGGCTCTCTTGAGCCTTCCTCCCTGAGGCTACATATTAATTGCTCCCTTACACTTCAAGCATGTACCGTTACTTACTTCTTCAGCTTCCCATCTGATAGGACTAGATAAAGTTCCATCTTTGGTGAGGAAAAAAGATATCTTTATCTGAGTTTTACCCAACCTGGATGCTCTGAACATATATAGCACAATGTAAGCAAATTTCCCTTTTGCATCTTCCTTTATTTTATTCCCTCAGCACTGCATTTCCCCTCTCCTGCTAGAGGAGGATGTTCAACAGGAATCAAGTTAAAAATTAAAGTCACAAAACAATCAAATACAGTTCCCCTTATCTCTAAGCTAAGAGGGGATAGACAAATACCCTGCTCTCTCTCTGTGTATGTGTGCGTGTGTGTGTGTGTGAGAGAGAGATAGAGACAGAGAGAGATAGAGCTGTTTTTCCCACCTCTTGAGGGCTGCTGTACTTTTGTCCTTCACTCTCCCCACTCCCCCAGCCCACCCTCCCTACCCACTTCCCACCAGCTCCTCCCCTCCCAAATCTGTTTAATTGAGCCTGCTTAACAGATGGCAAGAGAAATTCCACTTTGCTGGAACAGGAACAATTACATGAGTGTTTAATAAGATGGTCAGTCCAGACAGCCGACCCCACCTTCACTCTACTGACAGCTCTGCCAAATTCTAACTAGATATTTAAATGACTGCTAAAGCAGAATACCACAGCAAAGAAATAAATATTTCTACAAGCCTAATGAGCTTCTTCTGTTAGTCTCCCCCCTGCACCACTCCCACTCCTGCTAAGAAAATGCGGACTGAATTTTTATTCCAAAGTTTATTCTCTTGCGATTTATGGGTCTCTGTGGCAAGCCCATTCAGCTGACAGTTCACTAACAGCTTCATTCCTTTCTGGATCTGCTCCTATGATTGTAGGCATTGCGGCCAAAGGGGAGGAAAATACACATTACCACTGTTACCTCAAGAAGCTGATGACCAGCACAAACCACTGAAAGAGAAAGTGGTACCATCTAAAATACTCCAAAAGTCACAAGCAAAGTGACTAATGGTAACTTATGTATTTCAGGAAAGAAAATGCACATGTGATTTTATTTTCCTTTAAGCATTTTTCATGAACAATATTTTATCAGATTTTAAGGGTGCCCAGATTAGACATTGTTTGATTTTTATCCGACTACTTAACCTCATGCTATTAGACATAAGGGAAGTCGAGGAAAATGACCCTTCTCTAAGGAGGTTAATCATTCTTCATTTTGAGGTCACAGATCTGTTGCTATCAATCAAGATCATTTTAAAATTCCTAAAACTGTTTATTCTGTGTACAGATGGATCAACAAATTATTTGCTAAGGGTATTGAAAAACTTGACCCTTGGGGCCAGTGCCATGGTGCAGCAGGTTAATCCTCTGCTTGCAGCGCTGGCATCCCATATTTGCGCTGGTTCTAGTCCCGGCTGCTCCTCTTCCAATCCAGCTCTCTGCTATGGCCTGGGAAAGCAGTAGAAGATGCTCCAAGTCCTTGGGCCCCTGCACACGCATGGGAGACCAGGAAGAAGCACCTGGCTCCTGGCTTCGAATTGGTGCAGCTCCGGCCCTTGCGGCCGTCTGGGAAGTAAACCAGCGGAAGGAAGACCTTTCTCTCCGTCTTCCCCCTCTCACTGTCTACCTCTCAAATGAAGGAAGGAAGGAAGGAAGGAAGGAAGGAAGGAAGGAAGGAAGGAAGGAAGGAAGGAAGGAAGGAAGGAAGGAAGGAAGGAAGGAAAGAAGGAAGGAAGGAAAAGTTGCCCCTAGGGGTCTGCATTGTGATGTAGTGGGTGAAGCCACTGCAGGCAACCCATATGGACGCTGGTTTGAGTCTGGCTGCTCCACTTCCAATCCAGCGCTCTGCTAATGGACTGGGAAAGCAGCAGAAGATGTCCCAACTGTTTGGGTCCCTGCCACCCTCAAAGGAGCCCTGGATGAAGCTCCTGGCTTCTGGCTTTAGTATGGCCCAGCACTGGTTGTTGTAGCCATCAGATCTCTCTCTGTAAATCTGACTTTGAAAATAAATAAGAAAATCTTTTTTAAAAAAAAGTTATCACTAAAAAGAAAACTTCAATGTAACCTAATATCCAAAATAGTGGTTCAAACTAAATCACTCTTATCCACTCAAAGTATATCGTAAAGCTACTGAAGACGTGTTTATAATAATTTTTATGAACATTAATTTTTTTTTTTTTTTAGGAGGGTAGGGGCTCATGGGTGATTTACGGGACACAGTCTTGGAGGATTAGGAAAGGTTTTCTTTTCTTTCTTTCTTTTTTTTTTTTTTGACAGGCAGAGTGGACAGTGGGAGAGAGAGACAGAGAGAAAGGTCTTCTTTTGCCGTTGGTTCACCCTCCAATGGCCGCCGCGGCCGGCGCGCTGCGGCCGGCGCACCGCGCTGATCCGATGGCAGGAGCCAGGAGCCAGGTGCTTTTCCTGGTCTCCCATGGGGTGCGGGGCCCAAGCACCTGGGCCATCTTCCACTGCACTCCCTGGCCACAGCAGAGAGCTGGCCTGGAAGAGGGGCAACCGGGACAGAATCCGGCGCCCCAACCGGGACTAGAACCCGGTGTGCCGGCGCCGCAAGGTGGAGGATTAGCCTATTGAGCCACGGCGCCGGCCCTGAACATTAATATTTTAAACATAAATATCCTAATTAAATCTGTGTGTGAGTGCACTACTGCACACTATGCTACCACACTTGTCCAAGAGTCCAGAATGCATTCAGATGCTTTACAGCACATTATTTCATTTCATATTCATATTCAGCTAGGGATAAGGAAACAGATTCTGAAAAGCTAATTTTAACCCAAAGGTGGCCATTCGAAAGTAAGTGGCCAAGTCCAGACACAAGGCTGGCCCAGCTCCAAGGTTTCTTGCATAGTCCTCTTTGCAAATATTATCTTTATAGAGAAAACTTATGTAAAATATAGAGTTGAACCAAAATTGTAACAGTGCTTTCCTGTGAATAGTAAATCTTAAATATATTTTCTTTCCTCCACTACCCCATCTCAAAACTGTGCACACATTTCCTATTGAAAGTTAAAAAATATTTTTCGAAGAGTTGTCAAACTCAAAGCAGGGAATATGTCCAGAATTACAACTAGTCGTTACAAAGAAGCATTTGCACTGCACTGCCACCTCAAGAGCGTTTGGAGAAGACAGTAAATGCAGGGTCTTATGTTTGATTCACACTATACAAACTCTATCTTGAACACCACACTGTCAAGAAACTGGGCTATTCCAGTCTTATGACAGAAGGAAATACCTAGTTACTAGCCAGGGCAGAGGAAGAGACCCACATTGGGAACCTAAAACAAAACTAATCAGTGACACAATAGATGACCTTGTGCAAATCAAACTGTACCCCAGGTACACAGATTCTGGCTGAACAGACTTCCTTATTTTACGGTTACTATAAATACTGTTAATAGTTAATGCTTATACAGTACTTACTGTCAGGCACCAGGTACTTTACATCTATTAACTCATTTATTTCATAAATGTGAAGATGCATTTATACAGTGTGCACTAAGGACATTATGAATGTATTTCACACACCATTATGACAGTTTTGCTATGATTATTCTATTCTGCCACAGTTAATCTATCTTAATGACAGTTATTCTAGGATAGTTGGAAATATGGAGAGAGCATGAATACCTTATACACATTTACTAACTCAAGTTCCATACCTCATTCTTAACAACCTCTCACCAATGTTTATTTCTCCCTTCTAGAAACTTCTGCATCAAAGGCTTTCTATGCTTCAGTTGAAGTGCTATGTTCATTATAGAAGACCTAAAAATATTTAAAGGAGAGAATACAATCTGTTGTCTAATTGTTGACATTTTACTTTATTTCCTTCTAGTGTTTTGGATTTCTAGGTCCCAATTTCTAAATTCTTTGAAACTGGTCCATGCCATGATTCCCTAGAACTGTACATCATACGCAGCACAAATAAGCACCTGCGTATACATTCGCCTAGGTGTTAAATCATACAGATGTTGTTTCATTTTGGTCAGTTACTTGACTATCTAGGAAAAAGATAAAGTATCCTTTCCCTTTGTGAGAAAATGTTCCCCATTGTTTCAACAATCTATAATAAACTCTTAAAAATCTATTAACAAAGACTTCTTCCCTGCCTTTCCTTGCCTGTAGTCTTTAGGATCTAAGGCAAAACACACACACACACACACACACACACACACACACCCACACACAGAACAGCTTTGATACTTCAAGTTTGCAAAAGAACCCAAATTGCAAATTCTTTAGTCTGATGGCATTTTAACTTTGACACCCTTCAAACCAACAAACCTCCTAATGGTAAGAAAGCATGTGGGAGAGTCACAAGTCGGTGACAAGTGTCACCTTTACAAAGGGCTGTCTGTTGTGGTCCATTCTACCCCTCAAAAGAAATTACAGGGAGAAAGGAACAGCCTGCACTCTGATTGAGCAGGAGACATCTAAAGCAGTCATCTCAACAAGCAAACTTTCTAGTCCTGATCACTTGATTTCCTGGTATAGCATTCAAACCCCAGAGAGTGGGTGGGTAAACATGAACCCAGAGAACAAAAGCAAGCAAAACAAGCCGGAAACACTTCCCTAAATGCAATAAAGGTTCTGAAGGGTTATTGAGGTTTTTGTTGTTGTTGTTTTGGTTTTCAAAGGGAGTAAGAGGAAAAAAGGCATGCAAATCAGTTCCACATGTTGGAAAGATTCAGCCTTTCACCAATGCAACTTGACTGTAAGTAATATTCATGACAATGCACATGGCAATCTCTCAGAAATGGAATACCAGGTTGCCCCAATACTTTGCAGTGGTGCCAAATTTCCATTTCCCCACTTTGACTCTCCTAACTTCAAACTCCCCAACCTACCCCTAGGTCTCCATTAAAGCAATTTTTGTTTCACCTTGAAAGGCAGAAGGGTGGGAGAGACATTTAAGGGCTGTGTCTTTATTCCTGGGGAGGGAGGTGATTGCTTTATGTGACAAGCCTTCAAATATTCAGTGTTCTGTGTGTGCACAAACCCACCCAAGCGCGTAGGTCTCTGGGAATCCGCCCATTAAGGACAAAGCAGACTGGAGACCCTGAGATGGTTAACCTTCCAATTTAAGCAACTGATCTTTTAAAAAATATTTTAATTTTAGCCGGCGCCGCGGCTCACTAGGCTAATCCTCCGCCTTGCGGCGCCGGCACACCGCGTTCTAGTCCCGGTCGGGGCGCCGGATTCTGTCCCGGTTGCCCCTCTTCCAGGCCAGCTCTCTGCTGTGGCCAGGGAGTGCAGTGGAGGATGGCCCAAGTGCTTGGGCCCTGCACCCCATGGGAGACCAGGATAAGCACCTGGCTCCTGGCTCCTGCCATCAGATCAGCGCGGTGCACCGGCCGCAGCGCGGCGGCCATTGGAGGGTGAACCAATGGCAAAAGGAAGACCTTTCTCTCTGTCTCTCTCTCTCACTGTCCACTCTGCCTGTCCAAAAAAAAAAATTTTTTTTTATTTTGTCCAGTGCCGTGGCTCAATAGGCTAATCCTCCGCCTGTGGCGCTGGCACACAAGGTTCTAGTCCTGGTCGGGGTGCCGGATTCTGTCCCGGTTGCCCCTCTTCCAGGCCAGCTCTCTGCTGTGGCCAGGGAGTGCAGTGGAGGATGGCCCAAGTGCTTGGGCCCTACACCCCATGGGAGACCAGGAGAAGCACCTGGCTCCCGGCTTCGGATCAGCGCGGTGCGCTGGCCATTGGAGGGTGAACCAACGGCAAAAAGGAAGACCTCTCTCTGTCTCTCTCTCTCTCACTGTCCACTCTGCCTGTCAAAAAAAAAAACCCATTTATTTTATTTTATTTATTTGAAAGAGTTATAAAAAGAGGGGGAGGGGGAGGGGGAGAGGGAGAGGGGGAGGGAGAGATTCAGTCTTCTGTCTGCTAGTTCACTCCCCAAATGGCCACAACAGCCAGAGCTGAGCTGATCCAAAACCAGGAGCATCTTCTGGGTTTCCCACATGGATGCAAGGGCCCAAGGATTTGGGCCATCCTCCACTGTTTTTCCAGGCGCATTATCAGGAAGCTGGATCAGAAGAGGAGCAGTCAGGACTAGAAGCAGCACCCAAATGGGATGCTAGTGCTGTAGGTCAGGGCTTTAACCCACTGCACCACAGTGCCAGTCCACAGCTGATGTTTAATTAATATCTCAATCAAGCCTTTCTCAAGGAGTCAGAAGCCATGTAAAATATGGTCTCATACCCTTTAGGGGCTCACGCTCTAGTTGGGTGAAAAAAGTAAGAACAACAACAAAAACCACAAAAGAATTAACAGTGAACAATGCAATACAGAGCATAGTATGAACTTGGTATGTCTGGCACAGGCCCAAGGTGCTGTCAGAGTTCGGCAGGGGGGAAAATTCCACAAAGATGGGACTTGGGCTTCACTTGGAGGTGAGATTTAAATAAGAAAAGAGAAAAAAAGCTTGGGTGAGAGCATTCAGAGCATTCACAGAGAAGGGCTGGCACACAGTGTGCAGGCATAAAGAAAATATTTACTATGCACCCACATTGGGCCAGATACTGTTCTAGACCCTAGGGATACAGGTGTGAGCCGGACAGACACTCCTGCCCAAGCAGACTCTGCACTGTAGGCCACTGGCCTCAGGAAAACCTGTGGGGAGCAATCCGGACTAGACTAAGTTACTCGAATTAAGACTTATTCTATGGCCGGCGCCGTGGCTCACTAGGCTAATCCTCCGCCTAGCGGCGCCGGCACACCGGGTTCTAGTCCCGGTCGGGGCGCCGGATTCTGTCCCGGTTGCCCCTCTTCCAGGCCAGCCCTCTGCTGTGGCCAGGGAGTGCAGTGGAGGATGGCCCAGGTGCTTGGGCCCTGCACCCCATGGGGAGACCAGGAAAAGCACCTGGCTCCTGGCTCCTGCCATCGGATCAGCGCGGTGCGCCGGCCGCAGCGCGCCGGCCGCGGCGGCCATTGGAGGGTGAACCAACGGCAAAAGGAAGATCTTTCTCTCTGTCTCTCTCTCTCTCACTATCCACTCTGCCTGTCAAAAAAAAAAAAAAAAAAAAAAAAAAAAAAAAAGACTTATTCTATGCATCTGCTCTCCCACAATATGGCGCTGGGAGAGAAGTAAACAGCTTCCGCACAGCTGCCTCCAGTTCAGCTAATAAACTGTAGGACTTGCTCCTGATTGGAGAGCAGCGTACTCGGCGTGTGGGCAGCCGAGTTAGGATTGGCGGAGGAGGACTATAAAGGAGGAGAGAGACGGCATGCACCAGGAACATCTATGGGGAACATCTAAGGGAACCCGTGCAGCCCCCGAGAAAGCCGGCCGGCGGTGTGCCGCTCCCCTGCGGAAGTGGGGAATGTGGCCAGGGGGAACTGCCCTTCCACGGAGGTGGAAGGGATAGTAGCCAACCCGGGAAGAACCAGCAGCAAACCCGGGGAGGGCCGAGCAGACGAAAGAACAGCGCAGGGTCCTGTGTCGTTCCTCCACGAAGACGGGGAGCGACAAAAACCCTATAGAAAAACTCATTGGATGGTGCCCTGTATTAATGGAAGAGGGGTGCTCAAAGATAAGGGATGCTCTTTCTTGCTCACCTTCTACAGAAAGGACCTGAAGCCAATCATGATACAGTCATAGACAATAACAGAAAGCCAAGCTTCTTATGGGGAGCTTTGGAAATAGAATGCAACTAAATGGAAAGGAAGGGTGGGCTAGGCTTCGGTGGGGTGGGGGGTGGTGGTGAGGGTGGGGCTGGTGTAGAGAGGGAGGTAGTCAAGCCAGAGGTATAAGTGTAGGCATTTCACAGGTATTTTTTGAATGGTAAATGAATAAATGTATATTTGCCAAGAAATAAAGAGCTGCTAAAAGCGTTTTTAACTGGGGATTGACATGATGAACTAGGTGCTTGAAGAATGTTTACTTTCTACACTCTCAGAGCCTTACAGCAGCTTTCTAAATGGCTTTCTCACACACACACACACACACAAAAAAAAATCTATTCCATTCACATAGTGCTAGCATCCCAAGAGCCTGTGAACCCCAAGAACTACATGGAATGATTAGCCCCTTAGTATGATGCTTGAAGGGTCCTGATTTGTAGTTTTGCATGGGCTTTATTTATCTCCTCTATAAGATTATCAAAGCCACTGAGGACTGTTTTACTCAATTTTGCAATTCCTATAGCACTTCCAGAGTAGCATTGTGGAATGAGATTTAGAAATATTTGTTCAAAAATAATTGCAAAAGAACTTAATGAAATTGTTAAGGTTTAAAACACAGTTGCAGGCCGGTGCTGCGGCTCACTAGGCTAATCCTCCGCCTGAGGCGCCGGCACACGGGGTTCTAGTCCCAGTTGGGGCGCCAGATTCTGTTCCGGTTGCTCCTCTTCCAGTCCAGCTCTCTGCTGTGGCCTGGGAAGGCAGTGGAAGATGGCCCAGGTGCTTGGGCCCTGCACCCGCATGGGAGACCAGGAGAAGGCACCTGGCTCCTGGCTTCGGATCAGCGCGGCGTGCCAGCCGCAGTGGCCATTGAGGGGTGAACCAACTCTGTCTCTCTCTCACTGTCTAGCTCTGCCCATCAAAGAAAAAAAAACACAGTTGCAATGTTGCATCCTAAAATGAGGACTGGTTTTTTGATACCTTAAATTATACTACTGTGAGGCTGCTGAGAGAGAATTTAAATAAATGTGATTTGAGCATTTTTAAAAATTAAATAGATCTTTTTGAGTATAATCTTTATGTATACAAAGTATGCATCAAAACTTATCACAAAACCAAAATAACTGATAATATCAATTATAGGTCTGCATGAACTACTTCATTTAACCTCTGAAGGCCTAGTTTCCCTAACCTCTAACAAGAGTTAGAAAACATAAAATACTGTGAACCCAAAATTTCCTTTCTATTATTATGCTGGAGCTACAATGAAATGCCAACAGCTAGACTTTGAAAAGCTACCAATTAAGAGTCTGTCATATGGATTTTTTACAAAAATTACACTAGTTAATAAATAGGATTTAAATAATCTTGAAATAATGTAACCATCTCTCTGAAACTTCCTGCGGGGGAGGGGTGGACAAATATTAACAGAAGGAATTTTCTAAGATGAAAATTCAAATAGAATCATTCTTGGAAATGAATTAGTCTAAATGTAGAAATTTAAGACATGAATCAGAGCAGCCAGCCTTTACGGAATAAACGTGATGCTAACATGATTACATAAATGTTTCTCAGGTCCTCCTGACTGTACCGTTTTTTCAGGCTATCATAGCCAGGGTGTCTGTCACGCATGTCGAATACCATGGTAACAGTCCTTGCCTGAAAAGGCTCCAGCGCGACAAGCCATGAATCTCAACAATTATTAACTAACAATCTGATTGAACGATGGCTCTTTGAGGTCAGCATCACAATATAATTTTAATAGATAGCTACATTCTGGGTAGAAATTTTCTTTCAGATGTTAGGGTTAAAAAGAAAATGTAAAGGGTTGCCTTGGGAGCGTTAGGTTTGCTTCCAAGTTCCTAATTTCCAAACCTAAGGTGGTGATAATAGCCACCACAGAGGGTTCACCACTGATACTGTGAGCATCAGCGCACATACAGCACTTAATTCTTGCATTTAGTAAAAGCTCCATTAATAGTAACTTTGAAAAATCCTTCAAAATAAACAACTATTCCCAGGGATAAAATCATTTGGCATTACTTGAGTCCTAATTCCAATATTAGGAACTCTCCCAAATTAGCAATGCTGAAGTTTTTCAAGGTGACAAGACTTTTACAAAAGTCTTTCCAGGAAGTGACTCTCACATTCAAGACCCAGCTGTGACATTAGAGCTTTCATAAACAGCCTCAACAAACTGGCTTCCAAGATTTTTAGAAAGTTGGGTTTTCAAAAAAGTGACTTTGCCTTTGATTGTGGACCCAGTATGGAATACCTGTCTGAAGATAACCCAAATCTCTACTTTGCCTTAGCCCAAAACTTCAGACATGTGCATATGCCAAGGAGGCCAAAGCAGTAAATTCCACTGCAGAGGTGCTTAACAGATCCCTCTCAATCTAGCTTTTCTTGTACAAAGCAGTATCGGGGCTGAGAGAGGGGAATGGTCTTTAAAAACCCAACCCACAGGGGTGAATATTTGGCAGAGCAGTTAAAACACTGCTGGGGCTGGGGCTGGGGCTGGGGTGGGGGTGGGGAAGGTGTCCTGCTGTAGAGGGTAAAGCCACCGCCTTTGATGCTGGCATCCCATGTGGGTGCCAGTTTATGTCCTGGCTGCTCTACTTCCGATCCAGCTCCCTGCTAATGTGCAGGAAAAAGCAACGGAAGATGGCCCAATTGTTTGGGCGTCCTACCACCTATGTGGGAGACCTGGATAAAGCTCGTGGCTTTGCCCTAGCCTAGCCCTGGCCACTGTGGCCATCTGGGGAGTGAAGCAGCATTTGGAAGATCTTTCTGTCTCTCTTCTCTCTGTAATTCTTTCAAATAAATAAATAAATCCTAAAAACAAACAAACAAAAAAATACTGCTATGGAAGTCCACATTCCATACTGAAATGCCTGGTCTGAGTCCCCACTGTGCTCTCCGTTTCTTCTGATAATGCAGTAGTGATGGCTCATGTAGCTGAATCCCTGTCATCCACATGAAGACTTGGATTGAGTTTCAGGCTCCTGGCTTTGGCCTGGTTCAGCCTTGTTTGTTGCAGGCATTTTTGGGAGTGGACTAGTGTGTGGCAACCCTATTGATCTCTGTCTCTCAAATACACAAACAATAAAACAGGATTTAAAAAAAAAATCCAACCTGTACATACTAAGCAAACATGAGGATACTGCAAAGGATTAATGGAAAAATGGAATTAAAAACTAAATTTGTGGGGCCGACACTGTGGCACAGCAGGTAAAGCTGCTGCCTGCAGTGCTAGCATCCCATATGGGTGCTGGTTCTTGTCCGGCTGCTCCTCTTCCAATCCAGCTCTCTGCTATGGCCTGGGAAAGCAGTAGAAGATGGCCTAAGTCCTTGGGCCCCTTCACCCATGTGGGAGACCCTGAAGAAGCTCCTGGTTCCTGGCTTCGGATCGGCACAGCTCCGGAGATTGTGGCCATCTGGGGAGTGAACCAGCAGATGGAAGACCTCTCTCTCTCTGCCTCTCCTTCTCTCTCTTTGTAATTCTTTCAAATAAATAAATAAATCTTTAAAAAAAAAACAACTAAATTTCTGTGCAAAATAATTTTGAAATCTATGCATGGTTTTTTCATAATATACATTTTCCATGAAGCTTCTTGAAGTCCCCATGTAGGTGGCTGTGAGAGGAGGAGATGACATACTTTACTATTCCTTCCCAGATTTACCCAAGCAGCATCACAAAGATTAAGCCCCCCTCTGCTGTTGTCAGTGAGTACTTACTTCATGCTGTATTGCAAATATCTACTTATAGACAAGAGCAGTGATCCTCACAGAGGGCAGACACATCTCTGGCTCATCTAGAGGAACAGCCTTGCATGGGGACTGAGGGCTGGGCTCAGAAATCATCCAGTCTTCCACTATCTCCATAGGTGGCACAGGACAAACCATTCAAATCCTCTAAGCTGGAAGCTTCCTTTTAGGAATTTAAGTAAAACACCTCCTATCCCAAAGACACAGAATAGAATCCTAATGGCTACCTCCTAGTTTTGCTGCCAGAATTAAATGGGACGACCAGTGAGGACAGTGTCTGCTTTGTCCAATGAAACATAACTGATTTTAAAACTGTTGTCATTTTCTCTGAATATCCAGGAATCAGCATAATCACATTCATGTCCAATGAATCCTTAAAGAATAAATAAAAGAGTTGATATGACTTACTGATTTGACAGAAAAGGAAGTCAAGCCCCAGTGAAGGTATGTGATAGGTCACTAACCAGACACAGGACCAAATAGTTCTTTAGCTTTCAGTCTCTCACTATGAAATTTTTTACCATGCTAATTTTTCACGTAATTTTTAAATCTGGCTGTGCTGCATACCAGACTAAAAACTAAGCCATATTTATTTACCCCACAATGCCAGTTGCAATGAGAAGGGAAAAGATATTATCCAAAACGACTGAACAAAGACAAAACCATAACATCAAATTATTCTCCCCATGAAGTAAATATTTAATTTGGCTTGAGTTCCTGGAAGGGAGCATGGTGTAATGGAAAGAGAAAGGGTTCTGGAAGCAAGGAAGTTGGACTCTCACTTCCAACTCCACTACTTACTGTAAGGTTGGAGGCAAGTTGCATCAATGCCCAGAGCCTCCATTTTCCTAACTCTAAAATTGGGTATCATAATATCTAACTTTGGGGAGTGACTGCCAATGGGTGTAACACTTCTTTCTGGGTTGTAACTGTTCTAAAATTAGATCATAGTGATCATTGCACAACTCCAAAAACATACAAAACCACTGAATTGCACACTTTAAATGGGTGATTTTAGGAAATGTAAACGAGCTCAATATCTTATTGTCATACCTATATGGACTTAATGAGTTACCAACTATGTGCAGAACATGGCAGATGGTAGATGGTCAATAACAGCTACAGAAATCAGGTTATCAAACTTCAGGGTACAAAACAACTCTTGGTTTCTTGTGCTAAAATGCAGACTTCTTGATCCCCATTTCCACTATAGGAGACCAGGGGAAGCCAGCATGTGCCAGAATCATTGAGGTAGCCCTGATGGAAGAGGTCTGTTAGCTATTTGCAAAGGCTCACACCAGGGAACATTTCAAATAAAAATATTTCTACTGAAAAGTTCCTGAAATGGAACTACTGGTGTCCCTATGTTCAATTTCTGTACAAATCCAAATTTCCATAGAGTTCTCCTATAAGTAAGCTTTGGTGGCCGGCACTATGGCATAGGAGGCTGAGATTCTGCCTGCATCCCATATGGGCTCCGGTTCAAGTCCCGGCTGCTCCACTTCTGATTCAGCTCTCTGCTATGACCTGGGAAAGCAGAAGACGGCCCAAATGCTTGGGCCCCTGCACCCACGTGGGAGACCTGGAAGAAGCTCCTGACTTTGATTGGCCCAGCTCCAGCCACTGGAGTCATTTGGGGAGTGAACCAGCAGATGGGAGACCTTTCTCTCTGTCTCTCCCTCTCTCTGTCTGTAACTCCATCTCTCAAATAAATAAATAAAATCTCAAAAAAAAAAAAAGTAAGCTTTGGCTAAAAGAAATAACTTAGCAAAAGTAACAGAGAGAAATGCCCACTACTGCTAAATCACTCAGAGCAGAGCAAAGGGACACTTTCCAAATATTCAGGCACTAATAATCATTCTCCACATGTCTCCCAGGTTTAGGATTAAAGGTGAAATAAACTCTAGGTGAGGTTTACAGGGAAACAGGAGAAATATCTTTAATTTGTAATGTCTCTTCCACCAAATCAAACCTCCAACATGCGGCAGAGGAAGGTTGCTCTTCCCATGACTCTAGGCTTCCCAAGGGCAAGGACATTGGGGTGGAATCTGGGATGAAGAACTCTTGGTCCCTCAGGCCACTGGAGAAAGTGGTGAGCCTCCTGTTCTAGCTCAGACTTTCCCAGTTCAGTGTTCTGGAATTGCTCAAATGCTGGTCATGGGCCCATCCTTATTTTTTGTTATGGAGTACAGGCTACAGGCCAGTCCCAAGTTGGACTCCTGGGGATGCAGTACTAGGACACTTCTTAAAGAGCTCAATGTATGAAGAAGAGGAGGGTGTACAAGATGACACTGCAGGACAAGCTGGAGGTAGTGGTGAGTGTGAGGAAGGGATATCCAAGTGGAGCAACACAATGCAATCTGGAGCATAGTCTCAGCCTCCAATAGGGAATACAACAGGTCTTCAAGAAATTCATGGAAAACGTGTGTTATGAAAAAAAAACACACATGAATTTTGAAAATGTTTGTACCTTTTTATCTGTTAATTCCATTTTCTATGAACTTTTTGAAGTACCTTGCATTATCAAGGACTGATGTGCAGAGTTGAGGAGATAGTAGGAGTGTTGCTTGTTTGCCTGGGATTTGCATTTATCAAGATCCCCAAATCTACACTTTTGATCTTTCCTTCTAGTGAGATTTTACAGTCAGAATTAAAAATAACAGAACAGAAAGAAAAAGATACCCATCATATGACTTTCAATTTTAGAGTTAATAGAATACATCATGTAACATATTCTCCAAATGTATGCTTTAAAAATAAATACTGAGAATAGCTTATAAATGCCACAATTATATCGCATTTTTGAGTTAGGAGTTAACTGGTTAAACAGAAACATTTCAAATATAATAGCACTAGTAGCTCCAATTGGTATTTCTTCACTTGTTAATATACCAGCAGGTTCAAAAACTAAGATGGTTGGACAACTCTTAAGTCTCAGAGAAGCCCAGCTGCTGTTAATACAAGGGTACTTAAAATATCTGTAGAAAAATTAAAACAAAATATAAATTTACTTTAATGTGGGGTCGGCGCTGTGGGTTAACACCCCGGCCTGAAGCGCCGACATCCCATATGGGTGCCGGTTAGAGAACCAGCTGCTCCACTTACAATCCAGCTCTCTGCTATGGCCTGGGAAAGCAGTGGAAGATGGCCCAAGTCCTTGGGCCCCTGCACCCACGTGGGAGACCCGGAAGAAGCTCCTGGCTTCAGATCAGAGCAGCTCTAGTCATTGTGGCCAATTGGGGAGTGAACTAGCAGATGGAAGACCTCTCTCTTTCTCTCTGCCTCTTCTCTGTGTAACTCTGACTTTCAAATAAATAAATAAATCTTAAAAAATTTAATGCGAAAAGTTTTGAAATCCATAAATTTTTTCATAAAATTTTTATTAACTTTTTGAAGACACCTTGTATATGGGTTTGAAAATACGCTGTACCAAAATAAAAAAGCTTATTTTTTTAAATTCCATTTTACATTAACTTTTTGAAATATCCTCACACACATGGATGAACCCCGGCTAACCAAATCATTGCAGTATTCCCAATCTACAGATACCACAGCCCACTGTTTCCCTGGCATCTACAAGGCCTCTCATCTTAGTGCTCTGTTCAGAACTCAGCCTCACACACTTACATTACTCCCTAATCCTACAGCATCCTTCTCATTCACACCCTGCCTCACTCCACAGAAGACACAAATAGTGTGTTAGATAACGCCTTCCAGCACAGCAAGTGCTCCAGCTACTCTGAGTACTACTACTTACCCTCCCCCACCTCCATTACAAACTTTCAAAGAACGGGAAAGCTCATTTTATACATAAGGAATCAGACCTACTTCTGAAGCCCCTGCCTGCAACACGCACATACTTTAAACTTCTCCCAGTCTCTCTCCTGGCTCAACAGGCTCCAAATACATTGGCTTTCAGGGTGCTACTCAGACCTCCCCAGCACTTTCTAGCTGCAGGGCCTTGGCACTCCTGGTCTTTTCTGGAACACATTTCCTTTGTGTAGGCTTGCTCCTGCCTCCCTCCAGGACTTTGTTCAAACGCCTTCATATACACAACAGCAATTCCAGTAGCTCTAATCTGAACTGCCCTGTATTTGACTATTTGTGTAAGTCTCTCCCTTATGAGTACATACGTTGCCTGAGCACAATGACTTGGTTTTATTCACACAGTGTCCCAGAACCAGCCTGTATTAAGCACATAACTAACGAATTCACAATAAGGGCACTAGTTGTAGAGCTGCTGTGAGAACCTTATGCCATGGGAAACCCCTAACAGAGAACCATTCAAAGAGGTTGTCTCTCCTGCCCAGAATGTACTTTGCCTCCAGATTACCTGAGATGCTCATCATTAAGGCTCTCTTCATTTTCACCTCCTTGGGAAGTCTTTCCTCTCTTTATGCATTGGGGGTCTTTCACTATTTTGACATTTAACAAAACACATTGCACTGGTTTGTTTCCCTATCTCCTCCCTTCCAACCACTCCCCATCTTGTGAGCTTCTAGGAGACAGGGGCCGATTCTTACTCATGTTGGAATTCCCACCACACAGTGGCGTGCCATTTTTGAATTTATGGTACGATGCTTCCATCTAGTATGTCCTTTGGAAGCTGCCATTATTTATGCGTCTGGAACTTGTCTGTAACACGGACGATTCTCCAGCCACAGACAGCAGTGTCATCAACCACACCAGTCAATGCATAAACACGCCCAGCCCATGTGGGTAGAGCAGATACTGTTCTGGCTTTGAACAAGAGAAAGACATCAGTGGGTAATAGGCAAGTTAACAAGGTGAGCATCACTCAAAACACATCTCTGAAGATACTGTAATCCCTAATTTGTTGACCTCCCCCAAATAAGTTATTCCCAGGCAGTGTTCCAGTTCACCTTCCCGTATACAGCACATACCCATATTCATTCATGCACATCACATTCACCCTAAGTCACTAACTAATCGCAATCAAAGAGACAGGAGGCCAAGTTATTTGCCATGTATCAAGAGTCCTGGTGATTAGTTCTTCACTTAATTAGATATCTGCCAGATACCCACATCCCATATCACAGTGCCTGGGTTTGATTCCTGGCTCCAGTTCCCAATGCCAGCTTCCTACTAAAGCAACTGGGAGACCTACATTGCTCAGTTTTGGCCCCAGTGGGACACTGTAGGCATTCGAGGAGTGAACTAGCAAGTGGAAGCTCCTTCTCTCCATCTGCTTCTAAAGTAAATAAAAAAATTTTAAAAAATCGAGAAGAACTGGGGCCGGCACTATGATGCAGCAGGTTAAAGCCCCAGCCTGCAGCGCCGGCATCCCATGTGGGTGCCAGTTCGAGTCCTGGCTGCTCCTCTTCTGATCCAGCTCTCTGCTATGGCCTGGGAAAGCAGTGGAACATGGCCCAAGTCCTTGGGCTCCTGCACCTGCGTGGGAGACCCGGAGGGGGCTCCTGGCTTCAGATCAGTTTAGCTCTGATCTGAAGGTCAGATCAGACCTTAGGTCGTTGTGGTCATTTGGGGAGTGAACCAGCGGAATGGAAGACTTTCTCTCTGCCTCTCCTTACTCTCTGTAACTCTGTCTTTCAAATAAATAATTCTTTAAAAAAAAATTCGAGAAGAACCCATGAACAGTATGAAAATGTAAGCAGTTGAAACCAGTTTACTTAATATCTGCTAAGGAAAACAGGACTGCATTCAATCACAAAGAAATCGGTTTACAGCGTTTGATTCACAGACCTCTGCTGTGTTCTTTTGAAGGACAGTTAGGCAGGAAGTAAGGATACTTTTCATTATATCCACAATGCATTAATTCCAAGTTAAGGAATGAAGCCAGCAGAGAGCACCCCAAGCAAGGAACAGAATTAACAGTGCATTCCAGCATTCTAGAACTGGCTGAAACGGACACATAGTTAACTGCCAATAAGGTTTCTTCATTTTTTTAAACAAATTCCTATTGAGAGAATAAGGCTTATGTAGGATTATTTGGGTTTTTTTGTTGTTGTTTTTTTATTTGAGAGGTACAGTTACAGAGAGAGAGAGGGAGAGACTGAGAGAAAGGTCTTCCATCTGCTGCCTTACTCCCCAAATGGCCTCAACAGCGTCAACTGGCTGATCCAAAGCCAGGAACCAGGAGCTTCTTCTGGGTCTCCCACGTGGGTGCAGGGGCCCAAGGACTTGGGCCATCATCTACTGCTTTCCCAGGCCATAAGCAGAGAAATCAATCAGAAGAACAGTCAGGACATGAACTAGCACCCCATATGGAATGCCGGCATAGCAGGCAGAAGCTTGGAATTCATCGTGGAGGCTGAGATTCAGAAAAGCCCAGTGGCCCAGGGAATGCCAGACTGTTCAAGCACCAGCAATTAGCGCTGAAGCAAGCACCACACATTCTTCCAAATAAACAGGGCATGTGCTAACCACAATTTTCCGTTTGAAAGGAAGAGTTCTGTGCTATCAGATCCTGACCAAAGGACACTTGTGGTCATTTTTATGGCCAGGAACTGTTCTATCTCAGGAAACACCAAATGATACTAACTATAGGATCATCAATGTCTGTACTAAAGGCAACTTTTGTTATTTTGTATTATTCTAGCCTTATTGATAAATAACATAAGGATTAAAAAGTAGATTTGGACAAAATCATGGAAGACCTAGAGATAAGATGTCAAAGACCTGGAAGTAAAGAACCCCTGATCTCGGCCTGTGGTAGAATACTCTGACAGTGATAGAAGATCTATTCAAAAATGAAAACATAACATAGCGTGGAATATGGATTCAAGCACCAAATGCTGTCATAGACTGAAACTCCAGCTCTATCAGTTATTAGTTGAGTAGCCCAGGGCACACAAACTAAACCCTAAGTTCTTCTCTTCCTGCCCCCAATTTCCCATTTCTTAAGACTGTTATTAGTAAGATAATTTATCACAGTGACAGTAGTTAGCACATGGTAAGTGTTCAATCAGTGATAAATGGGGATGAGAGGGGGAGATATGCAGGGCTAGAATTCAGCAATTGTTCTAGAAATGAAAAAAGGAAAACAGATACAAGGGCTGTTTTTGAGCTCTGAGTTACGTATTGGTTCTAGAGAATTGAGAAATGTATCAAAAATGCCAGAAAGATTTGGAAAGTGGGTGATTACAAAACTGGCATTCTAGGTTTCATTTAGAATGTGTTAGTTTCACCTAGTCAAAGTGGAACAAACCAGAAAGAAGGAAGCAGTATTCTCAATGATCACTTCCAAGGCAAAAAAAATTAAAATCACAGTTTTTGTGAAAGTTACTCCACAGTTCTCAAATGGAGAAGTTACAGACATTAAGCCATTTCTTGTAGAAAACAAGTTTCTTAAGATACACACATGGCATCTAATTAAAGCACATATTTCAAACACATGGAGCTTACAGCTTTTATAAAAAAAAATCAGACTATAGACTCTTGAATTCAAATCCCATCTTTCCCAACTTGTAACATTATACAACTAGAACAGAACAGAACTCAATGACAGGTAGGAAAGTATGATAAGAAAATACAGGTATGAATCTTTTAAAAATGTCAGGTGTCAACATTATAGAAGCAATTCAAGAGTCTCTCATGTCCAATTTCAATGCCATTAAATTAGAGGAATAGCAGTGAGCATATTTTGTTGGAAAGCAACATATGGGGGTAGGTGTTGTGGTTCAACAGGTTAAGTTGTTGCTTGGAACACCAGCATCCCATATCATCGTACAGGTTCAAGTTCTGGTTCCTCTGCTCCCAATACAGCTTCCTACTAATGCTCTTGGAAGACAGGTGAATGATGACTCAGATACTTGGGTTCCTGCCACACACATGGGAGTTCTTAATGCTAGTTCCAGCCTCTAGGCTTAAGCGTAGCTTAGCCCTGACTGTGAATGAGCAAGTTTTTCTCTGTATGTGTCACTCTACTTTCAAATTTTAAAAAAAATTTTAAAAGATGCTATATCTATACATATATACAAATATCAATAACAAAATTATCCTTGAACACTATTTCTTTTTGGACATCCCACAAAAATGTTTATAATACTCTAAACCTCATAGCACTTCTTTTAGCAAAGCAACAAACCCAGAAAAATTTCTTTCCAACAAAAGACCTTTCTCTGGTCATTTTATGTTACTCTTAACTTTAAACAAATGATATAAAGGGGGTACAGTCATTAACCTCCAGAGACAAAACTAATAATTCATTCAAAGTAAATTTCTTCTGTAGCATTATTCAGAAGAATTTTCTTTATATTAACTTCATTATTTAGGATGGACCCATACTGATCAAATATATAATGTCATCTTCATTAAAAATAATTAAGATTCCCTAGGCAGATACACTTGAATTGGGGAAAGAAGGAATCTCAATTTTTTTATACCATTGCAGGGCTTTCTAAAACTCATTCATATTTCATTTTTAAGGATGCTTTGCAGTCCATTAAATATTTAACAGCCAGAGGGTTTTCAAACCAGAATGCTAAATGTCAACCTAGTCCTCCAAAATACTTCTTTTTTCCATTTGCAGTAAATTAGCTGGACCTCCCTAAGAAACAGGAGTGGAAAAAAAAAAATCTTCAAACTTAACTCACATTAGGATACTGCAATAATAATAATATCGATCTACATAATTAGACCATGTAAGAGATTTGATTTTAAATACCAGGCTTATTAAGTATTGTTGAATTCTGAAGTAGTGCTGTGCACATTATAAATGGAGATAATCTTTCAGAAACTCATCCCTCTCCTTTCCAGAATCCATCTGCAATGTGCAACATACATTAACATACAGGATGGATATGAAGTCAGCACAAGCAATAGCAGATTCAGTGAGATTCCAGCAGCCCTGGGCCAATTAGCAATACAAAATGACAACTGAGAAGCACAGCTCACTGTCAGACCTTAAATTAAGGAAAGAATTTGGAAACTGTTTTAATTTTTGTATGGAGCAAGTGTGCAAAATTCACGGTATCCTTCTTGGTCCTTGATGGCCCCTCCACAGAAACTGAAATGTTACCTCTGCACAGGTTTGTGCACTCATTCTAATATTCTGAGTGGTAGTAAAATTTGCTTTACTTTTAAAAAGAGAGAAAGGAAACTGGTTTTAAACCATAATAAGAACAGAAGAATGTAAAATAAAAGGAAGAAGAGAAAATCTCCAAGACCTGAAAAATGCATGAGACACTGGCCTATCTCAGTTCACAATTCAGTTCCTCCAGATCCTAAGGACTCAGCAAATGCTTGCTATGGGCCACCCCTTAGGCCACAGGGAAAGGGAAGAAGGAAGGGAAGATGGAAGTCAAGGCAGCAACCAGAGCAGGGCACTCACACAGCAGGCCTTCTGGAGGCCTCTAAGGAAAAGAACAGGTTTCTGACTTACATCCTAAAAATAAATAAGCCTGGAGAACTTCTTGTGCATTAGCAGGAGTGGGATATTGCTTCACTTCATCAGTTTTGAAACTTTAACTTAATTGCTTCTTTCCCTAACCCCCTCCCCTCAGCCCCAGTCTCTTTAAACTGAAGTCAGGGCAATGGGCCCCCTTGGGACTTCTCACAGATTCCAAAGCAAGTCAGAACAGGCTGGAACTTTCTTTACTTTTGGGAAGATGTTGTTATTCTTATTAATGACTTTTGTTTGTGTCTTTCTCAAACTGTCTTACACAAAAGGCACTTGATGTCCTCAGGGCCCCATAGCTTTGGATAGATATGAATCATCTCTCAGCTTTTCACCACAGAAAGACCACTGAAAAAGAAAGGAACCATCCACAAGGTAGAATCCTGCATGCACTTTCACTACACTCTGGAATCCACACAACATGGAAAGCCTTAAAACTAAAGAACTAGACAGCAGACACAGTCTCTTTTGATGCCCACCATAGTCCATCTGTGGGGGCAGATCCCATTGCAATTATGCTCACTTTCCTGACTTGGGCTCTGCGGGGTTGTGGCTTGTGCAAAGTGAGTTGAGCTCCAACTCAAATTTCCATCTTCTGACCCTAAATAAATCCCAGGAAGTTACATAAATCTAATAAAGCATGCTGCGGCAAGTTTTTATTTGACCCTAATAGCACTTAATGTAGATGCAATTCTTTCCAGTTCCGAGATCATCTGTCTGTCTAAAAGCAATAATAATTTTTAAAATAAGCACACATACCCAGAACAAAAAAACAGAAACAACAAAAACATTGCTTACATTCCCAAGAATTTCACAACTACATGAAAACTGCATAGCAATGTGCCCCTCCTCACCTACAGTTTTTAGGGGAGCAGTAAAATTAGCAATGGCCAGTGGTCTATCCAGAGGGGTTTCCTTCCTCCATTCTCCTCTCTAGAAACAGGTCTCTCTGTGTAGCCTCATAGACTGAAGAACGCTGCACTGCTGTTATCCACTGAAAACCTCCAGTTCCCAGAGAGAAACCAATCCAAGTAAGACATGGTGCACATGTGGGACCACCCAGATGAAGATGACTTTTATATTCAGGAAACTATCAAAATGCCAGTAAGCCCCCTTAGTATCTGACCCACACCTGAAACTGGGGAATACCACTAATTCTAAAGAGTCTAAAGATTCTAAAGCTACTGTATTTGCTCATCGATAGTAGTACTAGAAGAGAAGCCAGGATTTAGGAGTTAAGGGGGCTGCACTGAAAACAAGTATGTCAAACAGGACAAGACTTCTCAGAGCATCGAATATGACCCATTTATTGTACAGGAAAGGAAAGGACTGTCCAATAGGTTAGATTTCATATCTTGAGTAAATATAGAGTGCATGTTCTATTAATATACAAATCATTTAAAATTTATTTACTATTTGTGTCATTTTATACCCTTAGAGTATTGTATTTTTATTCTGACCTTGAGGACTAATTTCTCAATGCCATTCTT
The DNA here is from genome assembly GCF_051225735.1 of Oryctolagus cuniculus. Classification (NCBI taxonomy): domain Eukaryota; kingdom Metazoa; phylum Chordata; class Mammalia; order Lagomorpha; family Leporidae; genus Oryctolagus; species Oryctolagus cuniculus. The sequence continues at coordinate 108,830,905 of NC_142873.1, forward strand.
GGCAGGACACCTAAAACCAAACTTTGCTAGTCAAGATTCACACCAAGATTCAAGAGAATTATAATGCAGAATATAAAACATTATGATAATCTAATAGTACACATTATCAGAAAAGAGAAATGAGTATAGGAAGACCTTTGCTGAGACTGTACGCTGGTGGTGATATTAGGGATGAACTGCGTGTGGACGTATGGAAAAGCAGTATGGCTCTTTAGTCATGTGAAGTTCAAACCAGAGCTTGCTATTGCTAGTCACAAGCCGCTCCCCCAGGCCAGTTACTTGGTCACTCTCACTCAGTGTCTTCATGTGAAAAACGTAGTAAGTTTCCCGCCTGTGGGGCTGATGTATTAAGAAAAACAATACATGGGAAACAGTAAGGACAGGACTCGGAACACTGCAGCACCAGAAGCCATCACCCATTCTCCTCCTTATCAGTGTTTCCAGTTATTTTTGTAACTTAAAATCACTCTTTTTTTTTTTTTTTAAATTTTTTGACAGGCAGAGTGGACAGTGAGAGAGAGAAAGAGAGAAAGGTCTTCCTTTGCCGTTGGTTCACCCTCCAATGGCCGCTGCGGGCAGCGCGCTGCGGCCGGCGCACCGCGCTGATCCGAAGCCAGGAGCCAGGTACTTCTCCTGGTCTCCCATGGGGTGCAGGGCCCAAGGACTTGGGCCATCCTCCACTGCACTCCCTGGCCACAGCAGAGAGCTGGCCTGGAAGAGGGGCAACCGGGGCAGAATCCGGCGCCCCGACTGGGACTAGAACCAGGTGTGCCGGCACCACAAGGCGGAGGATTAGCCTAGTGAGCCGCGGCGCCGGCCCTTAAAATCACTCTTAAAAAATATTTCAAGAATCAATTTTCCCCCTTTAATTCTGTCTCTCAGTGGTTCTTACAATACAGAGAGTCATCTCTGGGACCATTCTTTTTAGAACTCCTTTGGATTTTGATAATGAACTACGAGCTATCATTTTGTTCACAAATTCAGTGAAGAGAGAGAGTGGATTTTGAAAGCAGCTTTTACCCAGGGATATGCTTGATATTCTATTATTCCTATTACCCTCATAAGCTGGGAAAATGGAGGTAGAGAATAGGCCAATAATTCAGGCAATGTCACACAGTTAAGAGTTGAAAACTCTGGGTATGGTGTGATTTGATCTCAAACTATGCTGCACAAAAGCAGACATGGAGCCAAATATTACAAAATGCTACTGGAAAAAAGGTAAAAATCGGCCTCCAACCAATGTATTCACATGGTGGTCAATATGCATTCACAGACATGCTTATCATTATTCAAAATGGTCAAATAACCTAGAGCTGCTCAAAGCCACTGCTCCTTCCAGCTAAAGCGGCACAGACAGTTTCATTGAAAGCATGTAAAAACAAAAACAAAAAAGTCAGCAAAAACCTTTACAAGCCTTTCCCCAACCCTGGCACCATTTACATCACAAAGTTTAACAATTACGAGAAGTTGGAATGCTCATGTTTCATTATACCAGCAAAACCAAGAATAAAGCAGAGAATAATTTCCAGATGGTGTCCTTCTTTTTTTGTACAGATTTTTCAATTCCACATTGTTCTGAAAGCTTTAGTCGTATGAATAGGGAGCTATAACAATTCTTTGCAAGAATCTTGTTCTTGGATAAAGACTCATATACTCCATTTACTGAGGTTCCTAGCCATTAGAAAGAGAGAGTAAGAAAGAATGCAGCATGTGAAAGTCTCTGGCCAACAGCACAATCAATGATTAGAGAAGAATACAGTTCAACCCCAGGTGACCAAATTCTCCAGACTATTTATCACTTTTCCTAGTTATCAAATTGTTATAAATTCATATTTTATACATACATGTATTTTAAAAAGCATAAAGACTGATAGAATTGCGGGATTACAAAAGCTTCAGAAAAATAAACTTACGTACTGTGGAACAAAGAGCATCGCAGATTAGCATCTGCAACATGCACAGCAAAATGGACACTGATTGGAAGCAACAGACTCTTTGTATTAGGGCTGTGCAGGCCTCAGATGGGGCCTGTCGTGGAGGAAGGAGCACCAGAGATGCCAAGAGCATCCACACGCTGAAGACGCACAGAATGTGATGCACACTCAGTCCAAATAGAAATGCCTCTAAAATGCCAACTGCTATGTTAAAAACAACCCCTCCTCAAACCTAAAAAGAAGACAGACTAGCATTCTAAATCTTCATATATCCCTTACCTAACTATCTGATTCATACATATGTCTACTTTGTCCAACCCAGATTACGTCCAAAGAAAATTAAAGATAACATCATTTACAGCCATTTTGTATAAAACTCTGAAGGATAGACTCTGTAAAAAAATAAATAACCACAATACTATTAGCAAAAAAATTTTAACTCTAGCCTATATCAAAACTCCAGTCAGGATCAAATTCTACCGCTATACTTCATGTTTGCTCTACAGGGAAGGGTGGGAACAGCAATGAGTAGCAGATCATGACAACTTAACGCTTTTGTGGTTTTTGTCTTTAGATTTTTTTTTTTTATTAGAAAGAGAGAGAGAGAGAGAGAGAGAGATCTTCCATTCACTGGTTCACTCCCCAAATGGCCCCCATGGCCCAGGCCAAAGCCAAGAGCCAGGAATTCTATCCAGGTCTCCCATATGGGTGGCAAGAGCCCAAGCACTTTGGCCATCTTTAGCTGCTATTGAAGGCCCATTAGCAGGGAGTTGGATCAGAAACAGAGCAGCTTAGATTCAAACAGGCACTGGGATATGGAATCCCAGCATTTTAAGCCACTGCTTAACCCACTGTACCACCACATCAGCCCCTACGCTTTCATTTTAAAACTGCTGGCATGGGGCTGGTGTTCTGGTGTAGCAGACTAAGCCGCTGCCTGCACTGTGGGCATCCTATGTGATCCTGCTTCCTATCCCAGATGCTCCACTTCCAATCCATCTCCCTGCTAATGTGCCTAAGTAAGCAGCAGAGAATGAATGGTTCCACTAATTGGGCTCCTGCACCTCCATGGGAGATCTGGAAGAATCTTCTGGCTTTGACTTGGCCTAGCTCTAGCCATTGTGGCCATTTGGGGAGTGGACCAGCAGATGGAATATCTGTTTCTCCCTCTCTCTCTCTAACTCTTTCAAATAAATATTTTTTAAAATAAAATAAACTTCTGGCACTGACAACATAGTGCAGTCTTGTTTCTTGGACTCACATTTTAAACTTTAGTAAAAGTCCTTTCTTTCTTTTGCAGTCAAGATGTTATATCCTTTTGATTGGAAGAGGGCTTACACCAGGAGAAAGTGCAGGGAGCCATTGCCCCCACCAATGTTTGCATAATTAGGTGGAAAGTATTAAATGAAGCCAAATCTGCTGAATTTTCATTCTGTCCCAAGAACTTCTTTTTGAAACAAAAAAGATTTGGCTGGCGCCACGGCTCACTAGGCTAAATCCTCTGCCTGCGGCGCCAGCACCTTGGGTTATGGGGCACCAGATTCTGTCCTGGTTGCTCCTCTTCCAGTCCAGCTCTCTGCTGTGGCCCAGGAAGGCAGTGGAGGATGGCCCAGGTCCTTGGCCCTGCACCTGCATGGGAGACCAGGAGGAAGCACCTGGCTCCTGGCTTTGGATCGGCACAGTGCGCCGGCCACAACGCTCCGGCCATAGCGGCAACGCTTCGGCCGTAGTGGCCACTTGGGGGGTGAACCAATGGAAAAAGGAAGACCTTTCTCTCTGTCTCTCTCTCTCTCTCTCTCTCACTAACTCTGCCTGTCAAAAAAAGATTTATTTATTTATTTGAGAGGCTGAAATACTGGGAAAGAGAAGAAGAGGCAGAAGGGGAGAGCTGTTTCATCTGCTGGTTCACTCCGCAAACGGTGGCAACAGCCAGAGCTGGGCTGGTCCACAGCCAGTAGCTTCTTCCAGGTCTCCCACATGGGCAGGGGCCCAAACACTGGGGTCATCTCCTACTGCTTTCCCAGGCCATTAGCAGAGAGCTGGATCAGAGGAGGAGCAGCTGGGACACAAACTGGCACCCACATGGGATGCTGCTGCAGGTGGAGGCTTAACCTACTATGCTACAGTGCTGGCCCCGCCCAAGAACATTTATAACTTTTCCTTTTGAAAAAATTTCAAACTTGTAAGCTGCATAGATAACACAGTAAGTTCCCCTTCAGCTATCCCTGTCCCTTCCCCTCAACTCCCCATCTGGTGATAATGTTTACACAACAACTTCAAGAATCTTGGTCAACCAATTTATATGTGAACAACTGATTTTAGGATACCAAAACCAATCCATGGGAAAGGACAGTCTTTTTAAGACTTGGTTTTGGGACAAGCAAAAGACTAAAGTTAGAGACTTACCTCACACCACACTCAAATTCCTCAAAGTGGATCAAATATCTAAATGTAATATCTAAAACCATAAAGCTCTTACAAGAAAACGCAGGGACAAATATTTGAGGCTAGTTGTGGCCCAAGATTCTTAGATATGACACAAATACCATGAGCAGCAATAAAAAAAAATAGCTATACTGGCTTTTAGCAAAATTATAAAATGTTTGTGCTTCAAAGAACACCATCAAGAACACACACAAAAAAATCCCACGGGATGGAAGCATATATTCACAAATCACGTATCTAATAAGGGAATTTATAATACATAAAAAATTCTTACATTTGGATACAAGTCGCTGCTGGTGGACATGTAAAATGGTGTTCCTACTGTGGAAACCAGTCTCAAATGATTAAAAAGGTACCATACAACCAAGCAACTCCATGCATCAATACATATCCAAGAGAGAATGTGTGTTCACCCAAAACCTTGTACATAAAGGCTTGTAAGCAGCACTGTTCATAATACCCAAAAGGTAGAAACTCGAATGTACATTAACTGAAGAATGCATAAACACAAAATGTGGTATCAGTCATGGGAAGTAATCAAGTAGTAACATATGCTACAGCGTGGATAAACCTTTTTTTAAAAATATTTATTTATTTATTTGACAGGTAGAGTTATAGACAGTAAGAGGGAGAGACAGAGAGAAAGGTCTTCCTTTCGTTGGTTCACCGCCCAAATGGCCACTACGGCTGGAGCTACGCCGATCCAAAGCCAGGAGCCAGGTGCTTCTTCCAGGTCTCCCATGTGGGTGCAGGGGCCCAAGCACTTGGGCCATCCTCCACTGCCTTCCCAGGCCACAGCAGAGAGCTGACACTGGAAGAGGAGCAACTGGGACTAGAACCCGGTGCCTATATGGGATTCCGGCGCTGCAGGTGGAGGATTAGCCAAGTGAGCCATGGCGCCAGCCCCAGCATGGATAAACCTTAAAAATATTAGACTAAGCAAAAGAACCCAGCTACAACAAACCACATATTATATGATTCCATTAATATGAAATATCCAGAATAGGAAAATCTATACAAAGATGGAAAGATTACTGATTGTTTATGACTATTAAAGAGGAAGCGAATAGTTAAATAGGCAAGTTTTTTTTTTTTTTTTAAGATTTATTTATTTACTTATTTGAAAGGCAGAGTTACTGGGTGTGTGTTGGGGGGAGTCTTCCACCTGCTGGTTCAGTCCTCAAATGGCCACAATGGCCAGAGCTAGGCCATTCCAAGGCCAGGAGCATCTTCCAGGTCTCCCACATTAAGTACAGGGGCCTAAGAACTTGGCCATCTTCTGCTGCTTTACCAGACACATTAGCAGGGAGCTGGGTCGAAAGTGGAGCAGCAGGGACTCGGACCACAGACTATGATATAATAATGTTTTGTGGCCAGTGCCACAGCTCACCAGGCTAATCCTCCGCCTGCGGTGCCGGCATCCCGGGTTCTAGACCCGGTTGGGGGTACCGGATTCTGTCCCGGTTGCTCCTCTTCCAGTCCAGCTCTCTGCTGTGGCCCAGGAGTGCAGTGGAGGTTGGCCCAGGTCCTTGGGCCCTGCACCTGCATGGAGACCCAGGAGAAGGCACCTGGCTCCTGGCTTTGGATTGGCGCAGTGCGCTGGCTGCAACATACTGGCCATAGCGGCCACTTGGGGGGTGAACCAATGGAAAAAGGAAGACCTTTCTCTCTCTCTCTCTCTCTCTCTCTCTCTCTCACTGTCTAACTCTGCCTGTCCAAAAAATAATAAAAAATAAAAATAAAAATGTTATTTTAATCCACTGAGTTTATAATTTTTTAAAAATATTTGAAAGGCAGAGTTACAGACAGAAAGAAGAGAGACAGAGTGAGAGGTCTTCTATTTGCTGGTTACCTTCCCAAATGGCTGCAATGGCTGGGGCAGGCCAAGCTGAAGCCAGAAGCCAGGAACTTCTTCCAGGTCTCCCTCTGAGTACAGGGGCTCAAGCTACTGGGACAATCCTCTGCTGCTTTCCCAGGTGCATTAGCAGGGAGGTGGATCAGAAGTGGAGCAATCAGGATCCAAACCAGCACTCATACAGGAACCCAGTGCTGCTGGCGCCAGTCCCTGTAATCTTACACAGCAACAGGTGCTAATGCAGGGGTTTTCAGAGAACTCTACTGAAAGATGGTTTAGATAAGGGTTCCATGGTTATCTATTCCTTAGCCTCAGTTTTCTCATTTATGTAATGGGAGCCATTTCAATACTTCACATGATAAATGAAAAGAGGAAACAATGTACAGAAAGTACTTGGCACAGAGTAAGTGCTCAATAAATAGTAGCTAATACAATTTACTCCTCAGTAACCCAGTAAAAAGACATGGTTCTAATTACCTAGAAGTTAAGCAATACTTTTTGAAAAAAGGAATGGTTTCAAAATCTAGTCCTTCACAGTATAATTAGTAACAGTGGTTTCTACAATGGGTTTCTAAAGGCAATGTTAGGATGCCTAATTCACTTAGCAATCATTTAGCATAGGTAATGTGATATCACATGAGTTAATTAGGTTAAATGACAACTCAAATGCAGTTGGCATTATATTCAAGAAGACACTCTCCAGGGGTAGGCAGCTTGTGTTCTGAGCATGAAGCCCATACTCTAGAGTCATTGTTAATGTATCTATTAACCATGTTAATCAATACCAGACCCTTTGTCGATTAGCAGAGTGAGTATCAGAGGCAGATTTGTGTGTCTGTGTGTATGTGTGTCTGTGAAATGAGCAGCTATTCACTGGCATTATAAATGTTAGAAATGAGTCCTTACTGATGAAATTACAAACATGTTCAAGTGCTGAGAACTGGGCAAAATATGAGAGATCCCTACCCTTGCAAGAATAAGGGTGTATGTCACCCTGATAAGCCTGGCCCCTAAATGACCAGGAGTCCAGCACAGTGGGAAGGATTTCTAGTTGCCTGATGCCGACTAATAAGGACAACAGATGTCTCTGGAATGTTGTAATGTCTATGAGTAAAGCTTTTCGTGCAAACTGGTGACCAGAGCAACTGAGAGAGAGCTGGGACTTTATTGAGCTTATAATAACTTTGCATGACTCCTTTGTGCTGGTTTGCTGATCTATGGCAGTTAATTAACATCTTTATGTGTAGCAGGAGCCTGTCTCAGACCCGTTTTAGTTATAACTAGGTGGCAAGGCTGCGGGATAGTAGCTAAACCCCACTCACCTCAAAAAAATTGGCTGCTATCAAAATCCACCCTCCAAAAACCGCTAGGAGTTGTGCATAACCAGACTGACTTAGGTCAGTTTACAACAGGTGGTAATGATTGAGAGCTGTTTGCAATTAAAAAAAGTCAAGATGTACTTTAAAAAAAAAAAAAAAGATTTATTTATTTACTTGAAAGAGTTAAACAGAGAGAGAAGGAGAGGCAGAGAGAGAGAGAGAGAGAGAGAGAGGTCTTCCATCCACTGGTTCACTCCCCAGATGGCCACAAGGGCTGGAGTTGTGCTGATCTGAAGCAGGAGCCAGGAGCTTCTTCCAGGTCTCCCACACAGGTGTAGGGGCCCAAGCACCTGGGCCATCTTCTACTGCTTTCCATAGCAGAGAGCTGGATTCGAAGAGGAGCAGCCAGGACTAGAACCAGTGCCCATATGGGATGTCGGCACTTCAGGCCAGGGCTTTAACCCACTGCGCCACAGCACCGGCCCCAAAATGTACTCTCTATAAAGCTGACCAAAACATCAAGATTTTTGGTTTGGGTCTGGAATCCTACCAACTTAGTATTGTATCTGGTTAACTGGAGCCACTTAGAGAATCTGATTGACAGGTAAAGGGCAGTCATTGACAAAGTTTTTTGCTTAAGAGCAAAAAGTTTACTCAGACTTACCGGATAGTTTAGTGGGTATTTCTTAAAGTATCAGAATAAAATAATGAGCTCCTTATTACTGAGTTGATTAGTTCTTTCACTTTAGAGATAAGCAAACTGAGACTTCAAAAAAATGCATAATTTTTCCAAAGTCCCCCATGTTTCCAGCTCTAAAATCAGGCCTCCTTGATGGGACCTTCTCACTTGGCTGGATCTCAATCAGAAAGCTCACCTCAACCTGCTGGCCCCAGGCCAGGGTATTCATTTATCATCTGGAATTTTCCCACATTTCCATTGCTGAAGGCAAAAGTTCACCAATCAGGCCCAGCTGCTACTAGTGCCTCAAAGACATTTTTGAGCAATTCCTTCCTTTAAGTTCTTGTTATCAAATAGGCAACAAGGGGTTAATGAGATTTTAAAAAGACAAAAAACAAAACAGCAGTTCCTGTTAATGAGTAGCCTTTCAATGGTAAAGCTTTATCTCAATTAAGTGGAGCCTCTCTCTAAAATTATCTCAAATAATTAACATAATGGGGGAAAGATGAGGTATTATAAGGGTCAAAAAGATACTCATAGAACCATTAAGCAGAGGGTTGGAAGGCAACTGCTCTGGCTGATACTGGGCTTTTATCCACAGGGTTCAAGAGCACCACAGGTTGTACAGCCTGAAGAAAAGCCCAAAACTTCAAGGCTCAGGGAATGAACCCTTGGAGAAATACCCACCCCCTACCCTGGGGCATGACATCCTCCATAAAAGGTGAAGAACCATCTCATCCTCCTTCCCTTCCCAAAACAATAACTTTATCAGCATTGGGACTTCCAGCACTGGGAGCTACAAAACTGGCAACCTGGTGACATGTGTATACCTCATTTTGTTCCTATTCCACGAGACAGAAAGGGCATGTGTGACAAGATCCGTTTTGGAGATGAAGAAACTCAGGCTCAGACATACCCAGTCACAGGGCTGTTTTCACAAAACTGGCCGTAGCCTGGGATTCTCTGACCCCGTCCCATGTGACCCTGTGCTAAATCGGGCATCCTGATTTGTTCCTATCCCTCTCTCATTGCCTGACACCATCATATTTCCATGCATGCATTTACGAACATGGACTTCACATCAACTGAGAAAAACAGGACATAAATGAAGCAGTGGAAGACCACCTGCAGAGTCAAAAGCTGTGTCTAAGAACACTGATTCTCACTGGAGACACCACCCAGAAGCATTTTCTATCTCCATCTGTGCTGAGAGCATGTCTGCCACTCTTATCTCAGAGGAAAGAAGTTAAGCATAGGTCATGAGCTGACAAATTACTACACTTAAGCTCTTCCTCCTGCCCCATAATGGATCCTCCTAGCTGTAAGGAGATACAAACATTTAAAAACACTAAGCCAAACCAGCACCTCCCAGGATCCTCTACAAAGGCTTCCTGGTTCAGTCAGGGAAGCCTGCAAGAGATCAAGTCCTGTTCAAAGAGGGTGGCAAGCTGTGCTACCACAGGGCTCTACTTTCCTTCCCTCTTAAGATCTAATCATTTCCTTTGTTTCCCAAGGAATACAACCAGTATAGCCCCAGGACTGCTAAGTTCAATCAATGACAGAGTAGGCAGGGCAGCTACCCTGGGGTGGTACAATATATCCCCCTCTGCCCCACCTCTCCTATTTAAAGTGTAAAACACTAAGTCAGCAGGAGAAAGAAGAGTGGCCAGGTGAGGGTGCTGCCCATCCAGGTCTCTGCTAATGAGAAGCTGCATGGTGATGGGCCGTTCACTCCTCTGCTCATGATCCCCCAAATGGCTCCCTGTGTCTTTCACAATAGACTTTCCTACTGCCCTCCTGCTGCACTGGCTTCCTTGCTCTTACCCCCAGCCCACCAGGCTCTGCCCACAGTCCCATGGCAAATGCCCTTACCTCCTCCAAATCTGCTCAAATGTCATTCTCTCAGTGAGGCCTACAGTGAATACCCTAACAGTAACCTCGTCCTCGCCCCCCACCCCCACCTGATTCTCCACACCTTTTTTTTTTTTTTTTTTTTGACAGGCAGAGTGGACAGTGAGAGAGAAAGAGACAGAGAGAAAGGTCTTCCTTTTTTGTCGTTGGTTCACCCTCCAATGGCCGGCGCACCGCACTGATCCGATAGCAGGAGCCAGGTGCTTCTCCTGGTCTCCCATGGGGTGCAGAGCCCAAGGACTTGGGCCATCCTCCACTGCACTCCCGAGCCACAGCAGAGAGCTGGCCTGGAAGAGGGGCAACTGGGACAGAATCCAGCGCCCCGACCGGGACTAGAACCCGGTGTGCCGGCGCCGCAAAGCGGAGGATTAGCCTAGTGAGCCGCGGCACAGGCCAACACACCTTCCTTTCTTCTTTTTGACTTAACAGCACTAGCCACTGGCCAACATACAATTTATTCCCCAGCATTCCTCATGTTTGTTGTCTAGTTTTCCAGTCAAAATGCAACTAGAAAGTAAATTCCATGCAAAAAGGGATTTTCGTCTATTTTGATAACTGATATTATAAAGTGCTTAGCACACAGTATGCATTAAAAACATTTTCATTTCTTGGCCTTTGGCTATGATCAAATAAATATTTGCTGAATGAATGAATGAGATGCGCCTATTTACTAACAATAGTAACTAGCATTTATTCAGCATGTAATATGCCTCAAACACATACTAAGTGCCTTCTCTGTATCATATCAATGGATCCTCACAGGTCTATGACAGAGGTACAAATAATATCCCCAATACATATGAGTAAAAGGTGGAAGTGACTTGCCCATGGTCACACTGCTAAGTAGAGAGGTCAGAATGAAAACTCTGGCGCTTCTGACTCCAGTTCATTCCAAATGTTAAGCTGTGCTTAACATTTTAGCTCAGCTAAAGTGTTGTGGTTTTGTCTACTAGGAGAGAGGGTCTGAAAAATGAAAAGGAACTGTGCCCATAAATTCAGAGAGAACAAAGTCTGCAGAAAAACTCTCCTTAGAAATGTTTTCCCCTGCAGGAAAACAGAACAATAATCAGAGTGAAAACCTGGGTTCAAATTCAAACTCCTCCCCCGGATCAGCTCTCAGATCCACCTGAAGGTAACAACATATAAAACTGGTCAACGTTGTCTATTTTACCATACTGTTCTAAGGATTATATTCGATCATGTTCATGAAACTGCATAACACAGTGTCTGACACATTATTTGGTCTTGACTTCTTTCTAATGTGCCAACCTCACTGACAGAATCTTTCACTGATGGACAAATACTTATTAAGCATCTTGCTAATTAATACTTATTAAGCACTTTGTATTTACAGACACGTAAGAGAGGCTCCCAAGTGCCGGTGTTGCAGCACAGCATGTAAAACCATTGCCTGTGGCATTGGCACCCCATACGGGTACCAGTTTGTGTCCCAGCTGCTCCATTTCCAATTCAGCCCCCTGCTGATACCCTGAGAAAGCAGTGGAAGACGACAGTGTTTGTGCCCCTGCTACCTACATGGAAGACCTGGATGAAGCACGTGGCCTTGGCTTGGCCCAGTTCCAGCCATTACAGCCATCTGGGGAGTGAACCACTGAATAGAAGATATCTCTCTCTCCCTCTCCCTATAACTCTTTCAAATAATACATTAATTAAAAAAAAAAAGAGGCTTCCAATCTAGAGATGAGGGAGACTAGTGAAGCAATAACATACTCTAGAACCATGTGAAATGATGCTACAGTTATGCCTGGACATCACAGGACACAATGCTGAAATTAACAGCTTTGACTAAAATGAGAATGGAGAGAGAATAATTGAATATAGAATCAATAGGGAAAAAATATAGGAAGAGGAAGAGGGTCTTAAAAACTGGGCCTACGTGGGAGAGGAAGGGATCCACATTCACTGTTATTAATGTGGAATCAATCTGAGGGACCAATGCTGTGGCATAAAAGGTTAAACTGAGGCTTGTGAGCACTGGTTCAGTCCCAGCTCCTCGGCTTCCGATCCAGTTCCAAGTACTCAGGCCTCTGCTACCCATGTGGGAGACCTGGATAAAGTTCCTGGCTCCTGCATTTTGCCTTGTCCAGCCCTGGCCATTGCAGCGACCTGGGAAGTGAACAGCAGATAGAAGATCTCTCCCCTCTCACCCCCAACACTCTTTCAAATAAATAAAATAAATCTTAAAAAGAATTAATTTATAAATGCAATGTTATTTTAGCTCACATGCTACTTATCAAGAAAAAGACTACTTGAATGAACAAATATCTCCTCAGATCTTTGCAGCTTAAATGTGAGAATTCCATTAACAATCTCTTCCCTTACTTCCTCGTCAATCCCATGAAGCACATCCCAAATTTGAAAACCAAGTATCAATCTCTCAACATTTCCAGTTTGATACAGGCTTTAAGTTCAGGAAGTAGAGCTAAGCAAGGAAAGGAGTGAAATCAATGCCCTCCTCAATTTTTAAAATTAAAACCAATGGAGTAGAGCCATGAATCCCAGCCACTTTTCCATAAACACAGAAAGATTAGCATGTTAGTTTAATTTCTGTACACCACCTCGGACCACCTGCATCCCCAAATAGTGTCAGATAACAGGCCTTTCTTCATACATTAATTTTACATTACTTTCTCTCCCAGGCAGCGAGGGAGCTAACAAGCAGTCCCTACGGCCCAATCTGAGCAGAACTGGCATGCATTCAGGCAGCACAACTACAGCTGTTGTATAATAGCATGTTTCATAGGAGGAAGCCGGATCACCACACGTACTGTGAGTCAAAATGATTTAAGGAGGGAAAGAATGCTTTGAGATGTTCCTAACATGCAAGGATAGAGACTCATTTTCATTTTTAATTGCAGAAGCTTATATTCCAAAGGTCCTAAACAAATGTCAAACCAATCAGACTGGAAGTACATCTGGGCTGCAGAGATTCTTAGGGTAATTTAAATTCAATCTGTCGCACCAAGTGGTAGAGTTTGCATTATTTCCTACCTGTTTTCAATATAATCTGAAAGGTTATAATTTCTACAGTTCCCCAATTCTGTCTTCCAAAGTGCATCCCCAAAAAATTTTTATTTAGGAGGATCTGTTCAATTCAGATGAGTAGAAATTGTTGAATTGTTTGCATTAATGGAAATTTGAGATGCAGAGAAAAATATCTAGGGAATTAATACCATCCAGATTAATATAGATCCCTAATTTTTACCCTTCTATGTAATAAGCATATATACTTATATTTGTTCATTCCTATGCATGTTTTCCTCCCAAATCACCTAATACTATACCATGGAAAAATTACACGGATAATAACATAACAACAAAGTGGTCTGCTGAGCTTAAAGGTGGGGGAAAAGGCCTCTATTGTGACTACGGAACAAAATCAGAGTTTTGGAACCTATGAACTAGTCAATTTCAGGTTTTCTCTCAAAATAATTATATTAAATAAAATTATTTAATTGGACTCAAGTCAAATTAAGATTCTGTTAAAAACAAATAGGGCTGGGTTACACCATTTGCTTTAATCTATGCTACAAAATATATTACAGCTGCTTATATATGTGTATGTGTTTACATATATGTACTTCAAGAAGTTCATGGGAAGGAGCTGACACTGTGAAACAGTAGGTTAAGATGTCACTTTTGATGTGAGCATCCTATATCAAACTGCTAGGTTGAGTCCTAGCTGCTCCACTTCTAATCCAGCTTCCTGCTAATGCACCTAAGGAAGGCAGAGGAAGATGTCCTAAATCATGGGCCCCTGCCACCCTTGTGGGAGACAAGATGGAGTTCCTGGCTCCTCCTGGCTTTGCCCTGGGCCAGCTCTGGCTGTTGTGGCCATTTGGAAAATGAACTGATAGATGGAAGATTCTTTCTCTGATATTCTTCCTTTCAAAATAAATCATCTTTTTAAAGCTCATTGGAAAGTGGGAATAAAACATTGTTTTGGTGCAAATCTTTTTGGAAATCCATGCACAAATTATTCTTAATATACATTTTCCATGAATTTTTTGAAGATTCCTCATACAAGAAGATGTATATATATACATATATATAATATATATAACTTGATTTTATCAAGGTATTTGATGAAGTGTTGCATGCTTCATCCTTGAGAACAAGATGGCACACTGAGCTAGACTGTCAGACTTGCAACTTAACACCAACATAAAAAGCTGAACTACTGCTGGCAACTAAAAGGAAGAGAAATAGGAGTTACCACAATAATCCTATGAATATGAACAAGCCAATGAATCTAGCTCTGCTGCCTATGAATACACCCTCCACACACACCATCTCCTAGTTCAGCTTTTCAAAACCCAACAGTGTTAAAAGAGCAGGCATTCCTACCTCAGAATGTTAAAGCTAAAAGATTTTTATGTAGAACTGCAAAAAAAAAAAAAAAAAAAAAAAAAGAACTCACAGTCAAGCTGGCAAAAGTCCTTTTAAGTTAGATAGCCATATGGACACATCTTGAAAAAAGCCATATGGTTATGCTTGTTATTTTTGGCCTCTTTACCTTTAACTCCTTTCTTGTATATAGAGGCCTCTAGTTATTACCACCAAGCGATAAATCATTTGGAATTTCCAAGGCTACAAAAGGCATTTACTGGCAACTGTTCCAGGTTTCACTTTTAGCTCAAAACTCTGGAGAATTCTTAAGTGAGGGATGTTCATGTTTTCCAAAAATGTTATTTTATGTAAGGTAGATCGACACTTCAGATCTAAACTTTATCTGGATAGTCAAGGTTCAAATGGAGAAAGGAAATCATGAGTAGAAATGAACACTGTCAAGTAAGAGGGGATGTACCAATTGAACACTCCCTCCAATATTTTTTTAAGGTTTATTTATTTATTGGAAATGAAGGAAGGTAGAGGGGAAGAGTGGGAGGAGGAAAGTCTTCCATCTACAGGTTCACTCCCAAATGTCCACAACAGCCAGGAATGGGCAAGGCTGAAGCCAGGAGCCAGGAACTCTACCTTGGTCTCCCAAATGGGTGGCAGACTCAAGAACTAGTGCCATCATCTGATGCTTTCCAGGCACACTAGGAGCTGAATCTGAAGCCGAGGAGCCAGCACTCGAACCAGCACTCTGACATGGGATGCAGTAGTTGCAACAGCAACTCCCTCTAATCACTGTAAGAGGAGGAATGAGAAAAAGATTCCCCCAAGACGATGATCTGGAACAGATGCTGCAAACTGGCAGTTTAAATAGACCTGCAAAGGCCTTTTGTTTGACCAACACAGTGCTGTTGCTGTTACTTTAAACTGAGCCCACATTTTAAAATTCAGGAATTTTCAAGTTATAAAAATTTGATTTTCAACATCTTTCAAAAAACTGGAAGAGCTGTCATTCCCAGCTGCTGGTTTTCTTTAGGTGGCTCATTCAGTCTCTAGTTTACTATGTGCATTTAGAGCCTCCTTCATTCATTTCCATTTTCTAGCTGGCAACCTATCAAACAACTACAAATTAAACACTGGTTCCTTCCTGGAGTTGTTTTCATCTCTATGGTTCTATTTAAGGTATTACTGCTCAAATGCCAAATGGCACATAGTATCTGAAATGTCTTCTGGACCTTGCAGACTTATCAAATTCCAAATTGCATCATCTCTACCTACCACAGTTACTCAGAACCAGGGATGGTAACTTACACGTTGTTACTGCTCCTTTTTTCTAGTGCACTTGGCATAGTGCCTTCTACAAAACTATTTAATAAGATGCCAAGAAGTTATAATTATCTTATAGCTCTTTGGCGTGAATCAGCCTCTCACATACAGCACAAGAGTTCCCAACTTGGGATGATTTTTCCCTCCTCTTCCGCACCTCAGAGAATGTTGTGGCAGAGTGGGTAGAGGCCAGAGAGGTTGTTCAGTATCTCAAAAGGCACATAACAACTCCACTTCCACTATCATCACCACCAAATGGCATGAGTGTCAAGGTTAATAAAATCTGCCTTAGAATGACCCTGGTAAGACACATAGACCAAGAAATATTTCAATAAATTTGCTAATAGGTACTTGCAAGCTAGAAGTTAAGAGGCTTGCTCAAAGTAGACTAGCTCACAATGGAATCATGATTTGAACTCTGGTGCCAGGCTCTCAGAAATTCTGATAATAGAAATGAACGAATAGAACATGCTAAGCATGGAAACAGGTCTCTGTTTGGCATAAACTCGGTAAGAGTGCTCACACATTAGGCATTAACCTTCAGCTAACATAGCTTTCTGTAAAATATATGGTATGGCCTGATCATGGAAGAGTTAGGAAGATACTAAAGTGTTATGTGGAGCAGGGGAATTTAACCACATTTCATGTTAAGTTCACCACATGCATATACTGAAAAACAAAGACTTTTTATATCTACAACTCAAGACAAATACATGAAATGACACCTAATTCATATGCTGACAAATAGAGAATACAAACAACTGAAATAAGAATTTTAGAAAGAAGTTTGTCTTTGGGAGAAAGAGGAAGGTACAGCAAATTGAAGTGTGCTGGTACTGAATTTAGCTCAAGACTGGCAGGGACAGAAGGTCCTGATCTCACCTGCAGATAGTTTTATTTTGTTTTAGTTCTCCAGTTGGTCTGCAGCAGCCTCTCTATTCAGAGTATAGCAGCAATGGGAAGTGTTAGGATGGGAAGAGCAGCACATAAATCAGTTGTCTGTGAAGCCCATGGCTTTACTTGTTTTTTTCCCTGTGACTGTAGGCAGGTTACTCAGTTTCTAAGATCTGGAAAAATAATAAATAAATAAAGATTTCTACTTCCTAGAGTTACAAAAAATAATAATCAGTATCTTTATAAAGCCTCAGAGTCTCACTATGTGCCAGATGCTTTATATCATTTGATTCTCATAACAACACGATGAAGTAGCCTCCATCTACAGATTAGGAAACTAGGGCTGCACAAGGGGACATGACTTGCCCGAGGCCACAGCCAGTGCAGAGGAAAGCAATTTCAAATTCCAACAGAGGGGCTGGCGCTGTGGCATAGTGGGTTAAAGCCCTGGCCTAAAGCGCCGGCATCCCATGTGGTGCCAGTTCTAGTCCAGGTTGCTCCACTTCCGATCTAGCTCTCTGCTATGGCCTGGGAAAGCAGCAGAAGATGGCCCAAGTCCTTGGGCCCCTACGCCCACGTGGGAGACCCAGAAGAAGCTCCTGGCTCCTGGCTTCGGATTGGCTCAGCTCCAGCCATGGCAGCCATCTGGAGAGTGAACCAGCAGATGGAAGACCTCTTTCTCAGTCTCTACCTCTCTCTGTAACACTGACTTTCAAATAAATAAAATAAATCTTTAAAAAAAAAAAATTCTAACAGAGACAAGTGGATTCCACTTTGCAGCCTAGCTTTACCCTTTCGAAGTGCCAAAGACTTCTTTTGTAAACTTGAGCCGAACGAATGACTTCCTCGTGGACAGAGCTGTCCAGAGATGGTAGAGAGTGTCTTCTGAAGTTGCAGGAAGAGGGTGGGTGACCGTCTAATGCAGAAGTCACAGAGGGGGTGATTAGCTAGAGATGTGAGATTTACTCCTTCAAGGTCCATTCCAATCTTATAATTTTATGATTCTTGTCTGAACTCTTGATTTCGCAATAAACCATTTCTGGGAATTGGTGGATCTTTATTTTCGTAGGCCATCTCTACTCTCTGGTCTTTCATCCAACTTCCTTTTTCAATTTCCCATGATCTTACTATACAATAACAGAATGTGCCCAGACTTTGAAATGTAAAAGTCCTGGACATGAAATCTCCCATATAACAGCTAATCAATACTGGGCAAGGTATTAAGACCTCTTGATGAGGATTACCTCATCGATAATGAGGACCATCAAATGAGACAAAAGCAGATGAAAGCACAGGCCTGTGCTATGGCAGAAGCAAGTGGTCTTCACTTGCAATGTTCCCTCAATCTTATCTACCACACTGCTGCTGGACTCTGTCTGCTTTAATATCCTGTAGTGTCTGTCAAGAACTTAAGTGTGCTAAACAGAAGTACAGTTCTGAAACATCTATTATCTAATAGGCATTTTACGTGACACACAGATACAGGCAAAAGGACAATGGATTCTCTACTATCAAGATCAGAACCTCTACGATACCCTGTGACCTTTCTTAGACATCTTCATTCCCAACTGGACCCACAGTCATATAAATCCCACAGATTCCCCCTCATCTGACAGAACCTCCAGGAATAACAGGTTACAAATGCACTAACTGTCAAGGTTAATACTGTTCCAATATGCAGCATCTCATTTAAATCATACAAGAATCATGCAAGGAGGTTTGCAAAGATGCTTGGCGTTATCTGAACTAATATGGATCTTACACAGTGACCACACCTCTCTGCCAGCTTCTGTTTTTCTTAAAATATATGTATTCATTTATTGATTTGAAACACAGAGTTTAAGAGAGGAAGACAGAAATCTTTCATCCACTGGTTCACTCTCCAAATGGCCACAATAGCCAAGGGTGGGCCAGGCAAATTCAGGAGCTCAAGACTCCATCCAGGTCTCCCACATGAGTGCCAGGGGCCCAGGTACTTGGGTCATCACCATCCACTGTCTTCCCAGGTACATTAGCAGGAAGCTGGCTGGGAAGCAGAGCAGCTGTGACTGGAACCGACACTCTGATATGGAATGTGGGTGTTGCAAGTGGTGGCTTACCCATGCCACAATGCTGGCCCCAATTTCTGGTTTTAACAGTTTAAAAACTATGCAGGTCTGGATGATGGCCAGTAGAAAACAGATATATCAAGACAGAATTAACTTAATCAGAAAAGTGATTTAGAAACGTGAGAGGTAGGAACTTATTGAATTTAGTAGCTGAGAACATCGAGTATGAGATTAAACCATGAAAACATCCCTGAGAGAAGGCCACCGTGGATACCTGTTTTGTTATTAGATCCTCCTATTTCTCCAAAAATTTAAAATCACTGACTGTCCCATTTCTATGTTGTCCATTGTTCAAAGTCACAAGCAACAGCCAGTGAAGGCCTTGAGTAGGTAACACACCTACAACCCTCACTGTTACAGAGCAGGAAGAAGGATCACCTGCCCCCATCCAAGTTTCCCTACATTCCCGGAGCAAAAAGGGTGCCTAAGATGCAGGACAGTCAAAACAGAGAGCATAAAGACCCTCTGCATCTTCATCACAACCCTCTTGGGCTGACTTAATTGCTGTCCCTTTTTCAACAAGAGAAGACACTGATTGGCTCAGGTTTATGAAGCTGGTTGAGTGCCAGGGTTTAGAATTCATACATGACCCTGGCTCTTGACTCCTGGTAAAACCTTCTTTCAAAAGCAGCTTAACTGGCACCACACATAGAGGTTTTATATGAATGTTATAATTTCTTGTCACTGTTCTGTTATAAACATGACTTTGTGTTCATGTATGTGTGTGTGTGTGTGTGTGTAGCAGGTTCCATCTGGATTTTCAGTTTTCCAGCCACCTTTTAAAAAGTGTATTTTTCTGAAACCTATCATTCTTCATAATCCTGAACTGAAAAATCTTAACAGTAGCTGTGCAAGACATCTTATTTGAGAATCATTGCTTCTACTGTCTTAACCTCTCCCATATTCCTAACATTAAAATAAGCATAATATATTATTAGGCTTTGAAAAAAAATTTGTTATAACATCTACTTGATAGTTTCAACTTCACATTTATATATAATGTGTTTTTCTTCTATCCTTGGAGATTTAGCAAAACTTCTCTACTTTAAAAAGTGCCTGCAGTGCCGGCATCCCATGTGGGAGCCAGTTCGAGTCGTGGCTGCTCCACTTCTGATACAGCTCTCTGCTATGGTCTAGGAAAGCAGTGGAATATGGCCCAAGTGCTTGGACTCCTGCACCCATGTGGTAGACCCAGAAGAGGCAACCGACTTCTGTCTGGCCCAGTCCTCGCTTTTGGGGCCATTAGGAGAGCGAAGATCCTCTTTCTCTGTTTCTCCCTCTAACTCTGCCTTTCAAATAAAAATAAATAAATCTTAAAACGAAAAAGTGCCTAGGCCTTACCTCACTGTCCCTCCCATGCCCCCCCCCAAAGTCCCCTTCTAAAATCACCAAATTAACTACAGTGTTTTACCCTAAGACTCTTTTCCCTCCTACCCACTTTTTCAAGCCACAAAAGATAAATGAACTAAAACTGTTCATCTTTAGCTGAGTTAAATCTACCTTTTTAATAACAAGTGGATCAAGCCAAAGAAAGGATTAAAGATGGTATTCTTTCAACAATTCCTTATTATGGCCTGGAATTTACTTTGCAATTATTCCCTACTGGGCAGAGCCGAAGCCCAGTGAACTTGTTATTACCCAGTCTGGAGATCTCTAAAAAAAACCAAAAACTCCACATTTGGTACAAGGGGTGGGGACCATAGAGGAAGAAGTTACAGGATTTTCATGAATGACAGTTCAAAGCCATTATGAGCTCCAACCCTCAAAAGTAAAAGCAGAGAGCAATTTTCTATCAGGAGAGAGGTAACAGAACACAGTAGGAACTTCATTACATTTTGAGTTCTAGGGAAGTTTCAGATTGTTTTTTCTGCAACGCCTGCTTGCTTTTTCTCTTATAATTAGCAATAAAAGACTTAAAAGAAAAAGACCTTTTTTCTTTGTGGTTGTCTTCTGAGTGGAAAGAGGAGGCAAGCAGCAGCCAGTCCTGGACCAGGAAGAATCCTAGGGGGGGTGGGGTAGAGAGGTGCCTGTAGATGGCGATGATGGAAGGAGGCCCCAAAGAAAAGAAAGCACTGGGGGCTGAGGGCCTTTTTCATCAAGGATAAAAAGAAAGAACCAGGGAAGAGCTTACCCAGGTGGGAGAAGCTGTCTTGGGCTTATGAGTAAAGTATAGCCTGTAGATGCAAACCAACATGACCTTGGAGTGTTGTGACCAAGTATAAAGTTCTGTAAGTGAGGCACATCGCTGTCCCACCTGACCCACTTACTTTCACTCTCAGTGACAGAATGACATCTGAGTAAGAGTAGCAGGTGTTTAATGTCAATCACTGAAACAAGTTTTCCAGAGCAGTCCCAACTCCAGTGTTCTTTGCCTGGCAGCTCCAGTTCACACAAGGCAGGCACTAGTATCCCAACTTTACACAAGGGGATACTGAGGTTCAGAGAGATTAATTTGCTAATTGGAGATCACAAAAACAATCATATACTCTCAAGTCCTCTATGTCTAAATATAATGCTATTTTTTCCTCCAGGAACTTACTCTCACCCACATGCACACAAGTATTTGTGTTGTGCGTTACACTTAATATGTGTACAAGATGTGTCTATGAGCATTATTTTTTATTTTTATTTGAGAGAGAGCAAGAAAGAGAGCTCCCAGCTACTGGTTCACTCCCCAGATACCTGCAATGGCTGGCTGGGGCTGGGTTGGGCCGTAGCCAGGAGCCAGAAAATCAATCCAGGTCTCTCACATGGGTGGCAGGGACTCAGCCACTTAAGGCAACTGCTGCCTCCCAGGGTCCATGTAGCAAGATGCTGGAATTGGGACCAGAGCTGGGACCTGAACCCAGGCACTCTGAAATGGGTGTTTTAACAGCTGGGCCAAACTCTTGCCCCTCTATGAGCATTCCCACGTAGCTCCTATACAAACATGGCAGGAAGGAGATGGATGTGTTATTTTTCCTACCTTAAAGATGAGGACCTGGAGGCTTCAACTTGAAACAATTTGCCCAGGCACACACTGGGGCTTTGAACTCAAGTCTTGACTCTCAAAGGCATGCTCTCTTCCTCCAGTATCACCTTTTTTACATATTAAAGAAGTTATTTTTGCTGTGGAGCTCAAGCTCTATCTCACTCTCAGCCTCTGAAAGCTGATTCTTGTCTTATTTCTGGCTCATTTTCCTAATTTAACCTGAGTTTCCACTTCTTTCCTGGGTTGTCAGCAGATTCCCACTTCAGTTGCCCCATTTTTCTGCCCCACCTCTACACCGGAGGCCTTTGAGCCCAGGCTCCGTGTCCTTTCTAAGATGTTCTTTTTCAGCCCCATCGAGTGAAAGAATAACAACAAAACAGAAATTCATACTAATTTACAAGTCATGGGTTTCTGAAATCTTGCTCCCTGGGACCCCGATGTACTCACTTCTCTCATGAGAACAGATGGCAGAGTTACTGTCAGTCCCATTTTATAGAGGAGTAAGTTGAAATCCTTGCCTAATGCAGTTATAAGAACTGAAAAGAAAATTCGGCTCCCGTCTACCAATGATTTTCAATCACTTTAGAGCTATATCTTTCTTAATGGCTCCAAAAAATATGCAATGGAGGGAGCTACTTGAACAACAAACAGGCAATTTGAAGTAGCTACACAGAAAAATTCAAGCCAAAATACTGAACAGACTAAAACAATTCCCTAGGTATTCTTTGAGTATCCTTTATCAACAATCACGGGGTGGACTAGAGAGGAACAAACCCATGATACACAAGACAGACCAGATATTCCATCTAAGGGTCACCTCCTCACTCAATCTTTCTTGACATAACCACCCCTGCTCCTAGTACAAGGGAAAAAAAAATCATTCCTTTCCATTATACCCACTGCACCCTGCCCGACTCCTGATTCTGCTGGCATCAACATGTGGCTGTTAAGTGGTTATTTCAACTTTGTCGCTCCATGTCTTTCTCCAGATTAACAACAGTACAACAATAAAAATTGTGCCAGTGCTTAGTATTTACTAAATGGTGGCAGTCCAGTCAGGGAGGCAAAGCCCATGAGCCCTGCTTGACCATACTGTTCCAGGAGAATCCCTGACACCAGGCACCCATGAGGAGCCCATGAAATGACACCACTGAAGGACAGTGTGACGGGACACTGCCTCAATTCACCATGGTGTCCAGTGGAGGACCTGCCTCCCCTTATTTTTAAAAAAGATTTATTTTGAAAGTCAGAGAGAGAGAGGGAGAGACAGAGAAAGAGATTTTCCATCTGCTGGTTTACTCCCTAAATGGTCCTAACTGCCAGGGCTGGGCCAGAAGGAAGCCAGGAGCTCCATCCAGTTCTCCCATGCCTGGGGCAGCAACCATCTTCTGATGCTTCTCCCAGACCATCAGCAGGGAGCTGGATCGGAAGTGGAGCACCCAGGACGTGAACTGGTGTCTATGTGGGATGCTGGTGTTGCAGGTGGCAGCTGTACCTGCTCCACCACAACACTGGCTCCCTAACATCATTTTAAACATGCCTATTTTTTTTAATATCCTCTGACTCACTTTTTTTTTTTTTTTTTTTTAAAAAAAAAAAGGCCACTGAAGTGAAAGGGATGCAGAGGTAGCAGAAGAGTTGATGTACCAGGTGGCTGCCAGCCCTAAAGAGTATCTGGGAATTTGTAGGGCTGGGAAGGCAGGGCCTTGGGGAAGAGGGCATGGGCCTTTCAGGCAGAGGCCAGCTAGACAAGGTGTGGAGGCCCCACCTATCAGGCAGTGATCATGGTACCTGCTCTGGCTGCTGAGCTGACAGCCTTCCCGGAGCTGCTCAGAGGCTCCCCAAACCCTCCCGTGTGGACCTCACTGAACAGTCACATGAGTGTTCTATGGAAGAGGATCATCAAGACAGCCTCCTTGGCAACACCGTGTGGGGCTCCCGGAGCTGAGCAGTTACCAGCCCATGAGCTCACTGCTCTTGGCTGCCCTCCTGTATCTCGTCCCTTTCCCATGCTTTGAGAATGATGACCCTGAAAAGATACAGGCAATTCCTGCACAGACATCCAGAGCTTAAAACTGTTGGGGGGTGATGCAAGAAAAAGTCAGCTCTAGTTTCACAGTGAGGCGCAGATCTAGAAGAAATTGGGCCTACAAAAAATCAGAAAAAAAAAATGCTCTTCTGAATGGACCACACTTTTTTTTTTTAACTAGAAAAAAAGTTTAGTTTTGGTCTCAGAGTTGCTGTTTGAGACCAACAGTATCCTAAAATAATAACTCATGGAAATGAAACTATAAATAAGGGCTACAATAGTTAATGAATAGCTACTATGGATGACTTGTAGCCATCATCTCTCCATGTTTTCACTGTCTATCTGCTCAAGCATGTTAAATTAGTCTCTCATGAAATAGGTACAGAGCAAGGCGGTTAGTTCTGTGAGATAGTAATGGTAATGGAGGTTCCAGGCCTTAGGAATGGCAATCACCCAAAGGTGGGGACAATTTGCAGATGAGGAGGTTTGCAATAGGTAATTTGCCCACACTGGTCAATCTTTCACATTCTGCTTCCTAATATAGTAGGATTTCACTGGCCAGGTCTATTTCTTGGCAAAGAAAAACAAAATGAAACCAAAGAGGGATGCCTACATACAAAACAAAAGAATCAATCCCAATGGGTAAATCTAATGGATGTAAAACCAACAGATATAAGATTCTGGTAGACTCAACAGAGTTTGAGAAAATTACTGGAAAATTCATTAAAGCAGAGATCACATTCCTAAAGATTTAAATGTAAGGAAACAAAGTTCTACCATATATCATTAATTTCCTTTCAGGAGATGTTGTGCCTCTTTTTAGTAAATGGTGTTTTCTCCATTTAAAAAAAAATAACATTTTAAGCCATGGTCCCATTGTCCTATACATAGGACGTGTATAAAGACTGCATATACGTATTCAGAAAAATATACCACTTATGGTTAACTTTGAAATAAATTATTATGTCATTAAAATACTCCCAGAATTGAAAACTTGGGACAGAAGGAATTAATATCCATCTATATTGTGCTCAGTGTTACCTTTGTTAAGAGTTGCCAAACATTGGCCTACAGTTCAAAAGTATGCTGAAAGACGGGGCTATAAGGACTACCTCCAACTCCTTCATTAAGAAGATTTTTCAAGAGAAAGGCTGTAGGGCCTCAGTGAGGCTCAGGTTACTGGACTGTTGACTGGCAAAGCCAAGAATCAGAGTCCAAATCTCCCACCCATTAGTATACAGAAATGTTTACCTGTTAGTCTAATGAACTTACTTACTTACTCACATCTGATTCTCTAGACAAGCTATTCAGCTGCAAAATACACAACTGAGCAAATCTTCCTGAGCCCTAAAATTGATCTGTTGTATGTATAGGGGGGATCGGTCAATAAAAACGTTTCCAATTAAATGCTTCAAATTTATTTCATGTAATTTATAGATTTTTTTTTAAATTCTCCCCAAAAAACTTACCAGTTCTACTCACCATACCATATATAAATACATTTGAAAATGTGGACTGAAAAAGCAATCCAGCCACTACTTTCATTTTTTTAAAAAATATTTTTATCTATTTATTTGAGAGGTAGAGTTATAGACAATGAGAGGGAGAGATACAAAGAAAGGTCTTCCATCTGCTGGTTCACTCCCCAAACGGCTGCAACAGCCAGAGCTACGCTGATTCGAAGCCAGGAGCTAGGATCTTCTTCCAAGTCTCCCACACAGGTGCAGGGGCCCAAGGACTTAGGCCCTCTCCTACTGCTTTCCCAGGCCATAGCAGAGAACTGGATGGGAAGAGGAGCAGCCAGGACTAGAACCAGTGCCCAAATGGGATGCTGGCGCTGTAAGCGGAAGATTAACCTACTTTGCCACAGCACTGGACCTTTCATTGTTCTTTTTTTATTATTATTTTTATTTTTTGACAGGCAGAGTGGACAGTGAGAGAGAGAGACAGAGAGAAAGGTCTTCCTTTGCCGTTGGTTCACCCTCCAATGGCCGCCGTGGCCGGTGCGCTGCGGCTGGCGCACTGCGCTGATCCAAAGGCAGGAGCCAGGTGCTTCTCCTGGTCTCCCATAGGGTGCAGGGCTCAAACACTTGGGCCATCCTCCACTGCACTCCCTGGCCACAGCAGAGAGCTGGCCTGGAAGAGGGGCAACCGGGACAGAATCCGGCACCCCGACCAGGACTAGAACCCGGTGTGCCGGCGCCGGAAGGCGGAGGATTAGCCTAGTGAGCTGCGGCGCCGGTCTCATTGTTCTTAAAAATATGAAATTATACTTTGCCTGAACAAAGATGATTCCTAAAAAGCATCACCTGGTATCTTGGCTCTGTAATTTTTTTCTTATTTTTCTTTTTCACATAAATATATTCTGTATTTTCTCTAAACTGGTGCTTTGACAAATTTTAGATTTTCCCTCTCAACTCAAGGCACTATTCAATTTCTATGTCCTTGGAGTGTTTTATCTGGGGATTAGACAACTGTACCAAAACACAGCTGTTCCAGTTTTTTCTCCTTTATTTTTCACATTAAAAAACTCCCACTATCAGCCAGTCCAATTAGTTACTCACTATCAAAAGCCGGCTTTGGTCTTTCATCTTCTGGAAAACTGGATCCAAGTGACAGTGTGTCATGGAAACTGTATCTTGGGTCATTTCCTGTTTCAATTGTTTAGCCACAAAAAAAAAAAAAAAAAAAAGTTCTGCTCTATCAGATGGAAATTAATGAATAGTTGCTGTTGCCTTTTGAAGAGCACACAACTAAATAAAAAAGTAATTATCCTTTTTGACCAAATCTTCCCACCAACATCAGGGAATAGAGGGAGATCAATGCACCCAAAATGGGAAAAGAAAGGTGCTTTGATTGATCCCATGAACCAATGCCTTTTTCAGTTGTTTCCATAATTCACTGGTCAGTTTTAAAGCCATCACTTAGGTTTGGGTAACAGGAACTACAGGTTAAGTGGTTTTAATTGCAGTTATTTTTATCCATATTTTTCTACTTACAACAAATCTTCAACCACCCCTTACCTATTGTACTTCACTGCAATTTTAACATTAACTAGACAGAGCTGATATATTCCTTTTTAACCTGAAACCTTCTCAGCATAAGAGAATGTGTGGAAATAAAAGCTGTTATATATAATCTAAAAAGAATGTATGCTCTATCTATTTTCTGCAAACAAAAGAAACACACACAGACACATACACAGACACACACACCCAACAGGGAAAAGTAGAGCTTGAAGCCTACAAGCAATACCAGGCAAGCACATGTGTTTAAGAAACCAAGCCCTGGCTGGATTTCAGTAATAATGAGCCCCTTAGTGATCTAGTGCACACCAGTGTACATTATAGAAGGAAACAGATTGCCAGACAGGACAATGGAGAACTCAACCAGTGTTTAATATGTTGTGGCTCTGTCTAAATAACTGTTGGCAAAAAATGTGGAAGCAATACAACAGATCAATTTTAGGACTCAGGAGGATTTGCTCAAATAAGCCAGTGACGAAGTATACATTACAGGGTGAGTTCACAGCTCCATTATGGCAAAGGCGTCTACTTGAAATGCTTTCTGTCCTGCTTAGGTTGTTGAAGTCTTCTTCCCTGTTACAAGGAAAAACCTCAGTTGCTTCTTTTTCTTCCCCTTATGAAAGAAAAACAACTGAGAAAACATCCAAAAACATAAATTTTAAGTTCTATGTAAAGTAAGTTAAGCCTTATATTACAGCCAACTTACTATTTGGGGAATTTCTAAAGAGCAGTATGTGAAAGGAGAAAATGAATCCACTTAGCAATGAATGGCACCTAAGTTCTTGGCCTTTTGTCTATCATTAACTCACTGTGTTTATCTAATCAGTCTCCAGTCCCTCTCTCAAAATCTACACTAATGCCTCTTAGAGACTGGCTCTATTTTATTAAATGTGAGAGGGAGCTGATGATTTTTAATTTGAAATTACTTTTCTTATTTTTCATCAGCCTTCAAGGAGAGTGGAATATCCATCCTTCTACAGCTTTCAGGGAGAAAGCCCCTAATTTAGGAGAAAGATACTCATAGGCAATATTTTAAAAGTATTCACAATAAACATTCAGTGGTTCAGTCTGTAAGTGAACAGAACATCAGAAGTAGGAGTAATTTCTATAAACTATTCAGATAGCATTTCCTACAGAAAAAGTTCCTAAAATACAGGGTTAACTGCTGAAGGCATCAACAAGAAAAAGCATAAATCAGTTCAAAGAGGTAGTGAACCCAGACTAAAATAAAATACAGCTACCAACCAGACTGGAAGGCCTCTGGTCATGACGAGTGAAGCTGGTTTTATCCCAAGAAAAACAACACATAAAATAAAGACGGAGTTTGTATAAGGAGAGGTTGTGAACTGTAAGAGGAGCAAGAAATATAGTGTATCAAGACCATTTTTCTATTCTGGACATAACTATTTTTCTTTTAATGTCCTTCCTAGAAAATACAATGGTAGTGAGCTCATTGCCATTTTTCTCTTTATTTATTAAAATGCAGGAAGAGAGCATAGAGAATCCTAACATGCAAGCAGTAGCTCAACTTAGAATTCTACAGAACTCTTACTGCCTATACAGCAATGTTAATTCTTATAATCAGTGTATGAACTTCAATAGATTTTATGAAATCGCGATTCTGTGTTGTTTATATACCCAATCAAGGATACTATTTAGAATACAGATATTTATTAGGCACATCATGTTGAAGAAACAACAGTGAACACTTGGTAATGAAAAGAATACCATTGTGAAAAAGACATGTATACTGATTCGTAGATTTCCCAAGTGCTCTCCCAACAGACCTTTGCAGGCAGGTGCGAGTTATCAGAAACAACTGTGTCATCATGCAGCTAAAGCCTACAAGAATGAGGGTGAGTTCTCCATGCCTCTCTTGCCCTCTGGAGGCACACCTAGAAGTCACATTTTGAGAAGCTAACATCTCAAGATAGAAGCAAGCCATGTCAATCCTGAGAAGCCATTAACTAAATAGGCAGTATGTGCAGAATCACTGAGATGTAAGGATTGATTTGTTACTGCACCCTACCCCAGGCCACATACTCTTACCCTTCTACATGTCGTGGAGCTCAAGGAAAATACAGGGAGGCATATGAATCTTTTGTCAAAATCAGGTACATAAATGCATAATATACATAGGATTATAAAGAACACCAGCTATAAAATATGTTTAAGATTATGATATAATATGTGCTTTTTATTATATTAATCATAAAGATGTAGCAGTGGGTCTAACAACTACTTTAATTTCAAAGCAATATTAAGATACGTCAAGGTATCTGTGATATCTACAGTGAGATGAAATACTTGTTTCAGTGATAAAGGCCTAGGAATTGCTAATATTATTGGGATCTACCATCTACAATGATAATAGAAAGACATGAAAAATTTCAGTTAGTTTGTGCTGTAATTTTTTTCCTCATTAAGTTCATGGACTCACTGAATTCTATGGAACCTAAAATCAGAACTCCTAATTTTTACCCTCCTCTAACACAACCATCCTACAAGCCCTTAGGCAACACATTCCAGTGGGTTCTCTAGAGTTGAGGGTTTTAGAGTGTGCAGGGCTTTCTGCCACTGATTTTGTGTTCTTGCCACTGGCTTTGAACACGATGACAAGTGACCAAAGAAGAGCATCATTCTGGTTGTTAGAAGGCAATCTCAAGGAGGTGTAGATGCCTTCAAAGCAATGGTCAAGAAAACTATTAACAATCAGCCCATAGGTTGAACTAATTCACACTTTTTAAGGCATTCCTCCTTTCTGCAAGGTGAAGAGAGGAAACTGATTAATATATGTTAGCATAAACCACAACTGTGTTTTCCTTCTGCTATGTCAGGGAAATCGCCCCATCAGCCCAGCACAACAGTCAACGCCATGCTCAGGGGTTTGAAACGCAATGCAACACAGTTGTGGTTCTCAGCACTGATGGGGAGACAAGAGATCAGAGAATCAGGAAATACTTGGAGTCAAGCAATAAGCTCTGCAGGCAAGACTTGAGATCTAAGGAGCGGAGGCCTGGGGCATGGTCTTGCTTCATATTTCCTATTTCCCTCAGAGGGGCACTGGAGACTGGGCTTTTCACTGAGGCCCCATCACCAATTATTTCAGCAACCCTGGGCAGGAAGCCACACCGTGAAGGCTCAGCTCTGCCTCCTTTAAAACGAGAAAATTCACCACGAAGTCACCTTCCCACACAAAAAAAGAAAGATCTGGTAAACTATGGGAATCACAGAACAATAACAGTAAAGGAAATGCAAACTATTGCTGTAGAAATAAAACGAAAGATGGATTTTTTAAAAAGATTTATTCATTTGTTTGAAAGTAGGAGTTACACAGAGAGAAAGAGAAGGAGAGGCAGAGAGAGAGAGAGAGAGAGAGAGAGAGAGAGAGAGGTCTTCCACCCGCTGGCTCACTCCCCAATTGGCCGCAATGGCCGGAACTGTGCCTATCTGAAGCCAGGAGCCTCTTCTGGGTCTCCCGCGCGGGTGCAGGGGCCCAAGGACTTGGGCCATCTTCTACTGCGTTCCCAGGCCACAGCAGAGAGCTGGATTGGAAGTAGAGCAGCAGGGACTTACCTGTCACCCAAATGGGATGCTGGCACTGCAGGAGGCGGCTTTACCTGCTACACCACAACGCTGGCTCCAGAAACATGTATTTAAATTAAATATTTGGGGCCAGCACCGTGGTTCACTTGGTTAATCCTCCGCCTGTGGTGCCAGCATCCCATATGGGCACCAGGTTCTAGTCCCAGTTGCTCCTCTTCCAGTCCAGCTCTCTGCTGTGGCCTGGGAAGGCAGTGGAGGATGGCCCAAGTGCTTGGGCCCCTGCACCTGCATGGGAGACCAGGAAGAAGCACCTGGCTCCTGGCTTCAGATCGACACAGTGCTGGCCGTGGCGGCCATTTGGGCAGTGAACCAACTGAAGGAAGACCTTTCTCTGTCTCTCTCTCTCTCTCTCACTGTCTATGTCTGCCTGTCCAAAAAAAAAAAAAAAAAAAAAAAAAAAAGAATATTTTGTGATACAAAGAGTATAATTTGCAGCGTGTGAAAAGCTGTGCCAGTCAATGCCTGCTTGCTATTAAGTGGCCCCAAATCTTCTCCCTGGTCACCTCTCCAAGTTGTCCCAACCATTTAATGTCTGCTAGCTCCAGAAGGGTACACCCCTCCTGTCTTTGAGGGGCATAACCCCCAGAGTTGGAAGAATGAGGAGATAGGAATGCCTACAGGCTGTCAATGAGGTTGAGATAAGCCCCCCTGCCCAGCTGGCTAGTGCCCTGTGGTAATTTTGGTTACTTTCTCCCCAGGAGCTGACTCCTCATTTACTATAGCTCTAAAGAGAAGCTTTAGAAGAAATCGTGATTGGATGTCAGGCTCTCTCTCAGGTGTTTTTTTCCTGAACTACATGACTAAATAGTCTCAGTCCCCATAACCATCACATTCATTTCCCCAGACTTTGAAATCTCTTTATTCTTCTGGGCAAAGAGTCTCCTTCTCTGCTCTTCCTGACTTTCCTTGCCAACCAGTGCTGGCTATAATTAATTGCAAGTGCAATCTCAAAGCCAGCAAAGACTCTAGGAGCTTCCCCAACCCACGAGCACAGCAAATGCACTAAGGAGCACATAGTAGGTTTTAAAAATGCTGGCCGAAAGCATGGAGATCAAAACATGAAATTCCTGCAGTATGACTGGAGGACAGAAAGACAAAAGCTCTCTTTTCATTTTGGGGATAAGGGCACTATAAAATCAGATATGATTATTTCTCTTTCATACTCTCTTTATTGAAATGCTAGTAAATAATTAGTAGCCAATGGATGGATTACTTCTTTCGGAAAAAAATAAACTTGCTCAACACATGATTAAAAAGAAAAAAAAGACCAGATTCCTACTCTGCTTTGAAACATAAATCTTAAGACCCCTCAGGTTAAAAATGACAGCGAGAGTCCTTTAATCTTAAAAATGCTCTCTCCATGGAAACCTTAAGGACAGGAAACCACTTAAGCAGAGCTCAATTTTTTTTTTTTTCAGGCAACTTCTAAGGAAAACCTAGGTTTTGAGGAAATTGGGCTTCCATGCACGACCATCCTGTAGGAAAGCAGTCTGTGGCATGTGATTTCGTTGACCCATAAGTGACCCATAAATAAACCTCTCCCAGTTCGGCTCAGCTGGAAGAGACTTCAACTATAAGAGTCTTCATTTCAAATCCCATACCTCTCCTATGAAAAGATTCTACGCCACAGTCTATTCTGTTTTTATCCAAAGTCAGGGAATTTTGCATGCTCTATTTTCAAGTACAAGGATCCTTAACTGTGATGATTCTGGCTGAAAAACATTGGGAAAATCTGAATCAACAGATATTCACAAAAAATTAAACTCAGCAGATTATAGGAGGAAATTACATGGAGAAGGTCAGGGATAAGCTTGTCTCCACTGTATATAGAGGCAGATGCAGAATATGGCTTCCTACCTCAATCACTAGACTTTCTTGATTCTTCAACACATTATTTCTTAGGTATTCCATGTTGGCTAAACTATTACTAAGAGGCTAAAAAGCAATCTAAATATTTTCAATATTTTGGAATGTAGAACAATTTTGTACAACCCTGGTACCCTTATAGAACCTTGAGCCTATTAGCAGTACTGAACTATCCCCCATATTTCAAAGGGTAGGTAGGTCTGAATATGGTTTAAACACCACTAACCTCAAGTTACTTTCACCACCACCCATGTTCTAGGATGCTCTGCCTGGGACATCAGCCAGTTGGCAAACAAATCATCATAAAATGCAAAGGTAGTAAGTACCCTCTCGCCTTTGGCAGTACACTCAGAGCTATCCAAATGTGCTACAGTAACACTGAAATACAGCTACCAAGGTCCCAGCCAACAAAGAAATAAGTCCATACATGTTCTTTAAAAAAAAATTAGATCTTCTAACTTTTGCTGTTTCCTTCTGAAGGACAGACCTGAGAAGAAATGGAGAAAGATGGGGACATAGCCATAAGCTTGTAGAAAAAGCAGGAAAAAGAAATGGGCTGAGATGAAGAAATCTGAGAACTTCAATGCTAGGGGCCCTTTGAAAACTCATTAAAGCACTTCAGGTTCAAAAAGACTTGGTAAAAAAAGAAAAAAGTGATTGTCTTAGCTCTGAGTCAAATAAAAAGGGCACTGTACTGCCTCTCCTGCCCACGTGTATCTTTCCATCTCTTACCCAATCAACAACTGAGGACAAAGTTCACCCTCTCCCCTCATTCCAGGCAGACAGATCAGGTACATTGCAGACCCACCCTCCTGAGTGGTGGTAAATCATCAGGAAGATAAGGGAGAAGAGGCTGTGTGAACAATAACAGCTCTTATCTGTCACAACACAGAAGATCTAGAAGAAATAAGCTTAGATGACAGGGGAGAGCTGTTCCTCACACATCAGGAATGAATTCCAGAATACAGGTCTGTCACTGTCTAACCATCAAACTTACCTGAGCCTGGATTTTCTCATTCTGTTCTCAGGTTTTCTTCTTCACTCCCCCTACATATCCCTGCCTCCCAAATGATGACAACAACACTTCACAGCACAACTTCATTTCAGATCTCAAATGACTTCTACATATACCTCATTCTAAGTGGGTTGGGGGAGGTGGGTGCTCCCATACAAGGCAACTTACGACATAAACTAAACACATGTGTCTTCAAACACTGGATCTGTAAAGTGCTTCCTGTTGACTGAGCTACACTGACACCACTTCCTCTCATAATTCATGTTCTTATCCTCCAGAGCCCCACACAAAGAAAATAGGATTTATGCAGACTGTAAATATTACAAGACTCCTTAAATAAGGAATCAATTAATGTAATTAGCCTAAGTGCTTAGGCAGAAACTGTCATAGGTTTGAATTCCACATCAACTACTTTGTGATTTTCCAATCTTGGATAGGTCATTTACTCTTTCTAAAGTCCAGGAGCTGTCTGCATTAGGAATAGAACTCTTTAACATCTGGCATGAGGTGTGGCACACAAGAGGTGCCCAAAGAACATGTGCAAATGTAAATCTTACTTAACAATAACAGGTCCACAGGAGATTCCCTCCCAGCCCTCCTAGCAGTTTAAGGACCTATGTCAGGCATAATCCTTGTGGTTCACTGGTAGGTACAGATGGGGAATTGAAGCAGCTTTCCCTTGGTTGAATTCTAGACTGGAGCTAACACATTAAAGAAAAAGAAAGTGCAAATTCTTTATCTAACAAAGCTTTGGGATGTTGCTGGGGAATTGGAGAATTGCTCTCCTCTGTGACAATTGCTCATGATTGGTCCCTACTACAGCTTGATCTATTCACAAATGAATGTAAACATTTCTTTCAAATACAGAGGAAGCAGCAAAAAGATAGATGAGAAAACTTCTCTTGGCTGGAGCCTCGGTCCCACATTACAAGCTCCTACCTGGTCTTAGAGTTATCTAAAGCATTAACTAAGAGGATAAGAAGCCGCCATTGTTGCTGGCTTAAAGCGATCCACTTTCACTAGGGCTGGGGTAGTGCAGCCCTCATTGAAAATGCAAAGTCCCCAGCTGGGGGGTAAGAAGAAGAGAAAAATGTTAAGACGCTCAGCTCCGCAGAGCCAAAACCCTGGTCTCCGCATTCCAATGCTGGCCTCCTCTCTCTCTGCTCCCTCCCATTATCCCAGAGCAGGTCCTTCCCAGCTCACCATTCAGTGTCAGGGAGACTGGGGAAGCGCCCCAGGAACTGCTGAGAAGGAGAAATCCACAAAGGCTTCCTCCCACAAAGCATTCTTTCACTGGGGCGACCCGGTCTATTAACTACGGCCCCTTAACGTGCATACACTTCTCTAAGGAGATTATGAGGACCACAAGCTCACTCCATTGGCCCCACAAAATGGGTTTAAATCCACTGCAGGGTGGAGAAAAGGTGTGTGTGGCAGGGAGGAGTACAGATTTCAAATTAGTGGCAGGGGGCCTCCCCTTTCTTTGGTAATTCCCAGGGGAAAAGAAGGTGGCAACCAGAGGCGGGAGGAACTTTTTCTTGCCAAGTATCATTCGGGTGTTTCTTTTTTAGAAAGATTTATTTATGGGGTTGGTGCTATGGCACAGGTTCAAGTCCTGGCTGCTCCATTTCCAATCTAGCTCTCTGATAATGTATCTGGGAAAGCAGCTCTGGGCTCCTGGCTTCAGATCAGCACAGCTCCGCCTTGGCAGCTATCTGGGGAGTGAACCAGCGGATGGAAGTGTCTCTACCTCTGTGTCTCTACCTCTCTCTGTAACTGTCAAATAAATAAAATTAAAAAAAAAAAAGATATATTTATTTGAAAGTCAGAGTTACACAGAGAGAGGCCGCAATGGCCGGAGCTGTGCCGATCTGAAGCCAGGAGTTTCTTCTGGGTCTCCCATGCAGGTGCAGGAGTCCAAGGACTCGGGCCATCTTGTACTGCTTTCCCAGGCCATAGCAGAGAGCTGGATCAGATGGGCTGGGATGCCGGTACTGCAGGCAGCGGCTTTACCCACTACACCACAGTGCCGGCCCTCAGGTACTTCTAACATCATTCGCTGGCCATACAAAATTACCAACTTAAAAATTAGCCTGCTACAGATTTATTGAATTTTGAGGCCCACCAATGGTTGCCTTGGCAGTATTAGGCCAAATGATTTTATGGGCCTTATATATGGCCCATCTATACCACCACTGGTATAGATAAAATCAAACGTGGAAGCAAGCTAAGCCAGTGGTTCTGCACAATTCCTGTCTCACACTTGCATTCTCCTAATGACCAGCTAGGAGCCGTAATACTTTCGAAATACTCTGCCCTGTTTACAAAAGGGAGGCCTCAGAATCCCTTGTTCAGTGATAGTCATTTTCTCCACTGCTCCTCAAGTCTTTGGGAGTCGGAAGCACACAATGTTAGTAAGTCATTTTCCAGTAAAATGTAAGATATATGTTCTTAGAATGCTGAGACGTAAAGTGACTGTCCAACTCTGTACTGAAGTTCTTAAGCCACTTGTGGGATTAATGAGTGGCTTAATGAATGACTGCACTTTTTATTTCATTATTCTTTCATATTACTTCTTCCTGGAAAAGAGGGAAATTACACAAAGAACAAGTTCACTTGTGGTAATAAATAGAATGTTCTTTTATTCACCTAGATATCTGAAAGTTAAAATAAGAAATCCACCATTCAAAAGTTATTTCCAAGAGTGGATATTTGGCCTAGTGGTTAAGATGCCCATATTCCACAAAAGAGTGCCTGGGTTCGATTCAAGTTTCCTGCCAATGTGCACCCTGGGAGGCAGCAAGTATTGGCTCAAGTAGTTGAGTCCCTGCCACCCACATTGGAGACTCGGACTGAGTTTTAGACTTCTGGCTCCAGCCAGCACTGTGCTGTAGCACATAAAGCCACTGCCTGCAATGCCTACATCCTATACGGGTGCCAATTCTAGTCCCAGCTGCTCCATTTCCAATCCAGCTCTCCACTATGGCTGGAAAGCAGTGGATGGCCCAAGACCTTGGGCCCCTGCACCCATGTGGGAGACCCGGAAGAAGCTCCTGGCTCCAGATTGGCACAGCTCCAGCCGTTGCGGTCATTTGGGAAGTGAACCAGCAGATGGAAGACAACTCACTCACTCTCTCTCTCTCTCTCTGCCTCTGCCTCTCTGTAACTCTGACTTTCAAATAAATAAATCTTTAAAAAATAATTAAAATAACGTTATTCAAAAAAATAAAAAAGTATTTCCAAACTCTTATAATATGATACAGAAATTATTTCATAATTCACAAAGGGAGTTTAGAACATCTCATTTGAGGTAACAGCTCTGGGAAGCAGATATTATTTATCCTCATGTAAGGATGAGGAAAGAGACCCAGAGAGATTAGATGGAGCTCCAAGTCTTTGATTACAAATTCACTGATTAATTCACTCACTCACTGAGGGCCTACTCTTGTCCTGGGCGTGACTGAGAGTTTTGAGGGTTAAGAGAATGCTGACTTTAGCTCACAAATTCAAGCCCAGAGCTCTAAAGGCTGATGAAGGGGCAGTTCCCAATCCAAATGAAAGTGTAAGGAAACAGGTAACTTTCCAGAGAAGGCAGTAACACAGCTGAAGTTTCAAAGACATACCGAGGTTTCTCCTCATGCAACAGTGCCTTCCATGACTCAAGAGTCTTAAGTCAGGCAAACAACAAACAGACCTAATGATTGCACAGCTTCCAGAAGACACACAGCTGGACATACACTCAGGAAGTCCCTGCAGCAGTGTTATATCATACAGCGATATTACCTCCACGGATAGGAGGGGTGCAGTGCCAGCACAATATGGCTGCACACACCATAGCTCTCAATAGAAAGTAGCTGACAGACTCTTGTAGCCTATGAAGGGGGATTCAGAACAGGGAGGGTGCCTCCAGGAAGGGGTGTACTGGGCAGGAAACATATCCTTGTGAGACTGGCCTGGAGAGGTCTGGAGCCAGAGCCATTTGGTGTTGTCCAGGGACACAAAGACAAGGCTGCTAGAGGAGACACAAAGGCTACGGCTGCTGGTCAAAGCCTCGTTCTACAGAAACAGTGGGAGAACCCAACTCCATGCTACTGGAATAAAGGTCTCCTCTCCCTGAATTTTCCTTGAATTATAAAAATATCATTCATCTTCAAACAACCAAGAATCCTAGTGGCCTTTCATTTAAGGATGAAACATCCTCAAAATATAGATTGTTTATACTGCAAATATAGAATACCTTCTTCAACTCTCTTCTTTCTCCCAAATGAATAAGGCTACCAAGAATTTTTTTAAAAAAATCTTTTCTCTATAAATTTTCTTCCAAACTTCAATTTAAAAGAAAGTTCCCATCTTTTAAAATTCATAGAGAAATAGAGAAGTTCTAGAATTTCAAGCCATTTTTAGTCAAGAAAGAAAACTCAAGAAAATCTTTTAATAAAATCAAGCAGAGTGCATGGCATGTGATTTTAACCATGCAGAATGAGTGCTTACTACAACTGTTTATTACTTAAAAAAGAAAGAGGAAGTAGTTCCATAAGAAAGTCATCTCCTCCCACTACTCTGGGTTACCATATACAAGAGAACTTCAAAAAGTTCAAATGAAAAATGGAATTAAAAGATTCCAGATTCTGGTATAAAAATATGTGAAACATCTGCATAGTTTTCTCACTATACCATGAACTGTTTGAAGACCTCCTCATATAACGCCTTTGGTCAGCAGTCTTGAACCACTGAAGGCAACTCAACCCCCATCCAAGGCCTTACACAGGGAAACAAACTGAAGGCGTCATCAAGTCACATCATGCTGGTCTCCCACGTGGGTGCAGAGGCCCAAAGACTTGGGCCATCTTCTGCTGCTTTCCCAGGTGCATTAGAAGGGAGCACAATCAGAAGTGGAGCAGCCAGGACTTGAGCCAGCACCCATGCTGGCACTGCAGGCAAGGCTTTAACCCACTGCCCCACTATGCTGGCCCCCTCAGTCTTATGTTTTTAAAGAGAAAATGTTGTGCTGAACCTTTATTCTCATCGTTTGTTGACTTCCCCTGAGAATCAAAAGTTATAACAGAAAAACATGATATGAAGAATTGTTATATAACAATTTTCTTTTTTGCCTTTCACCATAACTCTTAAAGATAGAGTAAAATTCCCATTATACAGATATAGAAATTGAGGCCTGGAGAAGCCAAGTCTTTGGCCTTTATGTTACAATGCTAATTGTTCTTGAAAGGCAAGATATGTTTGAAACTCACTGAACGCAGAACACTATTTAGCAAAGCACAGCACCTCCCACAAAGGGCATTTGCTCAGAATATCTAAAGGGCATATACATCTTCTGAGACAGAAACCCATCAGTTCTGGTAGAAAATGCCAAGTTTAAAGTGAAGCTTGTTAGAGGAGGAGCTATCACAGATTATTAATTTAGCCTTCTCTCCTCACAAGTGTTTGATATAAATGGCAAGGGTTCAAAGGTCAAAGAGGAAGAAATGTGTGCTTTAATTTCTTCCCCCTAGAGGTGCATGAGTGCCTTCTATTAACAAAAACCCTGTAGCCAACAAATCCTGGGCTTGGATCAAAAGCTCCTCCATCTTTTATGTTACAACATCACAGGGAGACATTGCAAGAGGAAACCAGGCCCAGTCAGACCGGCAGGACCAGAGAGAGGGCTGCTTCTGCCCTTGGGGAATTGGAAAATTGTCTCTTTTTGCTTAACGACAGTGACAAAAAAAAAAAAAAAAAAAAAAAAAAAAAAAGTCCCCAAATAGCCTTGGTCAATGGACAAGGGGATACATGGCAAGAATTGCAAAAAAAGGTTGGTGGCCGGCGCCGCGGCTCACTAGGCTAATCCTCTGCCTTGCGGCGCGCCAGCACACCGGGTTCTAGTCCCGGTCGGGGCGCCGGATTCTGTCCCGGTTGCCCCTCTTCCAGGCCAGCTCTCTGCTGTGGCTCGGGAGTGCAGTGGAGGATGGCCCAAGTCCTTGGGCCCTGCACCCCATGGGAGACCAGGAGAAGCACCTGGCTCCTGCCTTTGGATTAGCGTGGTGCGCCGGCCACAGTGTGCCAGCCACGGCGGCCATTGGAGGGTGAACCAACGGCAAAAAAGGAAGACCTTTCTCTCTGTCTCTCTCTCACTGTCCACTCTGTCTGTCAAAAAAAAAAAAAAAAAAAAAAAAGTTGGCAGGGACCGGGGAAAGCTGTTTGCAGCCTTGAACACTACCATCAGGCACCTTTGGCTAAAGTAATGAGGAAAAGACATTTAAGCAATCAATGTGCCCGCTGGGGTATGTTTGGGTTAGGCAGTAATAATCAATAGCCAATACTTAACCTGTGCTTGGCACAATATGGAGCACATAGTAAATTCTCAATAAATGGCAGTTAATAAATATAATAACATATCCCCGTGCTATCCCTGCCCTTAGTAACACAGGAGGTTCATTCTACTTACTTCTCATTTCCACACACCAAGGACCCTGATGACGGTTCAAAACCTAGAAGTGAGGGTGGAGCACTAAATTCTGAAGGCTCAGTGGTATTTACTTCTACAGAAAAGAAAAAGTAAACTCTTACTGAGACCTCTGCATCAGGCACTGTGCCAGACATTCTCACATCTCTTATCACATTTAACCCTCATGTACAACAACTACAGACATAGCCTGAGTTTTTACAGTGAGGTTGAGGCTCAGATGGACAGTGAGAGCTGGGATGAAAATATGAGTTTATGATTTATCCTGGGAACTGACCTTGTTTTTTACAAACCTGGCAGATGAATGTTGTTTCAGACAATAGACTTTTTTTTTTTTTGACAGGCAGAGTGGACAGTGAGAGAGAGAGACAGAGAGAAAGGTCTTCCTTTTCCGTTGGTTCACCCCCCAATGGCCGCTGTGGCAGGCGCACTGCGGCAGGCGCACCGCGCTGATCCAAAGCCAGGAGCCATGTGTTTCTCCTGGTCTCCCACGCAGGTGCAGGGCCCAAGCACTTGGGCCATCCTCCACTGCACTCCCGGGCCACAGCAGAGAGCTGGACAGGAAGAGGAGCAACCGAGACAGAATCCAGCGCCCTGACTGGGACTAGAACCCAGGGTGCCGGCGCTGCAGGTGGAGGATTAGCCTACTGAGCCGCGGCGCCAGCTAGACTTTTTTTTAAAAAGATTTATTTATTTATTTGTAAGGCAGCGTTTATACAGAGAGAGAAGGAGAGGAGAGGCAGAGAGAGAGAGAGAGAGAGAGAGAGAGAGAGAGGTCTTCCATCCACTGGTTCACTCCCCAGATGACTACAATGGCCGGAGCTTCACCGATCTGATGTCAGGAGCCAGGAGCTTCCTCCAGGTCTCCCATGTGAGTGCAGGGGCCCAAGGACTTATGCCATCTTCTACTGCTTTCCCAGGCCATAGCAGAGAGCTGGATAGGAAGTACAGCAGCCAGGACTCAAACCAGCGCCCATATGGGATGCCGGCACTGGAGGCAGCGACTTTACCCTCTACGCCACAGCACCGGCCCCCAAACAAGACTTTGAAATGAGCTTAAGCCAGAGTTAACTGTAAACAGGAGTTCACTGGATTGGTTCATATTTCTTGCCTTTATCAGGGAAAGCTACTTACAAATGGCTTTGTGAGTATGAAAGACTGACTCTATAGCATATCTGTGAAACACCTACAAGAAGGTAAGCTGGGTGAAGTCATGGGAGACTGGAGAATGAAGAAAGTCTGAGGGCAAGGGGTATAGTTCAGTGATATAAAAGAAATGAAAGAGGCTGGCGCTGTGGCGTAACAAGTAAAGCCACTGGCTGGGGTACCAGCATTCCATATGGGCACCTGCTCA
This sequence comes from Oryctolagus cuniculus, assembly GCF_051225735.1. Taxonomy (NCBI): domain Eukaryota; kingdom Metazoa; phylum Chordata; class Mammalia; order Lagomorpha; family Leporidae; genus Oryctolagus; species Oryctolagus cuniculus. The sequence continues at coordinate 108,872,062 of NC_142873.1, forward strand.
AGTCCTAGACACTCCACTTCTGATCCAGCATCCTGCTCATGTGCCTGGGAAAGCAGTGGAAGACGGCCTGAGTGCTTGGGCTCCTGAACCCATGTGAGAAACCCAAAAGAAGTTCCCAGTTCCTGGCTTCAGATGGGCCTAGCTCTGGCTGTTGTGGCCATCTGGGAAGTGAGTCAGTGGATGGAAGATCTCTGTCTCTCCCTCTGTCTCTGTGAATCTACATTTAAAATAAATAAGCAAATCTTCTAAAAATACAGATATAAATAAAGTTGAAGGTTTATAGGAAACACACAGAAGAGGAAAGCATAGTAATGGTTTACAGGCCACTTGTGAGACATCTAAAAATGACTTAGGAAATACTACTTGGGGCAGCCTAAAGTTAATCCCTGAGACATGGTCCTCCAGGGCATAGGGCCCATCCGCATCCATCAGGCAAAAGTCTTGACCACTGCATGTGTTAATTTCCCAGCACTGACCCTCCTCCCTGCAATTCCCAGCTGCTTTACTCACTCATCTCCCCCCAGAACAATGTTCACTCCAGGAAACCAGGGCTGTTTTTGGTTCACTACTCAATCTTCAGCATGTACATGCGTGCCTGGCTAGTAGTAGGCATCAAATATGCTAAATGAAGGATTAGTTATTTCAAGCCCTATTTAATTTTCCTGGTTAAATAGCTACAGAAGAATCATTTCCAAAGTTTAAAAGATATGATATTGTGATGTGAATGCTTTGAGAACAAAGGCATTTATAGAATTCTAATGGAATAACAATAAGAACAGACCAATGTCTAGCTGGGTAATTTTGATCTTAGTCTCATAACTTAAGAGAACCAAGGTATAAAAATCATGGCATCGTGTTGAAAGAACAACGGAGGTACAATGCAATTATGTTAGCAGTCTACCTACCAATGCCTATTCAATGTCAAATATTTTAGGAAGAAGCAACACAATATCCGTGCTCCAATAATTTATGAACAAAAACATTAAGTGAAAATTCAATAAGAAATTCACCATGTTAACATGCAAATCCTTTAACTTCTGAAACACATCAAGTAGAAACCAAATCTTTGGGGAAAGAGACTTCCCCAAAGATTCATACCTTTTTCATACCTTTTCGGACTTCATACCTTCTTGACAGTTTTTACTATATCATGATGAGATTCCCTATACAATGAATTCTCAGTAACTGTCCAACTGTCCAATTGTTTTAGGAATTCTAAGTCTCTCAAAAAATTAAAGCCTAATAAAATTTGTACTTCTGTTCATTTGAAAATGGATTATTTCATTTCAGTAACTAACTTAACTAATTGCAGATTGGTTTTAAAAAACCTCATCCTAAAGTATCAATTCTCTTTGTAACTTTTCTAAATGTCATCATGGAACAGACACACCTAAATAGGAAACTGGAGATGGGCAAAGAGATTGGTCAAAAACTTGAAACTTGCAAAACACAAATTTAAAAAGTTTCTGCCACCAGTGTTAAAAAACATGATTCTGCAGCAAAAGCTTGGCACAGTGGTTAAGACACTACTTGGGATGCCCACATTCCATATCAGAGTGCCTGGGTTCAAGTCCCTGCCCTACTCCCAATTCCAGCTTCCTGCTCTTGTGAGGCAGCAGACGATGGCTCAAGTACTTGGGTCCCTTCCACACATGTGGGAGACCTGGATTAAGTTCTAGGCTTCTGGCTTTCTGCTGGCATTTGGGGAGTGAACCAGTGGATAAAAGGTATCTTTTCCCCCCCTCTGCCTTTCAAATAAATAAATTTTTAGAACTGTCTCCTAAATTGACTCAAATTCTGCCAGTCAAATGGATTAAGCAGTCTAGATACTAATTGTTGACACACACCATCATATACTTTGTTTTATGTCTCTTTTGAGATTAGGTGGGTACTCAGGAAATAAGGAATTGATTTTTTTTTAAAATGGAGGGGAATCCAACATAACTATTAGCCAAAATGATCAAAATAATCATTCCCCATATGCTACTGTCACCGGCATGATGACCACAACTGTAGTGAACAGCTGTGTTACCCCTCTTCTGTCCTAATCACTGGATTATATAGCAGTTATAAAAATGTGCATGCACTATAGCCAACTCTAAGAGCAGGTGCAGACTGGATACACTTGTGTCGCATCAGTCTCTCAGATGAGAGGTCCGCTCAGGTGAGCCCAAGCAGGAAAGCACAAGGCATCCTTTAATGAGCTGGAGAAAGCAGTCCTGACGTGTTCCTGGGAGGCCTGCAGTTCCTTCACTCATTTGACCACAGGCAAAACCAGCCTGAGGATGAGGCAACAGGCGAAGGGGGCGAAGCCCATAGAGGACAGGGAAGAAATGGAACCAACCAGAAAGCTATTTTTACAGCAAAAGCCAACCCTCTTAATCTCGTGCCTGAAACCCTCCAGTGGTTTCCCATTTCAGCCAGAACAAGATCCAGACTCCTCAGTCTCCACGGTGATCCTTTCCTCTCTCATCTTTCTTCACGCCACCCTCCTTCGAGGCCCTTCGCACCCAAGAATCCCCTTCCCGTCAGAGGGGGCGGGATCCGACTGCTTCCCCCAGCTCTTCCCAAGCTGCCCCAATCAGCATCTGGCCTCAACTCAAACATCAGCTTTCCCAAGAGGCCTCCTGGAACTTCACGTGAACTGCTTTATCTCCTTACCAAACCAGTCAGGGTCCAACATTCGCTTTAATTTTCACATGTTTAAGTATGTCCCTCTTCAAGAGGAAAGTACCTGAAAGGCAAGGGCTCTGTCCTGTTCATCACTGGCTTTCCCCTCCTAGAGCTGTGCTGGACATGGCATGAGTTCCATCAATAGTTCCCCACAGATGGGCTGGCTCACTGAATCCAAGACCCTGCAGCCCTTGGGAACCCCAGATCGCAAATAGTGCTTTGTATTGAGCTGCAAACAAGAACTGCAAAAAACCATAAATCTCTTTAAAGAGATTTAAAACCTGAAAATCCTTAAAGATTTGTATTTTAATCTTTATTTTAAACATTATACTTCATTCTTTCTAATCCTGGATGGCATTATTAAATAATGAAAGGACCTTTACTGTGAGAACAATATAATATCACTTAAAATTAATTTATAATAGTACAGTTTTTCATAAGGAAAGTAAAAAGGAAATTTGGAGACATATACAGAGGGGAGCTTCAAAGTTTGGGGAAAAATAAAAGATAACACATGGGGCCAGCATTGTGGTACAGTGGGCTTAGGTGCTGCCTGTGATGCCGGCATCCCATATCTGTATCCCATACTGGGATACCAGTTCAGGCCCTGGCTGCTCTGCTTTAGATCCAGCTCCCTGCTAATGTGCCAGGGAAGGCAGTGGAAGACAGCCCAAATGCTATGTCCCTGCCACTCATGTGGGAGACCCAGATGGAATTCCTGGCTCCTAGCTGTGGCCTGGCCCGGCCCTGGCTTTTGAAGTCATTCGGGGAGAAAATCAGTGGATGGAAGAGCTTTCTCTCCCCTACCCCTCTCATCCTCTGTGTCACTCTGCCTCTGAAATAAATAAAAAAATTTTTAAAAAAAGATAACATACATTTTCCATGAACCGTTGAAGTCCCCTCATGTATCCTCTCAAAACACTACTGTGGGGAGCAACCCGGACTGGACTGAGTTACTGGAATTAAGACTTATTCTGAGCAATGTGGCAGGACCAAGTCACTGCCTGTGAAAAAGGAGCTGGCGGGGGGAGAGGCAAGATGGCGGAATAGGAAGGGAGCACACTGATAGTCCGGGGAGAGATAGTTTAATAAAAGTGGAGATACTGCAGGTTCAAGGAAGAGTAGGGGAGGAAACAGCAGAAGAAACTCTTCCAGAACGCGTGATTCACAGCGGACCTGTGTGGAGAGCGTGGGAGCCCACAGTTCGGGACACCAGCAGCAGACTCAACACACCAGCGCTGGAACACAAGGTGAGCCGAACCTCAATAGCCCGAGACACCGGCAGGCAAGCAGAGAGAGGAGACTAGAGGGAACGACCCCCGGGGGGGAAAAGTTCACCAGGCTAACTGGAAGAGAGAGAGAGAGAGAAAAAAAAAAAAGGTGACTGGTACGGACACGGGTTTCTCTCTCTCTGCTCACCTCTCAAGGGCGAGCAAGACAAAGAGCAGGCGCCATCTTGGACATACGTCATAAGCAGAGCGACCTCAGGTCTGCACCGGCCCTGAGCCTAGCAGAAAACCCTGACTCTGGGCGGGGCGAATTAACAGGAGATTAGGACCTAGTAAATTTGTGGTGCTACTGAACTGAGACTGTGAAAAAAGAGACGGTGGGGGAGAGAACTCACGGAATTCACCTGAGTACTCTCCAGAGACGCTACAATTCCGTAACTTTGGCAACCCAGTGGGAGACTGAAGGAGAATTTGAACCCACTCTGAGGGCCAAACAGATTCCCTGTGTGGTCCTTGGGAAAGAGCTTCCGATCTCTGGCTCCTGTGGGTATATCATTTGCCTGCTAACTACCTCCAACTTCGTTCACCTGTGCGGAATTACTTCCCTTTTGAATCAAAAAAAGAAAGAGAGAGAAAGAGAGATTTACCACTCCTAACCTGGGAGTGTCACCTTTGGGACACCAAACAGAGCTCTCAGGCCACACCCATCTCAAGCCCTAAGGCTCCATCAAAAACAGATAGTCCACTTAATCTAGAGTCATAGTATAACAAGAAAAAGCACCACAGTGAAGAAACCAAATATCTCCAATATGCCAAATAACAAATGCAAAAACCGAGGTAATAAAAACAAGGAAGTCACCATGACGCCCTCAAATGAAAAAGACACCCCAATTCAAGATTATGAAGATGATGACATAGAAGAAATGCAAGAAGCAGATCTCAAAAAATTGATAAGAACATTAAGAAGTTCTCAAAAACAAATTCTTGAACTACATAAAGCCTTAATGGACAAGATAGAAAATCTCTCTCGTGAAAATGAAATATTAAGGAGGAATCAAAATGAAACGAAACAATTAGTACAACAGGAAACTGTGATAGTGACTGAAGTGAAGAATTCAATAGATCAAATGAAAAACACAATAGAGAGCCTTACAAACAGAATGGGTGAAGCAGAAGAGAGAATATCGGACTTAGAAGAGAGAGAACAGGAAAGGATACAGTCAGATCAAAGAAAAGAAGAGGAAATTAGAAATCTAAAACATATTGTCAGGAATCTTCAGGATACTATTAAAAAAACCAACATTCGGGTTCTAGGAGTTCCTGAAGGCATGGAGAGGGAGAAAGGATTAGAAGGCCTTTTTAGTGAGATATTAGCAGAAAATTTCCCAGGTTTGGAGAAGGACAGAGAAATCCTAGTACAGGAAGCTCACAGAACCCCTAATAAACACGACCAAAAGAGATCCTCACCACGACACGTTGTAATTAAACTCTCCACAGTGAAACATAAAGAAAAGATCCTAAAATGTGCAAGAGAGAAACATCAGATTACTTTCAGAGGATCGCCAATCAGACTCACTGCTGACTTCTCATCAGAAACTCTACAAGCTAGAAGGGAATGGCGAGATATAGCCCAGGTACTAAGAGAGAAAAACTGCCAGCCCAGAATATTATATCCTGCAAAGCTATCATTTGTGAATGAAGGTGAAATAAAGACGTTTCATAACAAACAGAAATTGAAAGAATTTGTCGCCACTCGTCCAGCCCTGCAACAGATGCTTAAAGATGTGTTACACACAGAAACACAGAAACACGGTCATCAGTATGAAAGAAGATAAAGGAAGGAAACCTCACAGCAAAAGATCACAGGGAATTCAAAGCATATATTAGAACTTATCTTTGGCAAATGGCAGGGCAAAGTTACCACTTTTCATTAGTCACATTGAACGTTAATGGCCTGAACTGTCCAGTTAAAAGACACCGATTGGGATTTGCTTTTTAACCTGATGCAATTTTAAATGATGCTTAATTTTGTTTTTAAATTTCAAATCCTAGCTCTTACCCATACATGGAACAACAATTAAATTGTACATGTAATTCGCCACTTTGCTACACTAACATTGTTCCAGGGGTACTTATGATGTACTTTTGAATTTTCTATACATGCAATAATGACATTTGCTAGCAGTTTTATGTCTTCCTTCCCAATATGTATGCATTTTGTATCCTTTCTTTGTGTTACTGCACTGTCTAGTAATTCCACCATAATATTGAAAAGTAGTGGTGAGAAAAAGACACTTCCCCCTTTCCCCAACTTGAGGGAAAACTGTCCAATTTCACTATTAAAGTTGGTTTTGGTAGATATTCTTTATCTAGATGAGGAATTTCTCTTCTGTTTCTTGTTTGCTCAGTTTTTTTATGCCAAATATCTTTTACAAAAGTTGATGTAACCATTTAACATTTTTGCAGTTTGTGTAGTATGTCCAATTTATTGATTTTTTAAAATGCTGACAGCCTTGCTTAAGTGGGATAAATACCACTTGCTTGTACTACATAAAATTGTTGGATTTTACCTATTATTTAAAAAAAAGAGAGATTTCTAAAGGCAACCCAGAGGAATCCTTAATCCAGTTCTTCATTAGAAGAGATGTGCAATTCGGGACATGCTCAAGCTGACTTACCTCAAACGGTAGAGTTAGAAACATACCAGGGGATTCCAATTCAATCCCATCAAGGTGGCATGTACCAATGCCATCTCACTAGTCCCAGTGATCAATTTCTGTGCACAATTGATCATAATGATAGGACTAAGAACCAAAGGGATCACATAAACAAGAATAGTGTCTGCAAATACTAGCTGATAGAATCAAAAAGGGAGAGAATGATCCAACATGGGAAGTGAGATACACAGCAGACCCATAGAATGGCAGATGTCCTAAACAGCACTCTGGCCTCAGAATCAGCCCTTAAGGCATGCGGATCCAGCTGAAAAGCCCATGAGAGTATTTCAGGCATGGAAAGCCAAGACACTCTGGGGAAAAAAAAAAATGAAAGATCTCCACGAGTGAGATCCCAGTGGAAAGAACGGGTCATCAAAGAAGGAGGTACCTTTCTCTGAAGGGAGGAGAGAACTTCCACTTTGACCATGGCCTTGTCTAAATATTATCAGAGTCAGTGAACTCAGGGGGCTTCCATAGCCTTGGAAACTCATGACAAGAGCCTAGGGTGATTACTGATGCCATAAACAAGAGTGTCAATTTGTTAAGTCAACAACAGGAGTCACTGTGTACTTACTCCTCATGTAGGATCTTTGTCCTTAGTGGGCTGTACATTGAGATTTAATGCTATAACTAGTACTCAAATAGTATTTTTCACTTTATGTTTCTGTGTGGGAGCAAACTGTTGAAATCTTTACTTAATGTATGCTAAACTGATCTTCTGTATATAAAGAGAATCGAAAATGAATCTTGATGTGAATGGAAGGGGAAAGGGAGTGGGAAAGGGGAGGGTTGCGGGTGGGAGGGACGTTATGGGGGGCAAGACATTGTAATCCATAAGCTGTACTTTGGAAATTTATATTCATTAAATAAAAGTTTAAAAAAAAAAAAAAAAAAAAAAGACTTATTCTATGCATCTGCTCTCCCACAATATGGCGCTGGGAGAGAAGAAAACAGCTTCTACACAGCTGCCTCCAGTTCAGCCAATAAACTGTAGGACTTGCTCCTGATTGGAGGAGAGCAGCGTGCTCGGCGTGTGGGCAGCCGAGTTAGGATTGGCAGAGGACTATAAAGGAGGAGAGAGACGGCATGCACCAGGAACATCTAAGGGGAACACCTGTGCAGCCCCCGAGAGAGCCGGCCGGCGGTGTGCCGCTCCCCTGCGGAAGTGGGGAATGTGGCCAGGGGGAACTGCCCTTCCACGGAGGTGGAAGGGACAGTAGCCAACCCGGGAAGAACCAGCAGCAAACCCGGGGAGGGCCGAGCAGACAGAAGAACAGCACAGGGTCCTGTGTCGTTCCTCCACGAAGACGGGGAGCGACACACTACAGAAAATAAAGCATATGGGGCCGGCGCTGTGGCGCAGCAGGTTAAAGCCCTGGCCTGAAGCACTGGCATCCCATAAGGGTGCCAGTTCTGGTCCTGGCTGCTCCTCTTAGGATCCAGCTCTCTGCTATGGCCTGGGAAAGCAGTAGAAAATGGCCCAAGTCCTTGGGCCCCTGCACCCATGTCGGAGACCTGGAGGAAGTTCCTGGCTCCTGTTTTCAGATTGGTGCAGCACCAGCCATTGCGGCCATCTTGGGGAGTGAACCAGTGGATCAAAGACCTTTCTCAATGTCTCTACCTCTCTCTCTAACTCTGTCTTTCAAATAAATTAAAAATAAATCTTAAAAAAAAAATAAAGCATACAGTCTTTTGGTGGTAATGGAAATGTTATAAAACTGGATGCCGGTAATCATTGTACAACTATTTTTTTAAAGATTTATTTATTTATTTGAAAAAGTTACACAGAGAAAGGAGAAGCAGAGAGAGAGAAAGAGAGAGAGAGAGAGAGAGGCATCCGCTGACCCACTCCCCAACCAGCTGCAATGGCCGGAGCTGTGCCAATCTGAAGCCAGGAGCCTCTTCCGGGTTTCCCAGGCTGGGGGCAGCCAAGGACTTGAGCCATCCTCCACCGCTTTCTCAGGCCACAGCAAAGAGCTGGGTAGGAAGTAGAGCAGCTAGGACTCGAACTGGCACCCACACGGGATGCCGGCACTGCAGCCGGCGGCCTTACCCACTACACCACAGTGCCAGCCCCACAACTATGTGTTTGATAGAAGTCACTAAATTGTTGCTAAAAATCACCAATACCAAAAACTAGTTACAAAATGAGTAAGCACTTTGACACTTCACAAAAACAAACAAACAAAAAAAAAAAGGTATACTAATGGCAAATAGAAATAGAAACATGAAGAAATGTTTGGCATCATTACTCATTGGGAAAATGTTCATTAAAACTACAAGATAGCCATTTCACATGTTATACAATGACTAATATTTGAACAGCTGACTGTGGGACACCAGAACTGTCAAACACTGCTGGCAAGAATGCAAAATGACATAGCCTCTTTGAAATAAAGACTTGGGGGCTGGTGCTGTGGCGCAGTGGGTTAAAGCCCTGGCCTGAAGCGCCGGCATCCCATATGGGCGCCGGTTCCAGTCCTGGCTGCTCTTCTTCCAATCCAGCTCTCTGCTATGGCCTGGGAAAGCAGTAGAAGATGGCCCAAGGCCTTGGGTCCCTGCACCCTTGTGGGAGACCCGGAAGAAGCTCCTTACTCCTGGCTTTGGTCGGCACAGCTCCAGCCGTTGCGGCCATCTGGGGAGTGAACCAGCGGATGGAAGACCTAGCTCTCTGTTTCTACCTCTCTCTGTAACTCTGTCCTTCAAATAAATAAAAGTAAATCTTAAAAAAGAAAGACAGACTGGAAGTTCCTTATAAAGTTTAATACATATAGGACATAGTCATCCCATCCCTGTAAATATGAAAACTTTTGTTCAAAAAGAAAAACTCATGCACAAATATTTAACGAAAGATTTATGGGGCTGGTGCTTCACACAACAGCATCTCACATGGGAGTGCCAGTTCAAGTCCCGGTTGTTCTGCTTCTGATCCAACCAATATACCTGGAAAGGCAACATATGATACCCCAGGTTCTTAGGTCCCTGCCATCCATGAGGAACACCAGGATGGAGTCCTAGGATCCTGGCTTCAGTCTGGCCGAGCCTCAGCTGTTGTGGCCAGGAAATAAACTAGCAGATAAAAGATCTCTGTCTCTGTCACTCTGCCTTTCAAATAAACAAATCTTCAAAAAAATTTATAACACTCAAAAATCCAAATTTTCTTTAGGAACTGTGCTAGCTCCACATAATAGAATCAAATTAAGCAATGAAAAAAAAAGTAAACCATGAATGCACGTAACACAGATGAGACTTGAAGAAGCCAGGTTAAAAACATATCAGAGCCGGCGCTGCGGCTCACTAGGCTAATCCTCCGCCTTGCGGCGCCAGCACACCGGATTCTAGTCCTGGTTGGGGCGCCACATTCTGTCCCGGTTGCCTCTCTTCCAGGCCAGCTCTCTGCTGTGGCCAGGGAGTGCAGTGGAGGATGGCCCAAGTGCTTGGGCCCTGCACCCTATGGGAGACCAGGAGAAGTACCTGGCTCCTGCCATTGGATCAGCGTGGTGTGCCGGCTGCAGCGCGCCGGCCGCGCTGGCCATTGGAGGGTGAACCAATGGCAAAAGGAAGACCTTTCTCTCTGTCTCTCTCACTGTCCACTCTGCCTGCCAAAAAAAAAAAAAAAAAAAGAAAGAAAAAAAGAAAAAACATATATTAGACAACTTCCATTCACATGACCTACTTGAGAATGTACAACTATACAGAGACTGGATTAGTGGTTTTCAGGGGTTCTAGGTTGGGGGAGACTACCTACAAAGGAGGAGCATCACAGCTTTCTTGGGTTGATACTGCTGTGTATCCTGATGAGTGGGTTACATGACTATGCCTTTGTCAGGATGCATGAAACTGTACATTCCATATCCATTATAAATATATACATGTGTATTTAGATATACATACACATGTAGAGAAAATAGTATCAACAAGGACTGGAAAAATTATTTTTAAAAATATTTATTTATTTGAAAGGCAGAGCAACTGAGAGAGAAAGAGAGACCTTTCATCTGCTGGTTCACTCCCCAGAACTGGTTGCAACAACCAGGGGTAGGCCAGGCTGAAGCTAGGAGCTAGGCATTACATCCTGGTATCTGTCCCATGTGGGTAGCAGGAGCTCAAGCACTTGGGTCACCATCCAGTGCCTTCCCAAGTGCATTAGCAGGAAACTAGATTGGAAGATGAGCAACCAGGACTCATAACTGCACTCCAGTATGGGATGCCAGCATTCCCAGCAGCAGCTAACCTGCTAAGCCACAACACTGGCTCCTGTGAATAAATTAGAACCCTTGTGTATTGCTGATGGGAATAGGAAATGGTGCTGTCACTGTAGAAATGACATGATAGAGGCCAGCGCCGCGGCTCACTAGACTAATCCTCCGCCTGCGGTGCCGGCACCCCGGGTTCTAGTCCCGGTTGTTCCTCTTCCAGTCTAGCTCTCTGCTGTGGCCTGGGAAGGCAGTGGAGGATGGCCCAAGTGCTTGGGCCCTGCACCCACATTGGAGATCAGGAGGAAGCACCTGGCTTCTGGCTTCAGATCGGTGCAGCGCACCGGCCGTAGTGGCCATTTGGGTGGTGAACCAATGGAAGGAAGACCTTTCTCTGTCTCTCTCTCTCACTGTCTCTCTGCCTGTCAAAAAAAAAAAAAAAAAAAAAAAAAAAAAAAAAAAAAAGGCATGATAGTCCCTCAAAAAAATTAAAGACAGATTTACCATTTCACTTCTGGATATATACCCAAAAGAACTGAAAGCAGATTTCCAGATACTCATACATGCATGTTCCTACTGGCAGCATTATTCACAAGATCCAAAAGGTAGATGCAACCAAGTGCCCATCAACCAGTGAACAGATAAACAAAGCATGGTGCACACATACAATGGAATACTACTCAGCCGTAGCAGAGAAGGAAATATTGACTTCAGCTGTCACATGCGTGACCCTTGAAGACATTCTGCTTATGTCAAACAAGTAGTTGCCAAATGAGAAAACAGTGTGTAAGAATCCACTTATATGAGGTACTTGGAATAGCCAAATTCAATACAGAGAAAGTAGAAGAGTGATTACCAGGGGCTGGAGAGAGGGGGAATTCTGAGTACAGAATTTCAGTTTGGGAAAATCAAAAACATCTGGAGGTGGAGAGTGGTGATGGTTGCCCAGCACCGGGAATGTACTTCATGCTGCTGAACTGCACTATGTATATTTTATCACAGTCATTAGGTTGTGTATACTGTATCACAATTATACAAAAATATAACCAAAAAGAATGACGTATTTCACAAGGATTCTTTTCTAAAAATGTAAAGCCACATAAAGGGATAATTGCTAACCTCTGTAAGAAAAGGGTGGTTTTTAGTATATATAAAAGTAAATGCAGGTAGTACAGTGGGGGAATGGACATCAGAATCATGGGCTGCAGGGCACACTGCATACAGAGTGGGCCTTGGAAGTTTTCAATTGCACCAACAAAATCAAATAATGAGAGGCATGCACATCTCTTTAAAATTTCAGATAAAGAACATGCAGCTACATTTCTGTTTTCCTCCTTGGCCTGTTTTACTGAAGCTGCAGGAACTCTGTTTAAATTGGAAGAAACAAATGCCTGCCACTTTCCAGCTTCCAGACCTCCTCAGACCCAGGGTCGCTGGCCACACATCTTCACCCTTCTAAAAGGTCCCTATCAATAAGGGCGTGACCAAAAGAGCTACTGAGAAGCAATTATCTTCAAGCTAATGAGAAATAAGAATCCAAAGTCTACCACCCTCTGCCGGCCACACTCCCAGCCACCCAGCTTTTTCAAGTTCACACCAAGGTCCTGCCTCACAGGACTGCAGGCAAGGGCTCTTCCCTCTGTTGGAACACCGTACCCAGTCTCGCTACTGGTACCTCCTCTCGCTGTCCCTCCAAACCCTACCAAGACCTGCTCTTTTTCCATCTGCTAGTCAACTGATTGGCTCCTCCCCTTCCTGCTATTTCTCCAATCCCTCCCATGACCAGCTCCTCCTCTTCCTGTCCCTCCAAACTCCCCCTTGACAGGCTCCTCTTCCTTCTGCTGCTCCCACACTCATCACCTCCTCAGATTCCTTTCCTACAGCATCCAGTCTGGAGATGTCACGCCCACTCACCCTCTTCCAGTATTTGTTGAGTGATCCTAGTTGCCAAGCACCACTGTATAGGAATACAGCAAAGAACCACACTGTGCTTACCTGGGAGAGGTCAGTGGGCGTGATAAGCAATAACATGAACAAGAGAAGGAGACAGAGGAGGGGCAAGGGAGGGTGCTGTTTTTAAAAGAGAGTTAGTTGGCAAGGAAGGCTTCTTGCTGCTCCTAGGCAAAAGGAACGGCAAGTTCAAAGTCTCTGGAACAGGTGTGTGCTTGGAGTGTTCAAAGAACAGTGTGTGTGGAAGGGGAAGGTGGGGGGAATGTAGGAGGTAAAGTCTTAAAGATAGCAGAGGCCAGATCACACTGGCTACAAAGCCCACTTGTAACACGAGACTTTACTGAGTCAGAAGGGGAAACCTCTAGAAAGTTCTAAGAGAAATAACACATCTGAGTTAATTTTTAAAAGTAACATATATTAAGCCGGCACCGCGGCTCACTAGGCTAATCCTCCGCCTAGCGGCGCCGGCACACCGGGTTCTAGTCCCGGTCGGGGCGCCGGATTCTGTCCCGGTTGCCCCTCTTCCAGGCCAGCCCTCTGCTGTGGCCAGGGAGTGCAGTGGAGGATGGCCCAGGTGCTTGGGCCCTGCACCCCATGGGAGACCAGGAAAAGCACCTGGCTCCTGGCTCCTGCCATCGGATCAGCGCGGTGCGCCGGCCGCAGCGGCGGCCATTGGAGGGTGAACCAACGGCAAAGGAAGACCTTTCTCTCTGTCTCTCTCTCTCTCACTGTCCACTCTGCCTGTCAAAAAATAAAAAATAAAAAAAAAAATAAAAATAAAAAAATAACTCTGCCTTTCAAATAAATAAATAAATCTTTTTTAAAAAAAAAAAAAAGTAACATATATTGCATGTGTATGTGTGTGTGTGAGAGAGAGAGAGAGAGCGCGCCCTATCTGCTGGTCTGCTGGTCTATTCTCCAAATAACCACGACAGCCAGGGATGGGACAGGCTGAAGCCAGGAGCCAGAACTCCATCTGGGTCATCCACGCGGGTGGCAAGGACCTACTTACTTGAGCCATTACCTGTGAGAATTAGCAGAAAGCTGAATGGAGAGTGGGACCAGAACTTGAACTCAAGGCAATCAGATATGGGATGCCAGCTCCCAAGCAGTGGCCCAACCACTGTGTCAAACAACTGCCCTGACTTAAGTTCTGAAAGGATTAGCTTAGTTATCTTTATAACATCTCTGTTTCCTTCATGACACTACCAAAAATTTACCATTTATACTTATTATATGATTGTTTAAGGTTTATTTCACCTAGCAGGCTGTATGCCTCTCTCTAATTACTTAAACTCAAATCCAAACAGTATGCAACATGTGATACAATATGTGCTCAAATTAACTAATAAATTCTAACCTCTAGGATAAAGTAGCTCCAAATACGTTTTTATATTTTTTACATTCCTAACTGTAGTCCAACTTCCTCTAACATAAATTAAACATCAAAACCAACTAATACTTAATAGGGTATTTGATACTGTGCTAGGTACTTTGACTCATCTGAAACATTTTAAATCTTTAGTAGCAAGTGAGGGCCAAAGACATTTCACACTAAATCCAGAAAAAGCAGTAAAGCTGACACAGTAAATATAAACTTACTACATTAGTAGTAAAAACTAATTTGGAATAGCAACTAGTAAAAAATTACAGTCTAACACTGTAGGACCACTGGCAATTGTTTTGGTCCAATTTCTGATATTCACCATGTCATGGTCGGTGCTAAGCACACCAGGACTGCATAGACGAAAGAGTCTGGTTCTTTCTTGCAGGAACATAGAGCCTAGTAACTCTCATGTCTATGATGCTTTATTGTTTGCAACTCTTGCCTACATTTATTATCTGGATTTACATACATACACATAAAAATTACCAGGCCTATATATGGTCATCTGAATTTATACTATCTCCAGAGATCTAATTTAAAACATCCATAAGAAACATTATTAGTCCACAATCAGCACATAGCCTAGTTCTCTCCAAGCCTACAGAAGGGTCAAATTTCCCCATTTCACAGGAGGGCCAATGAAGCCAACTCTGCATCAAATATCTGAGATTCCTTTCCCTTTTATGCCCCCCCAAAATCTCTCCAGTGTTCTAGGTTTTCTCCCCCAAATCCACGGGGGCAGCAATAACTTGTAACTAAGCGTCTCCTGGGAAAGCAGCAGAATAAGCAGCAAAAGTCATACAGCTGTCTCTCTCCTACAGTGGCCATGGGCATCTGTTACTCAGTAAACACCAAGCAGAACATGGCACCCAAACCTCTTCAGCAACTCCTACCTCTGTGCTACTGCCAATAGGAACTGGCTGCAGAGAAAAAGGAAAAAGTCAAAGGAATTAGCTGAAAGAGGCAGGGAAGATAACCCAAAAGGACCCATGCCACACACATCCCCAAAAAGTTCCATGAAATTTCACATGATGAAAAATAAGAAATCCAGGGCCAGCATTGTGGCATAACAGTTTACGCCCCCACCCACAATGCCAGCATCCCATATGGGTGCTGGTTTGTGACCCAGCGGCTCCACTTCCAATCTAGCTCCCTGCTAATGCACCTGGGAAAGCAGTGGGAGATGGCCAAGTCCTTGGGTCCTTGCATCCATGTGGGAGACCCAGAAGAAGCTCCAGGCTCCTAGCTTCAGCCTGGCCCAGTCCCTGCCATTGTGGCCATTTCAGGAGTGAACCAGCAGAAGGAAGATCTGTCTCTATTTATCCCCCTCTCTCTGTAACTTTACCTTTCAAATAAATAAAAAATAAATCTTTAAAAAATAAATAGGTATTGTTGTTAACCCTCCCATAAAAAGAAAGAAATATATAAAAAACAAATCTAATAGGTATTTATTTATTTATTTAGAGGCAGAGCCACAGACAGAGAAGGAGAGGTCTTCTATCCACTGATTCACTCCCCAAATGGCT
Source organism: Oryctolagus cuniculus (assembly GCF_051225735.1). NCBI lineage: Eukaryota > Metazoa > Chordata > Mammalia > Lagomorpha > Leporidae > Oryctolagus > Oryctolagus cuniculus. The sequence goes on from NC_142873.1 coordinate 108,887,740, forward strand.
GCCAACGGCCAGAGCTAGGCCGATTAGAAGTCAGGCTTCCCATGTGGGTGAAGAGCCCCAAGCACTTGCAGCATCTTCCACTACTTTCCCAGGCCATAAGCAGAGAGTTGGATTGGAACAGGAGCAGCCAGGACATGAACCAGCACCCATATGGGATGCTAGTGCCACAGGCAGAGACTTAGCCTACTATGCCATAGTGCCAGTCTCCTAATAGGCCTTTCTATATCTCTAATTTCTCAGAGATGAATGCAATGATCACAATCTTTAAACATATTTAAATATACACATATATGCCACCACTAATAGGACATAGGATATCCTGAAACCACTTATAAATTCTGCATGCACACTCATATCAAAGAGATGATATACTTCAAATATCTCTTCATGGAACACACAACAGTGACTGCCAAGGCTGCCTGGCTTCTCTGTGGTCTTTCCCTATATGGAATCCTCACTTTATTGCCAAGTGACATGGAAATATAAGGCCTATCTTTTTGAGCTCATTAGTTATTTTATGCACGAAGTTGGAGCAGGCTGATGAATCTGTACGTCAATGTATTTATGGATCATTAATTTCTGGCCATTCCCCTTTTGAAAAAAAAAATTAAAAAAAAAAGGAAAAAGTTGGCCATCATATATACGAGCCTCAGTTTGTGTTGTTTCCTTAACACAGGCCTTATCAGCTCTGCCACAGCTGAAGTGATGCCAATTGCTTTATGACACACTTGGATTTTCTCCCGCTAATAATCCCTCCTTCCTGCCCATGACGGGCAGGCTTCTTCCACACCGCAGTAATGTGGGACAGCTAATTATCTACCGATCCACCTTGCTATTCCGCACTTGGCAACTTTTATCTGCACAGGACAGCTGCACTCTCAGCGTTTGAAGTAAAATGTCAGTCTCTGCTAATGCAACAAGACTTACATCACTAATGATGTCTCCACACTTTGAAGAAACAACTCAAAGCCTAATTAAAAATTCAGATGCATTCTCACTGACTTGCTGATTTTTACTGTCCTTCCACCAGGGCCTCAAAGTATCTTTTCAAATATTCCATGCAAAAATTAAAAAAAAAATTTTTTTTTAATCCCAGGGGAATCAAGAAAGTCATGGGCTTTGGCTGCACCTTTAAAATAACTGTTATGGTTGGAAGAGAACCAAGACATTATCCTGTACAAGATAAGAATTTACTCCACTGGCTTCTGTACAATTACAATCAAGCATACTATTTCCAGAGAAAGATGAGCCATAAGCTATTTTTCAGTTGATGCACTCTGGTATTTAGGTGTTGGAACTTTTCAAACTGTAATTAAGACAGAAATCATTTGACTATATGAATCTTCAGAAAAACTATCTTTGAACTAAGAAAAAAGAGGGCAAAGTAAAGAGGAATTAAAATGCCATTTCATTCCATGAACAAATCAAATAAAGTTATTCAAAGTAATAATACTAATACAGTTTTCATCAAAAGATCATTAAAGAATTTCATACTTTTAATGTCGTGGGAGAGAAATACAAATCATAAAACCCACTTTTAAAATAGAACCTTGGGGGCCAGCATTGTGGCATTGATAGATAAAGCCACCACCTGAGATGCCTGCATCCTAAATGGGCGCGATCTGAAGTGCTGGCTGCTCCACTTCCACCCCAGCTCCCTGCTAATGGCCTGGGAAAAGCAGCAGAAGATGGCCCAAGTATTTGGGCCCCTGTCACCTATACAGGAGACCCAGATGAATCTCCTGCCTTCAACCTGGCTCACCCTGGCCATTGCGGCCATCTGAAGAGTGAACCAGAGGATGGAAGATCTGTCTCTCCCTTTCTATCATTCTTCCAAACAAATAAATAAATCTTAAAAGAAATTTGCATAAAAATTACATGTGGTATTTCCTTCAGTAGCTTTTTCATAAACAAATACTAAACAACCAAAGTTGTTTCTCCCCTAAAGTTTTTAATGCTTTATATTTTTAATCACAATGATAAATAGCTATTGATTTCTTAAATATGTTCTCAAAAAATATCCAACAACATCTGAATGAGTCTCAGAAATTTTGAACTTTCTTTAGTGGCTCACTGACTTCTACATGTAAATATTTAAATAACCATTTAAAATTAAAAAAAAAAATCTAGCCAGCAGTCAAATTAGGACAAATTCTAAGCCATAAAATAACTAAGCCAAACCTTCTTTCCTGAAGAATGCATACTGTTAGGTCAAGTTTCCTTAAGCATGTTAAAGCAATGGAGAAAGGGGGCTCCCACAGCACAGTGCCATGTTAAGGTGAAAAGGCAAGAGTCCCAAGACCACGACTTGAGTTCTAAATCTACTACTCACGACTGCTGTGATCTCTAGCCACCCGTGCCCTGCGGGGTCTCCATGTGTGCGCAGAGGGGCACAGATCCCACTGTCTGGGTCTTGCTTAGTTTTCATGGCATCCTGTGATCTGTGGACCAGAGAGGTCAGGTCAAGGGGAGGCCTGCTGAACCAGCCAGCCTGTCTTGGGGCCAGGAAGAAGACTTCAGAGCAGTTCATTTGCATAGGGCAGTAGTTTCCTTTCTTGTTCAAGTCAGTGTGAGCTGGATGTTTTGTAACCTGCCACGTAACGTGTCTGGACTGACATGAAGGAAACAAAAATCCATAACCTGATCTCTACCTACTTCTCCAATCTCTTCTTGAACATTCTTTGCCCTCTGGCTTTATAAATGCCAAACCTTAATGCCATCTTCCCACTCCGAAAAAGTGCTACCCTCGTCCTCAACAAGGAGCTTTCTGGCAACCCCATTCCTCTCCTTTCCTCTAACATACCTACCATGCCAAACCAACTCCTATTCATTCTACTGTCAGCAGGGTCTTCTAGAACTCTTCACCCCCAGATAGGTTAACATCCCTGACACGCATTCTCAAATATCAAGTACCTCCTCTCTCATGATAAGCATCAGAAACTAGCTAACAGATACCTCAAGCCTAACATGGTTCCTGGCACAAAATAACCATTCAGTAAATATTTGAAGGAATTATGATAAGGAACTCATGCCTCAAGGAAATCCATTTTAGAACTCTTCTAGCCAAAGTTCTCTTTTTATATTACACAGATATCTGCTTCCCCCAAACCTGGATTTACTTCCTGGAACCTATGAATAATTCTAACCCAGACACTGCAAATAGGTGGCCTCTGGCCTGATCAGGCCTGCAGACATGTTTGCTTTGGCCCATATAGCAGTTTCTGGCCTTAAAAAAAAAAAAAAAAAAAAAAAACAAAACAAAACAAAAAAAAAACTGCCAACATTTTAAGAATTAAGGGATTTCATATAAAACTAGGTATCCAACAACCAAGTGATATAACAACATTAGCCTCACATTGTCACTGAGCAACCATCCCAGGCTGAGTGGCACCTGCCCTCTTTTAGCACTGGCTGATGCCCTCCAGCTGACAATATCCAACATCACTCCACCGTACACTTCATTCATTTTGTCTAACTGATCCCTATAAATGCAGGTGTACTCTAGATCCTATATTTTTTTCTTTTTTTTCTTTTTTTTTTCTTGACAAGCAGAGTGGACAGAGAGAAAGAGAGAGAGAGAGAGAGAGAGAGAGAGAGAGAAAGGTCTTCCTTTTGCCGTTGGTTCACCCTCCAATGGCTGCCACGGCCAGCGCATCACGCTGATCAGAAGCCAGGAGCCAGGTGCTTCTCCTGGTCTCCCATGTGGGTGCAGGGCCCAAGCACTTGGGCCATCCTCCACTGCACTCCTGGGCCATAGCAGAGGGCTGGCCTGGAAGAGGGGCAACCAGGACAGAATCCGGCGCCCTGACCAGGACTAGAACCCGGTGTGCCGGCACCGCAAGGTGGAGGATTAGCCTATTGAGCCGCGGCACCGGCCTAGATCCTATATTTTAACATATCTTTATATCCTGTCTTGAACCATCCAAGCACTCCTGGGGTGCTCCCTCATAAGACAGAAGACACTAAGGGGTCCTATATAACCTTTTTTTATTTTTAAAGATTTATTTATTTGAAAGGAAGAGATACAGACAGAGAGGAAGAGACAGAGAGAAAGGTCTTCCTTTTTCTTGGTTCACTTCCCAAATGGCTGCAACAGCCACAGATGAGCTGATCTGAAGCCAGAAACTTCTTCCAGGTCTCCCACTTGGGTGCAGGAGTCTAAGCACTTGGGTCATCTTCTACTGCTTTCCCAGGCCATAACAGAGAGCTGGGTCAGAAGAGGAGGAGTAGCAACACCAACTGGCAACTATATGGGATGCCGGCACTGCAGGCAGAGGCTAAGCTTACTACACCACAGCACTGGCCCCGTGAATATATTCCAACTCTTTCTCTCCAATTTGCTTCTCCCTCTCACTTAGTCTTCTTGCCTCGACTTTTTAAATTTTTTTTTTTTTTTTTTTTTTTTTTTTACTTATTTGACAGAGTTAGACAGTGAGAGAGAGACAGAGAGAAAAGTCTTCCTTCCGTTGGTTCACCCCACCACGTGCCGCCACGGTTGGCACACTACACCGATCCAAAGCCAGGAGCCAGGTGGTCTCCCACACGGGTGCAGGGCCCAAGCACTTGGGCCATCCTCCACTGCCCTCTTGGGCCACAGCAGAGAGCTGGACTGGAAGAGGAGCAGCCAGGTCTAGAACCCGGTGCCCATATGGGATGCCGGTGTTGCAGGCAGAGGATTAGCCAAGTGAGCCACAGCGGCAGCCCCCTTGCCTTGACTTTTTCTCACTCTTCTGGAAGGGGGCAAGAACAGGAGCCAGGAGATGTAATTCATGTAGAATTAGTCAAATCCATGTGCCCAGTCTATACTCCATACACTAAGATAACAAGGAACCTTTCAGTGTTGTAGGGAAAGCCAGATATGAAAACAAGGACCAGATAGCACAACCAGAGGAAGACGCACTAGAGGATCCCCAAAGCAACTTGGCATCAGCCCTAGAAGTCCAAGGAGGCTGCCGGGCAAAGGTATTCGCTGTGTGTAGAGGTTGCAGGGACATAGCAATGGTTTTGTTCTGGCACATCATCATGAAGTGTTAAGCCTTCCAAAATATTTGTATTTATTTGTCAGTTGTAAAATCTATACACTAGTGTATAAATGTATTGTGTGTATCTTAAAACATTGAAAATATATAGATATTAAGTAAAAATACAGGCACCAGTGTCATGGTACAGTGAGTTTTTCCACTGCCTATGACATCAGCATTCCATATTGGAGGATAGAGTGGACTCCCAGATGTGCTACTTCCAATCCAGCTCCCTCCCAATGAGCTTGGGAAAACGGCAGAAAATGGCCCAAGTGCCAGGGCCCCAGCCATCCATGTGAGAGACATGGATGGAGTTCCAGGTTCCTAGCTTTGGCCTGGGCCAGCCCTTGGCAATTTTGGCCATTTGGGGAATGAACCAGCGGATAGAAGATCGATCTCTCTCTCTCTCTCTCTCTCTTTCTCTCTCCATCTCTGTAACTCTGCCTTTCAAATAAATAATTTAAAAATCTCTTTTTAAAAATAAGAATGCAATAAGAACTTATCAAGTCTGGCGCCACGGCTCACTAGGCTAGTCCTCTGCCTTGCGGCACCGGCACACGGGGTTCTAGTCCCAGTCGGGGCGCCGGATTCTGTCCCAGTTGCCCCTCTTCCAGGCCAGCTCTCTGCTGTGGCCAGGGAGCGCAGTGGAGGATGGCCCAAGTGCTTGGGCCCTGCACCCCATGGGAGACCAGGATAAGTACCTGGCTCCTGACATCGGATCAGCGTGGTGCGCCGGCTGCAGCGTGCCGGCCGCGGCGGCCATTGGAGGGTGAACCAACGGCAAAGGAAGACCTTTCTCTCTGTCCCTCTCTCTCTCACTGTCCATTCTGCCTGTCCAAAAAAAAAAAAAAACTTATCAATAGAGTTATGTGTGATGTCTGAAATTTGCTTTAGAATAATCTAGGGAGAGGGGAAGAGCAGGTGCAGGTAGAGGTATAAATGAAACCAGGCTGATCACAAGTTGATAACTGTTCAAGTTGGGTGAAAGGTATGTGGGCATTTTCATGTTATTTTTAACTGCTGAATATTTTTACAAACCTTTGAAATAAACACTTTTACAGTAAACACATCTAACATTTTCTTCAGAAACCCCAAAGGATGGTTTTGTACCACATCCCTGAGGTCTACACACCACACCCTAGAAGCTGTGGGGCAGAGGACTGACTGCATTGAAATCTGCAGCTTCTAAAGATTAATTTCCCTTTCCTTTTCCTTTGGGCTCAGGAGCTGATGGCTGCTGCCTCCCAGGTTCTGTGCCCAGGCACTATACAGACTGTTCCCCTTTGTATATTTCTGTTTACTATCTGCTGTTAGGTTAGGCTCTATTCTAGATACTTTGTTATCTTGTAAAGTAAGCTTCCTGCTGTTAACTATGCCAAGAGTGAAGACACTGAAGTTTAGAGCAATTTAATAATATGCCAGAAATTACACCATTAATAACTGGCTGAGTCAAAATTGTTGTCCCTTCATATTTTGATTTCCAATATATTTTCACACTGGGCATAAGCAGATCCAAAACAAATCTCCTTCTACCTAATACCAAAATTCCAGAGTTTTGCAAGGTTCCTGCCTGCTCAGCCACTTAAGCTCAAGGAAGGAACTCTTCAAGCAGCAACCAGAAATAGCACCAACATGTTAGGAAGCTTGAAACCATCTCCTTCCCCTCCCCTGAGCCCTTCCAAAACTCAGATACCACTGGTGAGAGAAACAGAGCAAGCACAAGGACCAGGCCAGCTCAGACAGGCATTAGGGACAAAGAAGTACTAAGCATGACAGGGATGGTTCATGCTTTTCCTTGGGCTCATTCTTACCAAGTTCAACTCACAGTCAACTATCCACGGTCAGCTTTCTTCTACGCCAAGCATTCAATTTCCTGAGGACACGATGAAGCAGTTTTTCCACCAAGGTGCACAGAATTATCGTACACAAGGGCAAAGAATCAAACCATATTATTTGCAAACATACCCTGTCCCCCAACCACTCCATATCATACAAGTACACATTCAAATCTTTCCTTGTATGATACACATGATTTAGGGGAAAATACAAAACTTACCTAAACATGACTACAAATCAGCTTATGGTTACAGAAGGGCAAGGCATCTATGTCCAATAACCATAGAAGCTTGGAGTAATGACCAAAGAAATAAGCCATGGAAACCACACGAAGCGGCACAGGAGCCAGAGCTACCCTCCAGTTCAGGTGTTCAAGAAACACCAGCTACTTTTCTAGCACCACCAAAGAGAATTAGAAAGGTCTGATGAACTACCGATTTGGTCACCCTTCACATTTAAGGCTGCAACTTGGTATGGACATTTCACCAAAAAGGCCAAGGGCAAAGTGACCAGCTTCACTAGAGAGCCTTAGGCACTCCCACAATGCCCTGTGCCTCTTTCTCCCACTGCAGGCCACCACTCCTATGCCTCCAACACCTATAACAGAATACCTCTTTTTGTGTCTATTTTCAACATTAACTGAAATTCAGGACATAGACCATGCCTTAGTTACCTTTTATTGTCAGTTGGGTCTAATCCATGACCCCTTACAGAGTCAAAGCTCTCCAAAAGTCTGTTGGATATTTTCCAAAATGAACAACGCATTGCTGTCTTACTGCATGCAAAGAAACCCTGCCCGTTCACCATTTACAACATTGTGCTATATTCTCAATCAACACCTCTGCCCTCTGAACCTCCTTCAGTTCCTGAAGTCTTATCTGTCCTGGTTGCTCTGCTTTCTTCAACTTGAGTTCAGGCTCCAGTTCGTGCTTCTGGTATTTCTTCTGCCCCAAACGGAAGAAACCCAGCCCCCTCCTTTACCTTACCCACAATCCTCCCCTCCAGGCCCCATATAGCAGCTGTCTGACCAACCTGCTGGTGTGTCTGCCAAGTTCACAGTGAGTGTACCCAGCCTAGCAGAGCTGTGTTAGAGCTAACACTAAAGCAAGCACACTGGCCACGTGCCAGGCCCTTGCTGTTAAGAAGCCTGTATTGTCATATAATGTTAAATGGGCCTTATAAGTGCCTGGTGAAATGGCTCCCAGAGCAGATATGCCTTCTAACAAGCAAGCATTGTTACTTAACTGTTCTACCTGTGCAATCTTACCTCCTCCTCCGAACATTGAGGCCTGTGCTAGAAAACCTCTCAACACCTAGCAGAGCACTCCATGCTCAGTAAGCTTTCAACAAGCCAATTCTCCATTTAAGAACCACTGTATCCATCAATGTTTCTCCAGTTCAGCTTCACACGAACAGGTGCCATCATATTTACAGGTGCCTTCACATGCACTATCTCCACTATGTCCCAAGAATATGCCTCTAGCAAGAGTCATCTCGCGTTAACTTGACAGATAAAAATCATCCAACCTGTAGGTGGCAGAGCTAGAACCCAGGCCTCCAAATACCAGGTGTGGGGTTCTTCCCTCTCCCTGAGGCTGCTTGACAAAATCCCACTGCATGGATGAATAAGCAGAGACCAGTCTCCCTGGACACGGGCACACACTGATCTTCAGCCCACAGCACAGCGAGGATGGCTTCACTCAGCCAGACCCCTGAGGAGAGGATGATTAGGTTTCTGACTTTTACCGTGATCTATGATGTCTGCTGCCAGGGGGGCAGCGTCCAGTGGCAGCTTTCCCAGGGCACTGGCAAAATCGGTGGGTATAAATCATTCAGAGATTTTTTTCAAAAACATTTTTGTCCATTATTAAACAGGAACAATAACAACAAAATAAGTAGGCAGCCACCATTAGAAAACTTAGCCAAGAGAATCTTGGAGATGGAGTACTTCTCACACTGTCTTCTCTACCAGCAAGCACAAAAACCATGTCATGGGAATGTCAGAGCTAAAGAAGGCCCGGTTTCCGTTTTTGTAAAATTCCCCCTCCCAACCTCCTGTGAACAGTGTGTGCGGCCACTGGAAATGCTACAGAACAACAGGCCAAGGTTGAGGGCGACTTCGCAATTTCTCAAAATGAAAAATTGTCCTAGGAGATGAGATTTTCAGCACCACAAGTCATTGAAAAGAATGAAAATTGGCTTTTTATATAAACTGACCTACAGAAAAATTTGTATAAATGAGGTGCTGTCCTGAAAGGCCCATACTGTGTTCCAAATGCCAAGGTCAAGTGAAAGGGGTCAATCCCTTAAGTGGGGAAGGCATTTCTTGCTGCAAAAAGACAGGACCTACCCCAGTGATCTGACCCTGCTCACCTTACCATCCACTCGGAGCCTAGCTCTGCATCGGTCAAATCCAACATTCTACAAGGGGAGACTACACAATCTACATTTATGTAACTAAATCCACAGAATTTCAGACCCACTGAACAAACCCAGAGGTCTGCAGGGGAGAACCTGAGGCCCCCGCATCTTTGTTCTAAGGGCCAGACATCTAGCCGTTATTGGATTTTATTTTTTCCACACATATTCTTCTCCAAAAAGGGACTTTCCCCCAATTTTCCCACAAGGAGGCAAGTGATAGATCAATGCACAGTGCCAGAAGAGGAACTTAAATACAGTATGTGTGGAAGCCACTTCACATTTTGCCAGACAAAACCCTGGCCGCAGGAGGTCAGTTTCCACAATGAGGTGGCAAAGGTGTTAGAAAGAGGCCAGTTGGGAGGAGATAAAGGGCCATTTGGGCACAAACCCCCTACCGATCAGAGCTTTCTTCTGAAGTGTCTCCTTTTCAACAGGGAAGCCTTTTAAAACTACATTTGCTTTGGATCCCTACCTGAATGACAATGTGTGGGGATCCGATTTCACCTTTTGTCAAGGACCGGGTGAGAAACAGTAAAACGGCTGTCAGCATCTAAGAAAAAGCAAGTCCTTAAGCCTACAAGGAGAAGGGCAGGGGGGAAAACCATGCCCGGCCCTGCCCTGGTGATGGGATGAAGGTGGCAATCACCAGCTCACTCTGCAAGCACAGGCCTAAACTGTAGTATCCTCAAGTTCCCCCATTAACAGAGGTGCCCTCTGCAAAAATACAATTCTGTGCTCTGGATCTAAACATTCACCACTGAAAAGAAAATTCTAGCTTTCCTTCCTTGTCCAAAAGTCACTTCCCTCCGAGGAACTAAGCAATAGTCAAATATCAGAAAATGCAAATGGAAAAAAATCATAACTGAATGTGTACCTGAAGGATCTGTATGGAAAGGAAAATGTTATCTTGAAAGCTTATCTATTATTATGCAAATGAAAAAATCCACCAGGGCCCGGTGTCTGTAAATAAATGTAAAATTATCTTTCAAGCAAACCACTCCTCACTCAACCTCATTTCAAAAATAAAACAATTTTTTCTACAGTGGAAAAGGTCCGTGGAACTTGCTTTAGAAAAACCATATTCTCTCGGGAGGACTGGGGTGGGGGTGAGGGTAAAAAGAAAGAAAAAAAGAAAAAAAAAAGGTCAGAAACCTGAATCCCAAAGTGATTCAAAACACCTCTCCCGGTGGGAGGTGGGAGCTGGAAGGGGCAGTCGGGGTAGCACCGAAATCAGAATCCTCTTCCCAGAACAGATTCCTGGAAACTTGGCTCTTTCGAAGACCGCGTCCCTCACGGTTATTGTTGTCAGGGTGCACAGTGGAAGAGGATGGGGGGCTATTTTACTTAAGAGGGTGACAGACTCGGAATGTCACCTCAACCGCCCCTAAACGAGTGGGCCTTTTTGGCCGCGAAGGTGAGAATAGCGGCGAGCAAGCATCTCCAGGTGGTGGCCGTTCTGCGATTTTTTTTTTTTTAACCACGGGTGGTTGTTGGTCACATCCCCGCGACTCCCTCTAAGCCGAGGGGGGATGTTTTCTCCGCGTCCCCCTCCCTCTCCCGGGGACGACCAGCACGGGAAACACTCGAGAGCAATGGGAAACGCATTCATTTTCCTCCTCCGAAAAGGCGCATACATATACACACACCACAAACATTTATGCGGCGGACAGCGCGCAACCGACCGCAGCCAAAGCGGAAAGCAACAAAAAGAGTCGCCCACCAGGACCCGAGTCGGAATCTACCAGGAATCCACCAGGCCGGCCCCTCCCCCCAACGCACCGGGCGGGGAGCAGGAGCGCGGGGCCGACTCCCGAGGCCGCTCTCCGAGGGGACCCAGAGCGCCCCGGAGCAGCCGCGCCCACGCCGGTGCCTTCCCTCAGCGCGCCCTGCAGTGCGCCTCGATACCAGGCACAAGAGGAGGTGGTCCAGGGGGTGGGGCGGGGGGCCTCGGGAACTCGTTCGAGGCAGGCGGGGCGGGCTGCCCCAGGATGGGGACACAAAGAGGGAACGGGAGTTTGCAGCGGTGGCGCGGTGGACACGAGTCGGCCCGAGGAAGGTGTGCAAATTCCGGACCGAGGTGCAGAAGCAACCAGAGAATCGTGGCCGAGGTAAAGGAGCCGGAGCTGAGCCGTAGAAGGCTGTGCAGAGGAAGGGGGTGGGGGGAGGGTGTCCCCGCGCAGAGGGCAGGGGGCTCTGCAGGGGAGAAAGGGAAGGGTGGACAGGGCAAGGAAGATGCGCTGGTATGCAGCCAGGGGTCTGTTCTGTGCAGAGGTCCGGCGGGGCAGCGGTTCTGCGCCGGCCAAGAGCAGTCGGTGCACCGCAAGAGGATCTGCACCAGGCAGTGGGAGGCGGCTCTCCGCAAAGGGGAAAGGCGGGCTGCCGGACGGGCAAGGCCAGGGCCGTGAAGGCGGCCGCTTACCTGCATGGTGACGACCCCCAGCTCCTCCGCCGCCAGCCTCCGCATCTGGCTCGCTAGCACTTGCGCCTCGTCCAGGATGGAGAAGTCTGCGTCGGCCACAGCGCCCAAGAGCCAGCACGCAACCAGGCAGAGCAGCCAGAGGGGCGGCCGCCGAGCCCCGGCCCCTGCCCCGGCCCAGCCAGGCGAGCCCGGACAGCGTTGGGCCAGGACGGCCGCCCCCGCCGTCTCCTCGTCCTCCGGCTCCCGAGCCATACAGCTTCCCCAGCCGCCCCGCCGAGGGGCTCCGGGCGCGGGGACGCGGGGAGAGAGCCGCGGGAGGTGCGCTCAGGGCCCGCTCGGCGCAGCCCGCAAAACTTTCTTCTTCTTCTGCAGACTCGTCTCCGCGCTGCGGCGTCGGCGGCTCCCAAACTTAGGGGGCGCCCGGCTACAGCGCGGGAGCGCGGGCGGCCACCATCGCCCGGCTCGGAGTTGGGCGGGAGAGGAAGCGGTCGCCTGAGCGCTCCCCGCGGTGCCGCCGGGTCTCCGGGAGCCGCGGTTGCCCGTGGGCCGGAGTGCGCGCGCTGCGGAGCTGACAGTCGGCGCCGCCGGCCGCGCGGCTTTCGCTTCCCCAGAGCCCGGGCGCGGGGAGGCGGCGGCGGCGGCGGCGGCTACGAGGGCTGGCGGCAGCACGGGAGGAGGAGTGGCGACCCGGCTGCGCGGTCAGGGCAGCCACCCGAACCGGGAGTGAGAGGGGGAGGTTTGGGGGAAAACAAAAAACAAAACAAAAACAAACAAACAAAAAACACAACCGAAAGAAAGAAAGAGGTGGGGGAAAGGGAGGTGTCTGGTGCCACCACGCCGCGCTCCGGCTCCGCGCACTTCCCGGCTCGCCGCCGCCGCCGCCGCCGCCGCCGCCGCCGCGGCTGAGGTGATTTATGGAGCGAGGGCGAGAGGCGGGGAAATTCCCCCAGTCGCCCCTCCTCTCCTTGCCTGCTCCCGCCTCACAACCGGCCCCCAGGCGCCGGCCGCGGAGGCCAGCCTCGCTTCTTGGGGACCAGCCCAGCCGCGGGAGGGGGCCGCCAGGGACCTTCTGTGCCCGGGGACGGCGACCCCCGCCCCGGCTCTCACGGCCTCCGCCCACGCGAGGACTCCAGCCTCCTACCGGCTCTAGGTGCCGCCCACCGAAAGTCCCTTTAAGTTCTAGGACGCTGGCGGTGTGCCCGGCGGAGCCTGGGGACCCAGGGCGCTGCAGCTAGTGCGTCCCCTGCCTGGCTTCCAGGTTATCAATAACAATAGCCCTGGTCGATCGACGGGTTTCCGTGTGCAGCCCGCTCCTGTGTGCGGGCGGGCGCAGTGCTCCGGGGTTTCTACACCTTATCCTTTAATCCCCCACAACATCCCTAGGAGGTAGGCATCTTTATCCCAAATTTTTAGGTAACAAAGACTAGGGCTTACAGCGGTGGAATCAATTGCCGGAGGTCACCCAGGGGATAAGAAGCAGATTCAGAATTTAAGCACACGTCTTACTCTGAGGATCTTGCCCTGAAACACGACACAGCTCTTCCTGTCTCTGTTTGGAAATGAACCACCTGATCCCGTCAACTCCAACAAACAAACAAATCAACCAAAAATCCCCGACTAAACCGGACTCCACTGCAGACACCTGTTCTCCCAGACCCCCAGCTCAGACCCTCTGAGAAGTTACCTGTGGGAAGCACCTGAAAACAAGTGTGTGTGTGTGTGTGTGTGTGTGTGTGTGTAAAAGCAGCCAAGTGCTGCAAGTTGGCTGCGTGTAGCTTTCTAGGCCACACAGCCAGGCCCTGGAAGATGAGGGGCTTGCCCAGGGCTCCCTAGCAGAAGTGGTAGGAGGACCAGACCCAGATTTAGTGCTTTTTTTTTTTTCACTTTATCAAAAAGTCTTCTGTTTTAATTCTTTGATTCTATTGTATACAAACTCATCTTCTCTTTTAAGCTTTCTCTGGCCCAGTGTTTCTCATAGCAATCATTTATTCCGATTTATTGCCAATCAGTGTTGTCTCTGCTATATTGGTTTATATTCTCCAGTCTATGTCACCTTGACACAGGCACATCACACCCTTGGCAGCCGCATGGTTGAGTGTCTGAGATGTCTGACACCCTGGAACCCAGATGAGCCTGTCCACTGAAGGGACCAAGCCCTTCACTTCCGCATCATCCACACACAAACATAATAGGTTTCAGAAAAATGACCCTCTGCTTAACAATGCAATGAAAACCTCCCTGTCTGTCTTCTATCCCAGAGTTGAGCCAAGATTTCTTAGAGGCTTTTTTGGTTTTTATCATATACCCTTGCACATGGTAGTTAATCAGTGAGACAAAACATACTAGTCCACTTGGTAAGTAGAAAAGAAAATAACTGAGTAATGGCAGCTGGTATCAACTTTTTGGAAAACTCTTCCAGGTTACCATCACCAAGCTGTCACATGTCTCTACGCCAACCTTCTGACACGTCCCCCAGAGGGCCTCTCCATTGCCCATCCTGTCTGTGTTGGTATTTCTTGGGAGCCAATCCTGTGTTTTCTTTCTTTCTTTCCTTTTTTTAATTGACAGACAGTGAGAGAGAGACAGAGACAGAGACAAAGGTTTTCCTTCCGTTGGTTCACCCCCGAAACAGCCGTTATGGCCAGAGCTATGCCAATCTGAAGCCAGGAGCCAGGTACTTCTTCCTGGTCTCCCACACGGGTGCAAGCGCCAAAGCACTTGGGCCATCCTCCACTGCCCTACCAGGCCACAGCAGAGAGCTGAACTGGAAGACGAGCAACCGGGACTAGAACCTGGCACCCAAATGGGATGCTGGAGCCGCAGGCGGAGGATTAACCAAGTGAGCCACAGCGCCGGCCCTTCTTTCCCTCCCTCCCTCCCTCCCTTCCTCTTTCTTTACTTCCTTCCTTCCTTCCGTTCTTTCGTTCTTGTTTATTTGAAAGAGTTACAGAGAAGGAGAGGCAGACAGACACAGAAAAGGTCTTCCATCCACTGGTTCACTCCACAAATGGCCACAACAGCCGGAGCTGCACCAATCCGAAGCCAGGAGCCAGGAGCTTCTTCTAGGCCTCCCATGTGACTCCAGGGGCCCAAGCACTTGGACCATCTTCCACAGCTTTCCCAGGTCATTAGCAGTGAGCTGGAATGGAAGTGGAGCAGCTAGCACTCAAACCAGCACCCATATAGGATGCCAACACCACAGGTGGCAGCTTTACCCACTACGCCAAGACACCAGCCTGTGTCATCTGGTTTCACTCTACTGTTCTTTCTTCTGAGAACACTTATCTACAGCCATGCCTCCAGTTATCACCAAAAGGTAAGAGTTTTGCAACCTTATATAGTTCATCCTTTTCTTGAACTGAATCTCCATCCTTTCAACTGTTTACCGACTACCAGATAGAAGGGGATTTCAAAGCATTCATGGACAGTGGAATTATAAATTTACTTTGGTGCAAAAAATTTTAAAATACATGCATATAAGGGGGCTTTAAGAAGTTCATGTGAAGGGGCCAGTGCTGTGGCTTTTCTGGTAAAGCCAATACCTGCAGTATCAGCATCCCATATGGGCGCTGGTTCATATCCTGGCTGCTCCACTTCCCATCTGGCTCTCTGCTATGACCTGGGAAAGCAGAAGATGGCCCAAGTGCTTGGACCCCTGAACCCGACGTGGGAGACCCAAAAGAAGCCCCTGGCTCCTGTTTTCAGATTGACCCGGCCCAATGGCCATTTGAGAAGTGAACCAGTAGATGGAAGACTCTCTCTCTCTCTCTCTCTCTCTCTCCTCTGCTTCTCTGTAACTCTGCCTTTCAAATAAATAAATATATCTTTAAAAAGAGAAGTACATATGAAAAAACCATGCATGGATTTCAAAACATTTTTTTGTGCCAAAACAAACATCTTTTAATTCCATTTTCCATGAACTTTTTGAAGTCCCCATGAATACCTGAAGGAAAACTCATTACTGCCTCCTCCTATGCTCCTGCTAACTTTGTACTGAGAGAGGCAGGTGCCTCGCTGTATCCACCTCGGGTCCGTATGTGTCTCTCACACCTGTTCCTGGCTGTTCCTTTGTAGTCCATTATTGAGCTCACCTGCATGAAGACTGAAGTCTCCTCACAGTCTCTATGCAGTCTGTCTATCCCGTCGTGTTATTCTTCACACTGAAGGCAAAGTCGTCTTTTGAAGTCAAATCTGAACTTACCTCTCACTAATCTATATCCCTTCAATCCTGAATGTCCCAGCTCAGAGAAATAAACTTAACACGACAAACAGGGCTCTTTGCGCTCTGGCCTATTGGCCCTTCTGGCATTATTCTAACCTCTTTTCTCCCAAATGCCTCCCTGCCCCCCAGAAAACACCTTTCTGACAGCCCACAAGACCATGCCTTTCTCTCTACATAGCCGGTCCCCCCCTTGAGCTGAGATGTCATTGCTCTGAGGCCTTCCCTGACAACCCCCACCACCCCAACCCAGCGTTCATTGCTCCTATGCTGCTCCAAAGCTCAGCACCTGATGTCCCTCCAGCATTTAGCAAGCAGCCTTGCGTCTGTCCCGCAAGCCTTTATTTTCTTTACCCTGAAGTTTCTAAAAGTGTGATCTCCCAGCTGCTTGTAGCCTGGGGGTGCTTCTAATAGGTTGCACACCCTAACTCTTTCCCACATCAAATGAAGCAGAATCCCTGGATATGGGGGTGGGGGTGGGTCCTGGAATATGCATTTTGCAGACCCAACCCATGATGCCTACAAGCCATTGTCAGACTGCAAGCGGGCTCCTGGAAGTGGTAACTCCACAAGCTGCAAGCTTGGCACCACTGGTCTGGTGTTAGAGAGAACATTTACACATGCATACTGTACATGATAGGTCAATAAAAGCTTGTTACCTGATAGCTACTAATCCTTAATGTCTTCAGTTCATGTAAATGAAGTGATCCTATGCTTTGACCCCTGCTCAGCAATGGTTGATTATTTCCCAGGGGGGCAACTGACTGGATCAGTTGGTCCTGTGACATCATGGTAGTCAATCTACAGCATCTAAGGCAGGCAAAATGATTAGCTGAGACAAGCTGGGACAACTCTTTAATCTTAAAATTGTTTTGTTAGCAAATACTAGGAGGAAAAAGCAGTAAGAACTGGTAATTGAATTGAAAAAGACACAAGATAGGCCTTGGAGGCCAAGACTCCTATAATGCACATTGGCCTAACAGCTAATATACAGCCATATATATGTGCATACACATGTATATATAGAGAGGCATATTTATGGTTATATATTTATTGTACATGCAAGAGTGTATGAGTGTATATCTAATAAATACATACATTCTCATCTATATGTCTGTGCGCGTGTGTGTGTATGTATCACTAATACACATTTCTGTGTATACATACTCTCACACATATGGCTGTATAAACGATCATACTTGTGTGTATATACATGTATGTGAGTGTATGTATCCATATATACCCGAGTATAGCGTGGTGACTAGCAGTGTGAATGTTGGTATCAGAAAACCCATTTGTATCCCAAGAACAATATTTATGAGCTATGTCATCTCTATCAAACTTAACTTCTTTTAGCCTTAGTTTCTTCATATGTAAAATACTTCCCAGGATTTTTGTGAAAGGTACACTCTTAGCATAGCACCTGGTACATAGAAGCATCCCATAAACAGTGGGTATAATTTTGCAAGCCAAAGATGTGAAGGAGCAAATATCACAAAGAAGTTCAGAAAGCCAATCAGACAGACGGGATTATGGAGTACCTAGAACCTGTGGCATGCAACAGAGACAATCACCAAGTCCCAGCACTAAGATTTCAGAACTTTCTCATACCAAATCTAGTCTACAAGATATATTATAAATAGTCTCTTTTTTTTTCCTGTCTCTAGTCTTGAGGTAACTCTAAGAATCAAATTCATTCATACATTTATACAGAGAGGGTACTATTGACTGTGTAGCTATTTGAACTACAAAATGATAGACTGGTAAGTGGGTCACAACTGTAGTTAGAAGACAGTAGACCACCATGAGACTTGTGTGATACCTCATTTTCTCCGTGGACTCTTCCTGTACCCTTGCTGTGACCATCAGTGTTTGGTACCTTCATTGTCTGCTTCCTCCCAGTAGCTCCAGCGTTTAACGCTCGGCTTTATCATTGCCCCTCTGTAAATGTTGTCCCATCTGCATGTTTATCCAGGGAAGGTCTATAACTACTCTCAGCAGAATCACTTGTCAGGGACTGTCTTCCTTCTTTACTCCCACAGGGTCAATCATACAGCCAGACTGAGGGAAGAAACTCAGGAAAGGTTGTACCAAAGAACTGGAAAACATAAGAAAATCTCTGAATCACTCATCTATGCAGGAAGCTGCACAGTTTTGTCCCTTGACCATTAAGGAAGAATGAACCAAGAGTTAACAACAAGCTGGCTGCTCTTCCGTATTTAAGGGGACCCACAGCCATTTCAGTGACAGCCCTCATGGTCCACATGTGGCCAAGATACTCACCACAGGAAAACTCGTGGCAAGCTGTTTTCAGGGACTTTTGGTCGGATTTCCAAAAATGTAGTACGGATTTTCAACCCTGCATCATTCTCTTTGGCATACTCTGAGGTGTAAGTGAGGTCCAAGTTAACAACAAATTCTCAGCCTAACGCTGCTGGCAGGCCTCTCATTCAAAACAATAATTGGCTGCCAACTATAATGAGCTTGTGAACTCAGGGAGCTCAGGAGAATGAAAGCGGTAATTCCAGGGGTAGATATTAGCACTTGTTCATTAGCTTCTATAAGACGACAAATCTCAACAAGTGTGATTTATTGCTAAATAAATGAAAATGGCTAATGATCTGGGCTGAATCTCAGAACACAGATCATCAGATTTCCCATTTCCCTTCAAACTGTGAACCAGTAAAGGTAGAACAATGTTAAAAAAATAAAAATTACTGAGATGCTACCATGGGCAGAGTAGTGTATATAGCACCCAACATATTATTGCTAGATCTCATGTATGTTTTCTATGTTCCATCATGTAAGCATCAAAACAGAGGAGAAAATTATTGTGATTTTATACCCAGGGAAACTGCAACTCAGAAAGGTTAAGTAACTTGACCAAGGTCACAGTTTCGGAAGCTATGGAGCTAGGATGGAAACTGAGCTCTGTTGGACTCCTAACTTAATTTTTTCTCCATTCTATGATGTGCATCTCTTTGAATGAAAGAAGTTATAATAATTGTCATTCCACAGACCTCTGCTTATGAAACTTCCTCATTTCCAAGGCAAGTATTTTTTTCCTGTTCATTTCAGTAAATATTTACTGAGCATTTGTTATGTGCTAATAATGTCTTTATTGTTGTTGTTGCTAGGCATACATGGATGGGTAATTTTGGTTGTCCCTAAAATTTTACAGTTATTGGGGAAAAGAGAAAATTTAAAGACAGATAATATCACATACAGCAATTGCCTCACGGCCTTTCCGTGTTACCTTCCTTCAAATATCTGCATTACACCCCCAAGAACTGTAAAGGCGGGTCAAAATATGACCTGGTGGTTAGCATGCCTGTGCCCCATATCAGAGTGCTTGGGCTGGCTACCTGCCTCTGGCTCTTGACTCCAGCTTCCTACTAATGCAGGCTCCAGGAGTCACTGGTGATGGCTCAAGTAATTGGTTTCCTGCCACCCACTTCAGACTCCTGGATTGAGTTCTCATCTCCTGGTTTCAGCCACCATTGTAAGCATTTAGGGAATGAACCAGCAGATAGGAGCTGGAGTGTTTCTCTCTCTCTCTCTCTCTCTCTCTCTCTGCCTTTCAAATAAATAAAGAGGAACTGTGGTGGATCTGAGACGTTACCCTATTTGAAAGCCAACAAATCAACCACCACACCCTCATGGAAGCTGGCAGAAGATATGAGTGAGACTCCTGGGTTAGACAAAGGATTTTATTGTTCACAGTAAGAGCAGTAGGCAGACTGTCACCTTTTGAGGTAGTCCTCCAAGCTTAAATCCCCACAGGGCAATGTGAAGAAGGCCAGGACACATCTGCACATATTAGGTAGCATTGGAGGAGGGGAACCTTAAGCTTAGATAATCCAAATCTTTTATAATGAAATGCAAACAGAACTGCATTTTCCCAGAAGGAGATATCTTACATGGTGGAAAGAAAGCAAAATTTTGCCTTTGCTCCAAATAGTGACATCTTTCTACCCACTAAGGTTGTTCTGTAAACAAACATTAATGTGTATATGTGTGTGGGGGTGTGTATCCCAGAACAAAAGAGCAGTTAGAGCCCTGCTCACAAGAAATGCAAGAAACACATGGAGACTGTCTCTTCACATCTCCTTTTAGTCTGTATTCGAATATGAGGGGAGGTCTCTCCTAACCATTTTATTTAGATTTGTGACACCAATTACTCTCCCTAGGAACTCCCTATGCCCTGCCTGCTTTTTTAAAAATATTTATTTATTTACTTGAAAGTCAGAGTTACACAGAGAGAGGAGGGGCAGAGAGAGAGAGAGAGAGAGGTCTTCCATCCTCTGGTTCACTCCCCAGTTGGCTAGAGCTACCCCCATCTGAAGCCAGGATTCAGGAGCTTCTTCTGGGTCTCCCATGCAGGTGCAGGGGCCCAAGGACTTGGCTGTCTTCTACTGCTTTCCCAGACCATAACAGAGAGCTGGATTGGAAGTGGAGCAGCCAGGTTTCGAACCAGCACCCATATGGGATGCTGGCGCTTCAGGCCAGGGCATTAACCTGCTGCACCACAGCGCCAGCCCCAACCCTGCCTGCTTTTGTACTCATACCATCTAACAAAATTGATTTGCTTACTTATTTTATTTATTATAAGCTCCATGAAGGCAAGAACTTGTGTGTGCTTTGTCAACATATCCTTGATGGCTAAGATGGTACCTGATACATAGTATCACATATGTGATATCACATATCACATATTTAGAAAATATGTGTTGAATTAATGAATATAATATGAAAAGTTCTAGAGAAGTGATACTTAATGTAACCTAGTAGGAAGGTGAGAGAAGGTTCCCTGGAGGAGGTAGCACCTGAGAAATGTTACCAACTCAAAAGCATCGGTTAGGTAAGAAGGAGAAGAAAAAGAACAAGAGGGACAAGAAGAAACAGGAGGAGGAAGAGGGGAAAAGGAGAAAGAAAGGAAGGAAAGAAGAGAAGGAGGAAGGGAGGGAGGGAGAAACTGAGGGGCAGAGAGAGAGGGAGAGAGAGAGAGGGAGAGAGGAGCTTGCCTGGAGGAGAGAAGAGCATTCAATAACTAATGAAGAACAAAACACTACAATGTAAAGAAAGGAATTTGAATAAGGATGGGATTGCTACAACATCGAATAGTGAAGGGCAGTGGATGAAGGTGTAAATGAAGAGAGGAGCCTTGGTCCTTGACCAAGGTCCTTGGACTGTCTCCTGTGAGGAATAGGGGGCCACAAGAGACTTTTTTCAGCAAGGCTGTGAGGTTTCAGAAAGATTATTCTATAGTTGTGGAAGATGGATTTAAGGCCAGGAGTCTTTATTCCTAGATTTATTGGCTGAACCAAGTAGCAGCTCAAAGGTATCTGAATATTACCAAGAAGGACAGTGAAATTTCTTAAGGCAATTTTATGATGTAGATTTTTATTTTGAAAAGCAAATGAATAAACAAAAACATAGTGCTTCAGCCAAGGCACCTAACAATGTTGCAATAAATATAATTGTAATAAGTTAAGCACAACTTAAGAGTCATGGAAAGCAAACAGCAAGAACTGACTCCCAGTTAGACATCTCTTTATACTGAAATCAAATGACATACTCTTTCCATGGGCTTGGTGAACCCTTCATTAGACATACAAAGTCGTGTAGTTCTTTCCATCTTACCAAAGTTTAAAATTGTCTAAAACTCTATCTCGGAGTAGTAAAATTTATGAACAAGCCAAATCAAAGCCACCATTGAGGGAGCAGCTACTGTGAACAAAGGACTGTGCTACTTTTTGCTCTGAGTGTATTCTCCAGCAAGAGACACGCAGTTAGAAATATGCAAAGTAAGGTCTGGTGTTGTGGGTGGCACTGCAGGTTAAGCCACTGCCTGCAACACTGTCATCCCATATGAGTGCTAGTTCAAGTACCATCTTCTGCAATTCTGTAGTGGAAAGTGGCCCAAGTCCTTGGGACCCTGTCACTCATGTGGAGGACCAGGATGGAATTCCAGGCTCCTGGCTTCAGCCTGGCCCTGCCTTGACCATTGCAGCCATTTGTGGAGTGAACCAGTGGATGGAAGATCTTTATCTTTCCCTTTCTCTATATAACTCTGCATTTCAAATAAATAAATAAATCTTTTTTTTTTTTATTTGAAAGGCAGAGTTACAGAGAGGCAGAGAGAGAAAGAGAGAGAGGTCTTCCTTCTGCTCATTCACTCCCCAGATGACCACAACGGCTGGAGCTGCGTGGGTCAAAAACTAGGATCCAGGAGCTTCTTCCTGGTCTCCCACACGGGTGCAGGGGCCCAAGGACTTGGGCCATCTTGTACTGTTTTCCCAGGCCATAGCACAGAGCTGGATCAGAAGTGCAGCATCTGGGACTTGAACTGGCAGCCATGTGGGATGTTGGCACCATAGGCGGCAGCTTTACCTGCTAAGCCACAGCGCTGGCCCTTAAAAAATCTTCTTTTAAAAAAGAGCAAAACAGTCCTTCCTGATCCTTTTTAAAATTTTTTAAGAAATATATGAAGTGAAATAGCAGTGAGAAATTTAAACCAGATTAAGATGCAATAGGAGAGATAGAACAAAGCAAATGAGTTACAAGACAATATTTGCAAAGTGACAAAATAGCTATATATAGAAATAATATCAATAACTAACACTTTCTGTGTGCTTCCTAGGTTGTGGGCATGAAGCTATATGTTTTAAATGGAATGTTCTCATTTAATCCCTGAAACTCTGTGAATCCTAATAATAAAGCTAACATTTATTGAGTGCTCACTATGTTCTGGGGACAATGCCAAGTGTTTTAAGTAGATTATTTTATCCATGAATAGAATCTGTTAAGCAGGTATAATCATTGCCATTTTACATATTAGGAAACTGAGATTTGGTAAGATTGATTTATTTTTTGTCCAAGGTTTCAGAAGTAATATGTGATAGTACCACCATGTAAATTCAAGCCAGGCAGCAGCGTTGTGGCATGTGGGTTAAGCTGCTGCTTGCAATGCTGGCATGTCATTTAGGAGTTCCAGTTAGAGTCCTGGCTGCTCCACATCTGATCCAGGTTTCTGCTAATGCACCTGGGAAGGCAGAGGAAGATGCCAAAGTACTTGGGTTCCTGCTACTCGTGTAGGAGACCAGGAAAGAGTTTCTGGCTCTTGGCTTTGGCCTGGCCCAGACCTGGCTGTTGGGATCATTTGGGGAATGAAGCAGTAACTAACGGACAGAAATTCTCTCTCTCTTTCTCTCTTTCAAATAAAGAAACAGAATCCAGACCATCACAGTTAATTACAATGCTGTCCTGCCTCATAACAACAGGTAAGTATTATGATCAAATTCATTTTGCAAAGGAGGAAGCTAATGCTCAGAAAAGTGAGGCCATGAACACATATCTGTAGGAAAGTAAAAAATACAGGAACTTAAACACAAAACACCCTGAAGGATCAAAAACACTAATGGTATAAAATATATATTTATATAAAATATAATATATATAATGAATATATATTATATATGAAAATATAAATATAGTATATATATTATCTAGGTCATCCGGCTAACCTGAACTTGAATTTGTATATGGGTAACTGAATGATAAATGGAGCAAGCCAGATTAAGATTTTAAAAGTTTTTGTCATTCACTTATGCCAGGGACTTTGCGTCTTACTAGATGGCAGGGATGTGACAGGTACAGTCCCTGCTCATAGGGGCTTTGGCACAGAGGCAAGGACTGCAAGTACAAATAAGTACAAGTGAGGAACTTCATAAAAAAGGCAGAGCCTGCGAGCAACCTGCTGGCATTCAAGATTAAAGTGAAAGAGTCATCCTTGAATTTTCTTGTTTTGAACCCCATTAAGTCATTTTATTTCTCCCATATTTATTTATCAGTGATCTCACATAATCTTCAGGATACAATGGAAAATCTTAAGCACATGCACACTAGCATGATTGGAACCTTGACCCATCTGTTTCCCTGTCACCCTCCTGCCATTGCACATACACATCCTGGGTACCAGCCAAAACAAGCGACTTACCTCTTAGACCACAGCTCCCTGGCTGTACACTTCCCTTCCTTTGCTATGTAGTTAGTGTGCTTGGAAAGTTTTTCCTTGCCTTTCTGCCTTCTTTTCTTTCTTATTTTTGGAAATTCAGTTAAACTTCTCCCACCCAGGGAACCGTTCTTGACCACTCTGCCTGCCACTTGAAGCTCCCTTAGCCTGTGCCAGGCATTGCCTTTATCACCTGGCTTTGCAATTATTCATTCTTGAAAGCTTTCCTACAGTACAATCACTTCTTCTAGATGAAAAGCAACTTGTTTTAGATTTTTAATACCATCTTAGCTGCAAATGGGACACATTGGGGCCTTAATAAACATTTATTGAATTAAGGAATACATGAATGTGTCAATGAATTAATACATTCTGGAGACGATTAAGTATTCATAGAAAACATCATATTAAATGCTTACAGGAACCAGACAGGAGCTGTAAATGCATGAACTGGCCACGTGGGACACATGTCCTGTCTAAAATGAGCTCTGGTACAGGTGCAGGAGGTGCCTAGGAGATGAAGGAACCTAGACAAGCACTGACTTTCTCCTCTGCCAGCAGAAGAAGGTTTATCTTTGATTTCATATTTCCAAATAAGTTTCACAACTCTCCCTGAAAGTGCTATAATGAGTAAGATTAATATTCAAACATCAAATTCACCTTCATCTATCCTGTGGAGTGTTCTACCACCTCATCACCATGAGAGCAAGAACAATATTATTCACATGTTCTGCTTACCACTTAGCACATGGAGGGTGTTTAATTAGTGTTCAAAGAGTAATCATAATATGCAGAAGGTGAAAGGAAAAGCTATGTGTTTTTTAACAAAAGAGTGTGACAGTAATTTTCCCTTTGAAAGTACATCCAACTTCGGTGTGATTTCTTATTTGTGTAACCGTGGTCCTTTCCATGCCATCTCAGCAACATGAAAGGAAAAATGTTGATGTCGTACTCTGAAAGGCATTTGGCTCCCAGTGCTCTCTATTGTGGTCATGTGCCCATCAGCAAACCACCTAGCGCCCCAGAGATGCCAGGCACTGAGCCTCAGACTCCAACTTCCCTTCGACCCTGGAAGTAGCTTTCAGTGCCCCTCAGCTTTCTTCCTCAAAAGTGCCAGGGGGTTCAGCCGTTCTGTTCTCGCTGGCTGACACGGCACATTCCCTCTGCTGCTGGGAAGCAGTGGTGATTCACTGTGCGTTTCACAACTTCCCCAGGATGAGGATGGATGCTGGCTGGCCACCGTGGGCTGCCACCCTGCTGTTTTCCTGCATGCTCTGCCTCCGGGCTCCAGGGCTGACGTCTGCAGCTGGTGTCACCGAGCTCTTCATATGTACCATGTATGCACCTGCTAAACATGGACACTTGGCCCCATTCAGTCCTTCCAAAAACTTGAGGAAGAAGGCCCTGTTTTTATCCTCGTTTTATAGATGAGAAGGCTAAATGGCAAAACAGGATTCACATATAGACTAGTGGGTCCAGGCACCAGCATTGTCATCACTATGTTAAATTGCCAGGAGTTACCCTGAGTGAGATGCTTTCAGCCAATAATCATGGTAACTAGGAACAACAATAAAAGATGATAATAACCATGTCTGTGAATGTGGGAGACTCCTCATCGTCCTTGAATAGTGAAGCTAAGAAAAAAAGAAAACCCTTAATTTTTAGCCAGGCAAATGTCTGCCTATAAGAGAGTGCATTTCCCAGCCCTTCTTACAATTCCATACGACCATATGACTAAGTTCTGGCCAATGGAATAAAACAGAAGTGGAATAATTTTAGGAAATTTATAAAAATGCATTTGATTTTTTGACAGCATTCCCGCCATAAGAATTATATAACATCTATTTTTACTACATATATATTTACGTACAAGGGGTCTTCCAAAAGTTTATTGAAAATGCATGTTATGAAAAAACTGTGCACTGATTTCAAAATTTTGCACCAAAATAAACTTATATTTAGTTTTATGTTCCCCAATTTTTCTTTTAGAAGTACCCTTGTATACTTGCATGAAATGAAGCCCTATACATAGCTTTCGTATCTAGACCTTTGAAAATAATATGACAAAATGTTTACTTTTTGAAAGTCAGAAAAATCCAAGATAAGGTCAAACTCTTTGAAGGTTGGGTATGTAAGCAATGAGTTTGAGTTGGACACTCTTCCACTTTCCACATGACCTTGGATGGTCAGAGAACTTTTCATTACTCCCTGTTACCTAAGGAGTGGTCTCCTTCCTCAAAATGTCTATGAGCAGTCTCCAAAAAGTTTAAGGAAAATGAATATTATGACTAAACTATGCATGGATAGTAAAAAGTTTTGCACCAAAATAAGCTTATCTTTTAAGTCCAATTCCACAAACTTTTTGAAGTATCTCCATCTATTTCTGAAACACAAGTTCAATGTAGAAATAGCTTTAGAGTGTTGTGTACTTTGATATCTTCTATTTCACTTTTAGAAGCTATCCATTATATTGATTTTATGACTCACTAGTGAGGCATAAACCACAGTTCAAAAAGCATTGCTTTACCAGGCAGTGTCTGTGTGATTTTCTCTTTTCCCTTTTGTTCAGCTTTCCTGCCTCCTGAATGAAGCACAGATGTCCCACTTGGGACTGTAAGTTCAAGGCCACACATACAGCAGTATCAAGAGGAAGAACACCTGGATCTCTGATGGGATAAAGTGTTGAAACGCCCTAAATCCCCTACCAGGGCTTTTCTGTGACAGAGACCTGCACTTCCATCTTATTTCAGCCACTGTCATTTTGAACCTTCTGTCCCTTGTGGCCAAAACTAATCCTAACTGGCTGAGCTAATGAATTGTGTGTTTGCTTTGCGATCCGTCTCTCTGTCTCCTGCTTGGCCTTCTTTTGCAAAGGGGCTGAGTCCTGGATTCAGACTGTGGATGGTGTTGGTGAGCAATGTGGGAGTGGAGGAAGAAGAAGCCAAGGCACTTCTCCCTCCTGCCTGCCTTAGGTGGCGTCTTCCCAGCAGTGGCTGGGTCATTCCTGTTCCTGGAGCTGTGGTTTCATCTCTGCTGTGTGACCTCAGCCATGGTCTCTGTAACTCCACATTTTCCTTATATCCCTGCAACATCTTTAGATTCCAGCTCTTCCAGTACCATTTAATAAATGAGTCCCCTGCATTAAATTTCTCCTATTCTAGATATGTGAAAGCAGATGCAGAGGGGCCGGCGCTGTGGCATAGCGGGTGAAGCCGCCGCCTGCAGTGCCGGCATCCCACATGGGCGCCGGTTCGAGTCCTGGCTGCTCTACTTCCAATCCAGCTCTCTGCTATGGCAGTAGAAGATGACCCAAGTCCTTGGACCCTTGCATTCACATGGGAGACCTGGAAGAAGCTCCTGGCTCCTGGCTTCGTATCATCATAGCTCCGGCCGTTTCGGCCAATTGGGGAGTGAACCATCAGATGGAAGACCTCTCTCTCTCTGCCTCTCTTCTCTCTATGTAACTGACTTTCAAATAAATAAATAAATCTTAAAAAAAAAAATAAAAGAAAGCAGATGCAGATTTCCCTACCAGGCCCTGACTCACACGAATACATCACAAACAGCCTGCTACATAAAATCTCCCACTTCCTCCTCACCCATCAGAAAGGCCCTTTTCTCCTGGTCCCTGTCTCCTTATAAATGATGACACCGAGGCCCATAAAAGCTATCTATGATGACCAGTCATGTGTGAAGTTCAGGTGTATCCAACTCCAAACCTACTACCTGCATATCCAACTTCCATAGAACTTGACCCTTTTTTGGATTTCTTTGACTTTTCAAAAACTAGTCATTTTTATCACATTAATTTTCAAAGATCTAAACACAAAAGTTATTCATAGGACAGGTAGAATCCATCAAAGGCCAACTGGCATCCTTCAACTTCTCTCCATTTTAGTTAATGGTCCCAGCTTTTCCCAAGGTCTCTTCTCAGCCTGGGCTAGGGGCATGCTTTATGTCCCTTCACATCAAAGTCCTAATTATTATTCAAGGACTGCATTTACTCATTCATAAAATGTTTATTGAGTGCTTAGTATATGCCTGAGGGCTAGGGTCTGGGGTGAGGCAAACATGAATGAGAGCCAGTTCTTGGACTCAAAGAGCTCATTGTCTAGAAGAGGAGACAGGTACATAACATAACGAAAGCATGCATATAAGAAATACTTCAGTGAAGTACCATATAATAGTAGCATACCAGAGAGGTGAACCTTGGGCTGGTTCCTGAAGAATATGTAGGAGTTTGGGAATTGAATGGAATTGGAAGAACATTTCAGGGTGAAGGAAGCAAATGTTCATTGAGCAAATGTTAAAAGGCATAAAATATTTTATTTGTATAAAATGGGGGTATATGTTTAGCTTATACCTCAATATGAACCTCAAAACTACTATTTATCCAAATGTGTGCATATGTATGTATATGGATTCATGTTTATATATACATACACATGTGTATATTTATATATACACGGTATCATCTTCCAAATTCACTTAGCTACATATCCATATTTTATAGATACATTATATATGCTACATGTTTGCATATAAGTATACACAGACATATACACATATATGAGGGGATTTCAAAAGTTTATGGAAAATGGAATTTAAAAATAAATTTAGGGGCTGTTGCTGTGGCATAGCGGGTGAAGCCTCTGACTGCGGTGCCGGCATCCCATATGGGCGATAGTTTCAGTCCTGGCTGCTCCTCTCTGCTGAAGCTTGGGAAAGCAGTAGAAGATGGCACAAAACCTTGGGCCCCTCCACCCATGTGGGAGAACCAGAGGAAGCTCCTGGCTCTTGGCTTGGGATTGGTGCAATTCTGGCCAGAGTGGCCAGTTGAGGAGTGAACCAGTGGATAGAATACCTCTCTCTCTGTCTCTCTGTCTCTCCTTTTCTCTCTGTGTAACTCTGACTGTCAAATAAATAAATATATCTTAATAAATAAATAAATGAATTTAAGGGTGAGCATTTAGCCTTAACTCTGGTTAAGACGCTTGCATCTCATATTGAGTTACCTGGATTTAATTCCAAGCTCTGGCTCCTGACTTCCACTTTTTGGCTAATGCAGACCAGGGTAGGCAGCAGTAGTTGGGTTCCTGACACCCATGTGGAAGACCTAGATTGAATTCCTGACTCCCCAGTTCATCCCAGTCCTGGTCAATGCTGACATTTTGGAGTGAATAGCAGATGGGACGTGTGTGTGTGTGTGTGTGTGTGTGTGTAGAAATAAAAATTTTAGGGCAGGTATTGCAATGGGACAGGTTGAGCCACTGCTTGAGATTCCTCCATCCTACATCAGAGTGCTGATGTTTTGAGTCCCAGCTACCCAATGCTTCCGCTTTCCAATGCAACCAGCTTTCCGCTAATGATCCTGGGAGGCCACAGAGGGTGGTCCAAGTACTTGGGTTCCTGTCACCTGTGCAGGAGACCCAGCTGGAATAACTGGCTTCTGGCTGCAGCCCGACTTAGACTTGGCATTTTTAATTGTGGGCATTTGGAGTGAATCAGTGGATGGAAGATAGCTATATATTTCTCTCTCTCTGTCACTCTACCTTTCAAATAAAACAAGTAAATCTTTAAAAAAATTGGCAAAATAATTTATTTTGGTGCAAAATTTATGAAATCCATGTATTTTTCATAATACACATTTCCATGAGCTTTTTGAAGATTTTTTCTATGCAACTATGTGTGTGAATATAGATATGCGTATATCACCTTTGCTTTTTCCTTTCCCCTTTGACCTTTATGATATATTAATCTAACTTACTCAAAAAGGGAATAAGGAGGAACAGAAGATTTACTGTATTAGCACAGTAAGGAAATCCAATTGGTTGGATTAAATCTGTAACTGCACTCAGCCCACTAACAAATACCTTAAAGAACAATGATTGAAATGGAAGCCATACGCACAGGACTTTGTACAAGGACATTCCTTCACAGGCAAAAATCTAAATGGAACCTGAAGGCTCAAGTTCCTTTCTGGAATACCATTAAAGAATGTGTCCTGTACTTGTTAATGTTTCAACTGAAAGTAAGACATGAGTAATAAAGGCTGTTTTCCACTGGACCGCGTAATCTCACATCTATTCGTTTGCAAAATAGCTTTCCAAAATTCCTTTTGCTCAGGGCAGCACGACTCAGGGAGGAAAGGGGATCAGCTTAATATAATGCAACCCAGAACTCTGGAAGGAGGCCTTTTGCTGACCCAGTGAATTCCCGCCCAGTGCAGGCCTGGTCCTCCACCAAAGTAGTGCGAAGGAGGCTGCCCTGCTGCCCTTCATCCAGCCCAGCTCTGCATCTGGAAAAGACCATCTGCAATTTGGTGGTTACTTCTGCATTATCTTATGGTTTGTTTATTGTCTTATCTCTCCGATGAGCTTAAAATGTCCCTAAGGAAAAGTAATTTGTCATATACGCAGTTCTTTGGAAACAATTACACTGTTTTCTGAAAATGTACCACGTGGTGGGTTCCCATTCTTATGTTTTCCAATTCTCTCTTGCCATCTGGACTTAGGAAAAGGAATACACCCACCACACTAGGGGAGGAGAGCATGATGTTGGAGGAACCCTTTCAGACAGGACAAGAGGCCGTCCTTTTGACATCAAGCAGTAGGGCAGAGAGAAGACAAGCAAAGAAGAGGCATGTGGGCCTGGAACCCCAGTGAGGATGAGGAGCTGGGAAACAAGCAGATCACTCTAAGGAGCCACAAGGCTGGGGGACTCGTCCTTGCTTTTCTGGAAGGACCCAGGTAGCATTGCCCTGATCACAGCACCACCAACCTGTAAAGCAGAGACGGCAGAGAGACATAGGGGTGATGCCAGAGCTCCCTGTGTTCATCAGAAGCCTTGGTTGGTGAAGAGCGAGTTTTTAGGTTTCCTGTGGGTCTAGGGAAGACTGAGGCAGAGAGCAGGGGCATGGGCCATCTCCCCAGCTCTCCAACATGTTGTGTGATGGTTCTGCCACCAGAAATCAGAGGCTCCCTGGTCCTGGCTCTGCAGAATTCCTCATGCTTAGATGTTAGGGAGGGAAAGTCCCATGAGGGCTCCTGATCATGGGCCATGATCATGCCAGGGGGCAGCCAGGTGCCACCAGCACCAGAGTCACAAACACGGGAGAACACCAGCACCGGAGCATTACCAAAAAGGCCAGATGTTGAATACTGCAGTAGTGGGGCCTGCCAGGTGGCAGGAATGGGAGCAGAGCAGCCACACTGACAGGACGTGGCCCAGGAGGACATATAAGTCATCCTCCAGTCAAGACTAACCTCGCAAGAAGGGAAGAAGGAGGACACCCTGACAAGTGACTACCCTCAAGAGAGTGAGCTGAAACCAGAGGTTAATTTAAAGATATTGCTGATTGATGAATTTAAATACAGTTCCTTTTGTCTGATGGGATGGAGGCTACTGAAGAACTTTGAATTCATCAGAGAAAATGTATGTTACAAATCTTTCATATATTGAGTTTTGTGCTATGAAGTATTTAATTCAGTGACTTTTTTAAAAAAGATCTATTTATTTATTTGAAAGTCAGAGTTACACAGAGAGAGAATGAGAGGCAGAGACAGGTCTTCCATCTGATGGTTTATTCTCCAATTGGCTACATTGGCCAGAGCTGTGCTGATCTGAAGCCAGGAGCCAGGAGCCTCCTCTGGGTCTCCTACATGGGTGCAGTGGCCCAAGGGCTTTGGCCATCTTCTATTGCTAACCCAGGCCATAGCAGATAGCTGGATCAGAAGTGGAGCAAGGCTGGCACCGTGGCTCACTATGCTAATTCTCCGCCTGTGGCGCCGGCACTCTGGGTTCTAGTCCCAGTTGGGGCACCAGATTATGTCCCGGTTGCTCCTCTTCCAGTCCAGCTCTCTGCTGTGGCCCGGAAGGCAGTGGAGGATGGCCCAAGTGCTTGGGCCCTGCACCCCATGGGAGACCAGGAGAAGCACCTGGCTCCTGGCTTCAGATCAGTGCGGTGCTCAGGCCGCAGCGTGCCGGCTACAGCGGCCATTGGGGGGTGAACCAATGGAAAAGCAAGACTTTTCTCTCTGTCTCTCTCTTTCACTGTCCACTCTGCCTGTCAAAAAAAAAAAAAAAAAAAGTGGAGTAGCCAGGACTAGAACTGGTACCCATATGAAATGCAGGCACTGCAGGTGGCAGCTTTACCTGTTATGCCACAGTGCCGTCCCCTCAGTGACATTTCTTAAACATAGAAGGCTTGCAATAATATTTTAATGTCTGAACTGGATAAATAAATAAGGGATCATAATTCACTTTAACCTAGCAATTAGATGAGTTATTAAATTTATTATCTACCGCTAATGGGAAATTCTATGATTTCCTAATTAACCAAATTTTAATGAAAATTTAAAGAAAATAAAGTTACTGCTTAAGTCTATACTTGGACTTGTACATGTACAAATTCTGCTTGTGCATCAATTCTTTTTCAAAGGTCTGCTTTTCTTGTGTTTAATGCACTTGTCAACTACTCCCAGATGCTTCCTAATAAAGTGTATATATTTGGAGCAGAGGAAGAACATGGAATTATTTTTGCATCTGACATGTTCATAAGATTTGCCTTGGGGCCGGCATTGTGGCGTAGCAGATAAAGCCGCTGCCTGCAGTGCCAGCATCCCATATGGTGCTGGTTCAAGTCCTTGCTGCTCTACTTCTGATCTAGCTTGCTGCTATGGCCTGGGAAAGCAGTGGAAGATGGCCTAAGACCTTGGGCCCCTGCACCTATGTGGGAGACCCAGAGGAGGCTCCTGGCTCCTGGCTTCAGATCAGCACAGCTCCAGCCATTGCGGCCATTTGGGGAGTGAACCAGCAGGTGGAAGACCTTTCTCTCTGTCTCTCCTTCTCTCTCCGTGTAACTCTTGACTTTCAAATAAATAAATAAACATTTTTAAAAAAAATTTGCCTCATGGGTAGGTATTTGGTACAGTGGTTAAGATGCTGGCGCCATGGCTCACTTAATCCTCTGCCTGCGGCACCGGCATCCCATATGGGCACTGGGTTCTAGTCCCGGTTGCTCCTCTTCCAGTCCAGCTCTCTACTGTGGCCCAGGAGGGCGGTGGAGGATGGCCCAAGTGCTTGGGCCCCTGCACCTGTGTGGGAGACTGGGAGGAAGCACCTGGCTCCTAGCTTCGGATCGGCGTAGCTCCGGCCGTTGTGGCCATTTGGGGGAGTGAACCAACGGAAGGAAGATCTTTCTCTCTGTCTCTCTCTCTCACTGTTTATAACTCTACCTGTCAAAAAAAAAAAAAAATGCTGCTTGGGATGCCTGCATCCAATGTTTGGGTGCCTGGGAATGAGTCCCAGCATCACTTCTGATTCCAACTTCCTGCTAACTTTTACTGTGGGGACAGCTGGTGATGACTCAAGTGCCCGAGTATGTGCCACCTATGTGGGAGATGCAGATTGAGTTTTGCGCTCTTGATTTTGTCCTAACCCAGTTCTAGTTGGGAGCATCTGGGGAGTGAACAAGTGGATAGAAGCTCTCTGTGTGTGCCTACGTTCCAAATAGAATGAAAATAAATAATAAAAAGAGAAAGATTTGCCTCTGTCATGATCTGCCTGGTAACTCATTCTCTATCTACAACCATTCTCTTATTTATTTATTTATTTATTTGACAGGCAGAGTGGGCAGTGAAAGAGAGAGAGAGACAGAGAGAAAAGTCTTGCTTTTCCATTGGTTCACCCCACAATGGCCGCTGCAGCTGGCGCGCTGCGGCCTGCGCACTGCATTGATCCGAAGCCAGGAGCCAGGTGCTTCTCCTGGTCTCCCATGGGGTGCAGGGCCCAAGCGCTTGGGCCATCCTCCACTGCCTTCCTGGGCCACAGCAGAGAGCTGGACTGGAAGAGGAGCAACCAGGACAGAATCCAGTGCATTGACTGGGACTAGAACCCAGTATGCCAGCGCCACAGGTGGAAGATTAGCTTAGTGAGCTGTGGCGCCGGCCCAACCATTCTCTTATTTATAGCAGTGAACCTAAATATTAAGTTTGAGTAATTTTACTAATACTGATCAGTTGTGACAAAATTATTGCATGAATGACATTTTACAGTTCACAGACTTCTTTTAAAATTTTATTCCTTCTAATTTTAGTCACTAGGTCTCTCTGTAACCCATTCTGATTAAGCTTTTGTTCTCAGTGCTCCACTGATAATGTCCTTGTTAAAGGGGTCAACAACCTCCATCTTGCAAAATCCAGCACTCAAAGGTCGCCCTTCATCTTATTGACCTCTCAATGCCACTCTAAAGACTTTGGGAGCATTTTCTTCACTTCATTTTGGCCTATCAATTGCTTCTACTTTCCTAATTCTGTGGGCTCTCCATTTCTCCTATGCAGTATTCTCTACTTTTCCTTTTCTTCATGACCTTGAAATGTTGAAGAGCTCTGATGTTTCTGATTCATATCCCAGATGGTCTCATTCAGCACTAGGCCTTTGGAAATCTCGGTGTAAGCCCTGACTTAATTTCTCCACTTTCAGTCTTGAATATCCAAGTCTGCTTGGTATTTCAACTTGTAAGTTCAACAGGCATCTCACATGTGGTAAGTCCACCTTATTCAGCCCTCCTAAACATGTGTTTTCCTAGACCCCACCTGTCCTCCTAGGTTTTGGTCTAATAATGATCTTAATCTTGCTGTTTTTGTCCTCATTTTGGCTTAAATACTTGTGCTGACTTTAACCTTAAATTTACCTTTGTGTATTGGTTTTATCCTTGCTACAGCGAGATCTGTAGTCTTGCTTTGCTCATTGGTTCCAAGGCTATGTCCCTATTTGCTCCTTTTCCATGGTAAACCCAAATTAGCGTCAGCTTTTCTAAAATATACCAGTGCTTTGCTCTATACACAAAGGATCTGTTTGCCAATGATCCTGATTTACTTTCTTTTTTTTTTTTTTTTTTTTTTTTTTTTTTTATTTATTTTTTGACAGGCAGAGTGGACAGTGAGAGAGAGACAGAGAGAAAGGTCTTCCTTTTGCCGTTGGTTCACCCTCCAATGGCCGCCGCGGCTGGCGCGCTGCGGCCGGCACACCGCGCTGATCCGATGGCAGGAGCCAGGAGCCAGGTGCTTTTCCTGGTCTCCCATGGGGTGCAGGGCCCAAGCACCTGGGCCATCCTCCACTGCACTCCCTGGCCACAGCAGAGAGCTGGCCTGGAAGAGGGGCAACCGGGACAGAATCCGGAGCCCCGACCGGGACTAGAACCCGGTGTGCCGGCGCCGCTAGGCGGAGGATTAGCCTAGTGAGCCGCGGCGCCGGCCTCTGATTTACTTTCTACCTGACTAATTACTATCTACCTACTTAATTTTAATGAAAGCTTAGTGCCTTTAAATTATGGATTATTTAAACTTTCCTCTTTGATGGAGGCTGTTAATAACATGGCCTTAGAGCATGCATCATTACAGAAGGTTTCTCAAGCAATCACCTGCATATTTCCTTGCATTTGCTATTGCTTTTTAGGTGGTTGTAATCCAGTATTGACTAAGAGGGTCACCTCCCATCACCTCCAGTTGATTGATATTAGCTGTCTGGAGTGTTTGCAGAAAGATTTGGAATCTTTTGAAATAGCAGGGAAGAATGCTATGATTAGTTGATAGTGTTCAATATCTGCATAGAAGAACCTATTTTATGCATTTGCCATCCATGTATATCTAAGATATCATCCTCCTTTCCAAACTATTTTTCTTTTCTTTTTTTTTAAAGATTTATTTTATTTATTTGAAAGACAGAGTTACAGAGAGAGGTAGTGACAGAGAGAGAGAGAGAGAGAGAGAGAGAGAGAGAGAAGAAGAGAGAGAGAGAGATCAGTCTTCCATCTGCTGGTTTACTCCCCAAATCCCCAAATGGCTACAACAGCTGGATCTTAGCAGATTTGAAGCCAGGAGCCAGGAGTTTCTTACGGGTCTCCCACGTGGGTGCAGGGGCCCAAGGACTTGGGCCATCCTCCACTGCTTTCCCAGGCACATTAGCAGAGAACTGGATCAGAAGTGGAGCAGCCAGGACTTGAACAGGTGCTCATATGGGATGCTGATGCTTCAGGCTGGGGCTTTAACCCACTATGCCACAGTGTCAACCCCCCAAAGTCTTTTTCTATTCTTATAGCAATAGAAGTGACTCATTAATATAATTAAGAATTCATTAGGAGTTTGTAATACTATTAACAATTGTTCATTAATTTATTAATATAATAATAGCAATACTGCCACTAATAATTGATATCATATGCCAAGAATTTTGCACAACTAACTCATTTAATACTTACAATTTCCTTTTTAGCATTTCTATCATCTTCTTTTGCACATAAGAATATCAAGACAGAGATATGAAGTAATGGGCACAAATTCTCTTAACTGGTAAGTGGTAGAATTGTTTGAATCACTGATTATCTGGCTCCAAAGTCATTTTGTTAAAGATACTACTAGACTGTCAATATGACATTTGTTGAAAAATTAATAATTATAAATTATTTATTTATATTTATTATTTATGTGTGTGAGAGAGAGATGTCTCATCTGCTGGCTCATTTCCTAATGCTCACACAGTCCAGGCTGGGTCAAGCCAAATCCAGGAGCCAGAAACTTAATGTAAGTCTCCTGTGGGAGTGGCAGAAACCCCCACTTGAGCCATTACCTGCTGCCTCTCAGTGTGATCACTAGCAGGAAGCTGGACTTGGGAGCAGGACTGGTATTCAAACCCAGGACTCCAATATGGGGTGTGGATGTCTTAATGACTGTGCCAAACTCCTGCCTCAAACTTTCAAACTTTTAATAAATTGGTGCATAAAATATGTAAAGCACGCAAATCTTAAGTGTACAACCCAGTGAATTTTTTTTAAAAAGATTTATTTATTTATTTGAAAGCATTATGGAAAGAGAGAGAGAGAGAGAGAGAATCTTCCATCCACTGGTTCACTCCCCAGATGGCCACAACAGTTGGGACTGGGCCAGGTTGAAGCCAAGAGCCAGGAGCTTCTTCCGGGTCTTTCATGTGGGTGGCAGAGGCCCAAGCATTTGGATGATCTTCTGCTGCATTTTCCCAGGCCATCATCAGGGAGCTGGATGGGAAGTGGAGCAGCCGGGATGCAAACAGGCACCCACATGGGATTTTGGTTGTGCAAGTGGCGGCTACACCACAGTGCCGGCTCCAACCCAGTGAATTTTCACAAGCACTAACACTCATGTAGTTACCACTCAAATCAAAATCTAAAACATTTCCAATACCCCAGGAGGATCCTCTATTTCTCTAACCAATTGCTCTTCCTCCCTTGTCACAATAATGATTTCTATCATCACGAATTAATTCTCCCTGCTTTTGAATGTCACACA
This sequence comes from Oryctolagus cuniculus, assembly GCF_051225735.1. Taxonomy (NCBI): domain Eukaryota; kingdom Metazoa; phylum Chordata; class Mammalia; order Lagomorpha; family Leporidae; genus Oryctolagus; species Oryctolagus cuniculus. The sequence goes on from NC_142873.1 coordinate 108,924,992, forward strand.
AGTGGAGTTGTACCATCTGTGATTTTATGTGTCTGATTTTGATCATTAGTCATTATGTCCAGAAGATTCATCTGTGGTGGACAGACTCTAAAATGCCTTCTAATGACCACCACCTAAGTTCTGTACCAAAGCAGTTTCTAAGTGCCAGAGATCATTCTGGGCTGGCACAATTAGAGAAATGATTGCGCTGGAAGTCAGTCCTAAATGCTGAGACGGGTTTAGAAGGGTAGAGCAGGACAGAAAAGGCCAGCTGGGCAAAGCACTGCACAGGCACAATTATCACTGAGGTATGGAAAGTGACTGATGAGTCTGAAGATGTATCCCATAGCCCTTGGAGACGTGGCCAATGGCATACTGGAGGGAACACGTCTACTGTCTACTAACTATTCTACAAAGAGCCCTTCTCCAGCTGTGTCAAGGATTTTGGTTTCTGGTTTCTAGAAACCAGCATCTGTCCCTGACTTTTTATTTGTGGATTTTCAGAGTGCTTTTTTGGCCAGTGTTTTAGCTGTGTTTATCTTCTGCTTGTCCTAACATTCCAAAACACAATGCTTTCTAAGAAACTGCCATTATTCTTGTATCCACTTGAGAAATATTCTGGTCACATCCAGCCAAGTTGGAGCCCACATCCTCACAGGCATAATCTTTGCCTGTTTCGTTTTCCTCCTCTTTGGAGCCTCTTGCCTCACAAATTTCCTCTCAGGTTCATTTCTTTTTGATGGACATGCACAGTTGTCAACAAATATTGCATTATAAATAGACTTCCATATAGGCTAGCAGTACCTCGGGACTGGACGGGCAGCATCAAAGGTGTTTCAACACAAGCTGCACTGAGATACTATGATGGACACTAGCTTTTTAGAAATCTGTAAATACAATGAGGCGAAAATCCCTTTCCGATGGAAAGATTAACTCTTCGTAATAAAAAAAAATAATGAAAAATGCTTTGAGAGCTATACTTGCATTCATGAATGGTTTAATCCTGTCTTCTAATTTACCTGTTTTAAGATGATCAGAATGTTCAAATGAAGCCAAAGGGAGAACTGGATTAAAGTGGCTAATTCCCTAGCTTTGTGGAGAAAGAAAATTTTGGAAAAATAATAAAATGTTAGAAAGAATATATATATATTTTTTGACAGGCAGAGTTAGACAGTGAAAGAGAGAGAGAGAGACAGAGAGAAAGGTCTTCCTTTTTCCGTTGGTTCACTCCCCAATTGGCCGCTACGGCCAGCATGTAGCAGCCGGCGCTGCGCCGATCTAAAGCCAGGAGCCAGGTGCCTCCTACTGGTCTCCCATGCGGGTGCAGGGTCCCTCCCAGGCCACAGCAGAGAGCTGGACTGGAAGAGGAGCAACCGGGACAGAATCCGGCGCCCGGACTGTGACTTGAACCCGGTGTGCCGGCTCTGCAGGCGGAGGATTAGCCTAGTGAGCCATGGCACCGGCCAGAAAGAATTTTTTAACGGATAGGTTAATACTCCACCTGCAGCACTGGCATCACATATGGACCCAGTTCTAGTCCCGGCTGCTCCTCTTCTGATCCAGCTCTCTGCTATGGCTTGGGAAAGCAATTGGAAGATGGCCCAAGTGCTTGGGCTTCTGTACCCACATGGGAGGCCCAGAAGAAGCTCCTGGCTCCTGGCTTCAGATCAGCCCAGCTCCGGCCATTGCAGCCATTTGGGAGTGAACCAGCAGATAAAAGACCTTTCTCTCTGTCTCTCTCTTTCACTGTCTGCAACTCTACCTCTCAAATAAATCTTTTAAAAAATTTAGTTTTTACTTTTCTGGCCCAACTTTGATGTACCAGACCATGTACATTTCTTTCTTTCTTTTTGTTTTTGAGTTACAATTATTTTATTTATTTGTTTTTATTTTATTTTATTTTATTTTATTTTTTAAAAGATTTTTATTTATTTATTTATTTGACAGGTAGAGTTACAGACAGTGAGAGGGAGAGACAGAGAGAAAGGTCTTCCTTCCGTTGGTTCACCCCCCAAATGGCTGCAACGGCCGGAGCTACACCGATCCAAAACCAGGAGCCAGGTGCTTCTTCCTGGTCTCCCACGCGGGTGCAGGCACCCAAGCACTTGGGCTGTCCTCCACTGCCCTTCCGGGCTACAACAGAGAGCTGGACTGGAAGAGGAGCAACCAGGACTAGAATCCGGGGCCCATATGGGATTCTGGTGCCGCAGGCCACGGAGCCACAGTGCCAGCCCTTTATTTTATTTTTTAAAGATTTATTTTATTTACTTGAAAGGCAGAGTTACAGAGAGATGTAGAAACAGAGAGAAAGAGAGAGAGGTCTTTGATTCAATGGTTCACTCCCCAAATGGCCACAACGGCTGAAGCTGAGCCGATCTGAAGCCAGGAGCCAGGAGCTTCTTCTGGGTCTCCCACTCTCGTGCAGGGGCCTAAGCAAGTGGGATACCTTGTGCTGCTTTCCCAGATAACATTAGCAGGGAGCTGAATTGGAAGTGGAGAACTCGGACTCGAACCAGCACCCATATGGAATGCTGGTGCTGCAGACTGGGGCTTTTAACCTACTATGTCACAGCGCTGGCCTATTTATTTATTTATTTATTTAGTTTAAGGAATACAACTTTATGCATACCATGTACATTTTTGCAGAGCACTGGGGCTTGATCTTTTGTGGGTTTCAGATATCTGCCACCTCCCTTGTGTAAGTGTGTTGGTAGCCTTATACTAGAGCGAGGGCCACATTCACACCTATTTGTGTTTGTCCTTCCTTCTTTTTCTCTTGCCTTGCCCCCTTCATCCCATATCCAATACTCCCACTCCCAACAGTTAGTCTTTGAGTCTTAAGCCCCTTCCCCTACAATCTTCCCCAGGCTGACACTCTTCACTAATCTCTCTTCTGGTCCTGGCTCCCTACCTGGCTTCCCTCACCTTAGGCCAGCCTCTTAGAAGGAATTTGTCTATGTGATGGCCTCACTGTGCATTACATTCTTGCTGTGGGCTAGGACTTCTCCGAGTGGGATATGATTTAAGGGCTACACATCATGTAGGGAGAGTCTACTTTTACTCTTGAAATATGTACAGGCACATTAATAATTTATTTCCACTAAGTGTATTTGATTATTAGTTTAAGAAATAGAAAAGTAATTGGGAAGAAAAAGCCTTACAAGAGAGTCAAAGCAGGTAGATGACATTAATTTGGGTTATGGTAGCCCTACTTTAACTGTCATCGCCCCATTGTCTTTACGTCACACTCTTCTGACTTCCCATCTCCCCGTGGATCAGTAGCCATGAGAAGATTCTCAAGTTCTTTTCCTTACTTTTTAGAGCAGGATGAATAATATCTATTTTCTTAGTAGCTGGCAGCAGAATTGCTTTTAGGAAGGGAGATGTCTTTTTTAAAAAATCTCTTGGTAAGGCAGTCAGGGTACAGAGCTCAAGGCAATGGTTTAAGGAAAGGGTCTCTCAAGACACAACATAATGGCAAGACTGCTCTGCGCAAGAAAGGGCATTTGAGACAGTGGTGTGTGTGTGTGTGTGTGAACCAGTGTGTGTGAACCAGTGTGTGTGTGCATGCACTTTCTTCTGAAATGGAAGGAAACATTAAAAACGTAGACAGGACAGCTGATAAGATGAAGAGAGCTGGAGCTTTGGTAAAGTGAAGACTCAAAGAATGTTCCTGGATATGTGTTCCGGAAGAAGATTTTTCTAAAGATTTATTTTTTTATTTGAAAGGCAGAGTATCAGAGAGAGGGAGGGAGGGAGGGAAGGAGAGAGAGAGAGAGAGAGAGACAGACAGACAGACAGACAGACAGAGAGGTCTTCCATTCGCTTGTTCACTCCCTAAATGGCCACAACAGCTGGAGCTTCTTCCAGGTCTTCCACATGGGCGCAGGGTCCCAAGCACTTGGCCCATCCTCTGCTGCTTTTCCAGGCACATTAGCAAGGAGCTGGATCAGAAGTATAGCAGGAACCTGAGCTGTGGAGTAGTGGGTAAAGCTGCCACCTGCAGTGCTGGCATCCCATATGGGTGACAGTTCAAGTCCCAGCTGCTCCACTTCCAATCCAGCTCTCTGCTATGGCCTAGGAAAGCAGTACAAGATGGGCCAAGTCCTTGGGCCCCTGCATCGGTGTGAGAGACCCTGAAGAAGCTCCTGACTCCTGGTTCCTGGCTTCAGATTAGTGCAGCTTCGACTGTTGCAGACATCTGGGAAGTGAACCAGCAGATAGAACTCCTCTCTCCCTCTCCCTCTTTGCCTCTGCCTCTCTTTAACTCTGCCTTTGAACTAAATAAATAAATCTTTAAAAAACAACAACAACAAGAAGTGGAGCAGCCAGGACTCAAACTGGTGCCCATATGGGATGCTGGCACCATAGGAGGCAGCTTTACCCACCGCGCCACAGTGCTGGCCCCAAGAAGATTTTAAAAATGGAGAAACTCGGGGCAGCACTATGGTGCAGCAGGTTAAAGCCCCAGCCTGCGGTGACGGTATTCCATATAGGTGCAGGTTTGAGTCCTGGCTGCTCTACTTCCAATCCAGCTCCCTGCTAATGTGCCTGGGAAAGCAAAGCTGTAGAAGATGGCCAAGTGTTGGGGTCCCTGCACCCATGTGGGGACCTAGAAGAGGCTCCTGACTTCTGGCTTTGAATTGGTCAAGTTCCTGTCATTGAGGCCATTTGGGGAGTGAACCAGTGGATGGAAGACCTCTCTCTGTCTGTCTCAACCTCTCTTTGTAACTCTACCTTTCAAGTAAATAAAAATAAATCTTTAAAAAAATGGAGAAACTCAATATTCTGTTTGAAGCTTGTTATAATGTTATAACAAGGCCCTGTTTTCCTCCAAATTACTAATAAAATCTGCTACATGAACAGTGCTTGGGGTGAGTGGGGGGTTGATGGCCATCATTGAAGGAACAGCACTTCAAGCCTGATTAGCCATGTTGTTGGATAGATATGATGGACAGGGAGAGGTAGGAACCTGAAGTCAAGAGTGTTCAAGAAAACATCAACTCCCCTAGGAATTTGGAAGCTGCTGAGAGAGGACTTTAGACCTCCTTGATAAATAGAATGCATTTGTGACCCGAAATTACCTTGAACTCAAGGGACCAGGAGAACCTAACTGGCACCAAGGGTATACCTTTCTAATAGAATGGTAGGAAATCTGTGGGGTACACTTGAGCCTTTCATGTCTCTCTCCTATAGTTAAGGTTTCTAGGTCCTCTTGTCCCCACATCAGTGTCCTGGTTACCTATCTATCTCATCTATGCTTCCTGTATTTGGATCAACTCTTTTATGTGTTTTCAATTGACCTGCAATAGTTCCTTCTCTGATTTCCCTGGATTGATGTCTTGGTCTCTCTTCCCCTTCTCCATTTCATCCTTAACATGACTGCCAGTTAGTTTTTAACTGTTTGCTTTTGATGAGTTGGAAGTGGATTGGTCTATAGAAAATGAGACTGAATCAGAAGATTTTCAATGTCTTTATTTAAAAACCCTTTGCTGTTAACGGTAGACTGTGTACCAAGAACTCATTCTTAATTTTTTGTATAATAATGTTAATATCTAACATTTGCTTAGTATTTCTTATGGGTCAGGCATAACTGGTTTAATTCTTACAACTCCCCATGAAGCGGTGTAATGGAGATGTACAATGGCATTCAACAAGCATTTCCACCTCCTCAAACTCTTTAACATTCTGGAAAAGCAAGAAATCACCAAACTGTGTTTCCCAGCTTCTCCAAGCTATGGTTCTGGATGAGAATTCTGTTCTGTTCATGAGATGTTCAAAACAGAGATCAGGAAAATAGAAGCGAGCTAGAGCATCGGATGCTGCTTTTGGCTGTTTTCTGTTCTGCTACCCAGTGGGTTTGTGGAGACCTGGGGTTTTCTAGTAGCAGAATTCCAGTGTCTAATCTCCAGTTTTTAAGTGGGAAAAGGCAGCGTTGCTGTAGGCAGCTGCAACTTTGCCAATCTCTCTCTTACTGACTACCTAGATCATAGCATGGTGACATATGTTAACCAGTAGTTCTGTAGTGGCCTCCTGATTCCCTACCTTCCTGCCTGTGGCAGAAGTAGTAGATCTGGAAAACACTCTGGTGGCTGTAGTAATCAGGGTTCCCCCAAGAGACAGAACCAATAGGATATACATGGACACTTCAAAAAAGTTGGTAGAAAATGAAATGCAAAGATAAATTTATGCTGGTGCAAAAAAATGAAAAGCCATGCATAATTTTTCCATAAACTTCTTGAATATTCCTCATATGCATGGATTCAAAACTGTTGCGCCAAAATAATATTTTAAATTCCATTTACTATGAATTTTTTGGAGGGAGGAAAAGAAAGAGAGAGAGAGGGCTGGTGCTGTGGCTCAGCAGGTTAACGCCTTGGCCTGAAGCGCTGGCATCCCATATAGGCATCGATTCTAGTACTGGCTGCTCCACTTCTGATCCAGCTCTCTGCTATGGCCTGGGAAAGCAGTGGAAGATGGCCCAAGTCACTGGGTTCTGCACCCGCATGGGAGACCCGGAAGAAGCTCCTGGCTCCTGGCTTCGGATTGGTGCAGTCCCAACTGTTGTGGCCAACTGGGGAGTGAACCATGGGATGGAAGACCTCTCTGTCTCTCTGCCTCTCCTTCCTCTGTGTAACTCTGACTTTCAAATAAATAAATAAATCTTTAAGAGAGAGAGAGAGAGAGGGAGAGAGAGAGAGAGAGACTTGAGAGCATTAATAGGGGGAGTTAGCTCATGTGTTAATGGCAGCTGAAGAGTCTCACAACAGGTCCCTTGCTTATAGCAGGGCCAGTCCAAGTCCAAAAGCCTCAGAACCAATGAAGTCAATGGTTTAATTCTCAGCCCCAGGTCAAAGGTCTGAGAACATGGCAACGGAGCCTCTGGTCTAAGTCTTGGAGTCCACAAGGCATGGAGCCTGGAGTTCTGATATCCACAGACAGGAGAGGAAGAATGTATTCCAACTCCAGGAAACATAGAGATGTATTCTCCTTTCTTTTGTTTTGCTCTAAGCAGGTCCCTACCTGATTGGGTGGTGCCTGCCCGCATTGAGGATCTTTTCCCATTACTCCACTAAGAATCACATGCTAATCTCCTCTGGAGTCACTTTTCCAGACACCTAAAAGACTCTTTTGACTAGGTATTCTGTAATCAGGTCAAGTTGACACCTGAAATTAACCATCACAATGGTGAAGTTCAGAAGATGCTTCTGGAAGCCTGGCCTGTAGCTTGCCTCTCTAGCCCTTCCAGTGGTTTCTATTAGCACCTAACTCCTTGTGTTAAGTTCTATTCTCCTTAAAGTTCATCTAGTGGCTTCCATTTGCTACAAGAGGAACCTGAGTGTTCCAGGTAGGTGCAATTGTTACTATCATTTTACAGTTAAGGAAACTGAGGCAGAGAGGTTAAGCAACTTGCCCAAGGTCCCAGAATGAATGTAAAACAGAAGGCTGGATTTGCATCTGTTCCATAGCTTGTGAGTGTAATTTCTACCTTGCATTACTTATGATATATTTAAACAATATATGCATAGAAAAGTAGAATGTAATATAGTGTAGTGATCAGGAGTGGAGGACTTAGAAAAGAAGGTATGTGGGTTCAGATACCAGGTCTGTCAGCTCTAGCTCTCTTGTTTTTGGCCAGTTAACTTCTCTGTCTCCCAGGGGCTTCTTCTATAAAATAAGGGTATTGATATTAAGTTCAGTGCTGAGTATAGTACCTTGTACTCAATACATAGTAGCTATATATCAAAAAAGAGGATTGGATGATACTTTCTCTTTCCTTTATTTCCTCTCCATCTTTTTTTCCTAGTATTTATTGGAAGCAACCAAGATGTCCATTACAGTAGGGACCAAGTTACTGGTGGGTGTGGCCAAGATTGAGGGAATGTCCTGGGAGGAAGCTGATGGAGATGATCAAAGAAGAGGCTAGGGTTATAGAGAATGCTTCTAGTCAGGGGCACTGAGCCCATAAATACAGTGAAGATTATGGGAGTCATGTTTTTCACTGTCCATAAAGAAAGGGGACTACAAAGAAAGGAAAGACTGGAGTAGTCTTTATAGCAGTGGATTGGAATTGAAGTGTTGATGAGAATCTATTAGTTATAATAGCTCCAGATACAGACTTATGCATGTGTGGTAGCATATGTACATATAAACACGTGCATTTCCTAGTGTTGTCTGCTGAGAGGGCCTTCAAGTGATGGCACCCATCGAATTGGGCAGGGAAAGTGCAAGGTGAGCCTGGAACATCTTATTGTGCCAGAGAGTAAGAAAGTACTCAGAGTATCAAGGCAACACATCAAAGGAACTTAGGAGCTAGCTTGAAGGAGCTCCTCAAGCCAAATCTGGAACAATTTGGGCACCGAAATCAACAATGATAATAGCAGGTTTTTTTTTAAAGATTTATTTATTTATTTGAAAGTCAGAGTTACACAGAGGAAGGAGAGGCAGAGAGAGAGAGAGAGAGAGAGAGGTCTTCCATCCACTGGTTCACTCCCCAACTGGCTGCAACGGCCAGAGCTGCACCGATTCCAAGCCAGGAGCTTCTTCTGGGTCTCCTATGCGGGTGCAGGGGCCTAAGGATCTGGGCCTTCCTCCACTGCCCTACCAGGCCATAGCAGAGAACTGGATAGGAAGTGGAACAGCTGGGACTAGAACCGGCGCCCATATGGGATGCTAGTGCTTCAGGCCAGAGCGTTAACCCACTGCGCTACTGATAGTAACAGTTTATACCTCAACAAATGAAAAAAAATTCATGTGCTCATACTGACATAAACAGATAAATAAGTAAATGTGAGACACACAAAAACTCTTCCTTATGACAGAAAACAAATGAATAAATATAGAAGGAATGGTGAAATTAGAAAATGACCCTTTGAGGATCATGCTTGTAATAGTTGATTTAGGCAAGAATTGGCTCTGGTTGCTAAAGGCAGTATGTGAAAGTTTGACAGACTATTTCATGGTCTCAAAGAATTTCCTCACAAGATATTTATTAATTACAAAGATACAAAAGTAACTTCACAGTGGGGAACTGCATAGACGCCACCTTATCAGAGTGATCAAAGCTAGTCACCAGAATAGACACACGACATTGTATGCCTCTGATTGACGTCACTTCTGGGATAGTCCTTTAAAAGTGCACAATCTGAATCTAGTCACAAGAAAATATCATATATATATATGTTTATATATAATATATTACATGTAATATATAATATATATAAACATAAATATATACAATATATATATAAACTGGGGGACAAATACCAAGTGTCCAGCCTGTACCCTTCAAAAAATGCCAAAGTTGGGGCTGGAGTTGTGGTGCAGTGGGTTTAGCTTGTGATGGCGGTATCACAAGCCATCACATGTGAGCACCAGCTGGAGTCCTGGCTGCTTTACTTCAGATCCAGCTCCCTGCTAATGCACCTGGGAGGCAGTGGAGAATGGCCCCAGCGCTTGGGTCCCTGTCACCCATGTGTGAGACTTGGTTAGAATTCCAGGCTCCTGGCTTCACAGCCTGGCCCAGCCCTGGCCATTGAAAACATCTGGGGAGTAATCCAGTGAATGGAAGTTCTCTATCTCTCCCTATCTCTCTATAACTCTGCCTTTTAAGTAAATAAATAAATCTTTAACAAAAAAAAATGCCAAAGTCATGAAATTCAATGTAACACTGAAGAATTATTCCCGATGTGACTCAATCCATCAATCCATACTGGATTGAGTCCTAGAAATTATTGGACAATTAGTCAGTTTTGAATGGGGTCTGTGGGTAGATGGTAGTATTATACCAGTATTCATTTTCTTGTTATTTTCATGGCTGCACTGTGGTTGTTTAGGGAGAAGTCCTTTCTTAGGAAATACACGTGAATGTATTTAGGGGCACTGGAAGAGGGGTGGGGGAGTCATGTCCACAACTTACTCCCAAATGGTCCAAAAAAGAGAAAAAAAAATTAAAGCATCCTTTATAAAGTGTTAACAATTGAGAAATTTTGGCAAAAGCCCTATATAGTATTTTTTGTAATGCTTTTGCTTATTATCTGTGAGCTTGAAATCATTTCAAAATGAAAAGTCTTTTTAAACAGGGAGGAGTTGGAAGGATTTACACTAAAGTTTTGACAGCAGTGATTAAAGCATCAAGAGACAATAGATGTTTGTTCATTTCTATTTTTGCTTTTTACATTTTATATAATGTCCATATACTATGTTTACTCACATGCAAGGAAAAGAGATGATAATGCCAATCACTTGGTGACTCCTTATTGCCTTCAGAACAAAATGCAGCTTCCCCACCCTGTTGAACAAAAGGCCACCTCATTTCTTAACCTTTCCTCGTAGCCTTGCCATCAATCCTGCTACAGCCAGAGAGATTCCAACTGTTGTCTGAGTATCCACTCATGTTCTGATGCTGAGTTTTTGCTCACATCATCCTGGGGCCCCCTCTCCCTCTTCTCCATCTCTCCAAATCCTTTTCATTAAAAAAAAAAAAAAAAACTTACTCTGAATCCAAGTCTTCTATAAATCCTACCCTGGTCACCCAAGAGAAATGAGCTGTTCCTCCTCCAACATTGCTTGTGTAATTGGGCAATTTTAAAATTCCAATGCAATAAATATTTATTGAGTGTTTACCATGTGAAAATAACCATATAAGGTACTGTGTGGGACTCCAAGATAAATAAGTCACTTTCCCTCTAAGTAGAGTATAAAAAATGTACTCAGGATTATAATGAAATGCAGAGCATGGTGTAGGAGCAGGAATGGGAGAAAGAAGCAAGTGTTGTTGAATGGATATCACAGGTTAGATTAACAGTGCTGGGCGCTTCATGTTGTCATCTAATCCTCACAACAACTCATTCTACAGTGGGAGCTGGGTTCAGAAAAGTTTTTAAAAATTAACCAAGTTGGTTTCCCTGATTAAGTGGTAATGAGGAGTCAGAATTCAGACTTAGGTTTGTTTGGTTTCAAAGTCTCATTCTTTCCATTACCTGTTACCTAGTTACAGGTTTAAGAAAGGTTTAATGAAGTAGTCATTTGAGATGAAGCTCTCTTCATGGGTGGGATGGGGGGTACATTTCCCGTGCTTCATATTCATAAGCAATATGGAGAGAAAAACAAAGAGCTGGATGAATTCAGGTAACAGTGAATGGTCAAGTTACAAAGGCTCACAGGTGTGTAATGAGTTAACAATACTGAAATTGCTCTCTTATATTGTATCAGACTCCATTTTATGCACTTTGATGTGTACTGTCTCATTTCACACTCATGACAACCCTGTGAGGTGCTTTGTTAACTTTCCCTGTGCTGTACAATACCCCAAAACACAATGGCTTCAGTCAATTCACAGCTTTGTAGGTTGGTAGTTTGTATTTGGCTCAACTAGGAGGGCCTTTGCCTTGTCTCACCTGGTCTCACTCCTGCAGCTGTAGCTAACTAGTGGATTAGCTGGAGCTGATGATGTCAGACGGCTTCAGTTACATGTCCAGTGAATGACAGGCAGTGGGGAGGAGAAACTGGGAAGGCGTACTTCTCTTCCACATTGCTGCTCTAGCAGGCATGTTGAGTTCAAAGGATCGTCTCGGGTTCTCGAGCATGGACAGGAAAATCCTCAAGATTTCTTGGGATCTAAACTTGTAAACTGCAAAAGATCACTTCCATATATCCTACTAACAAAAGCGGGTCAGATGACTGGCCCAAATTCTAGGTGTGGAGAAACAGTTCAACTTTTGATGGGCAGGAGTGGTAAAAGACTTTGTTACCTTCAACCTACCACAGATAAATGCTACTGTTGTCCCGGTTTTTATAGGTTAAAAAAAGATTAAACAATTTCCCTAAGTTTGCAGAATTAGGAAGTAGCAGAGCCAGAATTTGAACTCAGGGTTGTTTTAGTATAGACCACAGGCTGAAATGGTACATTGTAGCTGCATGGGGTTAGTTCAGAAAGTTTGTGGGAAAATAGAATGAAATAAGTTTATTTCTGGTGTAAAAAATTTTGAAAACCATGCATATATTTTTCATAACACATATGTTCCATGAACCTTTTGAATTTTTATTCATTTATCTGCATTTTATTTGAAAGGTAAAGAAATGGAGTGACAGATAGTCAGAGATCTATTTTTCTGCTGGTTCATTCCCCAAATGCTTAGCACATCCAGGGCTGAGCCAGGCCAAAGGCAGGAACCTTCATTCTGAGTGTCTTGCATGGATGGCCATCATCTATTGCTTCCTTAGCTGCACATAAGAAGGAATGCTGGAATTGGAAGTGGAACTAAGACTTGAATCCAGGCACTCCAAAACGGGATGTGGGTATCCCAAGTAGCATCTGAAGCAGTGTGCCCAATGCCTACCCCTTCCATGAATCTTTTGAATATCACTCAAATGATTCAGAATATAGTAGGACTGACAAGGTGATGATTTTTATGTAATTCAGAAAGAAAAAAAGCTTCTATGATGGATTTTGAGCAGAAAAGTGAAAAAATGCATGTTACAAATACTTCTGTGGAAAAGGATAGACAGGAGAAAGAAATGCTAGATGGATTGATGTCAGCGCAGGAACTCATATCATGGCAAAAGAAAGAAGAAAACATGTGTCACCCCTAGCCGCTAGAGAGGCTGCTGTTAGGATGGTAAAGATGAGACCCAATGTGCTTCCTCTTGGAAAAAAGGAAATATAAATTCAGAGACATTGCCAATTTAGAATTTATAGATTTACCAATTTATTTGGGCATGATGAGGAAGAAGAGTGAAGAGGAACATATGCCTCCAAATTTGAAAAAGTGATACTGTTAGCTGTTAAAGGAGTCAGAAGAAAGAGTTGGGTTGGGGATGAATGTAGAGCCTGGTTTGGGAATTTTTCAGTTCTAAGTGTTAGCAGAATGGCTTGGGAAAGCAGTAGAAGATGGCCCAAGACCTTGGGCCCCGGCACGCACATGGGAAACTGGGAAGAAGCACCTGGCTCCTGGCTCCTGGCTTCGGGTTGGCGCAGCTCCAGCCATTGCGACCATCTGGGAAGTGAACCAGAGGGTGGAAGACCTTTCTCTCTGTCTCTGCCTCTCACTATCTGTAACTCTACCTCTCAAATAAAATAAATAAATAAATCTTTAAAAAAAAGTGTTAGTAGAGAAGACACATGGAAGTACTTAGCAGGCAACCAGTGAAGGAGTAAAACTGAGAACAGAGACTAGTTCACCAGGCCAAGTCTGGAAGTCTTCTGCTGAGGTGGGATTAGGATATGTATGAATTTGCAATGGGGAGAGGTGGTCAAGGGAAAAGATAGCCTGGATTAAAAAAAAAAAAAGCCAGTGTCATCCCCTTTCAGATGCAAGCAGAGGAAGGCCAGATTTTTAGAGAAAATAATCAAAGAAATGAAAGGACAAAAGTCGAGGAGAGTTTCAAGCAGTAGTTGAAGAGAAGAGAATTTCAGGATAGAGGAGGTGACACACAGATGAATGCTACAGACAAGATCTACTTGATTGTGTTTCCGAGCACACAGTTTATACTGTGATGATCACAACAGGGAGTGATGGGTTACCAAAGGAATTATATCTAAGGTAGGAATTCTTAATATTATTTGGGTTGAGGATCTCTTTGAGAATCTGATGAAAGCTATGACCCTTCTGCCTAGAAAATACTCATGGAATACCTCCCATACTATTTTAGGGGTTTATAAAGTCAGTGGGCTATAATGAGTAAGGAATGGACCACGAATTTTGACAACCTGATGTAAAGATAAACAGTCTCCTCATACAAGGAGCAGAATACTAGCTGATTGATTTGCAGAAATACCGGGACTAAACATGGTACCCAACCCCTTCTATGTATATACATACAGACATATAGATACAGAAACTGAGAATTTTTGGCCATACTTTGGCATAATGTGTGTGGTATTGAGGGGAGGGGTCTGGGCAGGGCTTTGTTCCATCTGGATGGCAGGACCTCAAGGACTTGGGCCATCATCCTCTGCCTCCCCAGGCATTTTAGCAGGGAGCTGGATTGGAAGCAGTGTAGCCAGGACTTGAATCAACCCTCTGATATGAAATGCTGCTGTTACAGGCACAATGCTGGTCCCAATATTGCAAAAATTTAGAGATAAGTCAAAGTAATAGCCTGGTTCATAAAAGGCTTTCAAGAAATGCTGATTTATTAAATGAGCACATACAACAATTATCAGAAGGAAAACAAGCTTCATATTGATCACAGATATGGAAGAAAGATCCACGGAGGCTAGACAAGATGGATTTGAACACATATATATTTAAAACATTCGCCCAACAAAATGTCCAGAGCTTTCAGTCCACCCCGCTCCCTAAATCTTCTCCAGTGTCTGAGGCTGAGGGTACTCTGTGTCTGCAGTCACACTTCCAGCACACGCTTCCTCACCTCTTCTGCTGTTTCTGCTCTATGTTGCTTGTGTAGGAGGAGCGCCTGCCTTTGCTGAAAACACCACATACTTCTCTTCAGTTTGCTACACTCATTTGGTGAGTCTGTGCTCTCATCTTGCTCCCCTGCCCCACTTTTTATTTGAGAGGCAGAGAAAGAGAGAGAGAGGGAGAGAACACACACTCCTAGCCCTGGTTCACTTCCCAGATGCCAATAGCCAGGGATGTGGAACACAGTCTAGGACTCCCATGTGGGTAGCAGGAACCCGACTACTTGAGCCATCACCTGCTGCCCCCCCCGAATCTGTTTTAGCAGGAAGCTGGAATCAGGAACCTAAGAGCTCTGATTTGAGATGTGGGCATCTTAACCAGTGACTTAACCATTAAGCTCAACCTCTTCTTTTCTTTTTTGGATCCAACCACTTTTTTCTTTTTTAAGATTTATTTATTTATTTGAAAAGCAGAGTTAGAGAGGGAGAGACAGATCTTCCATCCAGTGATTCACTCCCCAAAAGGTCAAAACAGCCAGAGCTGGGCAGATCTGAAGCCAGGAACAGCCCACATGCCTACTAAGAATTTCCCTTGTCCCTTTCCCCAGAGGAACATGGGATCTATGTGACTCAGAAATGAGAAATACTCACATTTGGGAGGGGAGGATGAGACACTGTTGGATTTGAACTCCAACCCACTTTGGTTTGTGGTTTCCTACAAATACCACTGAGGGTCATATGGGATAAGATGGTCTGAAGCTAATTTCTAAGTGGAATTCACTTTATATATGGCTTAAGGGGCTCTATGGTTAGATTCTGGTCCTTGTTTTGATAAGAATACCCCTGGCAATTGAACCCCACACTGCAACCTGGACCCATGAACAAACAGCAGTTGTGCTAGGGAGGGTCACAGCAAAGTCACAACCCTAAGTGATCACCAGTTCTTGGGGAGTTTCAAAGGACAGTGACTCACAGAGATATTTAGACCTATTCACCTGCTAAAAGTTGATTACATATTTTTATCTTCTCTACAATCATTCATTCATTGTATTTTCTTAGATCCTGGTTTTTGGACCCTCATTCATTTCTCTTCATTTGGTTTTGCGGTTGTTTTAGTGTGTTACTTATGTGTGGAGTATTTGTTCATGAGTTGACAGCTTTAGGATTTCTTCCTCTTTTAAACTACATTTTAAAAAGCAAACAAGCTTGATAAAAATCTTCCTTCAGCCTATGAATAGAGGCTAGACAATGAGAAAAATGTGCCTCTCCCTAACTTAGGGGAAACAATTGTGTTGAGGGTTTATTGACATGAGCCAGTAGGGATGACGCTGGTTCATGGACAGAAGCAGCACACATCCGCCCATTGCTGTGAGTCCATGAACTTCATGCATCCTGCCAGTCATTTTCATCTTATGGACTGTTTCAAAATTTAAGTTTTGAAGTAAGTGCTTAAAATAGAGGGAGAAGGGAGAGAAGACATCTCAAATGTGTTAGATGTTGGAAAACATTATTTATTTCCTTACATTTCTCTCTAGGGTGAGAAATTTCAAATTTCAAATCTTGGGGCTGCCATTGTGGCACAGCTGGTTAAGCTGCCACTTGTGACGCCAGTATCCAATATGGGCGCCAGTTTGAGTCCCGGCTGCTCCACTTCTGATCCATCTCCCTGCCAATGTACCTGGGAAAGCAGCAGAAGATGCCTCAAGTCCTTGGGCTCCTGTACCCATGTGGAGGACCTGATGAAGCTCCTGGCTTCACGCTGGCCAATGGTTGCAGCCATCTGGGGAGTGAACCAGCAGATGGAAGATCTGGAAGTTCTCTCTGTGTCTTTCCCTCTATCTCTGTAACTCTCCCTTTCAAATAAATAACTTTAAAAAAAAAAAAAGTTTCAAATTTCACTTTTAATGATTCTCTCACAGGGAGAAAATCCGAAAGGGAGGCTTTGTATGAAGGTATATGCGGCAGATTCCTAAATAAATGAACAATTGGAAATGTACCACATATTAAAAACAGGAATGGCTTAAGTAAACGAGTTTGGACTAATTTAGCTGGTTTTCAACCTAGACTGATAACAGTGTTGCCTGCCACAGTTTGTACCAAAGTTTTCTGACAAGGTTCAACAACAGTCACTCAAAATGATGACACATGAATATTCACATAGAACAGGAAAAGAAAACTGTGCAAAATAATTAGAAATGTGAACAAATCTATGTATGTACCCAGATCAAGGACTGCCAATAATTTACAAGATATGAAAATTGAGTTTGAATAGTAAATGGCTTATTTCTGTGCTTCACAATCGATGAAAACTTCTACAAGTAGATACTAATAATTTAAAAGTGTGTCATAGAAGGAGCATTTCTTAAAGCTATTCCAAATAAAGTTCACTTAAAAATTACTAAGTCCATTCCTGTAGAGTAGTTTGTAGCTATTATTATATAATTAAGGATATTTGAAAGAAATTTAAAAATCTGCTTTTGCTTTCCATTCTTCAGAATGGAGAGGCCTTGTCAGAATCCCCAAATTTCCCATCACATGGTTTAGATCTTCAGAGTTCCAGAATAACCATCATAATTTTTTTTAAACTAGAGTTCAGTATTTTAAAAAGTTCCATTACATAGGGTTTTACCGTGGGATCTGGACTACCATAGCATTTCAGTAAATTGGTTCTGGATGTGGTGGTCTGTAGCAAAGACTTAGATAATATTCTTCTCTTAAATGTATCATACCTTTGCATAAAGTTTAGCTTGTAAATTCAGAAAAGATGCTAGATTTGGCGATTTTCACTGGAAAGCAAACAAATGACATTTTTATGAATTGAGAGCAAAAATGAGTTAATACGTTTTATTATGAGCCAAAGAAAAGTTGTAAATAAATTTTTCATAGTAACTGGTTATAAATATTATCTCAGGCTGAAAATGTATATTTCTTATAAATGTTTATATTAACTTTTCAATAAACAATACTACAAATCTTTTAAAAATCCAACCACTAATATCTCTATTTTCTTCTGAACCTCATAAAAAAGCTTTTATACATTTTATGACATTGTAATGAATTCACACATTTTATTTTGTGTCCTTTTTTGTATTTATTGTTATTTTAAATATTTTAATGTAGCAAAATTTCTCAAACTGGTTTTAAATCAACATTTTTATCATGTGTTAAGTTTTCATTCCTTTTGAGGAATCATTCTAAATTTATCATTTACATCTAAAAATGCAGAGGTCAAATATTTCTTTTCATGTATGAGAAATCTTTTTATGAAGAACTCTGGGTAATCAGGAGCATCTTTCTGCCCCAGGCAGTGTCCTGCTAATCTTGCTGTATTAGCCATAAATTCAGAGGAGATATTCATAGATCTTTCTCTGTAGTTCTGATCTCTCTTTGGAGATCCAATCATAGATCCCACACTGCTACCAAGTTCTCTGTCGAGATGAACATGTCCACTGAGATGTTCTGATGCAAATTAATTTTCTTGATTAATTGATAAAATAGATTTGGTTAATAAACGTCTGCCTGCTCCTCAACATTCATGTTTTCCATGTAACAGAAAATAATTCTATTATCTTCACATTAATCCATTCTCATCTTTGAAGGAGAGGAGCCTTTTGGAGAAGGGTTGTTAGTAAATTATGCCCAAAAGAAACAACACAATGGCAATCAGTACTAACCAGGGAGAGGTGTGCTGTCTGGTAGGACTCACTGCAGGACATCAGGACCCATTATTCTACAGGTCTGAGTCAGGAACACCTGGTCATCCCCAGGAGGAACTTGAGGGGGAGACGGGAGACTAGACAAGAAACAAGAAAAAGAGACTTTCAGACCTCCCCTTTTTCTTACAAAATGTATTCTAACTTCTTTATGTGGCATAAAAGATTGTGTTTCCTTTGATATCTCTCTGGTCTCCTAGGATTAATCACAAATCCTGAAATGAGATAGCATGGGAATTGGAATAAAACCTAGATTTGAAACCCATCTGTGCTACTTGTTAGCTGTGTAACTATAGACGTCATTTTAGCTCTCTGAGTCTTGGTTTACTCATCTGTAAATTGGGATTTTTTAAAATTTATTTGACGGTAGAGTTATAGACAGTGAGAGACAGAGAAAGAGAGAAAGGTCTTCCTTCTGTTGGTTTACCCCCTAAATGGTCGTTACAGCTGGAGCTACGCCGATCTGAAACCAGGAGCCAGGTGCTTCTTCCTGGTCTCCCATGCGGGTGCAGGCGCCCAAGCACTTGGGCCACCCTCCACTGCCCTTCCGGGCTACAGCAGAGAGCTAGACTGGAAGAGGAGCAACCGGGACCAGAACCGGTGCCCATATGGGATGTCGGTGCCTCAGGCAGAGGATTAACCAAGTGAGCCATGGCACTGGCCCCAAATGGGATTTTTTAAATAATGGGATTTGCAAAACCATCAAAGGAAATAATAGAGACCCAAATCTTTTTTTTTTTTTTTTTTTTTTTTTACGGGCGGAGTGGACAGTGAGAGAGAGAGAGAAAGGTCTTCCTTTTGCCGGTGGTTCACCCTCCAATGGCCACCACGGCTGGCATGCTGTGGCCAGCACACCACGCTGATCCGATGGCAGGAGCCAGGTACTTATCCTGGTCTCCCATGGGGTGCAGGGCCCAAGCACTTGGGCCATCCTCCACTGCACTCCCGGGCCACAGCAGAGAGCTGGCCTGGAAGAGGGGCAACCGGGACAGAATCCGGCACCCCGACCGGGACTAGAACCCGTTGTGCCGGCACCGCTAGGTGGAGGATTAGCCTAGTGAGCCGCGGCGCCGGCTGAGACCCAAATCTTGATGCTTGGCACATTAAATATTCAATAACTAAATAAATATTCTTGCGGAACTAGTATGAGGTAAATGTTGGGTTTGCTCTTTCTGTTGTTCATGTCTTTTGCTATCTATTTGTTTTGCTGGCTGCATTCTGTGTGATTTACTCAGACCTCCCTTTCAATTCACCCGTTTTCAGCTGTGATACTGTTGATGCTGTAAGCTCATCGTCAGCAGCCTTGTGTGTGTGTGTGTGTGTGTGTGTGTGCGTGCGCCTATTATGTTTCCTTCTACCCTGATTCTAGAAGTTTCAATAACCTGGGTCAACTTTTATGTTAATCTCTCTGTTTTTCAACATGCCTACATCATTTCTACACTACGCAGAAGGTTAGAATTAATTTTGTTGGTGAGAATCCTTTCTCAAAGGCGGGAAGATTTCTGTGCATCCAAGGCTCTGGAAGGACAAGAAGCACTCAATGGATTCCCTGGGTCACTGAGCACAATTTTATTGGTTCCTTTTTAAGGAGAAGGTTTCAGAGGCTCTTAGTTTTATTAGAGGAGTTAATCCCAATTCCCCAGCTCCAAGGAGCATCCATTATCCTCATCTGGACTTAAGAACTCCAGGTGCTAGTTCTTGGGGCTTCTATCCAAGACCAACCTTCTCTCTTGCCCAGTATGAACAACTTTAGGATTATCTGCTTGCATCCCTAGCTGACATATGTCTGTTTCCTTGGTGATTTCCTTTCCTTTCTTTTGGCATTGGTTACTGCTATAGGCTTAATTGTGTTCCCTCCAGATTCATGTATTGAAGCCCTAACTCTCAACGTTATGGTGGCAGGACATGGGGCCTTTGGAAAGTAAGTAAGTTTAGATGATACCATGATAGTAGGAACCTCATGATAACATTAGTGTCTTTTTAAGAAGAGACATCATGGGCTGGCACAGGGAATTAAGCTGTTGCCTGGGATGCTGGCATCACATATCAGAGTGCTGGCTCAAGTCCTGGCTGCCGCACTTCTGATCCAGCTCCTTGCTAATATGCCTGGGTGCTTGGGCCCTTGCCATCCACTTAGGAGACCTGGATGGAGTCCTAGCTGCCTGGCTTTGGCCTGGACTGGCTTAAATTGTTGCAACCATTTGGGGAGTAAATCAGCAGATGGGAGATCGCTCTCTCTCTCTCTCTCTCTCTCTCTCTCTAATCAACCTACCTTTCAAATAAATAAACCTTAAAGAAAGAGACACCAGAGTAATTCCTTCCCTATCTCTGAGAAGGCAGCAGTCCATGAGCCAGGAAGAAGTTTCACCAGGGTTCCGAACTGCCCAGCACCTTCTCCCCTTCCTGACCTATGAAACATAAATTAATTTTGTTCTAATCCCCCCAGTTTATGGGATTTTGTCATGATAGCCTGAGCTAAGGCAGACTTTTGTACCAAAAAGTGGGGTGCTTCTGTAACACCTGCAGATATGCAAGCAATTTTGGAAGTGTGTGATGGGTGGAGGCTGGAAGAGTTTTGAGGTGCATATTAGACACTTGAACATTGGTGGTGATTCTGAAGTCTCAGATGCAAATGAGGAACTTTTTATGAAATTGGAGAAAAGGTGATCTTTATAAAGTGTCAAAAAACTTGACTGAACTGTGTTCACGTGTTACATGGAGTAATGAAACTGGATGTTTAGCTGAGGATGTTTCTAAGCAAGTGTTGAAATAATCACTTTATTCCTTCTGACTGCTTATAGTAAAATTAAAGAACATAGAAATAAAGAAGGAACTAAGCAAATATAAACCAGAACTTAGGGGTCAGCGCTGTGGCGCAGCGGGTTAAAGCCCTGGCCTGAAGCGCCGGCATCCCATATGGGTGCTGGTTCTAGTCCCGGCTGCTCCTTTTCTGATCCAGCTCTCTGCTATGGCCTGGGATAGCAGTAGAAAATGGCCCAAGTCCTTGGGCCCCTGCACCCACCTGGGAGACCTGGAAGAAGCTCCTGGCTCTTGGCTTCAGATGGGGGCAGCTCCAGCTGTTGCGGCCATCTGGGGAGTGAACCAGTGGATGGAAGACCTATATCTCTATCTCTACCCCTCTCTCTGTAACTCTGTCTTTCAAATAAATAAAATAAATCTTAAAAAAAAAACTTTTTCCCAAAGAAACTTGTTCCCAAAGAATTATTTCCTTAAAAAAACAAAACAAAACAAAACAGAACTTAAAGAGTTGGAAAACTCTCAATTTATCTTATCAACACCCCCACCACCACCACCAAATAAGAAAGCTTATTCTGAAAAGAACAATAAGGGTGTGGCTGAACAACCAATTGTTAAGGAGGTTAATGTGGGTATGAACCATGAAACTAATCCACTCCAACAGAAACACTGCTAGTTCAAATTGAAGGAGACAGGGATGGGACAAAGTGAAGTAAGGCTGTGGGGGTCCTAGCTTCTACAGGGCAGAGCTATTTGGCTACAAATGTATGCTGTTCTTCAAGAAAACGGAAGAATAATGCTGATTTCAGAGGTAGGAGACATCAGTTTCAACAGGCCCAGAGTCATGGGGGCAGGACCTATAAGTGGCAGAGTTATGGGAGTAAGACTCTCACTTAGAGGGTCTGCCCCCACCCCCCAGCCCCCAGGATTTCAGAAGGCAGAACATTGAACCAGAGAGAGCCATTATGCAGCCTTACATCATCTGATGGGATTTAGCTTGCCTGATTGTGAACTTGCTTGGGGTCTTTCCTCTCTCCCTCCTGGAATGGGGATGGCTATGCTATGCGTGGCCCATTGCTGTATTTTGGAAGCACATAGCTTATCTGGTTTCACCAGGTCACAACTGGCAGGTAATTTTTCCTCAGGATAAATCTTACCTGCAGTCTCACTGTCGCTGATTTAGATAAGACTTTGGACTTTAGAGTTGATACTGGAAGCAGTTAAGATTTGGGGGATAGGCCGGCATCGTGGATCCCTTGGCTAATCCTCCGCCTGCGACACCAGCACCCCGGGTTCTAGTCCCGGTCGGGGTGCCGGATTCTGTCCCGGTTGCTCCTCTTCCAGTCCAGCTCTCTGCTGTGTCCTGGGAAGGCAGTGGAGGATGGCCCAGGTGCTTGGGCCCTGCACCCCCATGGGAGACCAGGAGTAATCACCTGGCTCCTGGCTTTGGATTGGCACAGCATGCCGGCTGTAGCGGCCATTTGGGGGGTGAACCAATGGAAGGAAGACCTTTCTCTCTGTCTCTCTCTCTCACTGTCTAACTCTGCCTGTAAAAAAAATAGTAAATTAAAAAAATTTAAAAAAGATTTGGGGGATGTTGGGATGGAATAAATGCATTTTGCATGCACATAGTGTTTGAATTTTTGGTAGCTGGAGCAGAATGCTCCTAATAATAATTATGTTTCTAATAATTATTTAGTAACAGTTATTTTGTTGATTGTATTTTCTATGTATTTTAACACAAGGGAGAATTGCCTGTGACATTGCATTCTTCCATGCTGCCTGGGATTGGTTAGCATGAAATAAAAGGTAATTCAACAGCCAGAGCTGTGCCTATCTGAAGCCAGGAGCCAGGAGCTTCTTCCGGGTCTCCCATGAGGGTGCAGGGGCCCAAAGGCTTGGGCATCTTCTACTGCTTTCCCAGGGAATTAGCAAAGAGCTGGATTGGAAGAGGAGCGGCTGGGACTAGAACCAGTGCCTATATGGGATGCTGGCACTGCAGACAGAGGATTAACCTACTGCGCCACGGTGCCCGCCCTAAAAGGTAACTATTATCATTATAATCACGACAGTATCATTGCACTCCATGATTTTAGGCTATCTTTTTTCAGCTCTTCTCTTATACACAGAAAAGGATAAAATTTTGTCAATAAATACTTGGAGAGATACTAGTTACCACACAAGGCCTCTATAAATGTCACTTGCAATTTAATAGAAAAAGGAAAAGCCCCAGGTCAATTGA
Organism: Oryctolagus cuniculus; assembly: GCF_051225735.1. Lineage (NCBI taxonomy): Eukaryota > Metazoa > Chordata > Mammalia > Lagomorpha > Leporidae > Oryctolagus > Oryctolagus cuniculus. The sequence goes on from NC_142873.1 coordinate 108,948,048, forward strand.
TCCTAGGTCCTTTGTTAAAAGCACTCATCCTGTATCAGAGTGCCTGGGTTCGAGTCTTGGCTCCACCTCAATTCCAGCTTCCAATTTCCTGCTAATGTGCACTCCTGGAGGCAGCAGGTGATAGGCTCAAGTAGTTGGATTCCCTGCTACCCACATGGAAGATCTGGATTGAGCTCCTGGCTCCTGGGCGTTTAGATGGCAGGGAACCAGCAGATGGGAGATTACCTGACTGGTTGGCTGTCTTGTTGCCTCTCAAAATCAAAACCAAACAAAGCCAAAAGGTAAATAAATAAGAATGCTGAAAATGACATCTTTCGGTTCTTCTCTCTCTGAAGGTCCCATGCTCTTTCTTACAGTCACCACCTTTGGCTATAGGAGGACTTTCTAGCTTTTTCTTTTAAAATATCAGTGTCTTTAAACTCAGGTACTAGGTTTTCCAGATAAGTGCACCCCACCCAAGGCCTGACACATACTGGATACACAGCTGGTGGCAACAGTACATTCAGGAAAAGTGCTATTAAACTAATTCCTTACAAAACTTATTTGTTTCCATAACATTACTATTTTCATTAGGAAAAGTGGGCATATTAGTTAATTCAGCTTTTTTCTTCCTCATTTGTCTTCATTTGTAAATGAGATTTGGGGCTGGTATTGTGGCATGGCAGGTAAAGCTGCCACCTGCAACACTGCCATCCCATATGGGCACTGGTATGTGTCCCAGCTGCTCCACTTTTGATCCCGCTCCCTGCTAGTGGCCTGGGAAAGCAGCAGAAGATGGCCAAGGTGATTGGACCCCTGCCACCCAAATGGGAGACCTGGAAAAAGCTCCTGGTTCCTGCCTTCAGCCTGGCTCTGCCCAGGTTGTTGCTGCCACTTGGGGAGTAAACCAGTGAAAGGAGGCTTGCTCTCTCTCTCTCCTTCTCCCCCCATCTCTTCTTTTCTCTGTAACTGACTTTCAAATAAATACATGTTAAAAAAATCTTTTTTAAAATGTTGAGATTTGATTCAGGAAGATGGAGGCATAGGGAGGGAGCTTACTGCTCTAGTCTAGGGCTGGATAGTTTAAAAAATTGGATAAAGTGCAATCTCCACTGAGATCTGGAACCAGACAAGGATGCACTCACTCTCACCATTGCTATTCAATATTCTCCTGATGCTTTAGCCAGCCCATTCGTCAAGAAAAAGAAATCAAAGGGATATAAATTGAGAAGGAGGAACTCAAACTATCCCTATTTGCAGATGATATGATTGTATATAAGAGATCCAAAAGACTCCACTGAGAGACTTTTGGAACTCATAGAAGAGTTTGGCAAAGTGGCAGGTTATAAAATCAACACAAAAATCAATAGCCTTTGTATACACAGACAATGCCATGGCTGAGAATGAACTTTTAGTTCAATCTCATTCACAACGGTTACAAACAACAACAACAACAAAAAACCAAATACCTTGGAATAAATTTAACCAATGATGTCAAAGATCTCTAGGATGAAAATTACAAAACATTAAAGAAAGAAATAGAATAAGATACAAAAAATGGAAAAATCTTCCATGTTCAGGGAATGGAAGAGTCAATATCATCAAAATATCCATACTACTGAAAGCAATTTGCAGATTCAATGTGATACCAATCAAAATATCAAGGATTTTCTTCTCAGATACAGAAAAAACAATACTGAAATTCATATGGAGGCACAGGAGACCCTGAATAGCTAAAGCAATCTTATAAAACAAAAACAAAGCTGGAGGCATCACAATACCATATTTCAAGACATACTACAGGGCAGTTTATAATCAAAACAGCCTGATACAGGCACAAAAACAGATGAATAGACCAATGGAACAGAACAGAAATGCCAGAAATCAACCCATGCATCTACAACCAACTTATCTTTCACAAAGGAGCTAAAACCAGTCCCTGGAGCCAGGACAGTCTCTTCAATAAATGGTGCTGGGAAAATTGGATCTCCACATGCAGAAATATAAAGCAAGACTCCTACCTTACACCTTACACAAAAATCCACTCAAAATGGATTAAAGACCTAAATCTATGACCTGAGACAATCAAATTATTAGAGAACATTTGGGAAATCCTACAAGACATTGGAATAGGCAAAGAGTTCTTGGAAAAGACCCCAGAGGAATAGGCAGTCAAAGCCAAAATTGGCAAATGGGATTACATCAAATTAAGAATCTTCTTCACTAGAAAAGAAACAATCAGCAAAGTGAAGAGACAATAGGCAGAATGGGAGAAATTATTTGTGACCTATGCAACTGATAAAGGATTAATAACCAGAATATCTGAAGAGATCAAGAAACTCAACAGCAATATAAAAAACAACCTAGTTAAGAAGTGGGCAAAGGACTTAAACAGGCATTTTTCTAAAAAGGAAATTCAAATGGCCAACAGACACATGAAAAAAATGTTCAGGGTCACTAGCCATCAGGGTAATGCAAATCAAAACCACAATCGGGCTTTACTTTACCCCAGTTAGAATGGCTTTCTTACAGAAATCAACAAATAACAAATGCTGGGGATGATGTAGCATGGTACCCTAATGCACTTGGTGGGAATGTAAACTGGTACAGCCACTGTGGAAAACAGTACAGAGATACCTCAGAAATCTGAATATGCACCTACCATATGACCCAGCCATTCCACTCTTGGGAATTTACCCAAGGGAAATGAAATCAGTATATGAAAGCATTATGTATGACCTCATGTTAATTGCAGCTCAGTTCACAACAGCTAAGATATGGAGTCAACTCAAATGCCTTTCAACTGAAGACTAGATAAAGAAATTATGGGATCTGTACACCATGGAACACTATACAGATGCTAAAAATGAAATCTTGGCCGGTGCCGCGGCTCAATAGGCTAATCCTCCACCTGCGGCACTGGCACACCGGGTTCTAGTCCCGGTCGGGGTGCCGGATTCTGTCCTGGATTCTGTCCTCTTCCAGTCCAGCTCTCTGCTGTGGCCAGGGAGTGCAGTGGAGGATGGCCCAAGTGCTTGGGCCCTGCACCCCATGGGAGACCAGGAGAAGCACCTGGCTCCTGCCTTCGGATCAGCATGGTGTGCCAGCCGCAGTGCGCCAGCCGCAGCAGCCATTGGAGGGTGAACCGACGGCAAAGGAAGACCTTTCTCTCTGTCTTTCTCTCACTGTCCACTCTGCCTGTAAAAAAAAAAAAAAAAAAAAAGGGAGGCCACATTCTGATATAATTTAAAAAAAATAAAAAATAAAAATGAAATCTTGTCATTTGTAAGAAAATGCATGATACGGGACAACACCATACTTAGTGAGATAAGTCAATCCCCAAAGGGCAAATACCGTATGTTCTCCTGATCTGTGATAACTAATAGAGCACCTAAAAGGTAATCTATGGAAGTGAAATAAACTCTTTGAGATTTAAGGACTTTGAACAGCCCTTGTCTTGACTGTTGAGGGACAGTTTTTTTTTTTTTTTCATACAATTTGTGGAACTCTTTACTTAGTGTAGAATTAATCATATGTGTAAAGTTAATTGAAAATAGATCTTAGTTAAAAATGAGAATGAGAATAGGAGGGGGAGGAGGAAGAGGGGTGGGAGAGTGGATGGGAAAGGAGGGTATGGTGGGAAGAATCATTATATTCCTCAAGTTGTATTTATAAAAAAATAAATTGTTATACATTAAAAAAACTAAAATGTTGAGATTTATATTTGTTCCTCATTTGTTATATCAGACAATTATTTGTGGTATTATATTTTAGTTAACCACTTTTAAAAGTACTCTTTTGCTTATTTGACAAATATTTGTTGAGTTATCTGTGTTGTGCCAGGTCCTCCACCAGGGGCTAACACAGGGTGAGTTCTAGCTTTACCCGCTGATGGGGCAAAGAGAGAGATTTCAAACAAAAATTAGGGAACTATAAGTTGTGTTAGAGAATTATATGGGAGAATTAAAAGGGAAGTTCTGTTGTAAGTCCCCAGGGTTCAAAACTCTGGTTCCAATCTTTTGTGTTTAGAAAATTCAGTTTCAGAGAAGCAGTCTACAGATTGGCATTCTTTAATCAACTTCTAGTAGTGTTCCAGGAGGTAACAGACACCCCTTATCCACATAGCTTTCTAATCTTTCCTATATTAATTCTTCTATTTATAGCCACTCAATATGTAAAATGCAGCTGCCTGTGTTTTCCTCCTGCTTGTAAATGACACAACAAGGTCTCCGCTTAATTAAAATACCATAAATTGGGTGAAAAATCCCAGCTCCTTTCCCCTTTCTTCTCCTATCAATAGGATTAGAATATTTCTCATCCAGCTTTGCCTTCAGACACTTATCTCAGGCAGTCTCTGAGCCACCAGCTAATGAGAGGTATCAGCAAGTCAGGGGGAGGGAGAAAAAGGGTTGTTTTCCAATGATGAATGTACTGATTCATTAACACTGACTCGAGCACTCGTTTTGCAGTCAGGTTGTCATGGACTTGCGTTTAAACAACAGCGGCATGTGGATCTCTGCCACCTTTCATCATCTTGCATCGGGATGCCAGTGACGAAGCAGCAGACAGAGGCACTGAAAAGCAGGGCAGTATTCATGGCCAAAGTCAAAATTACGTTGAGCTGGCTGAAGAACCTCAATCGCTTTTACTTACCATTTGCAAATCTCAAAATACTTTAAGATAATGGCTTAAAAAAAAAAAAAAAGCACTAAGAAACCCAAAGCATAGAGAGGCTGTTATCTTGTCCAAGGCTACAATTTGCCTCGAGTCATGGATAAGTTAGTGGCTGTATTAAAGCATCAGGTTACAATAGTTTCAACAGAATGCTGATTATAATTCCTCACTGTTTATGCACGTATGCGGTCCTTTCACAAGATCGCTCCTCCCTAATAATGCACCACTAAAAATACAACCAATTGTGAACAGAAAAAAAAAATCGGATGACAATAGTTTCTCCTCATCCACAGTTTTGTTTTCCATGGGTAACTGAAACTGCTGCCCAAAAATACTGAACAGACAAATTTCAGAAATGAACAATTTACAAAATGGCAACTGTATATTTTTTAAAAAAGATTTATTTATTGATTTGAAAGGCAGAGTTACAGAGAGGCAGAGGCAGAGAGAGAGAGAGAGAAGTCTTCCAACCACTTCCAACCAGCCAGAGCTGGGCTGATCTGAAGCCAGGAGTCAGGAGCTTCCTCCGGGTCTCCCACGTGGGTGCAGGGGCCCAAGGACTTGGGCCATCTTTCACTGCATTCCCAGGCCATAGCAGAGAGCTGGATTCGAAGTGGAGCAGCCGGCATTTGAACCAGTATGGGATGCCAGCACTGCAGGCAGCAGCTTCACCCACTACGCCACAGGCTGGCCCTGCACATTTTAAACAGTGTGATGAACTCTTGCACTGTCTCATTCAGTCCCTCCTGGTACACAAATCATCCCCTCACCCAGCATACCTATGCTTTAAAATATTCCTCGCCCTTTAGTTAGTTAGTGCTGCCTCAGCTAATAGATGCCTTGTCATGGTATTTACTACGCTTGTGTTTATGTAAGAAAATCAATAACAGCCTAATACTGTGTCACAATGTTTATGCCATTAACCTCACTTCAGCTCATCACAGAGACCTTGTATCGTCTCACATCATTAGGAGAAGGGGGAGTACAGTCCAATAAGATACACTGAGAGATAAAGAGAGAGGAGATCACATTCATATACCTTTTATTATAGTATGTTATTATAATTGCTCTATTTTATTATTATAGTGTTAAATCTCCTACTGTCAACTTAAAAATTAACCTTATCATAGAGATAGGTACGCATAAGAAAAAAACCTTAGTATATATGGGCTTCAGTACTAGCTGTGGTGCAGGTTTCCACTGGGGTTCTTGGAAAACATCCCCAGAGGACAAGGGGGACCTGAGTGATCGTTTGTCATTGTGCAAGTGACTATATCAAATGAGCTCTTTTCTTTTCCCTGACTATGTTTTGGACTTAAGGGAATAATCTGTATCATGATTTGTCATCCATCAGTGACTTACCTACTATTTTAGAAATTTTGTCTACTTCCAGGCATCAATTATACTATTTTAATGTTAAAATTAATTTATTTTTAATTGCCAGTTAATCATTGTCCATGTTTTCTTTCATCTTTTTGTTTCAATTGACTCATTTGATTTTAATTAATCTCCATCTGAATAATAAGATTGAAATTCAGGGATTGGTTTGATGGTTGCATTTTTTTTTTTAATAAACATAAGCCCAGAGTCTAGAGTTTCTAATTGTTATCAGCTGGAGTGTTAGTTTAAGGCAAAGCTACGACTTTGGTTGCTTAAGCTACTGAGAACTGAGTTTTGTTTTTTTTTTTTTTTTGGCGGTTTATTATAGAATAACCTGGCTGATCCTGACTGGTAGGGGACAGATCATTTTTCATATTAACATAATATTCATATTCTACATTCAGATTTTCCTAAAATCTTTTAGTGGCTCCAGAACTGCAAATGCAGTTGCAGCGAGTCCAAGAAGCCTCACAGGAAGCGGCAGAGGCTTCAGTTGTTGCATGGAGCTGGCAAGAAAGAACTAAAGTTCAAGTTCTGCCAAGTCCGAAGGGTTTGGTAAACATCTTAGACATTCCACTAAAACCTCAAAAAAGCCACACCTTATGGGTAAGCCCCGGACTATGGATTCTTCTCCAGAATTTAAAGCAAACTGTAAATAAATCCACCATAACAAAACCTGTAATAAGCCTCTTATTAAGATTAAGGAGATCTGCTAGTAACTTAGCTGCCTGCCATTACAAACTAAACTTTACACAGAGGAAGAATGCAAAAAATACAGAATCTCTATAATGCATCATCTCCAATACCTGGGATTAAAAAAATATTACTAGACATTTGATGAGCAAGAAAATGAACAATATCAGTTGGAGGGAAAACAAGAAAAGCAGAGCTACAGATAGCCCAGATGTTAGCATTGGAATGAGAATCTGAAGACAGCATTTATAAATATATTTAAAGATTTAAAAGAAAATATGAGAATTGATGGACAAGGAATCCCAGAAGAGAATGTAAACTCTAAAACCACTAAGTTGAAGTTCTAAAACTGAAAAATATAGTAACAGAAAAGAAAAACTTGTTTGATAGAAGTCAGAGTAGAATGGACAGTTCAGAAGAAAGGATCAGTTGATGGGAAGACAAATTAATAGAAATTATCCAGACTGAAGAACAAAGAAGGGGCTGGTGTGTCAGTGCAATGGGTTAAGCTGCTACGCAATGCTGGCATCCCATACAAGTTCAAGTCCCAGCTTCCTGAATATATGCCCAGGGAAAACAGCAGAAGATGGTCCTAGTGCTTGGGCCCCAGCCACACACATGGGAGACCTGGATGGAATTCCAAGCTCCCGGTTTTGGCCTGGCCCAGCCTTGACTGTTACAGCCATCTAGGGGGTGAACCAGCAGATACAAGATCTTTCTCTGTCTCTCCCTCTCTCTGTGTATCTCTGCCTTTCAAATAAATAAGTAAATCCTTACAAATAATGATAGGTAAAGAAAAAGTCCAAATAAAACAGAAAATACTTGAGACTGTATGATAGAAAATTTAATGATTTAATAATAGATTTTGTGTGATGCAGCTAAAGCAATGATTAGAGAAAAAATTATAGCTTTAAATGCAAATGTTAGGAAAGGAGACAGATTTCAAAGCAATTGTCTAAGACATTAATGTAAGATATTAGAAAGCAAACATCAAAAGAAATACAAAAGTATATAGAAAAAATAAATGGTAAAGAATGGAAATAAATAGAAAATAGAGAAGCAACAGAAAAAAGTAACAAAGTCAACAGTGGGTTTTTTTGTTTTGCTTTCTTTCAACATTTTAAAAAGGTTTATTTTATTTGAAAGTCAGAGTGACAGAGAGGGAAGGGAGACAGAGAAAGAGAGATCTTCCATCAGCTGGTTTACTTCCAGAATGGTTGCAGCAGCCAGGCTGCAAGCGGCCCGGAGCCCAGAACTCCACCTGGTCCTCCCACATGGGGGCAGGGGCCCAAGTACTTGTGACATCTGGTGCTCCAATATGGACGGTCAGGCAGGATGGCAGAATAGAGAGACTGCAGCCACCTGAGCCAGAAAGGAAGTTTCAGAGAAAGGGAAGAACGGTGTTTCCGGAAGACTGTCTTAGGGAAATGTTCAGCGAAGAAGTGACGGGAACTACAAACAGCACTACGAACAAAGAGAGGCTCTGAAAACCAGCAGGAAACAAAGATACTGTTGCTGCTGCCACTGCCGCTCCTTCTCGGTGCCCTAACTGGGGGACACCATCTTGCCCTAACAGGAATGTAGATATAAAATAGTAGAACTGAGACTGGTTGTAGGAACCTTCAGCAAAGCAGTGATGAGATCTGCAAAAAGCACAGAGACTCCGAGAGTCAGTAGAGAGAGAGAGAGGAAGTAACGCGCTGTGTATGCCACTGCCCACCGCCTCTTCCGGGGCCGCCCTCCTCCCAGGAAGAAGTGCAGTAGAAAGCCCTGCAACTGCCGCCGCTGCCGCAGGCGGGAGCCTGAACTGGGAGAACTGCACAGTCCTCACTGAGTTCTGTAAGTCCGCAGAGCTGACGGGGATCCGAGAGACTACCGCGCTCCCTCTCTCTGCGCCGAAAGCACCAGACTGGAGCTGTTGCCAAGAAGCGGCTAACCCCTTCCTAGGAGGAAGCGGGCAGCTCCTTCACTGTCTGAAGTCCCCAGAGACAGCATGGGCACTTTCCATCCTGCAGCTGCGGGAGCTCTGGGCCCAAGCCCTTCAGCTACTCTTGTGTGCTCTGCGCCATCTAGGGAAGTTTCCTTTGACTTCTTGGGCTAGTTAGCAGTAGAAGTCCACACACAGTCTCAGAGGACCAGACCTGAGGAAGCCCTCCCCGCAACCCCAGGATGCTGGGAGACCAGGGCAGTGCCCCAGTATCACCCTTTCATTCCCTGCAGGAACTGGGGGCAGTCCCTCTGGACTCTGCAGCTCTGGGACTGTCACCTCTGGTTCTATAACTCCTGGAGGAATTTGCACTGACCTTTGGGATACAGAGGGTCCTACCTGCATTCTTGTTCAGGCTAGTGACCATCAGTCAGCCCACAATCCCTGTAAGCACTGGCACTCACCCTGTGAGAGCCAGGTAAGGCCCCTACATGTATCTTTCACTTTAGGATTGTGACTATTAGTATTATTCTGCAGTCATTGGAACATGCCCTGTGGGACCTAGGGAAGGGCCTACCTGCATTCCAGTGCTCCAGGCCATACCTGCCAATGCACAATCCTTAGCATAGCCTGTATTCACCCTGTGGGTTTGGGGCAAGCTTGTATTAACATCTGCTAGTGCTGGAACTTGGGCTCCTGGTGCCCCAGCATTAGTTACACCCACGCAGCAGGACCTGGGAAAGGTCCTGTCTACATCATGTGGCCCAAGGCAATAGCTATTGTTGCCACAAGTCCCAGTATCCTCAGGTTTGCAGGGTGGGATAAGGGGACAGACCACTCTGTGTCACACAGCACCAGAAACATGGTTACAGGCATCAAAAACCATAGTGTAATTAGCTCCCAACTCTCTGGAGACCAAAGACACACACATACTCACTTCAATGTCATATTGCTACTTTCACAAACTGCTGCATACTAGACAACTGCGGCTCCTGTAGACACTGCTGACACCTATTACCACCGATGAAATCACTCAGAGGTTACATTTTTGGGCTCTCCTAGAACCAAAGCCAAATCAACAATCTAAATGGCAACCCACATTCTATCTAAACAAAAAAGCCTTTTCCAATGAAGCCTACGCCATAAAAAGCGGAACTGTTGTGCTAGATGCACAGACATCAACATAGGGACACAGGAAACACAAAGAAGCAAGGAATCATGACACCTCAAAAAGAATATAATAGTTCTCCAGAAATAGGTCCTGAACTGAAAGAAATCTAAAAAATAACTGAAAAAGAATTCAAAACAACTATGCTAAGGAAACTCGATCAGATGCAGGAGAATAGTTAGAATAAAGAGAGGAAAACAATAGATGACATGAATGAGAAATTAAATAAAGAGATTGAAATTAAAAAGAATGAAACAAATTTTGGAGCTGAAAACATCAATCATGAAATAAAAATATAATTGAGAGCTTCAACAGTAGATTAGACCAAGTGGAAGAAAGAATTTCTGATCTGGGCCGGCGCCATGGCTCAATAGGCTAATCCTCCACCTTGCGGCGCCGGCACACCGGGTTCTAGTCCCGGTCGGGGTGCCGGATTCTGTCCCGGTTGCCCCTCTTCCAGGCCAGCTCTCTGCTATGGCCAGGGAGTGCAGTGGAGGATGGCCCAGGTGCTTGGGCCCTGCACCCCATGGGAGACCAGGAAAAGCACCTGGATCCTGGCTCCTGCCATCGGATCAGCGCGGTGCGCCGGCTGCAGCGGCGGCCATTGGAGGGTGAACCAACGGCAAAGGAAGACCTTTCTCTCTCTGTCTCTCTCTCTCACTGTCCACTCTGCCTGTCAAAAATAAAAAAAAAAAAAAAAGAAAAGAAAGAATTTCTGATCTGGAGTATAAGTCTTTTGAAATAACCCAAGGCCGGCGCCGCGGCTCACTAGGCTAATCCTCCACCTTGCGGCACTGGCACACCGGGTTCTAGTCCCGGTCGGGGCGCCGGATTCTATCCCGGTTGCCCCTCTTCCAGGCCAGCTCTCTGCTGTGGCCAGGGAGTGCAGTGGAGGATGGCCCAAGTGCTTGGGCCCTGCACCCCATGGGAGACCAGGAGAAGTACCTGGCTCCTGCCATCAGATCAGCGCGGTGCGCCAGCCGCAGTGTGCTGGCCGCGGCGGCCATTGGAGGGTGAACCAACGGCAAAGGAAGACCTTTCTCTCTGTCTCTCTCTCTCTCACTGTCCACTCTGCCTGTCAAAAAAAAAAAAAAAAAAAAAAAAAAAAGAAAAAGAAAAAAGAAAAAAAAGAAATAACCCAGCCAGACAAAAATTATGAGAAAAGAATGAAAAAAAAAAATAAAGCTATGCAACACATGGGATACCATTAAGTGAACTTGTATTTTAGGGATATCTGAAGGAGAAAATAAGGAAAAAGGCATTGAGAACCTACAGAGCAAAATAGTTGAAAACTTCCCAAGTCATGAAAGAGATACGGGCTTACAGGAAGCTCAAAGGAGCCCAACCACGGGGCTGGCGCTGTGATGCAGTGGGTTAACAGCCTGGCATGAAGCGCTGGCATCCCATATGGGCGCCAGTTCTAGTCCTGGCTGCTCCTCTTCTGATCCAGCTCTCTGCTATGGCCTGGGATAGCAGTAGAAGATGGCCCAAGTCCTTGGCCCCCTGCACCCACGTAGGAGACCAGGAAGAAGCTCCTGGCTCCTGGCTTCGGATGGGGGCAGCTCCAGCTGTTGCGGCCATCTGGGGAGTGAACCAGTGGATGGAAGACTTCTCTCTCTGTCTCTGCCTCTCTCTGTAACTCTGTCTTTCAAATAACTAAAATAAATCTTAAAAAAAATTGAAAATTAAAAAAAAGAGCCCAACCAGACTCAGCCGAAAAAGGTCTTTTTCAAGGCATGTTATAGGAAAATTGTCTATATATCTTACTGGGATGTTGATTATATGGATGTATACATTTTTCTAAATTTATTTAACTCTGTACTTAAGACCTTTGCATTTATTATATATAAATTACATTTCTAGAAGATTCTTTTTTAAAAAACATGTAAATAAAAAAAATTTAAAGTAAAGTTTGAATTCCATCCTGATTGGAAAACTAGGAAGCCAGGTAGGGGCCAGTACTTTGGTGCAATGGATTGCGGCACTGCTTGTAACCTCAGCATCCCATATCAGAATGCCTGTTCAAGTCCCAGCTGCTCTGCTTTCTACCCAGCTTCCTGACAATGTGCTTGGGAAGACAGAGGATGATGGCTTAAGTACCTGGGTTCCTGCCACCCATACAGGAGATCAGGGTGGAGTTCCAGTGTCCTGACTTTGGCCTGGCACAGTTTTGACTGTTAGGGCCATTTAGGGAATGACTAAGCAGATGGCAGATTCTCTGTTTCTGTGTGTGTCTCCTTCTTTCTCTGTCACTCTTCTGTTCAAATAAATAGAATACATCTTTTTTTTAAAAAGCCAGGTAAAATACAAAAATCATCTATTTAAAGCATCAGAGAACTGTAGGAGCAGTATGAGGACTAGAGGGTGAAAGATTCCAAAGAAGAAAACCATGAGGGGCTGAGTTGAGAATCTTGAATCTTTTTCTAGAAGTTTTCACCAAAAGATTTGGTAAGCGAGACTAACAGTACATACTTTGCTCAGAGAGAAGTACATTCCTGGGATCAAAAAAAGCTCAATAGAATTTTGGGGTTTTCGTTTAGTTAGGCAAATTGTAGATCCGAGTCTTGATTCCATTGTCAGTTTTTCTTTCTGGAATTGGCAAATCCCACAAGGTGGGAGGACAAAGAACTGAGCTGAAAACTCCTCATTTTCACTCAGCAAACTCTACGGTCTGGTCCTCAGCGTACCTTTGCTTTCTGAATTACCACAGTATTTCACATCTTCTGGTTACTGGTCAGAAGGAACATCTAACCCTTCCTTTCCTACATTTTCCCCTTTGTTATTTTGTTCCTTTGCATGAATGGTCTTTTTCATGATTTTTCTTTTCTTTTCTTTCTTTTTTTTTTTTTTGGACAGGCAGAGTGGACAGTGAGAGAGAGAGACAGAGAGAAAGGTCTTCCTTTGCAGTTGGCTCACCCTCCAGTGGCCGCCGCGGCTGGTGTGCTGTGGCCGGCGCACCACTCTGATCCGAAGGCAGGAGCCAGGTACTTCTCCTGGTCTCCCATGGGGTGCAGGGCCCAAGCACTTGGGCCATCCTCCACTGCACTCCCTGGCCACAGCAGAGAGCTGGCGTGGAAGAGGGGCAACCGGGACAGAATCTGGCGCCCCGACCGGGACTAGAACCTGATGTGCCGGAGCTGCTAAGTGGAGGATTAGCCTAGTGAGCTGCAGTGCCAGCTATGATTTTTCTTAAAAAATGAAAACTGGTCTATTCTTCAAAGTCAATCTAAATACTATTTTTTATGCGAATTTAGGAAGATCTCTTGGCCATTCTAAACATCAGTATTTTCTCTTAACAAGTGAAGATAAAATATATCTGCAAGACTGTTAAAGATTAAGAGAGATAATATGAGGGGTTTTCAAAAAGCTCATGGGAAAATGCATGTTATGATGAAACTAGGCATGAATTTCAAAATTTTACAGCATAATAAACTTATCTTTTAATTTCATTTTCCATGAAGTTTTGAACTCTCCTCATATAAGAATATGAGAATCACATATACCTAGCACATAATAATACTTCAAAAAGTTATTCTTTATAAATGTCAGTATATAATAAACTATATTTACATATACCAACAAAGAAGAGAAAATAAATTTTAAAAATAATGTTATTTACTATAATGTGAAAATACAAGCTACATAGAAAACTATCTACCGAAAATTATACAAATGCTCTAATCTGAAACTAATACACACTACTGGAAGTAAATAAAAATGAAATAAATCAAGGGGTATGCCATGCTTATGGATTGAAAAACTCAATAATTTAAAGATCCCAATTTTCCAAAAGAAAACCCTAAGTATATAAATTCAAAACAATTTCAACAAAAATACCAGCAAGAACTGTTTTTGTAGAAGTTACATGGTGATTAAAAGTTTTTGATTTTTTCCCAGCACCATTTATTGAATAGACTGTCCTTACTCCAGGGATTGGTTTTGTATCCTTGATCAAATATGAGTTGGCTGTAGATGTTTGGATTGATTTCTGGTGTTTCAATTCTGTTCCATTGGTCTATCCATCTGTTTCTGTACCAGTACCATGCTGTTTTGATAACAACTGCCCTGTAGTATGTCCTGAAATCTGGTACTGTGATGCCTCCAGCTTTGATTTTTTTTTTTTTTTTTTTTT